>NC_047107.1:9236289-9836289 GCF_902500255.1 Thalassophryne amazonica | reverse complement strand
CCACAGATCTCCACAGCTGCTCCTGTCAGCGGACACACCCCCTGTCAGTTCATCGCACACACCGTGTCACTGTGTCTATTCGCAAAGCCACACTCGTGGGGCACTTAGACAAATTTAACATCCAGCTTGACAGTGATCGTCTGCTGCTTGTTACTTGGAATTTGACCGACACCTGCAGCGAAAGGGTTTGATGGGCTCACAGCGCACACTGTCTTTCAGCCACTGGTGTGTGCGAATAGTTGTAGCAACAGGTGTTAGAGGCAGCTACATATTGCATACAATTCCTGCTTCATGCGCACTTCATGCACAGTTTGACCAAATTTGCACTATGTGTGAAGGGGCCCTAAAGGACAATTTGTTGGAGTCAAAAAGTGATGCTACATGATTTAAGTGAAATTTTTGTAAATAAAATTAAGCTAATGATATTTGTCACAGTTACAGTCAAAAAGTAAGGAACAACTGATGATTGAAACATGTTTTCAGAGTCATAATAAAACTGTAATGGTATCATTAAGTATTCGTATTGGTACTTGGTATTGACGAGTACTAAAATGTATGTACTCGTACTTGTACTCAGTCTGAAAAAAGTGGTATCGGTGCATCCCTAGTCTTGGTGGTAGTTTGTTAGCCTTCTTGCTATGATGCTTGCTAAGTTGGTTTGTTTATATTACAATAATTCAGTCTTAACAAACCCGAGATCTAATTTCACCATAGAATTCTACTCAAAATGGTCAGAGAAAATGTCAGGCTTTTTAAAATTATTATTTTACACACTGCTAAATGGCATAAACTGCACTTTGTCAGAGGGATGTACTACTACTACTAATAATAATAATAATAGTAAATTATTTATTGTGAAGTAAATTGGCTGAAGCAGAGTTACAGGGAAATAAAGTTACAGGGAAATAAAATAATTCTTTAACTAGTGCAAACATAAATTTCTGTTATTTTTTTGGATGGATATTTTAGGGGAGAAATGTCAAATATTAACGTGGTAATGTGTGTAAAATTAACACATGCTTTAACAGAAGAATGACTCATGCTTGTAACAAAACTGTTCCAAGTTTAGTTATTATTTATGTCCATCATTTGGGTTAACGTTGGGGCCTGTAATTAGCTGTGTATTTTCATATTTGTAGGTAGTTTCAAAGACAAATATTTGCCATTTGCTACAACTCTATTTTGTGACAAAGCATAGTTTAACCAGTCATAAATAAAAGTGTGCCAAGAAGAGAATTGGAGGCAGTAACAAAGGAGCTCATTGTTCCTCCCTGAAAGACAGATTAATAAAGCGTCTAATGACAGATATTTAGCATGTAAGAGCGTGTGTATTCAAATTTACAATTCATGGAGGTTTTGTATAAGAGGTATATTGTAGCCTGTGGTCTTTTGATGTCAGTTTCAATGGCACTTTTAGGGGCACTTCTAAAATATAAAAAATAATAACAACATAATAAAAATGTCTGTTTGTACAAAACTTTGTGGGTTTTTTGGGGGGGTGGGGGTGCTCGGAGGGGGTCTCGCCCAGGGAGTAATTCAGTGTAGAAACGCCACTGATTACAGTGAATCTAGCTATAGAGACCAAAACTGTTTCTTGTTTGTTTGTTTGCTTGCTTTTTTGTACCAGTCTGTAAACATCTCTAAAGTTGGACATTTTAATATGAGCTTCTATGGAAATCTGCTGACTTTTGGATCTAGCCTCAAGCAACCATTCAAGGAACTGCAACTGTTCTGGATGGCTTCATCTCAGTGGGCTGAGGAGCAGGCCTACCAAAATCTAGACCAGTAACGCTACCTGTCTGTGTCCAGTCTTAGTTGGGGACATAACCGGCACTGAACTGCTTCCCATCCAGGCGGAATCACAGACTCCCATCTGCTTCACACTATCTGGGGAGACGTGGGTCTCAGGGACTGACATCTGTCAAAGTTGACATATTGATCTCAGAGAAAATAGGCTAAAAAATTTTAGCAAGACTTGTATTATTGCTGGTGTTTGGGGGGTGGGGTCCAGTGCTGCTTATGTCCAAACATTACTTTCATATGTCAAACTGAAGTCAAAGGTAAAAGATGCCGTGGAGGCAACATATTTCTTTGCTTTTTGTTTGATGATTCCAGTTGTTTAGTTCAGTTCTGGTTCTGTTTCAATGGGTTTCAAAGATATATTCTAATGGAGTTTCAGCCAAACAGATAATTACAGTGCCATTCAGTGGTGTTTGTCCACTGGGACAATTATCTTGATTACCACAAACTGTGTGTCTGGAAGCTGGAGGTGGTGACAGTACATACATGTGGATAAAGTTGTTAATGTGGTCATCGGGGCAAATCCCCACACCATGTTTCTGTGTTTTCTACAAATGCTCCATTGATCATGTTGAATTTTGACATGTGGTTTATCTTGTCCTCTGTCATTTGTTCCCTTGTCTTTCCTTTCCCTCTCACCCTCCTCGTCTCTGACTGGAGCAGCAAGGGCTAGAAGTGAGTTTGTGCCGAGTCCGTTGCTCAGAGTGCATGCTGCATGTCACAGTTCTCTTTTCAGTTCTGCTCAAATCCAGATAAATGTGTTCATGTTATTGTTAAATTCCACAGATCCAACACTTCAGCAAAACTTTACAGCAGAGACATAACCTAAAATCGCTTTACCTTTCATGTTGTCACCCTAAATCAAAGACAGTAAGATCTACCCTGAGTATGAACAGGAATCGCACTCAGTGATCAGGATGTTTGGACACAGTAGGGACGGACCCGGTCCAGTATCAGCACCGAGTCCAATATTCACATATCTGATATCAGAGGGGCAGGACCGATCCACCTACTCCTCAAAGCCCTCGTCATGAAGTGGTGAGTCTGATGGCTTCAGAATCATCAGGGTGGCAAATATAAAAATGGCCTTTAAAATTGTAGTCAAACTACTGGCAACAAAAAAAACCTACAATTTGTCCTTTTTAGATGAGCAGAAAGGTGTGTTTGGGCTGCACTCCGGGTTCTATTTTCTAAGGTGTCACACACACACTCTGGTGCATCCTTCTGTCAAAAAAGGCTTAATTACGTATAGATGAAGCTCCCTGACAGAAAAAAAAAAATAAATTATTGTAAACTTTGGGTGTATTTAATGAATTAACAGTTGGTGAAGAAAGTGTAAAAAGTAAACTGCAACTCTTCACTTTTGACTGATTGTATGTATTAGTCATTATTTTACTGATTTGTTTTGTTTTTTGGGGGGTTTTTTTTCAGAATCAGAATTTAATTTATTTCCAAATAAGTTCTCACATACAAGGAATTTGATCTGGTGTCATTGGTGCATAAACAACAATAAAATAACATAGTTTTGTAAGAAATAAACAAGTCAAATAGACAAATGGGCAAGCTAAGTTTACTGTCAAATAGATATGGTGGAATGGGGCTGTGCAGGCATGCAGATGAATAGTACAGGGATGATCATTCTGTACTTTGTGGGAGTGGGGTGGGGGAGGCAGGGTAAATGGGGGTCTCTGGCATTATTTATAAGTCTAGTTGCAGACAAAAAGAAGTTGTTTTTGTGTCTTGAGGTTTTATTCCTGATGGACATCAGCTATCTGCCAGAGGGGAGGGTAACAAAACATTTGTGTCCTGGGTGAGAGGGATAAGCCACAATCTTCCTTGCTCACCTCAGGGCCCTGGAGGTGTACAGGTCCTGTAGGGATAGCAGATTGCAGTCAATCACCTTCTCTGCTGCATAGATGAATGATACGCTGCAGTCAGCTCCTGTCCTTAGCAGTGACAGCAGCATATGTCCAGAAGACCCTTGTACAGGCTTCTGCAGTGGTAATGTCACCAATCACAATCACTATAATTTGTATTGCATCATTTATTTATAAAAACATGGGGGTTCTTATGCTTAAATAAGAAAATTCATGAGATACAACGTCACAGACAGGTAACTTCACAAAATTCTTTTTTTTCTTTCTCCCTTTCATGCCATAAGTGCCAGTTACTTGATTTGTGGGCAGCCAACGCAGTGTTCTGTGAACCTGGTCACCTGCATCAGATCCCCCAAGAGAGCTGAGACACTGACTGTAAGAAATAGGGAGTGGACAGAAAAGTAAATTAATAATCATTACATGATGTATGATTACATCAGGTATGAAATATTTCTAAATTCATCAATTTACAGCCATCTGATATTTGTAAGTCTAAAAGAGGAACTCACAAGCTTCTTTTCAAACTCAGGATCTTCAGGTTTGTGAGTGACATAATGCCATCAGCTCCTCCTCTGTCTCACACTGCTTGCCAAGGACAGTCTCAGTGTCCTCGGCCTCAGCAGCAGCACTGGCAGTTCCTCTCACCAAAATACTCCTTTGCAAGGCCAAGACCTCTTTCTGCATTTGTAAAATTTCATCCAATTTCATCATATTTTTGGTGAAGCCTAGACCTGCAAAAAAAAAAAAAAAAAAAAAACAGTATTTCATCATTTTATGTTCTTTGTACCAACTAAAGTACCTGAGTAATGATACCATAAATTCTCTCATGCAACCTTAATAAATTGGACCTATATGGGGTTTTGCTGTTCAATTTATACTGGAAATACTTGATCTATTTATACAAACAGGAAATGCAGGGTGTCCCAAAAAAGTGCCACAAAATCATTTGACTCTAATTCTGCAACGGCTAATCTGAATTCTGCTTGGTTTTTTTTTTTAGACATCAAGATATATGTGAGTTATTTCTTCTGATGTAGTTTGAGACTGATCCAATGAGGATGCCACTTACAATCGCACCAAAAGGGAAAGGGGTGGAATTCTACTTTGAGACCAAATCAATCATGCAAACCCAGTGACAATATCAGTGTCATTCTGCAGTTACAAAAGCTCCAGACAGAAAGACAATATGGAGGATTGTAAAGAAGTTTCAAACTGATGGAACTGTTCACAATGTTAGCAAAGACGATCTGGCGGAACCAGAAGAGCGGTGCACATATTGAGCACATCTTGTGCATGCCAAAACTCTTACAAATAGAGGTGAAATTAGAAAGTAACACCAGAGATAAAAAATCCCCTGAGATATGCTTCAAGATGACATGACAGATATCAGTATCCAACAGTATACAGAGTTTCTTTGGCTTTATTTTTGTGGCACTTTTTTGGGACACCCTGTACTAGATTTATGAGACTCCCTGGCATGAACCATGGTCAGGCACAATGTAATCCTTAGCTGGTTAGCAATGATGGACATTAAAGTACCTCAGGTTTAACCAGCACATGGGCACAACTTCAACCGAGTCTTCTCCTAGAAACTCCATGACAGCAAACATTGGGGAAAGCCATCTCAGATATTCCAGGAATAAGGTAAATACAAAGTGCTCAATATTTAGATTACAATACAATGCATCTAAACGTAATTCTGTTAGTAGGAAGACTACAATTTTGTTCTATACAATCCATTAGCATGCCAGTTAAATAATATATTAGACAGGAATTTTGCCTGTATGTGTGCAAATTGTTACTAAAATTGGTGATACACCGCTAACAACACAGCATTTTCCCCTTCATTCTCCTCAGTAAGGATTGCAGGTTTCTTGAGCCTTGTTTGCGATATTAATTCCATTCTAGCATCTCTAAATTGAGCTTTGTGGGCACTAATGATTTTAGAATCACAGGGTTCAACAAAACAGGGTTGTGTCTTGAGATATACTTGGCATGGAGACATTTTGTGACCATCTTTATCTTGCTGTCAGGCCTCCACAGGAACTTCACAGCATTTTGAGGCTTTTCTTTTGCACTTTAAGGTCAACCAGAGATGGCCTAATAGACAATGTGCACTGACATCATATGCAATTCGCGGTATTGTGTCCGCAGCCATCCTGGACGGCAAGCTCCGTGTACACACAGCATGCCCGATGCTGGATCATCGGTGGACGGACAAGCTAATTTTTCCAAGCACTCATAATATCATGAACATCAGATGATGTATTTAGAGAAAATACAGAGAATCAACATGGATCCCTAAATTATTTCCCTCGAGAAGTTCACCAGTTTTATCGACTTTGAGCGGAGGCCAGATATTTTCAACTACTTTAGCAATACTCCATCACCCTATTCAAGGAAGCCCTGCAGGCATATTAAGGTTTGGGTGGCTAAAGCTTCTTTGTGGCTGGATGGGTGCAGAATGTGATCATCAGTCGGGTTACTGATGACATCTTCGTAATAAAAACTCGAGTAGCTACAGCAAAAGTCGCCTGTGTCATCATAAAGTGTCATCATATAAACCGGATATTTGCACTCACTGGACAAAAGCAACAGTCCCAATGCTTTTGTATGGTTTTCCTTGTAATAAACACTGTATATAACGGATTTGTATTACAGATCTTCGCTCATATTGGCCAAACGTCCTGTCTGACAGCAATGCATTTCTATTAAAAACCCCTCGCATGTACCAGACAGAGCGGTCTAGAGGTGCCCAGTAACAGAGGCACGAAATTAAAGTTCAGCACTGACGCTTACCAATTCGAGGAAAGTGGGCATCGTATTTTTGTGATTAAAAGCCCAGCTGTGTATTTTTTTCCAGATGTAACACAGTGGTAAACATATCACTGTCCCAACTTTTTGGAAACATGCTGCAGGCATCCATTTCAAAATGAGCAAATATTTGCACAAAAACAATAAAGTTTATCAGTTTGAACATTAAATATATTGTCTTTGTGCTGTATTCAATTGGATTTAGGTTGAAGAAGATTTGCAAATCATTGTATTCTGTTTTTATTTACATTTCACACAATGTCCCAACTTCATTGGAATTGGGGTTGTACAGGTGCAGATGATAGATGACAGGTGTGTGTGTAATGAGCTCCGTCTTGTGGCACCTGGAGGAGCAGGAGGGGAGGGGGAACAGAGCAAAAGCTGCACAACAGCTAACCACAAAGACAAGTATGACATATGTACTTTAGTTTTTCGATTATTGATGCGAATTTAAAAAGTCTCAGAAGTATCATCACCAAATGTGAAAAATAGGGGTGTAGCAGTATAGAAAAATCACAGTACACAACATTTTCAGTACAGTGGAAACAAGAAACTGTCATGGATCAGAAGCACTAGGGACACTAAGATAATTGACCTCTTTGAAGAGTAACTCTGAAACACTGATATAGGGGATTTATTAACAACTAGAGTGCAAACCTCCACCAACACTACTTTCCAATTCCACAAAATTTTACTTTGAAAAAATTTTCAAGGTCAAAGTCCTGTTGGAAGGGGCTTTTCATAAGATAAATTAGATGTGATAAAATGTCAGGAGTATTTATTTAGTTCATACACTTGAATCAAAGTTTTTTTCTGTATTGTTGTCAGTTTTTTTTTTTTCCCACGTTTTCGGTTTCTGAATTTTTTTTTTTCCAGATCATTTGACAGAGAGCATTTATTATCTCTGCTATGCACAATTTGTCATTGCTTTTTGGCACTTTGTTTCTGACTAATAACTGGAAGACTGACAAACAGGCATAAAATTGGAACCTCCATCCAATTTTGGTGGTGTAGGTAAATCCATAACAGAAAATGAGAGTGACTGAGGCACTTTTGATTGAGATATAATGTAAAATGCACAACAAATGGGCTTTTCAATATTAAATTTAGATGGCCACAAAATCTGTAATCTGGATCAGAGCCGGGTCAAACTTTGTCAGTCGATAAAGGATTCCATCCCACATAATGCAGATATGAAAGAAATTTGATCTTTTTTGACATAGATATGAATTTTTGAAAATTCATTACCATTATGTTCCATGCAATCTAAACTCAATAACTCAAACACCTCAATAATAAAATATAGTATCTTAGGACTCCTTCACACATAGTACAAATAAGTACAAATCAGGGCGAATCACGGTGAAACAGCTCGTATGAGCGAACCACAAAAACATTGAGCTGACGTCGGGACGGACACGAGCAGCTCCGATTTTTCATGAATGGCATGCTATTCCTCCTTTGTGCGTTGGTCAGCTTCAATTGTGTTATGTGTGAAGGGGCCCTTAGGGAATGATGTAAGGCTCAAGGAGTTAATAGGAGCTCACACACAAACAGTAAACACATGCAACAACACGGAACAAGAAAACTAAGAACAATGTAGCAACAGGTTACTCGCCGAGAAGACCAAAAACACTCTGACAGTGCGCTTCAACAAACCCACCCCACCCCAGCAATTAGCTCCCTAACGAGCTACATGGGGGAGTGGTGAATTATGCACAGGTGCACACACGGTCACCAGGGAATTACGAGGTAAAAAAAAAAAAAAAAAAAACACGTGGAGGAAATGTAACAAAAGAACGGACAGCAAGCCAAACAGAGAAGTCAACAAACCCGACTCAAACTAACAGGAAGGGAAGATCTCAAAAGTCAAAAACTAATAAGGGAAAACAGTAAACTAAATGAGCACTTGAATGCAGAGGAGAGAAACCACTGGGAGGGAAAACACACAGAACTGAAAGACATGATGAAGCAACACTTAAAACAGCCAGAGGAGCACCAAGTCTACGTTCCCTCCGGGCGCTCTGATGTGGACATGGATCATAACAGAAACTCAGTATGAAACTGCTGGTTTGTTTTGTATTTGTTTCTGTTGTTTAAATTGCGGGGGCATAGTGACCTGGTGGTTAGCACTATTGCCTCCCAGCACAGTTCCACATCCAGTTGTGGGATCATTTCCCACCTGGTCCTTTCTATGTGGAGTTTGCATGTTCTTGCCATGTCTGCATTGGTTCCCTCTGGGTGCTCCGGGGCCCAAATTGCAGAAAACAGACCAGGATGAAAGGTAACAATTTATTGTAGTAACAACTCTGATAGATAAATGTACAAAGTCGAGGAACCGGTCACTGGAAGAGGGAGAGATCAGCCAAAGATGAGGTGGATAATGTGGGTTCCCAAACAAGATGGTGAACAGAGAAGGAGCCAGAACCAGGCAGGACCAGGTGGCTGCAGCAGAGCTGATAGAACCACAAAGGTTGTGGACACAGAAAATAAGTTAGCATAGGTATAAAATGTAGGAACACAAAAAGAGTTCAAATTAAGTGAACTAGACCAGATACCCTCCAGGCAAAACTGAGTTTCCGGCATTTGAATGAATGAAGGCCCCCTCAATGGGAGCCCCCAGGCGATGCACCAGACCTGCCCGGATGGGTCCGATAGAAGTCACAGATGTGGGAGGGTTCCAAAATAAAGCTCAGGAGTGCTCCTCGGGGCTCCAATATCCGGCACACAGTCCAAGCCAGCTGGCCATCCACAAGCTGAGTGGGAGGAGGGGGATCAGCCAGAGGACACAAGGTGCTGGTGTAAACTAACTTGAGAGACATGGAACACAGGATGTATTTGGAGAGTCCAGGGTGACCGGAGCCTGACAGCATCGAGATTGATGATTTCCTCCACCAGGAATGGTCCCAGGTACTGGGACGCCAGCTTCTTGGCTTCAGCCTAGAAAAGCACATCCTTGGCAGAAAGCCATACCTCTTGACGAGATTGGTAGCTGGGGGGCCTGCATGGCACACAATCCTGTCCCTCGTCCGGACTAGGGCAGAACGGGCGGTCCTCCACACCCGCCAACATTGCTGCAGGTGAGTTTGAGCAAAAGGCACAGTTAGGTCAGATTCTTTGTCTGGAAATAAGGGAGGCTGTATCCTACTGAATATTCAAACAGAGATAGTCCTGTGGCAGAGCTCACCTGGGTGTTATGAGCATAATTAACCAAAGGTAGGTGGGCACTCCAGGAGGATGGGTGGTAGGATGTGACGCATTGAAGAGTGGCCTTGAGTTCTTGGTTGGCCTGTTCCGCCTGGCCGTTGGCCTGGGGATGAAATCCGGATGAGAGACTGACTCAGACCCCTAAGGCAGAACAGAAGTTCCTCCGTACTTGCAATGTAAACTGGGGTTCTCAGTCCGGGATCCATCTTGAGGTATGCCATGCAGCTGGAACATGTGGTGGACTAGCACATCAGCGATCTCCAGGGCTGATGGTAACTTGGGCAGGGCCACGAAGTGTGCTGCCTTTGAAAAATGTCCCAGGATGGTCAGGATGATGGTGTTTCCATTTGAGGTAGGAAGGCCAGTGACAAAGTTCAGGCAGATGTACAACCATGGACAACCAGGAGTTGGAAGTGTAGAAGAAGGCCAGACGGTGGCTGGTGAGTTGCCTTACTCCTGGCGCAGATTGCACAGACGTTCACATACTTTTGCACATCTGCCTGGACAGAAGGCCACCAGAAGTATTGTTGAACAAGATGTAGAGTCCTGTGGATGCCTGAGTTACAAATGAAATTGGCAGTATGGATGAGCTGAAGGACACCAGAGCGAGCTGATGGAGGTACAAAGATCTGGCTGGGAGGTCCTCCTCCAGGGTCCGGGTGAGTCTTCTGGGCCTCCCGGATGACCCTCTCCTAAATGTTCGACCACCATCTGGTCTGCGAGAATATGATCTTGGGTTGAAGAGTAGTCCTAGGGAACAAACTGTCAAGACCAAGCATGTTTTTGGAACCAAGTCTGTAGATGAGTGAAAAGTTGAAACATCCAAAAAACAAAGACAACTTGGCCTGTCTGGAATTAAGTCTCTTAGCAGTTTGCATGTAAAAGAGATTCTTGTGATCTGTCTATACTATGAAAGGAACAGATGTACCTTCCAACAAATGTCTCCACTCCTCCAGTGCCTCCTTCATGGCCAGGAGTTCCCAATTACCCACATTGTAGTTGCGCACAGCAGGAGTCAGATGCAGAGAGAAAAACGCATACGGGTGCAGCTGTTTATCACTCTCAACTCACTGGGAGAGGATGGCCCCGATCCAGATGTCAGAGGCATTGACTTTCATGATGAACTAACAATCCGGATCAGATTGAATAAGGACCGGTGTGGTGGTGAACCTATGTTTTAATGATTGGAATGCCTGTTCAGCCTTGGAAGGCCAGAGGAAGGAGGTTTTGGAACGGCTGGGGAAGGTGCCACCATATTGTCTTCCAACATAGATAGAGCTCTACAGGGAAGGTAACATTAGGACTTTACAGCAGGCCACGGAGCTGGTGATTAGAGTCCCTGCAAGGCTTATGATGAATGTGGTTGTGGAATCCATTAGCTTAGCGGGGAAAATTAGTGCAGAAAATCCACTATGGTGATAGTGCAGTTTATGTAGCAGGGAGGGAAATTTGTCCAGTTGAGACTGTGGCCAGTCTCCACAGACATGTCCATAAAGATCAGAGGGATATGCTTTGCAAATTTAATGCCCATTACTACATTGGATGATGTTGAAATTGAGGATGGCCCACTGGCTGTTTCAGCAATATCAAAAAGTTTGTGTTTGCTACATACAAACTGCGTGGAATGTCTCAAACCTAAACCTACTTCCAGGCATCTTATATATGCTACTCTGGAGCCACCCCTAAATCCAAACAGTCCAACTAGCAACCCCACTGAGGTCCTTAGTCTGAGTCTTATTAACAATAGCTCACTGTCCTCAAAATCTCAATGTTGATTAATGATCTAATTATGGATCACCACTTAGATATGATTGGTTAATGTGAAACCTGGCTTAAACCTACTGCTGCCCTCCCCTTAAATGAGGCCTGCTCACCAGTGTACACATTTATTCAAGTCTATAAATCTAGGTTTAGTTTATTAACTGTTGGCGGGGGTATACATATGATTCATTTGAACATCTGATTCTCTGCTCTGCCCATGATGCCACGTATTGCCAAGGTCACAAGAATAAAAATCATCCGTATTACTTTCTCACTGCATATAGGCCCCCTGGCCCATAATTTGAATTCTTAGATGATTTTGGTGAGTTTATCTCTAACTTGTCAACTACTGCAGATAACATTCTGATTGTTGGTGACTTCAATATTCGTATAAATATGCTTTCTTTATGATTGCCTCTGCAAATCATTTATGGAAATTATGGATGTATTAGGATTCCAGCAATACATTCAGGATTCGACACACATTACTGGAAATACCCTGGATTTGGTTCTTGCACGAGGTATTGCTGTCACAAATATTGCCATCATGCCTCTTGCATCTGGTTTCTGATCACTCACTTATTAGGTTTACAGTTTGTTACGGCCCGGCTCAAAAGCCACAGAAAAAAGTGAGGCACACACAGAAGCAACAGACTTTTCAAACCCTTGGTAGGGCATTTATTTAAAAAAAATTAAAAGACGAACCCAGGACCAAGCGCATGCGGCCGCTCCCCATGCCGCGATCCGGAGGAGGAAAGAGGAGCACCGAAAAGACACGAATTCTCTCCTTTTATAGCCCCATGGCAGGAAGCAGAGTCAGTGTCTCCTGGTGGCCGAGACCTCAAAACACACAACAAACATGTTAAGACAACATAACAAACACATTAGGATGGCCACAAAAGGCCATCACTAAACACGGCATATTTCTGCCGTGTTTAGTGGAACAACCACCTTACTTTTCATTGCAGCAACACATCAACCGCTCACCTACAACTGAACTCAAAGCTAGACTGCCTGGTATCTTAGCATCACATTTGGAAAATGCCCAATCAGTAGACAGTGTTGTGGATCATTTAAACTCAGTGCTTAAAACTACACTCGACATGATTGTGTCACCTAGATCAAACCACGCCCCCCAAAACACAGTCACCTTGGTTTAATGATTACCTGCGTGACCTCAAGCATAAGGCTAGAGGTCTAGAATCAATCAATCAATCAATCAATTTTTTTTATATAGCGCCAAATCACAACAAACAGTTGCCCCAAGGCGCTTTATATTGTAAGGCAAGGCCATACAATAATTATGTAAAACCCCAACGGTCAAAACGATCCCCTGTGAGCAAGCACTTGGCTACAGTGGGAAGGAAAAACTCCCTTTTAACAGGAAGAAACCTCCAGCAGAACCAGGCTCAGGGAGGGGCAGTCTTCTGCTGGGACTGGTTAGGGCTGAGGGAGAGAACCAGGAAAAAGACATGCTGTGGAGGGGAGCAGAGATCGATCACTAATGATTAAATGCAGAGTGGTGCATACAGAGCAAAAAGAGAAAGAAACAGTGCATCATGGGAACCCCCCAGCAGTCTACGTCTATAGCAGCATAACTAAGGGATGGTTCAGGGTCACCTGATCCAGCCCTAACTATACGCTTTAGCAAAAAGGAAAGTTTTAAGCCTAATCTTAAAAGTAGAGAGGGTGTCTGTCTCCCTGATCTGAATTGGGAGCTGGTTCCACAGGAGAGGAGCCTGAAAGCTGAAGGCTCTGCCTCCCATTCTACTCTTACAAACCCTAGGAACTACAAGTAAGCCTGCAGTCTGAGAACGAAGCGCTGGGACCTGATTATTCAAAACCTTATAAGTAAGAAGAAGAATTTTAAATTCTATTCTAGAATTAACAGGAAGCCAATGAAGAGAGGCCAATATGGGTGAGATATGTTCTCTCCTTCTAGTCTCCGTTAGTACTCTAGCTGCAGCATTTTGAATTAACTGAAGGCTTTTCAGTGAACTTTTAGGACAACCTGATAATAATGAATTACAATAGTCCAGCCTAGAGGAAATAGATGCATGAATTAGTTTTTCAGCATCACTCTGAGACAAGACCTTTCTGATTTTAGAGATATTGCGTAAATGCAAAAAAGCAGTCCTACATATTTGTTTAATATGCGCTTTGAATGACATATCCTGATCAAAAATAACTCCAAGATTTCTCACAGTATTACTAGAGGTCAGGGTAATGCCATCCACAGTAAGGATCTGGTTAGACACCATGTTTCTAAGATTTGTGGGGCCAAGTACAATAACTTCAGTTTTATCTGAGTTTAAAAGCAGGAAATTAGAGGTCATCCATGTCTTTATGTCTGTAAGACAATCCTGCAGTTTAGCTAATTGGTGTGTGTCCTCTGGCTTCATGGATAGATAAAGCTGGGTATCATCTGCGTAACAATGAAAATTAAAGCAATACCGTCTAATAATACTGCCTAAGGGAAGCATGTATAAAGTGAATAAAATTGGTCCTAGCACAGAACCTTGTGGAACTCCATAATTAACTTTAGTCTGTGAAGAAGATTCCCCATTTACATGAACAAATTGTAATCTATTAGACAAATATGATTCAAACCACCGCAGCGCAGTGCCTTTAATACCTATGGCATGCTCTAATCTCTGTAATAAAATTTTATGGTCAACAGTATCAAAAGCAGCACTGAGGTCTAACAGAACAAGCACAGAGATGAGTCCACTGTCCGAGGCCGTAAGAAGATCATTTGTAACCTTCACTAATGCTGTTTCTGTACTATGGTGAATTCTAAAACCTGACTGAAACTCTTCAAATAGACCATTCCTCTGCAGATGATCAGTTAGCTGTTTTACAACTACCCTTTCAAGAATTTTGAGAGAAAAGGAAGGTTGGAGATTGGCCTATAATTAGCTAAGATAGCTGGGTCAAGTGATGGCTTTTTAAGTAATGGTTTAATTACTGCCACCTTAAAAGCCTGTGGTACATAGCCAACTAACAAAGATAGATTGATCATATTTAAGATCGAAGCATTAAATAATGGTAGGGCTTCCTTGAGCAGCCTGGTAGGAATGGGGTCTAATAAACATGTTGATGGTTTGGATGAAGTGACTAATGAAAATAACTCAGACAGAACAATCGGAGAGAAAGAGTCTAACCAAATACCAGCATCACTGAAAGCAGCCAAAGATAACGATACGTCTTTGGGATGGTTATGAGTAATTTTTTTCTCTAATAGTTAAAATTTTGTTAGCAAAGAAAGTCATGAAGTCATTACTAGTTAAAGTTAATAGAATACTCAGCTCAATAGAGCTCTGACTCTTTGTCAGCCTGGCTACAGTGCTGAAAAGAAACCTGGGGTTGTTCTTATTTTCTTCAATTAGTGATGAGTAGAAAGATGTCCTAGCTTTACGGAGGGCTTTTTTATAGAGCAACAGACTCTTTTTCCAGGCTAAGTGAAGATCTTCTAAATTAGTGAGACGCCATTTCCTCTCCAACTTACGGGTTATCTGCTTTAAGCTACGAGTTTGTGAGTTATACCACGGAGTCAGGCACTTCTGATTTAAAGCTCTCTTTTTTAGAGGAGCTACAGCATCCAAAGTTGTCTTCAATGAGGATGTAAAACTATTGACGAGATACTCTATCTCACTTACAGAGTTTAGGTAGCTACTCTGCACTGTGTTGGTATATGGCATTAGAGAACATAAAGAAGGAATCATATCCTTAAACCTAGTTACAGCGCTTTCTGAAAGACTTCTAGTGTAATGAAACTTATTCCCCACTGCTGGGTAGTCCATCAGAGTAAATGGAAATGTTATTAAGAAATGATCAGACAGAAGGGAGTTTTCAGGGAATACTGTTAAGTCTTCTATTTCCATACCATAAGTCAGAACAAGATCTAAGATATGATTAAAGTGGTGGGTGGACTCATTTACTTTTTGAGCAAAGCCAATAGAGTCTAATAATAGATTAAATGCAGTGTTGAGGCTGTCATTCTCAGCATCTGTGTGGATGTTAAAATCACCCACTATAATTATCTTATCTGAGCTAAGCACTAAGTCAGACAAAAGGTCTGAAAATTCACAGAGAAACTCACAGTAACGACCAGGTGGACGATAGATAATAACAAATAAAACTGTTTTTTGGGACTTCCAATTTGGATGGACAAGACTAAGAGTCAAGCTTTCAAATGAATTAAAGCTCTGTCTGGGTTTTTGATTAATTAATAAGCTGGAATGGAAGATTGTTGCTAATCCTCTGCCCCGGCCCGTGCTACGAGCATTCTGACAGTTAGTGTGACTCGGGGGTGTTGACTCATTTAAACTAACATATTCATCCTGCTGTAACCAGGTTTCTGTAAGGCAGAATAAATCAATATGTTGATCAATTATTATATCATTTACCAACAGGGACTTAGAAGAGAGAGACCTAATGTTTAATAGACCACATTTAACTGTTTTAGTCTGTGGTGCAGTTGAAGGTGCTATATTATTTTTTCTTTTTGAATTTTTATGCTTAAATAGATTTTTGCTGGTTATTGGTAGTCTGGGAGCAGGCACCGTCTCTACGGGGATGGGGTAATGAGGGGATGGCAGGGGGAGAGAAGCTGCAGAGAGGTGTGTAAGACTACAACTCTGCTTCCTGGTCCCAACCCTGGATAGTCACGGTTTGGAGGATTTAAGAAAATTGGCCAGATTTCTAGAAATGAGAGCTGCTCCATCCAAAGTGGGATGGATGCCGTCTCTCCTAACAAGACCAGGTTTTCCCCAGAAGCTTTGCCAATTATCTATGAAGCCCACCTCATTTTTTGGACACCACTCAGACAGCCAGCAATTCAAGGAGAACATGCGGCTAAACATGTCACTCCCGGTCTGATTGGGGAGGGGCCCAGAGAAAACTACAGAGTCCGACATTGTTTTTGCAAAGTTACACACCGATTTAATGTTAATTTTAGTGACCTCCGATTGGCGTAACTGGGTGTCATTACTGCCGACGTGAATTACAATCTTACCAAATTACGCTTAGCCTTAGCCAGCAGTTTCAAATTTCCTTCAGTGTCGCCTGCTCTGGCCCCCGGAAGACAATTGACTATGGTTGCTGGTGTCGCTAACTTCACATTTCGCATAACAGAGTCGCCAATAACCAGAGTTTGATCCTCGGCGGGTGTGTCGTCGAGTGGGGAAAAACGGTTAGAAATGTGAACGGGTTGGCGGTGTACACGGGGCTTCTGTTTAGGACTACGCTTCCTCCTCACAGTCACCCAGTCGGCCTGCTTTCCCGGCTGCTCGGGATCTGCCAGGGGGTAACTAACGGCGGCTAAGCTACCTTGGTCCGCACCGACTACAGGGGCCTGGCTAGCTGTAGAATTTTCCACGGTGCGGAGCCGAGTCTCCAATTCGCCCAGCCTGCTCTCCAAAGCTACGAATAAGCTACACTTATTACAAGTACCGTTACTGCTAAAGGAGGCCGAGGAATAACTAAACATTTCACAACCAGAGCAGAAAAGTGCGGGAGAGACAGGAGAAGCCACCATGCTAAATCGGCTACGTTCTAGTAGCTGCGCTAAGCTAGCGGATTCCTAAAAATACGCAAAGTGAATAATGTGTAAATAATTTAGAGGTGATTCAGCAGAAGGAGTGCTTTAGTTAAGGCACGTAAAGATTACACTGGGAAACAAATCGTAATCTAGATAACTAGATCAATCTAACTGCGCAGATTAAACAGCTAACAGATACAGAAAAACACCGCTGTGCTCCGGAACAGGAAGTGATACAATACCGCAGTGAGAGCCAACCACCAGTAGAGGCAATGGTGCTATCTTAGACTATAAGCATGCACTACTGGCTACAAAGCGGACCTACAGTAGTGTTCAGAATAATAGTAGTGCTATGTGACTAAAAACATTAATCCAGGTTTTGAGTATATTACTTATTGTTACATGGGAAACAAGGTACCAGTAGATTCAGTAGATTCTCACAAATCCAACAAGACCAAGCATTCATGATATGCACACTCTTAAGGCTATGAAATTGGGCTATTAGTAAAAAAAAAAAAAAAGTAGAAAATTGGGTGTTTACAATAATAGTAGTGTGGCATTCAGTCAGTGAGTTCGTCAGTTTTGTGGAACAAACAGGTGTGAATCAGGTGTCCCCTATTTAAGGATGAAGCCAGCACCTGTTGAACATGCTGAAAGCCTGAGGAAAATGGGACGTTCAAGACATTGTTCAGAAGAACAGCGTAGTTTGATTAAAAAGTTGATTGGAGAGGGGAAAACTTATACACAGGTGCAAAAAATTATAGGCTGTTCATCTACAATGATCTCCAATGCTTTAAAATGGAAAATAGAAGATGCCTGTGTGAAACTAATTTAATTGCAAAGTCCCTCTGTTAAATAAAAGACGTGCAGAAGAGGTTAGAATTTGCCAAAGAACACATCAACTGGCCTAAAGAGAAATGGAGGAATATTTTGTGGACTGATGAGAGTAAAATTGTTCTTTTTGGGTCCAAGGGCCGCGAGACAGTTTGTGGGACGACCCCCAAACTCTGAATTCAAGCCACAGTTCACAGTGAAGACAGTGAAGCATGGTGGTGCAAGCATCATGATATGGGCATGTTTCTCCTACTATGGTGTTGGGCCTATATATCGCATACCAGGTATCATGGGATCAGTTTGGATATGTCAAAATACTTGAAGAGGTCATGTTGCCTTATGCTGAAGAGGACATGCCCTTGAAATGAGTGTTTCATCAAGACAATGACCCCAAGCACACTAGTAAACGAGCAAAATCTTGGTTCCAAACCAACAAAATTAATGCCTCGCAGATGTGAAGAAATCATGAAAAACTGTGGTTATACAACTAAATACTAGTTTAGTGATTCACAGGATTGCTAAAAAAGCAGTTTGAACATAATAGTTTTGAGTTTGTAGCATCAACAGCAGATGCTACTGTTATTGTGAACACCCCCTTTTCTACTTTTTTTTTTTTACTAATAGCCCAATTTCATAGCCTTAAGAGTGTGCATATCATGAATGCGTGGTCTTGTTGGATTTGTGAGAATATACTCAATCTACTGGTACCTTGTAACAATAAGAATATACTCAAAACCTGGATTAATCTTTTTATAGCACGGCTTTCATTCTGAACACTACTGTATTACTCTGATTTGATCAACAAAAACGAGCATAACTCAAAGTTCTTGTTTGACGCAGTGGCAACACTTATTCATGGACAACCACCAGTAAGTCACTCTCCTTTTACTGCACAAGATTTCTTGGATTACTTTGAGAAGAAAATAGAAGACATTAGGTTAAACATATCCCAGCATGCCCTAACCTAGCCACTGCACCTTACTATTGAGGTGGGTACCATTACTGAGGTATTACCTAGATTTACAGAAGTTGATAATATGTCACTGGGTGTACTGACAAAAAGCACAACCTGCTTATTTAATCCCATACCAACTAACCCTAACCCTCACCAGCTCATTCTAAACGGAAACATTTTCATGAATGAACTGCATCAATAAGGGTATTAACCTGTTACCATTATTTTAAATTCCGGAACATAAAAAAATATAAAGTTTCTGGTTTTGTTTTCATTGCTAGTAAAATACCAAAAGTTTCTGTTTTTTGTTTTTGTTCCACAAACTGATTCAAAGCCTTGGCTATGACTGCTGGGATAGGCTCCAGCCTCCAACTCCTCAAGAGTACATCAATTTTTTTTGTTTGTGTGTTTGTTTGTTTGTTTTTACAGCACTGTGTGTGAGGATTGTGGGTAATATTGGGCTGTACTGATGTGAGCAGATGTCGCTGCAGAGGCTGTGCTATAATTGTGTAATAAGCTTCCGTTCTGTATTTAGCTGAATGCAGCAGCGTCTGGGTGCTCCCACTTACTGTGTCTCTCCTTAATCGGGACACATGCCGATTGTGGCAGACAAGCAGAACCTCTGGCTGCTGAAAGTCTCTCTGAGGTCCTCCTGGTCACGCTTCGGCTAAAAGCAGGAGACAGACGGATAACGTGATGTTTATTGACAAACACACAAACAGGAACACATGCTGGTACCTTCAGTGAAAGGCGGATACAGCAGCTGACGCACTTTGTAGAGATGCTAAAATATCAGGTAGACATTCCTAAAAATGAGGATGGCGACTCACACCTACGCCTGTACTCAGCAACAAACATTCCTCGGTGTAGTGGGAGTACTTTTTAATCTTGTGGGAGAGAAATAGCCTGCCTCAAACTCAGAAAACAACTCTTAATATTTTTGCTTTTAATCTGGTTCACATCGGTGCACTTCTTGGGGACTAACTGATGCCCTTTGACATCTTAGATTAAGATGCTGTCAGAGCGGAAGGTGGAGCTGGAGTGCCGTGTGCATGCCGTGCTGGAGGAGAACGAGCTGCTGCATAACACGATGGACGACCTCCGAGAGAGGACGCTGATTTTGGAGAAGAAGTGTCACGAGAAGGACATGCAGGTAAAAGATGTTGTCTCAGTACTCATGTCGAATTACAGGATTCAGGCCAAACTCAGTTGGCAAAGTAGAACGGTATTTTGGTGAAATTACTTGGACTGAGTTTGTCAGAAACTGAAACATAACCTTCTTAGCCTTGTTCAGCTTCCCACTACACGTCTGAGTTATGTGCATATCTGATTTGAATCTGGTCCCACCTTGCAAGTCTAAACAGCCAAAAGTTGCAAGAAATCATTTTTTTTTCCACATGTTGCAGTTGATTTAAATTACTTTTTTTACAAATCCGTTTTGGCATCAATGCTCCGATTGGATTCTGGGTGTGTTTTGTTATGTCTGTGACTTTTCTCCTTTACATGGTGAGAGCCGCCACTCACAGCCACTGCTGTAAGAATGCTGAACATTCAGGGTCACCTGTAAAGCGGGTGAACCACAGCCCCGGAATATTAAGGGGAGAGGTGCCGTTCATGACTGTCTTTCACCTCGATTTTTCATGGTCAAAAGGAAATTTAACAGGTCCTGGTCTGGTCATTTTCAACCCCGCTCCAGTAACGTCCCTCACTGCTCGCTCCAAAAAACATAAAACGTTTAACATGAGGTGTGTTTACCGGGAGGTGCAGTTGAGTGACAGCGTTAATCACCTGAATGAGACAGTGAAAAAACCACACACACACCACACACACAAAAGCCCAAACTATCCTGTAAAATGACATCCAAAGACCAGTCACAGAAAACAGAGTGGGGAATAAAAGTCATATCAAAATCAAATAATGTATAAAGGTGGTTTACCAAAGAGCATAAAATGTCAAGTTCATCAATTTACCAAAGAATGTAAAGTGTGTGTGTTTTTCTCGAGCAGTTACCCTACAGCACACGTCATATGTCAAACATTTTATAATATAAAAACTTAAATATAAATGTACAAATCCATATAAACTCACCATAACCTTTTTTTATAATCCGTACCCTGGGAGTCATGGAGCTCTATGTGGGATTAGTTGCAGCCTCTGAACATTGGATAGCAGTTATGTGAATGTTTACATGTGCATGACTTTCATTACTGTAGCAACCGATGTGGATAAAATGCCAGATAAGGACTGCCAGAGGAATACACAGTTCAGATCTGTGAAGGTCTTTATGAACATTGCAGCCAACCAGTTAGCACCTTGTTTTCAGTACAGGAGCTTTCTGGTTCAAGGCCACCTGGCCCATTTTCCATGTCATGTGGAGTCCTATTAGAATGGGCGTCCAGCATAGAACTTATGAGAAAATCAACGTGCAGATCCAACTGAAAAACCAAACAAATGTTATTTTACAGTCTCTATTGGCAAACCAGGAGCAGGGCAAAGCTCGATGCACAGGTCCATAATTCCAAAATTGTCCATGAGTCCAAAATTGGTGACAGTGACTGTGAGACAGGAGGCAGGATGATTGTCCAGCAGGCAGATCAGGTGTCCAAATCACAAAGAGCAATCCACAGGTGAAAGTGTCCAAAAATGGCAGGCAAACTCGTAGAAAACATGGAAAGATAACAGTGAGAAGAGGACTGAAAGACACAATGTTCTGACAGAGGACCAAGTGCAACACAAGAGTATATAACCACAGGTTGTCTCCACAGCCCAGAAGATCACCGGCTGTTCCCGGCCTTCACTGGAGGAATTGGATACCTGTCGCTGCCTTGGGAAGGCAAAAACATAGTCTGAGACCTGTCCCACCCTGGACATCATCTGTTTGAACTGTTGCCACCAGGCAGACGGTGCAGGACATTGAAAACAGAAACAAACAGACTGGTAAACAGTTTTTATGCAAGAGCCGTTTGTGCACTAAACACACTAAAAACATTTTCTATGGAACTTCCTGATGGTGTGAATGGACTGAAAAACTTTAATAATTTAGTATCATTTTAGTATTTATCTATTACGTGTTCACATGCACCTTGAGTTGAGATTGCAGTTTTATTTCATGGTGCTTGTATGAACAGTGACAATAAAGACATTCTGTTCTCTTCTATCCTAATAACTCAGACCTGTGCACAGTTAAAAAAACAGCAGTGAACACAGAAACAAAACCATCTCATCTCATCTTCAACCCCTTATCTGAGATTGGGTCGAGCGGGTCGTCCCCAAACCTCTTCTCTCTGACGTCCTCCTGGTCACGTATTGGCTAAAAACAGGAGACAGGCGTATAATGTGATGTGAAACAAAACCAGAATTAAGATAAACAGACACTAGAGGGAAGCAGAGGACAAGGACAGACGTGAACCATGACATGATCTAGACAGACAGTTCTGTCTGAATAGTCTGGTTTTAACTGTTTCTGTAACATTGCTGAATATTTGATGACTTTTGTATTTTCTGGCAATGAAAAGTTTTAGGTTTGAATCCTGATGTCAGGTAATTAAAATCGACTGAGTACTTTATTGTTTTATCTCTGTTTTGATTATGTTTCTTGTTGGAAATACTACCTGTCAGGATGCATTTGGGAGTATGTCTAGTGATCAGAGTTTGAGGATGTAGGAACTTGGAGTAATAATTAGAGTTCAACTTAAGATTGTCTTGTTGTTTTTGTTGTTTTGAAAGTGGCAGTAATACAGAGACTGAGTTCCCCTCATTTTGCCTGGATCAAGCAAAATGCATGTCATGTTCATCACTGGCATCAGCCATGAAGAAAAGCAAGCAGTATGTTATATCATGATGATTCTGTCTGGAGGAGGCAGCCCTCAAAAAATGAGTGAACGTGTGACACCCATGATGACTCTGGAGTAGTTATAGGCTTCTGTGGCTGTGACTGGAGAAACTGGTAGCAGTACACGATTTGCTTGCTGCTTCAGGATTTACAGCTTCGTGGTGCAGTGACACAGAAGGGGTTTAACACAAGAAAACAGATTAGATCCAGGCTAGAGCCTCCCATGTGCCTTCTGGCAATTTTAATATTTGAATGTGGGTACTGACACACAGTCCCTGATCCACCTGCAGATCTTTAGCTCTTTTCAGCCTAATTTTTGCGTCTCTGATCCCAGCTGCGACAGAGCCAGCTGGAGCTCCAGGAGGTTCAGGTATCTCACAGGCAGCTGACCACCCGGCTGGAGGAGCTGACGGAGGAGCACAGCCTCCAAACCTTCAGACCGCACCCGTCCAACCTGCTGTGTGAGATCGAGCAGAGCATGGAGCAGGAGGAGCAGGAGCAGGAGCGGGAGCAGGTAAAACAGTGTGAAGACAGAGCTGTCACACCTGTGACTTTGCTGTTCTCCTCAATCCACTCTCCTCCTCTGTGTAGATGCGTCTCCAGCTGTGGGAGGCCTACTGCGAAGTTCGCTCGCTCTGCTCACATCTCCGAGGAAATGACGTTACAGACTCCGCACTGTCCACCGACTCATCCATGGATGAATCCTCAGAGACATCTTCAGCCAAGGATGTGCCTATCGGGAGCCTCCACACCAGCCTGCTGGAGCTGAGGAGGCTGACACAGAATCTGCTGGATGGAAACGAGTCCACGGTACCAAGCGCAGAGACACTTTGAAAGCAGTTTTGGGCTACTTTGATTGTGACGGGTCACCGTGGCACCTCGGGTTTGTATAATAGTGTGTGCTGTTGCATGTTGAAAGGGTTCCCCACGCAGTGACGAGGAGGCTCTGGAGGAGCAGGTAAAGAAGCTGGGAGAGGAGCTGAAGGACATCAGGGAGCTCTATGTAGCCGAGCAGGACAAAACACAAAGCAAAGAAAAGGAGCTGCTGCAGCTGCACAATCAGGTACGTGTGGTGCTGGACGTCCACAAAACCCCGGTGGTGTAAGATGTCTCATATATCTGTGGCATTCTGCCATGTGTCCAATAGATGGCGCTGCTCACTGTAGAGATTTGTTCTCTCCGGGAGGAGAACGAGAGGATAAGAACAATGGTAGAAGTTAAAGAACCCAGCGAGCAGCTACAGAGTGCAATCAGAGACAGAGACGATGCCATCGCCAAGTACGACCACATCACACAATCCACATAATGATGACGTGTCAGAGCAGAGTCAAATTAATCCAATCAGCAGTCACAGATTCCAGAAAATGGTTTTGTTTTCTCTGGAAAGATGATACCACATTTGAGGTCAATGGGTGGAACCCTCGATCACCATGAGATTCACGTCAACCAAACAACACATAGTCTGACGACTTATACGCCAGAAAATATGGTATTCAATAAAGAGGAAGATGGTGAAGGTGGTGGATAAGGAGGAAGATGAGGTGGATAAGGAGGAAGATGAGGTGGATAAGGAGGAGGATGAGGTGGATAAGGAGGAGGATGAGGTGGATAAGGAGGAGGATGAGGTGGATAAGGAGGCGGATGAGGTGGATAAGGAGGAGTCAGTCATCATTTGATCATATAAAACCACACACACGCATATATATATATATATATACGAGGTCTATTAGAAAAGTATCCGACCTTTTTTTTGTTTTTTGTTTTTTAACCATATGGATTTGAATCACGTGTGATTGCGTCAGACAAGCTTGAACCCTCGTGTGCATGCATGAGTTTTTTCATGCCTGTCGGTTGCGTCATTCGCCTGTGAGCAGGCTTTGAGTGAGGTGTGGTCCACCCTCTCGGCGGATTTTTATTGCGAATAAATGTCTGAACGATTTGGAGCTTTGCTGCATCAATTTTTTTCCAGAAACTGTGAGAGACCTCCAGGAGAACACCGTTCGAAAAATTAATATGGCTTTCAGGGACGATTTTATGGGTATTAAACAGATTACGGAGTGTTACTGCCGCTTTAAGGACGGCCCACAACTGCTGAGAGCGCAGCGCGCTCCCAGCCCCCATCAACAGGCTGACAGCTCGCTGAAACAACCAGATCATCTCCAACGTGAAGGCTTTGTTGATCCGGGACATCGTCTGACTTTCACAAAAAGGCAGAAGATCAATCAATCAATCAACTTTTTTCTTGTATAGCGCCAAATCACAACAAACAGTTGCCCCAAGGCGCTCCACATTGCAAGGCAAGGCCATACAATAATTATGAAACACAGTCTACGTCTAAAGCAACATAACCAAGGGATGGTCCAGGGTCACCCGATCCAGCCCTAACTATAAGCCTTAGCGAAAAGGAAAGTTTTAAGCCTAATCTTAAAAGTAGAGAGGGTGTCTGTCTCCCTGATCTGAATTGGGAGCTGGTTCCACAGGAGAGGAGCCTGAAAGCTGAAGGCTTTGCCTCCCATTCTACTCTTACAAACCCTAGGAACTACAAGTAAGCCCGCAGTCTGAGAAGATGTGGACATCAGCACTTTTTCGGTACATTCCACTGTTGCAGGAGTTTTTTTAATGGAAAGAAAAGCGGAGGGACGCGCCACGGAGCCGTTCATTACGCGGCACAAAACCACCTCGGTGTTGGTCTCTCAGGACGGCTTTCAGGTGCATTTCAGACAGATTCCGGTTGCTTTCCAGTCATGTGAATATCCGATTGTGATTGTGCATGAGCTGGACATGCCCCAACATGTCCTGTAAGCTTCATCACAGCATTTCTTTGCGCCATGCAGCTCCGCCGCGATGCACGGTGGAGCCGCTTCTCTTTCCATGACAAAAACTCCTGTAACAGTGAAATGTGCCGTTCATTTTTAAACTGGACGCTGTCTTGATCCGGTATGTCATCTGATTAGCACAGGAATTGTGAAAAGACGTGGACATCAGCACTTTTTCGGCACACAGACGTGCGGAGGAGCTCCGCGCGTCGCGATGCAGCCGCTCGGCGCAAAGAAACGCCGTGATGAAGCTTACAGGACATGTTGGGGCATGTCCAGCTCATGCACAATCACAATCGGATATTCACACGACTGGAAAGCAACCGGAATCCGTCTGAAATCCACCTGAAAGCTGTCCTGAGAGACCAACACCGAGGTGGTTTTGTCCCGCGTAATGAACGGCTCTGTGGCGCGTCCCTCCACTTTCCATGAAAAAAACTCCTGTAACAGTGGAATGTACCGAAAAAGTGCTGATGTCCACATCAAGTCAGACGATGTCCCGGATCAACAAAGCCTTCACGTTGGAAATGATCTGGTTGTTCCAGCGGGGTGTCAGCCTGTCGATGGGGGCTGAGAGCGCAGCGCGCTCTCAGGAGTTGTGGGCCGTCCTTAAAGCGGCAGTAACACTCCGTATTCTGTTTAATCCCCATAAAATCGTCCCTGAAAGCCATATTAATTTTTCAAACGGTGTCCACCTGGAGGTCTCTCACAGTTTCTGAAAAAAAATTGATGCAGCAAAGCTCCAAATCGTTCAGACATTTATTTGCAATAAAAATCCGCCGAGAGGGTGGACCACACCTCACTCAAAGCCTGCTCACAGGCGAATGACGAAACCGACAGGCATGAAAAAACTCACGCATGCGCACGAGGGTTCAAGCTTGTCTGATGCAATCACACGTGATTCAAATCCATATGGTTTTTTAAAAAAATAATAAGGTCGGATACTTTTCTAACAGACCTCGTGTGTGTATATATATATATATATATATAAAGTGTCAGGGGGATTTATTTGCATGTTTCCTCCCACAATTACTTGCACTTGGGTAGACAAACCCCAAATTGCATAATCATTAATGCAACCACGCTAAATGCACAATATGTACTATATCGTGCATTTGACAGTCACAATTTTTACCAGTCCTAAGGTGTTTGCGCATGCTTTAACACACTCAGACCTTTAGCGTGTCAGACCCCGAATATAGTCTGTTTGCACCTTCCTTCACTATTATACGTTGCCCTGTGCTCCTCCTTTTTTAAAGAAGTTTTCATGACAGCTATTTCTGTTGTTTTTGCAGAACCTACCACAATCTCTCTTCCCTTCACCAGCATGCTCACTGAAGTCCACTCCAGTCGCTACTTGTTTCATGCTTGGGGACACTCTTCTTTCTCTTTCATCTCACAGTCTACCTGTGGCACATATGCATTGATGACATTCATCATCACCCCTTCAATTTCCAACTTCACACCCATCACCCTGTCAGACACACTCAAACACTTTTTTAATGTACTTTTCCTTTAGAATGACCCCAACACCATTTCTCCTCCCAAATGGACAATACATGTTATTTTTATCATTGTCAAAGACACAATCACACAGCGTTAGATGATCAGGCTGTTGATTTGTTTGTGGGTGATGTGGACTTTGTACACTTATAGGGGTGACTTGTAGTAAATCAGGCCCCAGATTTTAATGAAGTCATTCTTTTTGCAGTGTCCCTCCAATTATCAGTCTCATGGTGTGTGATGTCGGGGACAGTAATGTCTCCTCATTTCATTTCGTTGCTGCAGCAGTGTTAGCGTCTCCATGTTTGTTGTGTGTGTATCGTCCAGAAAGAAGGCGGTGGAGATGGAGCTGGCAAAATGTAAAATAGACATCATGTCTCTGAACAGTCAGCTACTGGACGCCATCCAGCAGAAGCTCAACTTGTCACAGCAGCTGGAGGCCTGGCAGGTGGGTCAAAGGTCACAGGCAGCACTTCACAACAATTAAAAAAAAAACTAAACACTTCACAAACACAGCAACAAAAGGGGAAAAATCATATTCCAGAGAACACCAACGATGTAAAAACAAAATAATGGAGGTAAAAAGCAAAATTTATGTAAAAGTAATAAAGAAAAACAAAGATGTTTTACAACACAACACAAAATAAATTTGGTGCTTTCTGATATACTGTTGTTTTATGAAAGTTTTTGTTTTTTGTTTCCCCTTATTGCTGCCTTTATGTGTGTGTGTGTGTCTCTGTCTGTCTGTATGTCTGTGTGTGTCTGTGTCTCTGTCTGTCTGTGTGTCTGTGTGTGTGTGTCTCTGTGTGTCTGTGTGTGTGTGTCTCTGTCTGTCTGTATGTCTGTGTGTGTCTGTGTGTGTGTCTGTCTATATGTGTCTATGTGTGTCTGTGTGTCTATATGTGTCTATGTGTGTCTGTGTGTGTCTGTCTATATGTGTCTATGTGTGTCTGTGTGTCTGTGTGTCTATATGTGTCTATGTGTGTCTGTGTGTCTATATGTGTCTATGTGTGTCTGTGTGTGTGTCTGTCTATATGTGTCTATGTGTCTATATGTGTCTATGTGTGTCTGTGTCTGTCTATATGTGTCTATGTGTGTCTGTGTGTCTATATGTGTCTATGTGTGTCTGTGTGTCTATGTGTGTCTGTG
Organism: Thalassophryne amazonica; assembly: GCF_902500255.1. Taxonomy (NCBI): domain Eukaryota; kingdom Metazoa; phylum Chordata; class Actinopteri; order Batrachoidiformes; family Batrachoididae; genus Thalassophryne; species Thalassophryne amazonica. Next base: position 9,808,199 of record NC_047107.1, on the reverse strand, counting down.
TGTGTGTCTGTCTATATGTGTCTATGTGTGTCTGTGTGTCTATATGTGTCTATGTGTGTCTGTGTGTCTATGTGTGTCTGTGTGTGTGTCTGTCTATATGTGTCTATGTGTGTCTGTGTGTCTATATGTGTCTATGTGTGTCTGTGTGTCTATGTGTGTCTGTGTGTGTGTCTGTCTATATGTGTCTATGTGTGTCTGTGTGTCTGTGTTTCTGTCTGTCTGTGTGTGTCTCTGTGTATGTCTCTGTCTGTGTGTCTCTGTGTTTGTGTGTACCTGTATGTCTCTGTCTGTCTGTGTGTGTGTGTGTGTCTCTGTCTGTCTGTGTGTCTGTGTGTGTGTGTCTCTGTCTGTCTGTATGTCTGTGTGTGTCTGTGTGTGTGTCTGTCTATATGTGTCTATGTGTGTCTGTGTGTCTATATGTGTCTATGTGTGTCTGTGTGTCTATGTGTGTCTGTGTGTGTGTCTGTCTATATGTGTCTATGTGTGTCTGTTTCTGTCTGTCTGTGTGTGTCTCTGTGTATGTCTCTGTCTGTGTGTCTCTGTGTTTGTGTGTACCTGTATGTCTCTGTCTGTCTGTGTGTGTGTGTCTCTGTCTGTCTGTGTGTGTGTGTGTCTCTGTGTGTCTGTGTGTGTGTGTCTCTGTCTGTCTGTATGTCTGTGTGTGTCTGTGTATATGTGTCTATGTGTCTGTGTGTCTATATGTGTCTATGTGTGTGTGTCTGTCTATGTGTCTATGTGTGTCTGTCTATATGTGTCTATGTGTGTCTGTCTATATGTGTCTATGTGTGTCTGTGTGTCTATATGTGTCTATGTGTGTCTATGTGTGTCTATGTGTCTATATGTGTCTATATGTGTCTATGTGTGTCTATGTGTGTCTGTGTGTGTGTCTGTCTATATGTGTCTATGTGTGTCTGTCTATATGTGTCTATGTGTGTCTGTGTCTGTCTATATGTGTCTATGTGTGTCTGTGTGTCTCTGTCTGTCTGTGTGTGTGTGTGTGTCTGTCTGTCTGTGTGTGTGTTTTCTCCTCCTCTTTTGTAACGAGCAGTTCTCTCCTCCTGCCCACAGTTTGCCTCCTCAGGGCTCTTTACTGTTTGGCTGTTGTGGTTTCTGATCTAGTGGCCTTTCTCAGCTTCCGTACCACCCTCTCTCCCCTGTGGTACCTCCCCCCTCCTGCCTTAAGAGGTGAGCTGAACAGCGCCATCTCTCTGTTCCACCTGGCATTACCCTGACTGTGCCATGCTGAGTCATTCCACGCTGCCGCTCACGACCAGGATGAACGTCCACTTCCTGTTTATGTTTATGAGTCTGTCCTCCTTCAACACACAAAACATCTGCTCCTCTGTCACTCAGCACACCTCCTTATCCACCACCTCCTCCTCTTTATCCACCTGTGAGAACATAAATGTTTAATTTTCATTTTCATTTTGTGTTTAAAGACATTTTCCAGAGACTGTTTTCCCAGAATCCTCAGCTCTCTGCGTGTGGAGTGAACCACATGTTGTTCCAAACTCTTTGCACGACATGTTTGACTATTTGTGAAAAGGAATGAAAGAAAGAAAATGCTCGACCCAGTCGGTGTGCACGTGTTCACCACCATTAACACTAACTGCCCTCAGTTGATGCTTGGTATCAGGTTTGGAAAAGGACGACACGCTGCATTGCATTATGGGCGTTTTGCACGTTGGGATCTTCTGTAGTAATAAATAAACAACATCCACTGTACTGTTACCAGGTGAAGATGAGTGGAATTCATAAAGCTAAAAACAATGAAAAAAAAATGTGAAAAAGAGAAGGAAAGTCACCATGACAAATCAGCGAAAGAAACTGTTGATTTGTCGTGATTTGTTGATTTGTCATGAGGGACATCTCCAGCCTCAGTCCACTCCTTGTGAAGCTCCCCCAAGTTCTTGGATCAGCTTTGCTTGCCAATCTTCTCAAAGCTGTGGTCATCCCTGTTCCTTGTCCATCTTTGGGTAACGGTAAATGGACTGCATTTATATAGCACTTTTCCATCTGCATCAGGCACTCAAAGCACTTTACCCATCAATGCCTCACATTCACCCTGATGTGAGGTTGCTGCCATGCAAGGCGCCCACGACACACCGGGAGCAACTATGGGATTAAGGACCTTGCCCAAAGGCCCTTGGTGATTTTCCAGTCAGGCTGAGATTTGAACCGAGGAGCCTTTGGTCTCAAGCCCAACAGTTAACCGCTAGACCATCACCTCCCCTCGCGTCAGTTAGCTTCTTCAAATCATCATTCAAAACAAAACATCAGCAAAACAAACTCCACCATGTTTAGCTAATCGCTGCCCCAGTACTGTGAGCATGCATGGTGGTTGGGTCATGCAATAGCACATTTCATATAGCACCAAAATTGCACACTAAAAAGAACTATTGCACAGTCAGTGAAACACAATGGCAAACAGTACGAATAATCCATGTCACGTGACATACAAGCCACTAATCAAATGGCAAGGATCCACTCAGCCGTTACATAAAATGCTACCAAGGCTGTGAAACAGTTGAGGGTGGGGAAAGCTCTGGAAGTCTGTGGCATTGGAGCTGAGCTACTTCATGCGGGTGGAGACTGTTTCCTGGCATGGCAAACTGTCTTTGTTTCAATCTGGGAGTCGGGTGTCATCCCTGCAGATTGTAAGAAAGGACTTGTTGCCCTAAACTGGAAAGGATAATCACATACAGTAGTGTTCAGAATAATAGTAGTGCTATTTGACTAAAAAGATTAATCCAGGTTTTGAGTATATTTATTATTGTTACATGGGAAACAAGGTACCAGTAGATTCAGTAGATTCTCACAAATCCAACAAGACCAAGCATTCATGATATGCACACTCTTAAGGCTATGAAATTGGGCTATTAGTAAAAAAAAAAGTAGAAAAGTGGATGTTCAAATTAATAGTAGCATCTGCTGTTGATGCTACAAACTCAAAACTAGTGTGGACAATCCAAGGTGCTGAAAGTGTTTTTTTGGGGGGGGAGGGAGATTTATCATATTGAGACTGTGGCCTGCTCCTGTAGACTTGTTCGTAGAATTTACATGGAGGAATGTTTTTCAAATTTAGTACCTATTACAACATTGGATGACACTGGAGTCGGGGATGGCCTGCTGGTTGTTCCTGCTGTATTAAATATTTCATGTCTGATGCCTGCGATCCGTGTGGACTGTGTCAGGCCTAAATCTATTTTTAGGTATCTTAGAAATGTAATTTTGGAACCACCCATAAACCCAAATAGTCCAATTGTCAACTCTGCCGAGGTCCTTAGTTTGGGTCTTATAAATGTTAGATCATTGTCTTCAAAATCTATGTTGATCAATGATTTAATTGTGGATCACCATTTGGATATGATTGGTTTGTGTGAAACCTGGCTTAAACCTACAGTTGTTCTTCCCCTGAATGAAGCGTGCCCAGCGGCATACACATTTAGTCATGTTTCCCGTGGTGTGAAGCAGGGCGAGGGTGTTGCTTTTATTTATAAGTCTAGGTTTACGTTAGTAACTGTTGGTCTTTTAGCTTCAACTTTGCAGAATGCTCAATCAGTGGACAGTCTGGTGGATGGTTTGAATTCGGTACTCAAAACTACTTACTTGCGGGACCTCAGGCAGAAGGCTAGAGGTCTGGAACGGAAGTGGCGTAGCTCTAAATTAGAGGTGTTCCACTCTGCATGGCATGATGCAGTTGCAGAGTATAAGCATGCACTATGGACTACAAAGCAGGCTTACTATTCTAATTTGATCAGTAAAAATAAGCACAACTCAAAATTTTTGTTTGATATTGTAGCATTTCTTATCCATGGTCAGTCACCTGTTAGTCCTTCTCCGTTTATAGCTCAAGACTTCTTGGAGTACTCTGAGAAGAAAATAGAAGACATTAGATTGAGCATATCTAAACATGCTTTGGCTCAATCTCTGCACCCTGCTGTGGAGGTGGGTGTTAATAATGAGGTGACACCTAGTGACACCTTTACAGAATTTGATACTATTTCACTAGACTTGCTAGCAAAGCTCGTGACGTCTACAAAAAGAACAACCTGCCTATTTGATCCTATACCAACAAAATTGTTTAAGAACATGTGGCCCCTTCTTGGGCCGACTGTGTTGGAAATTGTTAATCTTTCATTAATCTCTGGTTCTGTTTCTGGGTGTTTTAAATCTGCAGTGATTAAACCATTACTTAAGAAATCTGGTCTTGAACCTGGTGTATGGAGTAATTACAGGCCGATATCAAATCTGTCTTTCTGTTCTAAAATTCTGGAAAAAGTGGTCTCACAGCAGCTTGTAGACCAGCTTACTGAGAATGATCTTTTTGAGCCACTTCAGTCTGCTTTCAGAAAACATCACTCCACAGAGACAGCGCTTACCAGAGTGGTGAATGATTTTCTGTGTGCAGTGGATTCGGACACCACAATGGTATTAGTGCTCTTGGATCTTACTGCTGCGTTTCATACTGTGGATCATCGTGCTTTACTTGATAGGCTGGAAAATTACTTTGGGATTACTGGAAGTGTTCTTGCTTGGCTGACGTCATACTTGTCCAGTCGTTCTTATTGTGTTGTGTATAATAACACTACTTCTGGTGTTGGTAAAATGAAATTTGGGGTTCCACAGGGGTCTGTGTTAGGCCCCTTGCTTTTCTCACTTTATATAGCGCCCCTTGGGCATATTCTGCGGCATTACGGGATTGCCTTTCATTGTTATGCTGATGATACTCAATTGTACATGCCGGTAACTGCTGGTAATCTTGCCCATATAAAGCCTTGGAAAATTGCCTTATATCTGTGAGAAGTTGGTTGTCTAGTAATTTCCTACTCTTAAATTCTGATAAGACTGAAATGATGGTTCTTGGTCCAGCCAGACATCGGCATCATTTTGACCAGTTGGTGCTTAATTTTGGTACGTGTGTTGTGCATCATACGGACAAAGTGACGAATCTTGGAGTACTTTTCGATCCCACATTGTCTTTTGGTCCCCACATTAGAGACATTAGGAGGACTGCCTTCTTTCATCTGTGAAATTTGGCGAGGATTCGTCCCATCCTGTCTATGGCTGATGCTGAGACTTTGATACATGCGTTTATTTCTTCCAGACTGGATTATTGTAATGTTTTTTTTCTGGCCTGCCGCAGTCTAGCATTTGAGGACTTCAGTTGGTACAGAATGCTGCTGCCAGACTTTTGACACAAAGTAGAAGGTTTGACCACATTACTCCCATTCTGGCATCCCTTTATTGGCTACCGGTTTCTGCCAGTTCGGATTTTAAAGTTTTATTGTTGGTTTATAAAATTGTTCATGGACTGGCACCTTCTTACCTGGCGGACTTGGTTAAGCCCTACGTACCTGTGAGGCCCTTGCGTTCGCAGGGTGCAGGGCTTCTGTGTGTTGAACAAGAAGTGTTGAACAAGTGTGATGAACAAGAAGTCTGTGGGATATAGAGCCTTCTCCTACCGTGGTCCGACTCTTTGGAACGATCTACCTGCTGTTATTCGGCAGTCTGACACGGTGGAGACTTTTAAATAAAGACTGAAGATCCACTTTTTTAGACTGTCTTATCATTAATTTAATTTGTTTGTGTTTGCTTTGTAATTTCCTTTTATTCTTCTGTGTTTTATCTTTTTATTGTGCTTTTCTTGCTTTTAATTTTGATTATAGATTAATTTGTGTTGTGAATTGTGTGAAGCACCTTGGAGCGACTTTGTTGTGAGTTGGTGCTATATAAATTAATAAATTGAAATTGAACTATTATGTTCAAACTGCTTTTTTAGCAATCCTGTGAATCACTAAACTAGTATTTAGTTGTATAACCACAGTTTTTCATGATTTCTTCACATCTGCGAGGCATTCATTTTGTTGGTTTGGAACCAAGATTTTGCTTGTTTACTAGTGTGCTTGGGGTCATTGTCTTGTTGAAACACTCATTTCAAGGGCATGTCCTCTTCAGCATAAGGCAACATGACCTCTTCAAGTATTTTGACATATCCAAACTGATCCATGATACCTGGTATGTGATATATAGGCCCAACACCATAGTAGGAGAAACATGCCCATATCATGATGCTTGCACCACCATGCTTCACTGTCTTCACTGTGAACTGTGGCTTGAATTCAGAGTTTGGGGTCGTCTCACAAACTGTCTGCGGCCCTTGGACCCAAAAGGAACAATTTTACTCTCATCATTCCACAAAATATTCCTCCATTTCTCTTTAGGCCAGTTGATGTGTTCTTTGGCAAATTGTAACCCCTTCTGCACATGTCTTTTATTTAACAGAGGGACTTTGCAGGGGAATCTTGCAAATAAATTAGCTTCACACAGGCATCTTCTAACTGTCACAGCACTTACAGGTAACTCCAGACTGTCTTTGATCATCCTGGAGCTAATCAATGGGTGAGCCTTTGCCATTCTGGTTATTCCTCTATCCATTTTGATGGTTGTTTTCCATTTTCTTCCATGCGTCTCTGTTTTTTTTGTGTGTGTGTGTGTCCATTTTAAAGCATTAGAGATCATTGTAGATGAACAGCCTATAATTTTTTGCACCTGCGTATGCTTTCCCTTTCCAATCAACGTTTTATTCAAACTACGCTGTTCTTCTGAACAATGTCTTGAACGTCCCATTTTCCTCAGGCTTTCAAAGAGAAAAGTATGTTCAACAGGTGTTGGCTTCATCCTTAAATAGGGGACACCTGATTCACACCTGTTTGTTCCACAAAACTGATGAACTCACTGACTGAATGCCACACTACTATTATTGTGAACACCCCCTTTTCTAATTTTTTTTTTTTTTTTACTAATAGCCCAATTTCATAGCCTTAAGAGTGTGCATATCATGAATGCTTGGTCTTGTTGGATTTGTGAGAATCTACTGAATCTACTGGTACCTTGTTTCCCATGTAACAATAAGTAATATACTCTAAAGCTGGATTAATCTTTTTAATCACATAGCACTGCTATTATTCTGAACACTACTGTAGATTGCAGAAACTACAAGGTTAATACACTGTTCTCTGTGCTGGGGAAGGTGCTTGCAAGGATTATTCTTAAAGGGACTCTGTTCCAGTTACTTGTTGTTCAGCGATGAGAACAGTTTGGCTTCACACCCAAGTAGGGATGCACCAATACCAGTATCAGGTATCAGCCTGATTCTGTATTCATTTACTTGTATTCATAAAACTTCTCAGATACTACGGCACCTGATACCCCTTTACAGTAGCATGATGTCATCCTCTCAATGGGGGATTTTCACACACGTTTTGTAATTTCCAGACTATAAGCCGCTACTTTTTTCATTCGTTTTGAACACTGCAGCTCAAACAATGATGTGGCTAATTTATGGATTTTTACAGGCTTTCATGTAATTTACTCATAAGTCAAAACATGTCCATCATGCGGAGTAACTATGCACACAGTGTAGGGGAAACCGGGGCACGGTGAATCATGAGGCACAGTGAATCAGTAGCTATATCTGCAAAACTACATATATATTTGTAGCAGTCATGCCATATTTTTGTCCATAAAGACATTCGCCTTGTAAATTAGTGTTTTGCTTTTGGATACATTAAGGGTAAAACTAAGTGGCAAGTGAAGTCAGTTTTTTCCTATCAAAAGTAAAGTGTCTCTGTATTTATTTCTCACAGCAGAGGAAAGGTGGCCAAAAAAATTGTTGTTAGTTAGAAGACTACCCCGTCCAACTGATGAGCATGTGTTATGTCTTCCCCAGACTATCAGCTATTTGATAACATGACTTGTGTGTCACATGCACCCGGGACACAGTGAATCGGGGCACAGTGAATCAGTCTAGAAAGTGATTTACTAAGCCCCAGTATCAAACAGATGACAAATATTACTTGTTGAAGCTTATTTTTCCATGAATTATTTCTATAATTTGTGTATATAAACAACTGCTTTCATATTTGAACAGAAATTATGTCAGTTGTATTTCTAATAGTTTCTAAAGGGCTTATATCACTTTATAAGACACTCACACATAGCCCTGGGCGATATGGCAAAAAATGTGATCCCGATTTTTTTTCATATCGTTTGATCTCGATTATAATCACGATTTTTTTTATTTGTTTCCAAACTGCCAGTTTTAAAGTATCTGCAATGAAAACTGAAGAAACTTCAACATTTTATTAAGTACGAAGTAAAAACAAAGCAAATTAAATAAGATGAATATATATATATATATCTATCTATATATATATATATATATATATATATATACACACACACACTCCACAGTAAAACAAAAGTAGAAAAACACAGCAACTATCTTACACTCGAGTGCTTTTGCTGGTATGAAGGACCCAAAATAAACAAATTGCCCCCTTGGGGAAAATGAAAAAATGTAAACATTATCACTTTCAAGTAATGATTCTACATATGCTGTTAGCATCATTGCTACTTGCAAGCGTTCATAATCTTTAATAACAGTGCAGACTAGCTAGTTTCAAGTTAAACTCAATGCAAAACAAACATCTAACGATGGGGATGGAGCTCTTGCTTGCCTCTACTGGTGGTTGGCTCTCACTGCGGTATTGTATCACTTCCTGTTCCGGAGCACAGCGGTGTTTTGCTGTATCTGTTAGCTGTTTAATCTGCGCACTTAGAATGAGCTAGTTAACTAGATAATGATTTGTTTCACAGTGTAATCTTCACGTGCCTTAACTAAAGCACTCCCTCTGCTGAATCACCTCTAAATTATTTACACATTATTCACTTTGTGTGTTTTTAGGAATCCGCTAGCTTAGCGCAGCTACTGGCTCTTAGCCGATTTAGCATGGCGGCTTCTCCTGTCTCTCCCGCACTTTTCTGCTCTGGGTGTGAAATGTTTAGTTATTCCTCGGCCTCCTTTAGCAGTAATGGTACTTGTAATAAGTGTAGCTTATTCGTAGCTTTGGAGGCCAGGCTGGGCAAATTGGAGACTCTGCTCCACACCGTGGAAAATTCTACAGCTAGCCAGGCCCCTGTAGTCGGTGCGGACCAAGGTAGCTTAGCCGCCGTTAGTTTCCCTCTGGCAGATCCCGAGCAGCCAGGAAAGCAGGCCGACTGGGTGACTGTGAGGAGGAAGCGTGGTCCTAAACAGAAGCCCCGTGTACACCGCCAACCCGTTCACATTTCTAACCGTTTTTCCCCACTCGACGACACACCCGCCGAGGATCAAACTCTGGTTATTGGCGACTCTGTTTTGAGAAATGTGAAGTTAGCGACACCAGCAACCATAGTCAATTGTCTTCTGGGGGCCAGAGCAGGCGACACTGAAGGAAATTTGAAACTGCTGGCTAAGGCTAAGCGTAAATTTGGTAAGATTGTAATTCACGTCGGCAGTAATGACACCCGGTTACGCCAATCGGAGGTCACTAAAATTAACATTGAATCGGTGTGTAACTTTGCAAAAACAATGTCGGACTCTGTAGTTTTCTCTGGGCCCCTCCCCAGTCGGACCGGGAGTGACATGTTTAGCCGCATGTTCTCCTTGAATTGCTGGCTGTCTGAGTGGTGTCCAAAAAATGAGGTGGGCTTCATAGATAATTTGCAAAGCTTCTGGGGAAAGCATGGTCTTGTTAGGAGAGACTGCATCCATCCCACTTTGGATGGAGCAACTAAATCCTCCAAACCGTGACTATCCAGGGTTGGGACCAGGAAGCAGAGTTGTAGTCTTACACACCTCTCTGCAGCTTCTCTCCCCCTGCCATCCCCTCATTACCCCATCCCCGTAGAGACGGTGCCTGCTCCCAGACCACCAATAACCAGCAAAAATCTATTTAAGCATAAAAATTCAAAAAGAAAAAATAATATAGCATATATAGCACCTTCAACTGCACCACAGACTAAAACAGTTAAATGTGGTCTATTAAACATTAGATCTCTCTCTTCTAAGTCCCTGTTGGTAAATGATATAATAATTGATCAACATATTGATTTATTCTGCCTTACAGAAACCTGGTTACAGCAGGATGAATACTTAGTTTAAATGAGTCAACACCCCCGAGTCACACTAACTGCCAGAATGCTCGTAGCACGGGCCGAGGCGGAGGATTAGCAGCAATCTTCCACTCCAGCTTATTAATTAATCAAAAACCCAGACAGAGCTTTAATTCATTTGAAAGCTTGACTCTTAGTCTTGTCCATCCAAATTGGAAGTCCCAAAAACCAGTTTTATTTGTTATTATCTATCGTCCACCTGGTCGTTATTGTGAGTTTCTCTGTGAATTTTCAGACCTTTTGTCTGACTTAGTGGTTAGCTCAGATAAGATCATTATAGTGGGCGATTTTAACATCCACACAGATGCTGAGAATGACAGCCTCAACACTGCATTTAATCTATTGTTAGACTCAATTGGCTTTGCTCAAAATGTAAATGAGTCCACCCACCACTTTAATCATATCTTAGATCTTGTTCTGACTTATGGTATGGAAATTGAAGACTTAACAGTATTCCCTGAAAACTCCCTTCTGTCTGATCATTTCTTAATAACATTTACATTTACTCTGATGGACTACCCAGCAGTGGGGAATAAGTTTCATTACACTACAAGTCTTTCAGAAAGCGCTGTAACTAGGTTTAAGGATATGATTCCTTCTTTATGTTCTCTAATGCCATATACCAACACAGTGCAGAGTAGCTACCTAAACTCTGTAAGTGAGATAGAGTATCTCATCAATAGTTTTACATCCTCATTGAAGACAACTTTGGATGCTGTAGCTCCTCTGAAAAAGAGAGCTTTAAATCAGAAGTGCCTGACTCCGTGGTATAACTCACAAACTCGCAGCTTAAAGCAGATAACCCGTAAGTTGGAGAGGAAATGGCGTCTCACTAATTTAGAAGATCTTCACTTAGCCTGGAAAAAGAGTCTGTTGCTCTATAAAAAGCCCTCCGTAAAGCTAGGACATCTTTCTACTCATCACTAATTGAAGAAAATAAGAACAACCCCAGGTTTCTTTCAGCACTGTAGCCAGGCTGACAAAGAGTCAGAGCTCTATTGAGCCGAGTATTCCTTTAACTTTAACTAGTAATGACTTCATGACTTTCTTTGCTAATAAAATTTTAACTATTAGAGAAAAAATTACTCATAACCATCCCAAAGACGTATCGTTATCTTTGGCTGCTTTCAGTGATGCCGGTATTTGGTTAGACTCTTTCTCTCCGATTGTTCTGTCTGAGTTATTTTCATTAGTTACTTCATCCAAACCATCAACATGTCTATTAGACCCCATTCCTACCAGGCTGCTCAGGAAGCCCTACCATTATTTAATGCTTCGATCTTAAATATGATCAATCTATCTTTATTAGTTGGCTATGTACCACAGGCTTTTAAGGTGGCAGTAATTAAACCATTACTTAAAAAGCCATCACTTGACCCAGCTATCTTAGCTAATTATAGGCCAATCTCCAACCTTCCTTTTCTCTCAAAAATTCTTGAAAGGGTAGTTGTAAAACAGCTAACTGATCATCTGCAGAGGAATGGTCTATTTGAAGAGTTTCAGTCAGGTTTTAGAATTAATTATAGTACAGAAACAGCATTAGTGAAGGTTACAAATGATCTTCTTATGGCCTCGGACAGTGGACTCATCTCTGTGCTTGTTCTCTTAGACCTCAGTGCTGCTTTTGATACTGTTAACCATAAAATTTTATTACAGAGATTAGAGCATGCCATAGGTATTAAAGGCACTGCGCTGCGGTGGTTTGATTCATATTTATCTAATAGACTACAATTTGTTCATGTAAATGGGGAATCTTCTTCACAGACTAAGGTTAATTATTGACTTCCACAAGGTTCTGTGCTAGGACCAATTTTATTCACTTTATACATGCTTCCCTTAGGCAGTATTATTAATCAATCAATCAATCAATTTTTTTTTTATATAGCTCCAAATCACAACAAACAGTTGCCCCAAGGCGCTTTTATATTGTAAGGCAAGGCCATACAATAATTATGTAAAACCCCAACGGTCAAAACGACCCCCTGTGAGCAAGCACTTGGCTACAGTGGGAAGGAAAAACTCCCTTTTAACAGGAAGAAACCTCCAGCAGAACCAGGCTCAGGGAGGGGCAGTCTTCTGCTGGGACTGGTTGGGGCTGAGGGAGAGAACCAGGAAAAAGACATGCTGTGGAGGGGAGCAGAGATCGATCACTAATGATTAAATGCAGAGTGGTGCATACAGAGCAAAAAGAGAAAGAAACAGTGCATCATGGGAACCCCCCAGCAGTCTACGTCTATAGCAGCATAACTAAGGGATGGTTCAGGGTCACCCGATCCAGCCCTAACTATAAGCTTTAGCAAAAAGGAAAGTTTTAAGCCTAATCTTAAATGTAGAGAGGGTGTCTGTCTCCCTGATCTGAATTGGGAGCTGGTTCCACAGGAGAGGAGCCTGAAAGCTGAAGGCTCTGCCTCCCATTCTACTCTTACAAACCCTAGGAACTACAAGTAAGCCTGCAGTCTGAGAGCGAAGCGCTCTATTGGGGTGATATGGTACTACGAGGTCCCTAAGATAAGATGGGACCTGATTATTCAAAACCTTATAAGTAAGAAGAAGAATTTTAAATTCTATTCTAGAATTAACAGGAAGCCAATGAAGAGAGGCCAATATGGGTGAGATATGCTCTGTCCTTCTAGTCCCCGTCAGTACTCTAGCTGCAGCATTTTGAATTAACTGAAGGCTTTTTAGGGAACTTTTAGGACAACCTGATAATAATGAATTACAATAGTCCAGCCTAGAGGAAATAAATGCATGAATTAGTTTTTCAGCATCACTCTGAGACAAGACCTTTCTGATTTTAGAGATATTGCGTAAATGCAAAAAAGCAGTCCTACATATTTGTTTAATATGCGCTTTGAATGACATATCCTGATCAAAAATGACTCCAAGATTTCTCACAGTATTACTAGAGGCCAGGGCAATGCCATCCAGAGTAAGGATCTGGTTAGACACCATGTTTCTAAGATTTGTGGGGCCAAGTACAATAACTTCAGTTTTATCTGAGTTTAAAAGCAGGAAATTAGAGGTCATCCATGTCTTTATGTCTGTAAGACAGTCCTGCAGTTTAGCTAATTGGTGTGTGTCCTCTGGCTTCATGGAAAGATAAAGCTGGGTATCATCTGCGTAACAATGAAAATTTAAGCAATACCGTCTAATAATACTACCTAAGGGAAGCATGTATAAAGTGAATAAAATTGGTCCTAGCACAGAACCTTGTGGAACTCCATAATTAACCCTAGTCTGTGAAGAAGATTCCCCATTTACATGAACAAATTGTAATCTATTAGACAAATATGATTCAAACCACCGCAGCGCAGTGCCTTTAATACCTATGGCATGCTCTAATCTCTGTAATAAAATTTTATGGTCAACAGTATCAAAAGCAGCACTGAGGTCTAACAGAACAAGCACAGAGATGAGTCCACTGTCCGAGGCCATAAGAAGATCATTTGTAACCTTCACTAATGCTGTTTCTGTACTATGATGAATTCTAAAACCTGACTGAAACTCTTCAAATAGACCATTCCTCTGCAGATGATCAGTTAGCTGTTTTACAACTACCCTTTCAAGAATTTTTGAGAGAAAAGGAAGGTTGGAGATTGGCCTATAATTAGCTAAGATAGCTGGGTCAAGTGATGGCTTTTTAAGTAATGGTTTAATTACTGCCACCTTAAAAGCCTGTGGTACATAGCCAACTAACAAAGATAGATTGATCATATTTAAGATCGAAGCATTAAATAATGGTAGGGCTTCCTTGAGCAGCCTGGTAGGAATGGGGTCTAATAAACATGTTGATGGTTTGGATGAAGTAACTAATGAAAATAACGTCTTTGGGATGGTTATGAGTAATTTTTTCTCTAATAGTTAAAATTTTGTTAGCAAAGAAAGTCATGAAGTGATTACTAGTTAAAGTTAATGGAATACTCAGCTCAATAGAGCTCTGACTCTTTGTCAGCCTGGCTACAGTGCTGAAAAGAAACCTGGGGTTGTTCTTATTTTCTTCAATTAGTGATGAGTAGAAAGATGTCCTAGCTTTACGGAGGGCTTTTTTATAGAGCAACAGACTCTTTTTCCAGGCTAAGTGAAGATCTTCTAAATTAGTGAGACGCCATTTCTTCTCCAACTTACGGGTTATCTGCTTTAAGCTACGAGTTTGTGAGTTATACCACGGAGTCAGGCACTTCTGATTTAAAGCTCTCTTTTTCAGAGGAGCTACAGCATCCAAAGTTGTCTTCAATGAGGATGTAAAACTATTGACGAGATACTCTATCTCCCTTACAGAGTTTAGGTAGCTACTCAGACAGCAGGGAGTTTTCAGGGAATACTGTTAAGTCTTCTATTTCCATACCATAAGTCAGAACAAGATCTAAGATATGATTAAAGTGGTGGGTGGACTCATTTACTTCTTGAGCAAAGCCAATAGAGTCTAATAATAGATTAAATGCAGTGTTGAGGCTGTCATTCTCAGCATCTGTGTGGATGTTAAAATCGCCCACTATAATTATCTTATCTGAGCTAAGCACTAAGTCAGACAAAAGGTCTGAAAATTCACAGAGAAACTCACAGTAACGACCAGGTGGACGATAGATAATAACAAATAAAACTGGTTTTTGGGACTTCCAATTTGGATGGACAAGACTAAGAGTCAAGCTTTCAAATGAATTAAAGCTCTGTCTGGGTTTTTGATTAATTCATAAGCTGGAATGGAAGATTGCTGCTAATCCTCCGCCCCGGCCCGTACTACGAGCATTCTGACAGTTAGTGTGACTCGGGGGTGTTGACTCATTTAAACTAACATATTCATCCTGCTGTAACCAGGTTTCTGTAAAGCAGAATAAATCAATATGTTGATCAATTATTATATCATTTACCAACAGGGACTTAGAAGAGAGAGACCTAATGTTTAATAGACCACATTTAACTGTTTTAGTCTGTGGTGCAGTTGAAGGTGCTATATTATTTTTTCTTTTTGAATTTTTATGCTTAAATAGATTTTTGCTGGTTATTAGTGGTCTGGGAGCAGACACCGTCTCTACGGGGATGGGGTAGTGAGGGGATGGCAGGGGGAGAGAAGCTGCAGAGAGGAGTGTAAGACTACAACTCTGCTTCCTGGTCCCAACCCTGGATAGTCACGGTTTGGAGGATTTAAGAAAATTGGCCAGATTTCTAGAAATGAGAGCTGCTCCATCCAAAGTGGGATGGGTGCTGTCTCTCCTAACAAGACCAGGTTTTCCCCAGAAGCTTTGCCAATTATCTATGAAGCCCACCTCATTTTTTGGACACCACTCAGACAGCCAGCAATTCAGGGAGAACATGCGGCTAAACATGTCACTCCCGGTCCGGTTGGGGAGGGGCCCAGAGAAAACTACAGAGTCCGACATTGTTTTTGCAAAGTTACACACCGATTTAATGTTAATTTTAGTGACCTCCGATTGGCGTAACCGGGTGTCATTACTGCCGACGTGAATTACAATCTTACCAAATTTACGCTTAGCCTTAGCCAGCAGTTTCAAATTTCCTTCAATGTCGCCTGCTCTGGCCCCCGGAAGACAATTGACTATGGTTGCTGGTGTCGCTAACTTCACATTTCTCAAACAGAGTCGCCAATAACCAGAGTTTGATCCTCGGCGGGTGTGTCGTCGAGTGGGGAAAAAACGGTTAGAGATGTGAACGGGTTGGCGGTGTACACGGGGCTTCTGTTTAGAACTACACTTCCTCCTCACAGTCACCCAGTCGGCCTGCTTTCCCGGCTGCTCGGGATCTTCCAGGGGGGAACTAACGGCGGCTAAGCTACCTTGGTCCGCATCGACTACAGGGGCCTGGCTAGCTGTAGAATTTTCCACGGTGCGGAGCCGAGTCTCCAATTCGCCCAGCCTGCTCTCCAAAGCTACGAATAAGCTACATTTATTACAAGTACCATTACTGCTAAAGGAGGCCGAGCAATAACTAAACATTTCACACCCAGAGCAGAAAAGTGCGGGAGAGACAGGAGAAGCCGCCATGCTAAATCGGCTAAGAGCTAGTAGCTGCGCTAAGCTAGCGGATTCCTAAAAACACGCAAAGTGAATAATGTGTAAATAATTTAGAGGTGATTCAGCAGAAGGAGTGCTTTAGTTAAGGCACGTAAAGATTACACTGGGAAACAAATCGTAATCTAGATAACTAGATCAATCTAACTGCGCAGATTAAACAGCTAACAGATACAGAAAAACACCGCTGTGCTCCGGAACAGGAAGTGATACAATACCGCAGTGAGAGCAAACCACCAGTAGAGGCCAGTATTAGACGGCATTGCTTAAATTTTCATTGTTACGCAGATGATACCCAGCTTTATCTATCCATGAAGCCAGAGGACACACACCAATTAGCTAAACTGCAGGATTGTCTTACAGACATAAAGACATGGATGACCTCTAATTTCCTGCTTTTAAATTCAGATAAAACTGAAGTTATTGTACTTGGCCCCACAAATCTTAGAAACATGGTGTCTAACCAGATCCTTATTCTGGATGGCATTACCCTGACCTCTAGTAATACTGTGAGAAATCTTGGAGTCATTTTTGATCAGGATATGTCCTTCAATGCGCATATTAAACAAATATGTAGGACTGCTTTTTTGCATTTATGCAATATCTCTAAAATTAGAAAGGTCTTGTCTCAGAGTGATGCTGAAAAACTAATTCATGCATTTATTTCCTCTAGGCTGGACTATTGTAATTCATTATTATCAGGTTGTCCTAAAAGTTCCCTGAAAAGCCTTCAGTTAATTCAAAATGCTGCAGCTAGAGTACTAACGGGGACTAGAAGGAGAGAGCATATCTCACCCATATTGGCCTCTCTTCATTGGCTTCCTGTTAATTCTAGAATAGAATTTAAAATTCTTCTTCTTACTTATGAGGTTTTGAATAATCAGGTCCCATCTTATCTTAGGGACCTCATAGTACAATATCACCCCAATAGAGCGCTTCGCTCTCAGACTGCAGGCTTACTTGTAGTTCCTAGGGTTTGTAAGAGTAGAATGGGAGGCAGAGCCTTCAGCTTTCAGGCTCCTCTCCTGTGGAACCAGCTCCCAATTCAGATCAGGGAGACAGACACCCTCTCTACTTTTAAGATTAGGCTTAAAACTTTCCTTTTTGCTAAAGCTTATAGTTAGGGCTGGATCAGGTGACCCTGAACCATCCCTTAGTTATGCTGCTATAGACTTAGACTGCTGGGGGGTTCCCATGATGCACTGAGTGTAGGTCTACTTTAAATGCTTAAATCCCTCTTTCTCCACTGAGTTTAAAGGCATCATGTCTTTTGCAAGGCAAAAAGCAGTTGCGTGTGTAATAGTTTTTCTCCTCTTGTTACTCATATGGCGCAATGGCTGCAAAAGATGACACGATTGATTGCTGCTTTGGTTCGGTGGCTGCACCACTCGAAGCGGAAGAACTGCTAATGCTACATGTGCTGGAGGCAGTGGCAGACTGTGAAGACTCTGGTCGCATGTTCATGCTTTCCGTATAATCACTTGGGTGGTACTTCTTCAGATGATTAAACAGATTTGTTGTGTTGCCGGATTTGAGGGCACTGACCGCCGACATACCTTGCACATTGGCTTAATTTGCGCCGCGTCACTTTGGAAATATCCAAACCAACGCCACACAACAGTCATTGAGTGACTTTTCTTCCCAACAATAGCGTCATCTTTGGAGGATAACTCCAAGTCATGGCTGACATGTTTCGCTCACTGAACTCAGTGGTTTCGCTGCTCTCAGCTCCGCGTTTAACTCCATGTTCGCTCATGCTGTTTACAACTCGAAACAGAAGCGAAGTAAAAGGTCGTCTCTGATTGGCTATTGTCACGCATGTGACCACGTGCTTCTTCTTCATCGAGTATGATGGTGGTTTGCATCTGTAGTGTTGCATTGGCGCCACCAACTGTATTATATGTGTATTGCAACAATGTGCACGTGTAATCGAGAAATATGCTCAGAGCTGATCATCATAATCGACCTGAAATTTCTCACGATCATCGATCACAATCACATAATCGCCCAGGCCTACTCACACATTACATAGCTGGTTTGCTGGATTATAGTTTGTATATGCGTCAGCATATATTTAATAATTTTGAAGAAATCTTTATAATCATGTGTTTTTTTCATTATATTCTAAGTTGATTCACTGTGCCCCGTGAATTAGTGTCCGGGGCACAGTGAATCAAAAATTTTAAAATAGATTTTAGACACCTGTAAATTACACTTGGGGAGAAATAAATAACACAGCCTTATAAACAATAACTTGCTGTATTAAATCCACAATAGAATGACCCAAACCTATGCATAATGTGTTTATGCTGCCACAAAACAACATTTCTGATCCACTGTGTTTCCCCTAAATATAAAGTCTTACCTGTTCGTGGAATTCATCATCAGATGATCCTGAAGAAAAATTATCCACATACAGCCTCCTGAGTTTAGAGAGCAACATCTGAAAATACTTTAATTCCTTGTCGTGGCTGAAAAAAATTCCTCTGTGACTTCGGCACTTTGTGTCACAGTTCCTCTGTCAGATTCGTGGTTTCAGCAGCGGAGGTTGTCCATCAGGTTGGTGAGTTTCAGCCCTTGTGTGTGGCTGTCCAGACTGATGGCAGACCGGCTCTGTCCGCTACAGGTGTAATCTGTTTGTTGATGTCGGTGGCGCTGTGTCCACGAGCCACAATTTTGCACTAGAAGTTGAGTCACTGCACCTCGTTAACATCTGTTACCACAGACAACAGGCCATTCTGTCTGCACGCGATGAAATTATCCCATGATCTACAAAGAAATAAAATAAAAATAAATAACATAATGTTAAAATTCCTCTGTTTTGCCTCCATGTGGAGCATAGATACCACACAAGACTGTGTGCGCATGACACTGTGCTCCTCCAATATTTACATGTTTCACCTTGGAGGAAAAAAACATTTACAGTTTGTGTATGTTACCTGTGCGTATGTAATTAAAAGTTTTAAAAAAGTGTCGAGAGTGAAAGGCTGTTTAGCTCAGTGTCACACATTGTAGATAAAAACAGAAACAGTCTCAGAGCTGATAACACAGAGAAGCTTCTTTTCATCAAAAAGAATCTGCCCTCAAATTTTCAGATAAAGGCTTTTAGTCCTCACAGACGTAAGTAAAGTTAGTGATGGACAGTTTCAGTTCAGTTCCTGGTATTGTATATTATGTAGTACTTAAGTCCACAGGTTACATTTAAGTGAGATGTCTGGCACTGTCACACATTGTAGATAAAAACAGAAATAACACAGAGAAGCTTCTTTTCATCATTTTCAAAAAAGGCTCTTAGTCCTCACAGACATAAATAGTTAGTGATGGATAGTTTCAGTTCAGTTCCTGGTGTTGTATATTTTGTAGTGCTGAAATTCACAGGTTACATTTCAGTCAGATGTCTGGCAGTATCATGTTTGTTAAGAAACACACGGTTAATGTTAAAGGATTTGTTATAGTCAAAAAGTGATGTTACATGATTTAAGTGAAATTTTTGTAAATAAAAACAAAGCTAATGATATTGGTAGCAGTTACAGTCAAAAAGTAAGGAACAACTGATGAATAAAACATGTTTTCAAAGTCATCTTAAAACTGTAATAGTATCACAAAGTATTCATATCGCTAGTCGGTATTAACGAGTACCAAAATGTATGTACTCGTACTTGTACTCAGTCTGAAAAAAAGTGGTATTGGTGCATCCCTACACCCAAGAATTTAACCATCAGCCCTGTGAGGATCTACAGAATGCAAGCTTGAATATTGGCAGTGCTTCTTTGTAGCCTGTGTTGATTTTCACAAAGCACTGAATTCATTTGATGAGGCTGCTCTCTGGGACATCCTGATAATTACTGAGATCTCCAAGAAGTTACTGGACATTATATCCAGCCTGTATACTGTGAGTGCTATACAGAGCAGAGGTAGATACTAAGTTTTTCCCCATGCAAACCGGTGTTCCTCATGGATGTGTTCTTGCTACTCCACTATTCAATGCTTGCGTGGACTGGGTGTTGAGTAATGTTGTGGAAACAAGTGACTTTGGTGCTTTTGTTGGTGAGGAAAGGTTTCCTGACCTTGAAATCAGGAATGATGCTGTGATCACTGTGGAATGAATGAATGCCCTAATTGCAGCAACTGAGAGAAGCTGGGTGGGGAATCAAAGTGTCTGGGTTTGTGACTGTCCTGGGTCAAGACTAAGCTCCAGGCTTTTAATGACTTCCTGGACTCGACAGTCAGAAATGGATCTGTATGTGGTGAAAGTGTTGCAGAGGCGTTCAGTTATCTCAGCAGTGACATGCATGTCTCTGGATCATCGGGCTTTCAGATCAAGAGACAGCTCAGGGAGTCATAAGATCACTGGACAGATGTGTTTTGTGATGCTGATATCACTGCAGGAAAACAAAGGTCCAAGTCTTTAAGATCTTGGTTCTTACTGTATTGTTACAAGACGTGAATACTAACCAGTGATCTAAGGTGACGACTGGTATCGACTGGATGTCTTTGGTACCAGGTCTCTCAGGAGGATCCTTGGGTACTGGTGAAATGTCTTTATGTCGACCGAGTATCACTTGTATTGTGAGGACGCTTCAGTTTTGACATTTTGGCCATGGGATGGGTTTCTCTGTGCATGATCCAGCTTGCAGGCCCTTGCAGTGTTGAGGACCCCAGTGGCTGGAGGAGGGCATGGGGACACCCATGTTTCATCTGGCTGCAGCAAACAGATAAATATTTTTGAGATGTGGGGTGGACCAATTGTCTGCATGGGTAGTTGCCATCCAGGATCCACGGCGGTTCTGTGTTGTCATGGATGAGGCGAAGCGCAGAACCAGCACGACTTGATTTGGACTGAGACCATGCAGATGTCTTGTACTCAGACACAGAGAATTGACTGCGGGTCTACATATTGGTAGCCTGGTATTTTCCCACGGACCTACTGACTTTGACATGTTGCTCGCTTCAGATTCAAGCAGAACATGTATTTAACAAAAACAGCATGTCTTTGTCTTTGGACTATTTGCTAATCATTCTGCTTTGCACTCACTTTGAGTTTTATGAGTGACTTCAGCTCCATCCTCGTCTTTTTAAGGGTGATGACCTCTGATCGCCCCAAAATGTCCCGTAACATTCCAGCATAATGCCGTCCCTGTGTGATGCTTGTCTTCTGTCTTCTGCTCAGTGACCTTTCTGTGTCTCACTGTCCATTTTTAGGATGACATGCACAGAGTGATCAACCAGCAGCTGATGGACAAGCACCAGGAAGAGTGGTGCTCTCGGCCATCCTCACTGTTGGGGCCGTCCAGGGTGCACAGCGGCCAGCCGACCAGACAAGCTCACCGCCTCTCTGACCGAGACAGGAGACTTTTCTCTTTTTTCAAAAAGAACTGAGCCCTGATGGATGGACCCAGAGACAGGAGAGAGCAACAGCACAGTGCAGGGGTAATGAACGCTGCCAAAGACGGGCAGCAGCACACACGCAGGGTTTGGGGCGGAGTCATTTTGCACTTTACATGTCCCATTACAAGTCTGATGGTGCCCCATAGATGAATAAAAAATGTGGGTCTGTGTCTTCTGTTTACTGGATTTCAGACAAACAGCGTTTGTTTCTTTAGTTACAAACTTTCATGAATGTTTTCACACTCCTGATTTCCTCTGTTAGCTTATTAAAAAGTCTACAATATGACCCAAAACCTCCAAAAGTGCAAAAACAGGGCTATTTTAAATGTCCTACAAATGCAGACATTCGTACACAGACGCAGTCAACTTTGTGGGAGTCTTATTGTGGAGTTGGTAGGAATGCAGACAGCAGACCGTGAACTCTGTGCAGCCCTCCAATGATTAATAAGAGAGATCATGGAAACGAGAGAACTCATGCAGAAATACGAGAGCAGAGTTTGGAGCAACAGGATAAATTTTCTTGTCTGTCTGTTTGTGGGAGTTGATCCCGTGGTGACATCACTCGTTCTTAGAAAGGCTCTTTTCTGCTCTGATGTTTGGTCAGATGCAGTCAACAGATGTGGTGTAACAGTGATCAGGAGTACTTGCCAAATTAAAAAAAAATTTTAAAAGACAAGTTCATTTTTACAGCCTTAATATAATTAGGGAATAACCGGTTGTGTCTAATGATTTGCAGATGTTCATGCTGGATTTTACAGTTGCAAATTGAGTAAAATGGATAGTTGCGACGGTAATCCAGCATGAACACCCACAAATCATCAGACACAACAGGTTATTCCCATTTGAATCCAATTCCACGGTTTATTTTTCTGTAAGTAATTTGGTTGGCGAATCGTTGTAAAAGGGTGTTTATCGTAGCAACAGCATCTTCATGCCAAACTGGAAATTCTGTGAGCAGACCCACAGATTTCTCCATCTCATCAGCTGCATTGAGTTAAATCCACAGTAAATCCATCAATCAATCCAGTTAAATCCATTAAATCCACGCATTTCGCATTCATTGTACCTGCCGAAATGCGTGGCTTCTTAAAACTTTACTCTCAGCTGACAGCGCCATAAGTGACACTTGCGTAGCAACGTGGTCAGGGGGAGGAGTAACACATCAAATGTGAAGCGGTTTTAATATTTTGCCACAATCCACGCAATATTTTATGGTCTGAAATCTCACAATCAGATTTGCAGAAAAAAACGTAACTGGATTAGAATATGATATTAACAGTCGAGCCTGTTTGTCCCACTTTGTAAAAATTGCTATAAACGTTTGTTACATTTGTATTCAAAGTGCACTAACTTAACTCCAAACCATGTTTTCCTGAACCTTAAAATTATGTTAAGTTATTAATGCATTCTTGCATCTTATGATTACTCACAACATACAGTATATTTCTGGTGATAATTAAAAATTTCCTCTATACATTCAGGTACTGTAAATACAGCAGTAAAAAAAAGAAATGAAATCAACGGACCTAAGTATTGAATTTAGTCTCTATCAAGACATAAACACTGTTTTATGTAATGAATATCTATATTGAATAAACTATAGTATACTTTCAAATCAGCCAACTTGCTGTTCACACGCTGATAGTTGTTATATTTAACAAATTTTATGATTATTTTTTATGAAGTTCTTTGGGTGTCTCACTTTGTGCTCGGGGTCGCCACAGCACTTACCAAAAGAAGAAAAAAGAGTATATTTAAAGTATATTTAAACCTCAAGTTTAGTTCCAAAGTGTACTTTATAGTATACTTGTAAGTGTACTATTTCAATACTTCTTGGAACTAAGTTGGTCCACTTTTTACTTTATAAAACTATACGTATAAGTACACTGTGTGGAAAAATAGTAAAGTTTGAGGACACAACTGGTTCTATTTTACAATGATATGTAGTACTCATAGTTACTTGTCGCCCACTTACCCAAGGGACCTTACTTATTTTAACAGTCTGATGGAGATTTGATCTTCTAGTTCCCCTGGTCAGAAGCCCACCTCCTGAACCCCAAGATAACTCCACGTTACATGGAGAATGGGCACAGGTAGTCTTGAACCAGGAATCTTCTGTTTTCGAAGCAACCACCATTCCCCCTGTTTCACGTTACAGTATGAGGTGAACACACTGTCACTGTTTGCTGAAGACCAAAGTTGTCACTGTTGGCATTCTGGGGCCTCAGGTACAAAGACCTGCTTGAATTTCCTACTGAAACACCTGCTTGAATTTCCTACTGAAACACGGCGTACGCTAAAACCCAGAAACTATCATACGCACAAAAACATCCAGATGTATCAAAGTGTGCGTAAGCATGGATCCAAGCACGTTCCATCTGTACATCCCAATCAACGTAGAATTGAGCGCACATGCAGATGTACTAAACTCCTCCCTTTCCACTCCCCTATTTAAATATGCAAACTTATGTAAATAGGCCCTTGGAGCTGGGATTCTCCTCTCCGTCAGATCAGTCAACATAAACACAGAAAAGAAATTGTACCGAGTGTGGGCTACAGATGATGGAAATGAAATGGAGACATGCAGGGAAAATTTGTTTGGTAGCCTGTCAAATGGAATAAACATGAAACAGAAAAAAGTTTTGTGTGTGTGTGTGTGTGTGTGTGTGTGTGTGTGTGTGTGTGTGTGTGTGTGTGTGTGTGTGTGTGTGTGTGTGTGTGTGTGTGTGTGTGTGTGTGTGTGTGTGTGAGAGGCCATAAATGCTTTGGGCTTAGAGCAGCACACACACACTGAATTTTAAAAAAATGAGCTGCGCCGTGGCTGATAGTGTGACATCCACAAATTTACACACATTTCAATCAATCAATTTTTTATATAGCGCCAAATCACAACAAACAGTTGCCCCAAGGCGCTTTATATTGTAAGGCAAGGCCATACAATAATTATGTAAAACCCCAACGGTCAAAACGACCCCCTGTGAACAAGCACTCGGCTAACGTGGGAAGGAAAAACTCCCTTTTAACAGGAAGAAACATTTATTGACAAATACAAATAATAATAATAACAAAAAATATATTTGAATGTGCACATGCCCAAGTGTCACCGCGCTGAGGGCATGAGGCACCCTGGACAGGATGCCAGTCTGTCGCAGGGCCACATATAGACAAACAAACACACTCACACTTACGGTCCATTTAAAATTTCCAATCCACCTAACCTGCATGTCTTTGGATGTGGGAGGAAGCCGGAGCACCCGGAGGAAACCCACGCAAACACGGGAAGAACATGCAAATTCCACAAAGAAAGGCCACAGGTGGGAATCGAACCTATGACCTTCTTGCTGTGAGGCAACAGTGCTATAGCAACTGAGTGGTTTCCTCACTAAGCAGCCACCCATCACGCACCATGCCAGCCTCCAGCCTGATGTGCATTTGTGCATCATATATGATTTGAACATTGATGGAATGCAATTGTTTCCTATTAACAAAAATAAATTCATCATGTATTGTATCACTTCCTGTTCCGGAGCACAGCGGTGTTCTTCTGTATCTGTTAGCTGTTTAATCTGCGCAGTTAGATTGATCTAGTTATCTAGGCACAGCGGTGTTTTGCTGTATCTGTTAATTTTGGCTCTCTGTTGGGACTGTTTACACAGAGACTGCTACCTGCTGCTTTGGACTTTGAACTAATAGTCTTTTTCAAGACTTTTTTACTTTTTTACCTTTTTATTTTTATTTTTTTTTTTTTTACTTTTTTACTTGACTCTACTGGTGGTCGGCTCTCACTGCGGTATTGTATCACTTCTTGTTCCGGAGCACAGCGGTGTTTTTCTGTATCTGTTAGCTGTTTGATCTGCGCAGTTAGATTGATCTAGTTATCTAGATTACGATTTGTTTCCCAGTGTAATCTTTACGTGCCTTAACTAAAGCACTCCTTCTGCTGAATCACCTCTAAATTATTTACACATTATTCGCTTTGCGTGTTTTTAGGAATCCGCTAGCTTAGCGTAGCTACTAGCTCTTAGCCGATTTAGCATGGCGGCTTCTCCTGTCTCTCCCGCACTTTTCTGCTCTGGGTGTGAAATGTTTAGTTATTCCTCGGCCTCCTTTAGCAGTAATGGTACTTGTAATAAGTGTAGCTTATTCGTAGCTTTGGAGGCCAGGCTGGGCGAATTGGAGACTCGGCTCCGCACCGTGGAAAATTCTACAGCTAGCAAGGCCCCTGTAGTCGGTGCGGACCAAGGTAGCTTAGCCGCCGTTAGTTCCCCCCTGGCAGATCCCGAGCAGCCGGGAAAGCAGGCCGACTGGGTGACTGTGAGGAGGAAGCGTAGCCCTAAACAGAAGCCCCGTGTACACCGCCAACCCGTTCACATCTTTAACCGTTTTTCCCCACTCGACGATACACCCGCCGAGGATCAAACTCTGGTTATTGGCGACTCTGTTTTGAGAAATGTGAAGTTAGCGACACCAGCAACCATAGTCAATTGTCTTCCGGGGGCCAGAGCAGGCGACATTGAAGGAAATTTGAAACTGCTGGCTAAGGCTAAGCGTAAATTTGGTAAGATTGTAATTCACGTCGGCAGTAATGACACCCGGTTACGCCAATCGGAGGTCACTAAAATTAACATTGAATCGGTGTGTAACTTTGCAAAAACAATGTCGGACTCTGTAGTTTTCTCTGGGCCCCTCCCCAATCAGACCGGGAGTGACATGTTTAGCCGCATGTTCTCCTTGAATTGCTGGCTGTCTGAGTGGTGTCCAAAAAATGAGGTGGGCTTCATAGATAATTGGCAAAGCTTCTGGGGAAAACCTGGTCTTGTTAGGAGAGACGGCAGCCATCCCACTTTGGATGGAGCAGCTCTCATTTCTAGAAATCTGGCCAATTTTCTTAAATCCTCCAAACCGTGACTATCCAGGGTTGGGACCAGGAAGCAGAGTTGTAGTCTTACACACCTCTCTGCAGCTTCTCTCCCCCTGCCATCCCCTCATTACCCCATCCCCGTAGAGACGGTGCCTGCTCCCAGACTACCAATAACCAGCAAAAATCTATTTAAGCATAAAAATTCAAAAAGAAAAAATAATATAGCACCTTCAACTGCACCACAGACTAAAACAGTTAAATGTGGTCTATTAAACATTAGGTCTCTCTCTTCTAAGTCCCTGTTGGTAAATGATATAATAATTGATCAACATATTGATTTATTCTGCCTAACAGAAACCTGGTTACAGCAGGATGAATATGTTGGTTTAAATGAGTCAACACCCCCGAGTCACACTAACTGTCAGAATGCTCGTAGCACGGGCCGGGGTGGAGGATTAGCAGCAATCTTCCATTCCAGCTTATTAATTAATCCAAAACCCAGACAGAGCTTTAATTCATTTGAAAGCTTGTCTCTTAGTCTTGTCCATCCAAATTGGAAGTCCCAAAAACCAGTTTTATTTGTTATTATCTATCGTCCACCTGGTCGTTACTGTGAGTTTCTCTGTGAATTTTCAGACCTTTTGTCTGACTTAGTGCTTAGCTCAGATAAGATAATTATAGTGGGCGATTTTAACATCCACACAGATGCTGAGAATGACAGCCTCAACACTGCATTTAATCTATTATTAGACTCTATTGGCTTTGCTCAAAAAGTAAATGAGTCCACCCACCACTTTAATCATATCTTAGATCTTGTTCTGACTTATGGTATGGAAATAGAAGACTTAACAGTATTCCCTGATAACTCCCTTCTGTCTGATCATTTCTTAATAACATTTACATTTACTCTGATGGACTACCCAGCAGTGGGGAATAAGTTTCATTACACTAGAAGTCTTTCAGAAAGCGCTGTAACTAGGTTTAAGGATATGATTCCTTCTTTATGTTCTCTAATGCCATATACCAACACAGTGCAGAGTAGCTACCTAAACTCTGTAAGGGAGATAGAGTATCTCGTCAATAGTTTTACATCCTCATTGAAGACAACTTTGGATGCTGTAGCTCCTCTGAAAAAGAGAGCTTTAAATCAGAAGTGTCTGACTCCGTGGTATAACTCACAAACTCGTAGCTTAAAGCAGATAACCCGTAAGTTGGAGAGGAAATGGCGTCTCACTAATTTAGAAGATCTTCACTTAGCCTGGAAAAAGAGTCTGTTGCTCTATAAAAAAGCCCTTCGTAAAGCTAGGACATCTTTCTACTCATCACTAATTGAAGAAAATAAGAACAACCCCAGGTTTCTTTTCAGCACTGTAGCCAGGCTGACAAAGAGTCAGAGCTCTATTGAGCTGAGTATTCCATTAACTTTAACTAGTAATGACTTCATGACTTTCTTTGCTAACAAAATTTTAACTATTAGAGAAAAAATTACTCATAACCATCCCAAAGACGTATCGTTATCTTTGGCTGCTTTCAGTGATGCCGGTATTTGGTTAGACTCTTTCTCTCCGATTGTTCTGTCTGAGTTATTCTCATTAGTTACTTCATCCAAACCATCAACATGTTTATTAGACCCCATTCCTACCAGGCTGCTCAAGGAAGCCCTACCATTATTTAATGCTTCGATCTTAAATATGATCAATCTATCTTTGTTAGTTGGCTATGTACCACAGGCTTTTAAGGTGGCAGTAATTAAACCATTACTTAAAAAGCCATCACTTGACCCAGCTATCTTAGCTAATTATAGGCCAATCTCCAACCTTCCTTTTCTCTCAAAAATTCTTGAAAGGGTAGTTGTAAAACAGCTAACTGATCATCTGCAGAGGAATGGTCTATTTGAAGAGTTTCAGTCAGGTTTTAGAATTCATCATAGTACAGAAACAGCATTAGTGAAGGTTACAAATGATCTTCTTATGGCCTCGGACAGTGGACTCATCTCTGTGCTTGTTCTGTTAGATCTCAGTGCTGCTTTTGATACTGTTGACCATAAAATTTTATTACAGAGATTAGAGCATGCCATAGGTATTAAAGGCACTGCGCTGCGGTGGTTTGAATCATATTTGTCTAATAGATTACAATTTGTTCATGTAAATGGGGAATCTTCTTCACAGACTAAAGTTAATTATGGAGTTCCACAAGGTTCTGTGCTAGGACCAATTTTATTCACTTTATACATGCTTCCCTTAGGCAGTATTATTAGACGGTATTGCTTAAATTTTCATTGTTACGCAGATGATACCCAGCTTTATCTATCCATGAAGCCAGAGGACACACACCAATTAGCTAAACTGCAGGATTGTCTTACAGACATAAAGACATGGATGACCTCTAATTTCCTGCTTTTAAACTCAGATAAAACTGAAGTTATTGTACTTGGCCCCACAAATCTTAGAAACATGGTGTCTAACCAGATCCTTACTCTGGATGGCATTACCCTGACCTCTAGTAATACTGTGAGAAATCTTGGAGTCATTTTTGATCAGGATATGTCATTCAAAGTGCATATTAAACAAATATGTAGGACTGCTTTTTTGCATTTACGCAATATCTCTAAAATCAGAAAGGTCTTGTCTCAGAGTGATGCTGAAAAACTAATTCATGCATTTATTTCCTCTAGGCTGGACTATTGTAATTCATTATTATCAGGTTGTCCTAAAAGTTCCCTAAAAAGCCTTCAGTTAATTCAAAATGCTGCAGCTAGAGTACTGACGGGGACTAGAAGGAGAGAGCATATCTCACCCATATTGGCCTCTCTTCATTGGCTTCCTGTTAATTCTAGAATAGAATTTAAAATTCTTCTTCTTACTTATAAGGTTTTGAATAATCAGGTCCCATCTTATCTTAGGGACCTCGTAGTACCATATTACCCCAATAGAGCGCTTCGCTCTCAGACTGCAGGCTTACTTGTAGTTCCTAGGGTTTGTAAGAGTAGAATGGGAGGCAGAGCCTTCAGCTTTCAGGCTCCTCTCCTGTGGAACCAGCTCCCAATTCAGATCAGGGAGACAGACACCCTCTCTACTTTTAAGATTAGGCTTAAAACTTTCCTTTTTGCTAAAGCTTATAGTTAGGGCTGGATCAGGTGACCCTGAACCATCCCTTAGTTATGCTGCTATAGACGTAGACTGCTGGGGGGTTCCCATGATGCACTGTTTCTTTTTCTTTTTGCTCTGTATGCACCACTCTGCATTTAATCATTAGTGATCGATCTCTGCTCCCCTCCACAGCATGTCTTTTTCCTGGTTCTCTCCCTCAGCCCCAACCAGTCCCAGCAGAAGACTGCCCCTCCCTGAGCCTGGTTCTGCTGGAGGTTTCTTCCTGTTAAAAGGGAGTTTTTCCTTCCCACTGTAGCCAAGTGCTTGCTCACAGGGGGTCGTTTTGACCGTTGGGGTTTTACATAATTATTGTATGGCCTTGCCTTACAATATAAAGCGCCTTGGGGCAACTGTTTGTTGTGATTTGGCGCTATATAAAAAAAAATTGATTGATTGATTGATTGATAGATTACGATTTGTTTCCCAGTGTAATCTTTACGTGCCTTAACTAAAGCACTCCTTCTGCTGAATCACCTCTAAATTATTTACACATTATTCACTTTGCGTGTTTTTAGGAATCCGCTAGCTTAGCGTAGCTACTAGCTCTTAGCCGATTTAGCATGGCGGCTTCTCCTGTCTCTCCCGCACTTTTCTGCTCTGGGTGTGAAATGTTTAGTTATTCCTCTGCCTCCTTTAGCAGTAACGGTACTTGTAATAAGTGTAGCTTATTCGTAGCTTTGGAGGCCAGGCTGGGCGAATTGGAGACTCGGCTCTGCACCGTGGAAAATTCTACAGCTAGCCAGGCCCCTGTAGTCGGTGCGGACCAAGGTAGCTTAGCCGCCGTTAGTTCTCCCCTGGCAGATCCCGAGCAGCCGGGAAAGCAGGCTGACTGGGTGACTGTGAGGAGGAAGCGTAGCCCTAAACAGAAGCCCCGTGTACACCGCCAACCCGTTCACATCTCT
Source organism: Thalassophryne amazonica (assembly GCF_902500255.1). NCBI lineage: Eukaryota > Metazoa > Chordata > Actinopteri > Batrachoidiformes > Batrachoididae > Thalassophryne > Thalassophryne amazonica. Next base: position 9,777,874 of record NC_047107.1, on the reverse strand, counting down.
AACCGTTTTTCCCCACTCGACGACACACCCGCCGAGGATCAAACTCTGGTTATTGGCGACTCTGTTTTGACAAATGTGAAGTTAGCGACACCAGCAACCATAGTCAATTGTCTTCCGGGGGCCAGAGCAGGCGACATTGAAGGAAATTTGAAACTGCTGGCTAAGGCTAAGCGTAAATTTGGTAAGATTGTAATTCACGTCGGCAGTAATGACACCCGGTTACGCCAATCGGAGGTCACTAAAATTAACATTAAATCGGTGTGTAACTTTGCAAAAACAATGTCGGACTCTGTAGTTTTCTCTGGGCCCCTCCCCAATCGGACCGGGAGTGACATGTTTAGCCGCATGTTCTCCTTGAATTGCTGGGTGTCTGAGTGGTGTCCAAAAAATGAGGTGGGCTTCATAGATAATTGGCAAAGCTTCTGGGGAAAACCTGGTCTTGTTAGGAGAGACGGCATCCATCCCACTTTGGATGGAGCAGCTCTCATTTCTAGAAATCTGGCCAATTTTCTTAAATCCTCCAAACAGTGACTATCCAGGGTTGGGACCAGGAAGCAGAGTTGTAGTCTTACACACCTCTCTGCAGCTTCTCTCCCCCTGCCATCCCCTCATTACCCCATCCCCGTAGAGACGGTGCCTGCTCCCAGACTACCAATAACCAGCAAAAATCTATTTAAGCATAAAAATTCAAAAAGAAAAAATAATATAGCACCTTCAACTGCACCACAGACTAAAACAGTTAAATGTGGTCTATTAAACATTAGGTCTCTCTCTTCTAAGTCCCTGTTGGTAAATGATATAATAATTGATCAACATATTGATTTATTCTGCCTAACAGAAACCTGGTTACAGCAGGATGAATATGTTAGTTTAAATGAGTCAACACCCCCGAGTCACACTAACTGTCAGAATGCTCGTAGCACGGGCCGGGGCGGAGGATTAGCAGCAATCTTCCATTCCAGCTTATTAATTAATCAAAAACCCAGACAGAGCTTTAATTCATTTGAAAGCTTGTCTCTTAGTCTTGTCCATCCAAATTGGAAGTCCCAAAAACCAGTTTTATTTGTTATTATCTATCGTCCACCTGGTCGTTACTGTGAGTTTCTCTGTGAATTTTCAGACCTTTTGTCTGACTTAGTGCTTAGCTCAGATAAGATAATTATAGTGGGCGATTTTAACATCCACACAGATGCTGAGAATGACAGCCTCAACACTGCATTTAATCTATTATTAGACTCTATTGGCTTTGCTCAAAAAGTAAATGAGTCCACCCACCACTTTAATCAATCAATCAATCAATCAATTTTTTTATATAGCGCCAAATCACAACAAACAGTTGCCCCAAGGTGCTTTATATTGTAAGGCAAGGCCATACAATAATTATGTAAAACCCCAACGGTCAAAACGACCCCCTGTGAGCAAGCACTTGGCTACAGTGGGAAGGAAAAACTCCCTTTTAACAGGAAGAAACCTCCAGCAGAACCAGGCTCAGGGAGGGGCAGTCTTCTGCTGGGACTGGTTGGGGCTGAGGGAGAGAACCAGGAAAAAGACATGCTGTGGAGGGGAGCAGAGATCGATCACTAATGATTAAATGCAGAGTGATGCATACAGAGCAAAAAGAGAAAGAAACAGTGCATCATGGGAACCCCCAGCAGTCTACGTCTATAGCAGCATAACTAAGGGATGGTTCAGGGTCACCTGATCCAGCCCTAACTATAAGCTTTAGCAAAAAGGAAAGTTTTAAGCCTAATCTTAAAAGTAGAGAGGGTGTCTGTCTCCCTGATCTGAATTGGGAGCTGGTTCCACAGGAGAGGAGCCTGAAAGCTGAAGGCTCTGCCTCCCATTCTACTCTTACAAACCCTAGGAACTACAAGTAAGCCTGCAGTCTGAGAGCGAAGCGCTCTATTGGGGTGATATGGTACTACGAGGTCCCTAAGATAAGATGGGACCTGATTATTCAAAACCTTATAAGTAAGAAGAAGAATTTTAAATTCTATTCTAGAATTAACAGGAAGCCAATGAAGAGAGGCCAATATGGGTGAGATATGCTCTCTCCTTCTAGTCCCCGTCAGTACTCTAGCTGCAGCATTTTGAATTAACTGAAGGCTTTTTAGGGAACTTTTAGGACAACCTGATAATAATGAATTACAATAGTCCAGCCTACAGGAAATAAATGCATGAATTAGTTTTTCAGCATCACTCTGACACAAGACCTTTCTGATTTTAGAGATATTGCGTAAATGCAAAAAAGCAGTCCTACATATTTGTTTAATATACGCTTTGAATGACATATCCTGATCAAAAATGACTCCAAGATTTCTCACAGTATTACTAGAGGTCAGGGTAATGCCATCCAGAGTAAGGATCTGGTTAGACACCATGTTTCTAAGATTTGTGGGGCCAAGTACAATAACTTCAGTTTTATCTGAGTTTAAAAGCAGGAAATTAGAGGTCATCCATGTCTTTATGTCTGTAAGACAATCCTGCAGTTTAGCTAATTGGTGTGTGTCCTCTGGCTTCATGGATAGATAAAGCTGGGTATCATCTGCGTAACAATGAAAATTTAAGCAATACCGTCTAATAATACTGCCTAAGGGAAGCATGTATAAAGTGAATAAAATTGGTCCTAGCACAGAACCTTGTGGAACTCCATAATTAACTTTAGTCTGTGAAGAAGATTCCCCATTTACATGAACAAATTGTAATCTATTAGACAAATATGATTCAAACCACCGCAGCGCAGTGCCTTTAATACCTATGGCATGCTCTAATCTCTGTAATAAAATTTTATGGTCAACAGTATCAAAAGCAGCACTGAGGTCTAACAGAACAAGCACAGAGATGAGTCCACTGTCCGAGGCCATAAGAAGATCATTTGTAACCTTCACTAATGCTGTTTCTGTACTATGATGAATTCTAAAACCTGACTGAAACTCTTCAAATAGACCATTCCTCTGCAGATGATCAGTTAGCTGTTTTACAACTACCCTTTCAAGAATTTTTGAGAGAAAAGGAAGGTTGGAGATTGGCCTATAATTAGCTAAGATAGCTGGGTCAAGTGATGGCTTTTTAAGTAATGGTTTAATTACTGCCACCTTAAAAGCCTGTGGTACATAGCCAACTAACAAAGATAGATTGATCATATTTAAGATCAAAGCTTTAAATAATGGTAGGGCTTCCTTGAGCAGCCTGGTAGGAATGGGGTCTAATAAACATGTTGATGGTTTGGATGAAGTAACTAATGAAAATAACTCAGACAGAACAATCGGAGAGAAAGAGTCTAACCAAATACCGGCATCACTGAAAGCAGCCAAAGATAACGATACGTCTTTGGGATGGTTATGAGTAATTTTTTCTCTAATAGTTAAAATTTTGTTAGCAAAGAAAGTCATGAAGTCATTACTAGTTAAAGTTAATGGAATACTCAGCTCAATAGAGCTCTGACTCTTTGTCAGCCTGGCTACAGTGCTGAAAAGAAACCTGGGATTGTTCTTATTTTCTTCAATTAGTGATGAGTAGAAAGATGTCCTAGCTTTACGGAGGGCTTTTTTTATAGAGCAACAGACTCTTTTTCCAGGCTAAGTGAAGATCTTCTAAATTAGTGAGACGCCATTTCCTCTCCAACTTACGGGTTATCTGCTTTAAGCTACGAGTTTGTGAGTTATACCACGGAGTCAGGCACTTCTGATTTAAAGCTCTCTTTTTTAGAGGAGCTACAGCATCCAAAGTTGTCTTCAATGAGGATGTAAAACTATTGATGAGATACTCTATCTCACTTACAGAGTTTAGGTAGCTACTCTGCACTGTGTTGGTATATGGCATTAGAGAACATAAAGAAGGAATCATATCCTTAAACCTAGTTACAGCGCTTTCTGAATCATATCTAATCATAATCATATCATAATCATATCTTAGATCTTGTTCTGACTTATGGTATGGAAATAGAAGACTTAACAGTATTCCCTGAAAACTCCCTTCTGTCTGATCATTTCTTAATAACATTTACATTTACTCTGATGGACTACCCAGCAGTGGGGAATCAGTTTCATTACACTAGAAGTCTTTCAGAAAGCGCTGTAACTAGGTTTAAGGATATGATTCCTTCTTTATGTTCTCTAATGCCATATACCAACACAGTGCAGAGTAGCTACCTAAACTCTGTAAGGGAGATAGAGTATCTCGTCAATAGTTTTACATCCTCATTGAAGACAACTTTGGATGCTGTAGCTCCTCTGAAAAAGAGAGCTTTAAATCAGAAGTGTCTGACTCCGTGGTATAACTCACAAACTCGTAGCTTAAAGCAGATAACCCGTAAGTTGGAGAGGAAATGGCGTCTCACTAATTTAGAAGATCTTCACTTAGCCTGGAAAAAGAGTCTGTTGCTCTATAAAAAAGCCCTCCGTAAAGCTAGGACATCTTTCTACTCATCACTAATTGAAGAAAATAAGAACAACCCCAGGTTTCTTTTCAGCACTGTAGCCAGGCTGACAAAGAGTCAGAGCTCTATTGAGCTGAGTATTCCATTAACTTTAACTAGTAATGACTTCATGACTTTCTTTGCTAACAAAATTTTAACTATTAGAGAAAAAATTACTCATAACCATCCCAAAGACGTATTGTTATCTTTGGCTGCTTTCAGTGATGCCGGTATTTGGTTAGACTCTTTCTCTCTGATTGTTCTGTCTGAGTTATTTTCATTAGTTACTTCATCCAAACCATCAACATGTTTATTAGACCCCATTCCTACCAGGCTGCTCAAGGAAGCCCTACCATTATTTAATGCTTCGATCTTAAATATGATCAATCTATCTTTGTTAGTTGGCTATGTACCACAGGCTTTTAAGGTGGCAGTAATTAAAGCATTACTTAAAAAGCCATCACTTGACCCAGCTATCTTAGCTAATTATAGGCCAATCTCCAACCTTCCTTTTCTCTCAAAAATTCTTGAAAGGGTAGTTGTAAAACAGCTAACTGATCATCTGCAGAGGAATGGTCTATTTGAAGAGTTTCAGTCAGGTTTTAGAATTCATCATAGTACAGAAACAGCATTAGTGAAGGTTACAAATGATCTTCTTATGGCCTCGGACAGTGGACTCATGTCTGTGCTTGTTCTGTTAGACCTCAGTGCTGCTTTTGATAGTGTTGACCATAAAATTTTATTACAGAGATTAGAGCATGCCATAGGTATTAAAGGCACTGCGCTGCGGTGGTTTGAATCATATTTGTCTAATAGATTACAATTTGTTCATGTAAATGGGGAATCTTCTTCACAGACTAAAGTTAATTATGGAGTTCCACAAGGTTCTGTGCTAGGACCAATTTTATTCACTTTATACATGCTTCCCTTAGGCAGTATTATTAGACGGTATTGCTTAAATTTTCATTGTTACGCAGATGATACCCAGCTTTATCTATCCATGAAGCCAGAGGACACACACCAATGAGCTAAACTGCAGGATTGTCTTACAGACATAAAGACATGGATGACCTCTAATTTCCTGCTTTTAAACTCAGATAAAACTGAAGTTATTGTACTTGGCCCCACAAATCTTAGAAACATGGTGTCTAACCAGATCCTTACTGTGGATGGCATTACCCTGACCTCTAGTAATACTGTGAGAAATCTTGGAGTCATTTTTGATCAGGATATGTCATTCAAAGCGCATATTAAACAAATATGTAGGACTGCTTTTTTGCATTTACGCAATATCTCTAAAATCAGAAAGGTCTTGTCTCAGAGTGATGCTGAAAAACTAATTCATGCATTTATTTCCTCTAGGCTGGACTATTGTAATTCATTATTATCAGGTTGTCCTAAAAGTTCCCTAAAAAGCCTTCAGTTAATTCAAAATGCTGCAGCTAGAGTACTGACGGGGACTAGAAGGAGAGAGCATATCTCACCCATATTGGCCTCTCTTCATTGGCTTCCTGTTAATTCTAGAATAGAATTTAAAATTCTTCTTCTTACTTATAAGGTTTTGAATAATCAGGTCCCATCTTATCTTAGGGACCTCGTAGTACCATATCACCCCAATAGAGCGCTTCACTCTCAGACTGCAGGCTTACTTGTAGTTCCTAGGGTTTGTAAGAGTAGAATGGGAGGCAGAGCCTTCAGCTTTCAGGCTCCTCTCCTGTGGAACCAGCTCCCAATTCAGATCAGGGAGACAGACACCCTCTCTACTTTTAAGATTAGGCTTAAAACTTTCCTTTTTGCTAAAGCTTATAGTTAGGGCTGGATCAGGTGACCCTGAACCATCCCTTAGTTATGCTGCTATAGACGTAGACTGCTGGGGGGTTCCCATGATGCACTGTTTCTTTCTCTTTTTGCTCTGTATGCACCACTCTGCATTTACCGTATTTTCCGGACTATAAGTCGCACCGGAGTATAAGTCGCACCAGCCACTTTATCCATTATAAAGAAAAACAAACCATAAATAAGTCGCACCGGAGTATAAGTCGCACCAGCCACTTTATCCATTATAAAGAAAAATAAACCATAAATAAGGTCCACTGGACTATAAGTCCCATGGACATACAGGTATGTTAACATGAAAAGTTCAGATGATAATATTGTGACGGCTACCGTTTTCGGATGCATATTTCACCAGTCGCAACTTGTAATCTGCAGAGTATGATTTTCTTTTTGGTGGCATTTTTTCGGGCCTTCTCCGTTGTCTTGTTATCAGTAACGTTAAAATTTTTATTTTTCTATGGTAGTCAGAAGTCGCAGGAACAGTCACACAAGCCTCGAGTGCCCTCTCGTGAGCTGCATTTTACCTACAGATATGTTTGTATTTTGCGGACCACATTGCGAGCCGAACCATGCAGCACCTACCTGCGCAGCTCATGACCACCCAGCGGTGTTGATACAGCTCCTTCCAAGTGCAGACGCTAATCCTCCGCCGTCGCTCAGTGCTCCCATGCAGCTCTCAGCGTCAACTCTGCTCACACTGATATCCAAGGGTTGAAGCTGTCTTGTTAGCCGTCCCGGAATAAACACCATGTTCGTCTGCTTCAAACGCTTTTCACAATCATCGACGCCAGCTCCTTCCAAGTGCACACGCTAATCCTCCGCCGTCGCTCAGTGCTCCCATGCAGCTCTCAGCGTCAACTCTGCTCACACTGATATCCAAGGGTTGAAGCTGTCTTGTTAGCCGTCCCGGAATAAACACCATGTTCGTCTGCTTCAAACGCTTTTCACAATCATCGACGCCAGCTCCTTCCAAGTGCACACGCTAATCCCCCACCGTCGCTCACCCGGTGCTCCCACGCAGCTCTCAGCGTCAACTTAAACACTCTGCTCACATTGATATCCAAGGGTTGAAGCTGTTCTGTTCGCCATGCCGGAATAACAGCAAGCACCGTGTTCGTCAGCTTCACACGCTGTGGGTGAGGTGAGGAATACGCATCCAATGTTCTGTTCTCTGATTGGTTATCGCGACCAGTGTGAACTATAGGATGGCCGTCATACTACAGTGCCCATGATCAATCAATCAATCAATCAACTTTTTTCTTATATAGCGCCAAATCACAACAAACAGTTGCCCCAAGGCGCTCCATATTGTAAGGCAAGGCCATAGGGCTACAGTCAGGTGGTTAGCCCCCTGACAGCCCTGACCTCCACAAAAGTCCCCTTCACCTGGTTGGATCGGTGCGAAGCCGCGTTTAGGGAGTTGAAACGCCGGTTCTCGACTGCACCAGTTCTGGTGCAGCCCGATCCTACTCGCCAGTTCAACTCAATCAACTGCAATCAACTTTTTTCTTATATAGCGCCAAATCACAACAAACAGTTGCCCCAAGGCGCTCCATATTGTAAGGCAAGGCCATACAATAATTATAAAAAACCCCAACGGTCAAAACGACCCCCTATGAGCAAGCACTTGGCAACAGTGGGAAGGAAAAACTCCCTTTTAACAGGAAGAAACCTCCAGCAGAACCAGGCTCAGGGAGGGGCAGTCTTCTGCTGAGACTGGTTGGGGCTGAGGGAAAAAACCAGGAAAAAGACATGCCGTGAAGGGGGGCAGAGATCGATCACTAATGATTAAATGCAGAGTGATGCATACGGAGCAAAAAGAGAAAGAAACAGTGCATCATGGGAACCCCCCCCCCCACAATCTACGTCTAAAGCAGCATAACCAAGGGATGGTCCAGGGTCACCCGATCCAGCCCTAACTATAAGCCTTAGCGAAAAGGAAAGTTTTAAGCCTAATCTTAAAAGTAGAGAGGGTATCTGTCTCCCTGATCTGAATTGGGAGCTGGTTCCACAGGAGAGGAGCCTGAAAGCTGAAGGCTCTGCCTCCCATTCTACTCTTACAAACCCTAGGAACTACAAGTAAGCCCGCAGTCTGAGAGTGAAGCGCTCTAATGGGGTAATATGGTACTATGAGGTCCCTAAGATAAGATGGGACCTGATTATTCAAAACCTTATAAGTAAGAAGAAGAATTTTAAATTCTATTCTAGAATTAACAGGAAGCCAATGAAGAGAGGCCAATATGGGTGAGATATGCTCTCTCCTGCTAGTCCCCGTCAGTACTCTAGCTGCAGCATTCTGAACCAACTGAAGGCTTTTTAGGGAACTTTTAGGACAACCTGATAATAATGAATTACAATAGTCCAGCCTAGAGGAAATAAATGCATGAATTAGTTTTTCAGCATCACTCTGAGACAAGACCTTTCTGATTTTAGAGATATTGCGTAAATGCAAAAAGGCAGTCCTACATATTTGTTTAATATGCGCTTTGAATGACATATCCTGATCAAAAATGACTCCAAGATTTCTCACAGTATTACTAGAGATCAGGGAAATGCCATCCAGAGTAACGATCTGGTTAGACACCATGCTTCTAAGATTTGTGGGGCCAAGTACAATAACTTCAGTTTTATCTGAGTTTAAAAGCAGGAAATTAGAGGTCATCCATGTCTTTATGTCTGTAAGACAATCCTGCAGTTTAGCTAATTGGTGTGTATCCTCTGGCTTCATGGATAGATAAAGCTGGGTATCATCTGCGTAACAATGAAAATTTAAGCAATACCGTCTAATAATACTGCCTAAGGGAAGCATGTATAAAGTGAATAGTAGCAATTAGTAGCAATTAATAGCAATAATGATGCATTGCATTTCCTTTTCCGGTGGCCATTTTAAAACATAGATCGACTCTGTCACGTAAAATTGTTTTGTTACAGTAAATTAATTGAGATCCTACCGGTATATTTTTCATTTATAAGTCGCACCGGAGTATAGGTCGCACCCCCGGCCAAAACATGTAAAAAAGTGCGACTTATAGTCCGGAAAATACGGTAATCATTAGTGATCGATCTCTGCTCCCCTCCACAGCATGTCTTTTTCCCGGTTCTCTCCCTCAGCCCCAACCAGTCCCAGCAGAAGACTGCCCCTCCCTGAGCCTGGTTCTGCTGGAGGTTTCTTCCTGTTAAAAGGGAGTTTTTCCTTCCCACTGTAGCCAAGTGCTTGCTCACAGGGAGTCGTTTTGACCGTTGGGGTTTTACATAATTATTGTATGGCCTTGCCTTACAATATAAAGCGCCTTGGGGCAACTGTTTGTTGTGATTTGGCGCTATATAAAAAAATTGATTGATTGATGTGCACATCACTCTGACGACGTCTTGTTTTCACACTATTAATGGTTTCCCAGCATTGCCTCTGAGTGTCGCCAGTGAACCAACAGCTGTAGAAACGTGCGCACGCCAGACAGGATTATTGTGTGACACGCTGCCCATTTCCACGGTCATTTCACTTTTGATACATGTGAATGTTAGTGCAGAGACGGACGTACGCCACATTTTTGTGAGTAGGCAGCCTTTTGCATATGAGTCCCTCATCACTTTAATTTGTGATGTGATTGATCTCCAATGAGATTGGACAAACATTATCCCCAAACAAACTGAACTTTCATTATTTCACTGTAATTCTGTGTTTGGAGAATATTTCTTCATCTGTTTGTTTTTCTACCTTTGTCTCAGCTGTTGATTAAAAGCTCAAGCCTCTTAAAACTTCTCTTTTCCCTTTACGAGCGCTCTGAAGGGCTAAAGACACTTTTTGAATAAGTTTAATCTTAACTAGGATCCAGCCTTAACTTTAATGGGAAATTCCTCCAAAACATAATTCTAAGACTCTTGTATGAAGAAGCTTTATGAATGCAGCCCCAGAAAGCTCCAGAGTTGTGATGACATTTTTTTCTCTGAAAAACTGATTTCTGGATTGTCATTTTTTTCATCTTTATTTTTAATTATTGGGGCGAAAAGACAAAGTGTGTCACCTCCACCTTTTTAAATTGTTATTCTGAAACATGGTCTTCTGCTGTGGTAGAACTATGGCAGAATGTTGTCGAATTTGGTACCTGTACTGCACTGATTGGTTTCACCAAATCTGTGATTGCACCTTTGAGCTTCAGCGCCACCAATGAGTCAAAGTACAGGTGAATTGATTTTCAGAAACACCGTCATGTTGAGTCTAGCCAAGTTCACACTATGACTTCAGTTTCAGCCAACTTAGATTTTCCACCATATTGGATATTATGCTTTAAAAAGTTCACAGGCCATATTTTTACACATCTTTATAAAATGAACATAATTAATCTTTGACCCAATCTTCACAATACGAGGTCTCTTAGATAATAAACCGACCCTTTTATTTTTTTTTTTAACTATATGGATTTGAATGACATGCGATTACACCAATCATGCTTGAACCCTCGTGCGCATGCATGAGTTTTTTCACGCGTGTCGGTGACGTCATTTCCCTGTGGGCAGGCCTTGAGTGAGATGTGGTCCCGCCCTCTCGGCTGAATTCCTTTGTTTCACACGCTGCTCGAGACGGCGCGCGTTGCTTTATCAAAATTTTTTCTGGACCTGTGAGGAATATCCGAGTGGACACTATTCGAGAAATTAAGATGGTTTTCTGTGAAAAGTTTAATGGCTGATGAGAGATTATGGGGTGTTTCTGTCGGTGTAAGGACTTCCCACGAAGCGGGACGTCCTGCAGCGCTTCCAGGCGCTGTCGTCGGCCTGTTTCGAGCTGAAAACATCCTAATTTAAGGCTTAATTCACCCAGGACATCGTGAGAGAACAGAGAAGATTCAGAAGAGGCCGGCATGAGGAATTTATGCGGACATTCCACTGTTTAAGGACATTTTTTTAATGAAAGACGTACGCGCAAATTCGCCGAGTCGTTTCCGTGACGACTCGGCAAATCTGTGTGCGCCGCGACAGGAAAAACACCTCCGTGTTGAAAACCATTTGTAGAAGTCAGGCGGCTTTTAATGGCTTTCAACAAGTGAGTAACTGAGAAATTGTTTAACAGCTTGGGCATGTTCCAACTTGCCCGTTAAGATTTCCAACGGAGGTGTTTTTCCTGCCGCGACCCCCCGCGGTCGGGTCCAGCCCGACATGCGACTCTGCCCGCACGTTCTTTCATTACAAAATGACCGTTAACAATGGAATGTCCGAATAAACTCCTCATGCCGACTTCTTCTGAAAGTTCTCTGTTCTCTGACGACTTACTGTGTCAACAGAGCCTGAAATGTGGAAGTTTTCAACTTGAAACGGCGAGACGCTGCCGGCTCGAAGCGCAGATCGCCATCAGGCGCCGTGGACCGTCCTTAAAGCGACACTACCAGACCAAAATCTCTCATCAGCCGTTAAAATTTTTACCAAAAACCAGCTGAATTTATTGAATGGTGTCCACTCAGTTGTGCCTTACAGTTTTGAAAAAATTTTTATCAAACAAAGCAACAGTCTCTGAGCCATTCCTAAACAATGAAAAAAATCGACAAGCGGGTGGACGACTCCTCACTCAAAGACTGCCCACAGGCGAATGACGTAACCGACAGGCGTGAAAAAACTCTTGCATGCCCACGAAGGTTCAAGCATGTCTGATGTAATCACACGTGATTCAAATCCATATGGTTTTTGAAAAAAATAATAAGGTCGGATACTTTTCTAATAGACCTCGTAGTATCTGGCTTTTTGAGTTTTCTAAGCATTCGTCTGTCATTTGGTTGTGAAGCCACCAAACAGAATGTGAGGTCGTATCTCAGCAACATGTTGACATATCAAAAACAGACTTGATGGGTGAACTTGGAGCCTCGGTGTAAAAAGCACAAACAAACTGTTGTAATTCCACCTCTGGCTTGTGCTGCTTGGCTCCATCAGCAAAGAATGTTCCATTCCGTTTTAGGGGTGTAATTTAAGAATATGAAATCCAGTGAACCAAAAGTACACAGACCAGTAGAACTTCCCAGGATTTACTTCCAACAAAAAAGTCCTTGCAGTGCCTAAAACCATCTCTACTAACCCACTGCCAGCTCTGCAGAGAGGGAACATGATGTCCAAACTCTCACCATTGCAAGATTGGAGAATCTGTGGAGGGACAAGATGATGAGTTGGATCATGGGAAGAGACAACAACAGAGACAAATGTGATGAGGCTACATCTGCTGGAAAAAAATAGTTCATTTTCTGAACCTACCTATTGTGGTTGAAGATCACCGGGGGCTGGAGCCTATCCCACTAATCATAGGGTGAGAGGCGCGGATCGCCCTGGACAGGCTACCAGTCTATTGCAGGGCCGACACATACAGGTGCATCTCAAAAAATTTGAATATCATGAAAAAGGTTAGTATTTTTTGTCAGATGTTTCAGAAAGTGAAACTTTTATACAATCAAGAATCATTATATATAAATGAGAAAAGTTTCAAGCCAATTTGGATAATTACAACCTACAGCTTCAAAATCAGAAAAATTGTACCTCAAAATATTAGACTTTTTTAAACTCAAGTTTGAGTAAATCACCATTTATGCAGTTTAAATACCATGCATCTGCTTCAGTACACAGCCACAATCACAGGGAAGACTGATGGCCTAACAGATGTCCAGAAGACACTCAGTGACACAGAAGGTCATTGCTGAAAGGTCTGGCTGTTCACAGAGCGCTCAATCAAAGCATGGAAAGTTGATTGGAACGGAAAGGTTTGGTGGGAAAAGATATACAAGCAACAGGGATCAATCAATCAATCAATTTTTTTTTTATATAGCGCCAAATCACAACAAACAGTTGCCCCAAGGCGCTTTATATTGTAAGGCAAGGCCATACAATAATTATGTAAAACCCCAACGGTCAAAACGACCCCCTGTGAGCAAGCACTTGGCTACAGTGGGAAGGAAAAACTCCCTTTTAACAGGAAGAAACCTCCAGCAGAACCAGGCTCAGGGAGGGGCAGTCTTCTGCTGGGACTGGTTGGGGCTGAGGGAGAGAACCAGGAAAGACATGCTGTGGAGGGGAGCAGAGATCGATCACTAATGATTAAATGCAGAGTGGTGCATACAGAGCAAAAAGAGAAAGAAACAGTGCATCATGGGAACCCCCCAGCAGTCTACGTCTATAGCAGCATAACTAAGGGATGGTTCAGGGTCACCTGATCCAGCCCTAACTATAAGCTTTAGCAAAAAGGAAAGTTTTAAGCCTAATCTTAAAAGTAGAGAGGGTGTCTGTCTCCCTGATCTGAATTGGGAGCTGGTTCCACAGGAGAGGAGCCTGAAAGCTGAAGGCTCTGCCTCCCATTCAACTCTTACAAACCCTAGGAACTACAAGTAAGCCTGCAGTCTGAGAGCGAAGCGCTCTATTGGGGTGATATGGTACTACGAGGTCCCTAAGATAAGATGGGACCTGATTATTCAAAACCTTATAAGTAAGAAGAAGAATTTTAAATTCTATTCTAGAATTAACAGGAAGCCAATGAAGAGAGGCCAATATGGGTGAGATATGCTCTCTCCTTCTAGTCCCCGTCAGTACTCTAGCTGCAGCATTTTGAATTAACTGAAGGCTTTTTAGGGAACTTTTAGGACAACCTGATAATAATGAATTACAATAGTCCAGCCTAGAGGAAATAAATGCATGAATTAGTTTTTCAGCATCACTCTGAGACAAGACCTTTCTGATTTTAGAGATATTGCGTAAATGCAAAAAAGCAGTCCTACATATTTGTTTAATATGCGCTTTGAATGACATATCCTGATCAAAAATGACTCCAAGATTTCTCACAGTATTACTAGAGGTCAGGGTAATGCCATCCAGAGTAAGGATCTGGTTAGACACCATGTTTCTAAGATTTGTGGGGCCAAGAACAATAACTTCAGTTTTATCTGAGTTTAAAAGCAGGAAATTAGAGGTCATCCATGTCTTTATGTCTGTAAGACAATCCTGCAGTTTAGCTAATTGGTGTGTGTCCTCTGGCTTCATGGATAGATAAAGCTGGGTATCATCTGCGTAACAATGAAAATTTAAGCAATACCGTCTAATAATACTGCCTAAGGGAAGCATATATAAAGTGAATAAAATTGGTCCTAGCACAGAACCTTGTGGAACTCCATAATTAACTTTAGTCTGTGAAGAAGATTCCCCATTTACATGAACAAATTGTAATCTATTAGACAAATATGATTCAAACCACCGCAGCGCAGTGCCTTTAATACCTATGGCATGCTCTAATCTCTGTAATAAAATTTTATGGTCAACAGTATCAAAAGCAGCACTGAGATCTAACAGAACAAGCACAGAGATGAGTCCACTGTCCGAGGCCATAAGAAGATCATTTGTAACCTTCACTAATGCTGTTTCTGTACTATGATGAATTCTAAAACCTGACTGAAACTCTTCAAATAGACCATTCCTCTGCAGATGATCAGTTAGCTGTTTTACAACTACCCTTTCAAGAATTTTTGAGAGAAAAGGAAGGTTGGAGATTGGCCTATAATTAGCTAAGATAGCTGGGTCAAGTGATGCCTTTTTAAGTAATGGTTTAATTACTGCCACCTTAAAAGCCTGTGGTACATAGCCAACTAACAAAGATAGATTGATCATATTTAAGATCGAAGCATTAAATAATGGTAGGGCTTCCTTGAGCAGCCTGGTAGGAATGGGGTCTAATAAACATGTTGATGGTTTGGATGAAGTAACTAATGAAAATAACTCAGACAGAACAATCGGAGAGAAAGAGTCTAACCAAATACCGGCATCACTGAAAGCAGCCAAAGATAACGATACATCTTTGGGATGGTTATGAGTAATTTTTTCTCTAATAGTTAAAATTTTGTTAGCAAAGAAAGTCATGAAGTCATTACTAGTTAAAGTTAATGGAATACTCAGCTCAATAGAGCTCTGACTCTTTGTCAGCCTGGCTACAGTGCTGAAAAGAAACCTGGGGTTGTTCTTATTTTCTTCAATTAGTGATGAGTAGAAAGATGTCCTAGCTTTACGGAGGGCTTTTTTATAGAGCAACAGACTCTTTTTCCAGGCTAAGTGAAGATCTTCTAAATTAGTGAGACGCCATTTCCTCTCCAACTTACGGGTTATCTGCTTTAAGCTACGAGTTTGTGAGTTATACCACGGAGTCAGGCACTTCTGATTTAAAGCTCTCTTTTTCAGAGGAGCTACAGCATCCAAAGTTGTCTTCAATGAGGATGTAAAACTATTGACGAGATACTCTATCTCCCTTACAGAGTTTAGGTAGCTACTCTGCACTGTGTTGTTATATGGCATTAGAGAACATAAAGAAGGAATCATATCCTTAAACCTAGTTACAGTGCTTTCTGAAAGACTTCTAGTGTAATGAAACGTATTCCCTACTGCTGGGTAGTCCATCAGAGTAAATGTAAATGTTATTAAGAAATGATCAGACAGAAGGGAGTTTTCAGGGAATACTGTTAAGTCTTCTATTTCCATACCATAAGTCAGAACAAGATCTAAGATATGATTAAAGTGGTGGGTGGACTCATTTACTTTTTGAGCAAAGCCAATAGAGTCTAATAATAGATTAAATGCAGTGTTGAGGCTGTCATTCTCAGCATCTGTGTGGATGTTAAAATCGCCCACTATAATTATCTTATCTGAGCTAAGCACTAAGTCAGACAAAAGGTCTGAAAATTCACAGAGAAACTCACAGTAACGACCAGGTGGACGATAGATAATAACAAATAAAACTGGTTTTTGGGACTTCCAATTTGGATGGACAAGACTAAGAGACAAGCTTTCAAATGAATTAAAGCTCTGTCTGGGTTTTTGATTAATTAATAAGCTGGAATGGAAGATTGCTGCTAATCCTCCGCCCCGGCCCATGCTACGAGCATTCTGACCGTTAGTGTGACTCGGGGGTGTTGACTCATTTAAACTAACATATTCATCCTGCTGTAACCAGGTTTCTGTAAGGCAGAATAAATCAATATGTTGATCAATTATTATATCATTTACCAACAGGGACTTAGAAGAGAGAGACCTAATGTTTAATAAACCACATTTAACTGTTTTAGTCTGTGGTGCAGTTGAAGGTGCTATATTATTTTTTCTTTTTGAATTTTTATGCTTAAATAGATTTTTGCTGGTTATTGGTAGTCTGGGAGCAGGCACCGTCTCTACGGGGATGGGGTAATGAGGGGATGGCAGGGGGAGAGAAGCTGCAGAGAGGTGTGTAAGACTACAACTCTGCTTCCTGGTCCCAACCCTGGATAGTCACGGTTTGGAGGATTTAAGAAAATTGGCCAGATTTCTAGAAATGAGAGCTGCTCCATCCAAAGTGGGATGGATGCCGTCTCTCCTAACAAGACCAGGTTTTCCCCAGAAGCTTTGCCAATTATCTATGAAGCCCACCTCATTTTCTGCAGCCTCCAGAAGGGATGACTGCAGCCTCCAGAAGATCCTCAAACAAAGCTGATACAAGAATTTTGGGGAGTATCACAAAGAGTGGATTGAGGGTGGAGTCAGTCATCAAGAGCCACCAGGCACAGATGTGTCTGGGAAATGGGCTACAAATGTCACATCCCATGTGTCAAGCTACTCCTGAACCAGACACGATGTCACAAGCGTTTTACCTGGGCTAAGAAGAAAAAGGTTGCTCAGTGGTCCAAAGCGCACATTTCAGACGAAAGTGAATTTGTGCATGTCATTTGAAAATCAAGGTCCCAGAGTCTGGAGGAAGAGTGAAGAGGTACAGAATCCAAGCTGCTTAACTTCCAGTGTGACGTTCCCACAGTCAGTGATGATTTGTGGCACCATGTCATCTGCTGATGTTGGTCCACCGTGTTTTAACAAGTCCAGTCAGTGGATCTGTCTACCAGGAGATTTTAGAGCACTTCAAGCTTCTATCTGCTGAGAAGCTTTATGGAGATGCTGATTTATTTTTTCCAACAGGACTTGGCACCTGCTCATAGTGGCACAAATACTTGTAACTGCCTTGCTGACCCATGGTATTACTGTACTTGACAATACCTTATAGGTTCTCTATGGAGTATTGTCAAGGCAAATATGAGAGACACCTGCCACAACGATACAGACAAGCTGACGGCCACTAGCAAAGCAACCTGGACTTCCAGAACATCTCAGTAGTACCACGGGCTGATGACCTCCACGCCACACTGATGCAGGAATTCATGCAAAAGGAGCCCAAACCAAAATCCTTTGTGTTAACTGGTCTTATGAAATATTCTAATATTTTGAGATAAACATTTGACATTTTTTAGTAATATAAGCTGTTTTATCCAAATTAAAGGAAATTCTTAAACCATTTTAGTTTATATGTAATGAGTCTAGAATTATATAAAAATTTCCACTTTCTGAAATACCTGACAAAAAAATATTGATCTTTTTCACGATATTTACATTTTTTTAAGTTGCACCTGTATAGACAGACAACCAAGGTTTTTATTGTTTATTTTATTATTTTTATAGCAAATCACAGATAAGACACAATTTTCAACAGCTGAACATTCTGTCTTTATGAAACATACTTCAAAGTAAATTTAATGAAAGGCACCAGAGGGCTGGTGTGAACCCTGCACGCTCTGCACATGAACGTCCAACAGTTCATGATCCCATTCAATTACAAATAGTTTACTGATCAATATAAACTACAGATTATCTCTCGAGCCCTATCGGCTGCACAGATATAGCAGAAAATGTGTTTTTCACACCATGTTTTTTTGTGGTGTCATTACATTAAATAGTGCTATATCGACGTATCAGGAACGCTCATTATGAAATTATCAAGAACAAAAAAAAATCAGTCAGGATGTTGTTGTTGCTCCTCCTCCCACTTTCAAGATGGTCTGAACAATTTGAGATAAAAGACTAAAGTTCCAGCACCGTCTCTCCAGCTGACACGGTTGGATGGCTGAATGTGACTCGATCATGGCTGCTTCCACCTGTTTGTTTTCTCTGTACTCTGCGCAGCAGCAGAGCATCAGTTCTGTGTCTGTTGATCATATTGAATATGTGTGATTCCTTGGAAACATGAACTACTGGACTTGGATGTATCACAGTGTGCAGAGCGTGCAGGGATGGCATCAGCCCCCTGATGCCTTTCATTTGTTTTGTGCGTTTTTATTTTAAAGGCATTCTGTAAAATTGTTACAGTTGATAACATTCTTGTTTCCATTCAATTAAATGATGAATGTACTGCATTTATATAGCGCTTTTCCATCTGCATCAGACGCTCAAAATCTTTACAGTTATGCCTCACATCCACCCATTCACACAAACGCACTCACACCCTGATATCAGGGTGCTGCCATACAAGGCGCCCACAATACACACCGGGAGCAACTAGGGGATTAAGGACCTTGCCCAAGTGCCCTTAATGATTTTCCGGTGAAGTTGGGGTTTGAACCAAGGATCCTCTGATCTCAAGCCCAACGCTTATCCACTAGAACATCACCTCCCCAGTAAAGTGAAGTCCAACAGCTCGTTAACATCTGTAAGCACTCTGTTTTAATTGCAAAATGATTTTCATTTTCATTCATTCATTTTCTATACCCACTGACTCCAGTCAAGGGTCATGGGGGCTGGAGCCTATCCCAGGGGCCATCAGTACTGTACACCCTGGACACTCACCGGCCACTCTATTTGGTACACATAACTAGTACTGGGTTGGACCCCCTTTTGCCCTCAGAACTGCCTTAATTCTTCATGGCATAGACTCACCAAGGTGCTGGAAACATTCGTCAGAGATGTTGGTCCATATTGACATGACAGCATCACACAGTTGCCCATTCAATCGTTCTCCTCTGACCTCTGACGTCAACAAGGCATTTCATCCACACAGCTGCCACTCACTGGATATCTTCTCTAGAGCCCAACCGATATATCGGCCGGCCGTTATTATTGGCCGATATAAACCCTTTTCAAAGTACTCACTATCGGCCGAAATTTTGCGATAGGATAATTTCTCATAAACAGAACAGTTACTGAAATAATGTTTGTGTTGGCAATGTAAAATGTCCTTGCACCGTTTGTCCAGTAGATGGAGCTCTGACTCCATTCAACTGAGAGCTGCTTACACCCCTGCTTAAATGTGTTCATCACCGGCCCCTGTAGTTCGCCGTCACACTGCACTGATCGGGTGACAAAAGCATACAAGTAAGTTTATAAGAATGTTGTTTGTAATAACTTTGCAATTACATTCACCCCACATTTCTCCCGTTTCAGTTCAACTCAGTTTGATTAACTCAGTTTATGTAGTAATGTGTATGTCCTTAATTGCATCGGTCACACTTTTTATTAAGCCCACGTTGTGTAGACCTTATTTCTAGCATGAAAAACTTTCGTTTACTGCTAAGAGGTTGAAACATTCAGCTGATCGGCTGATTTATCGGCTATCGGCAAATCAGCCGATTTATGGATTATCTGCATTTTTTTCATCCAAATATCGTTATCGCCATCGGCCTCAAAAAAAATCCATATCGGTCGGGCTCTAATCTTGTCTTTTTTGGACCATTCTCTGTAAACTCCAGAGATGGTTGTGCGTGAAAATCCCAGTAGATCAGCAGTTTCTGAAGTACTCAGACCAGCCTGTCTGGCACCAACAACCACGCCACCTTCAAAGTCACTTAAATCCCCTTTCTTCCCCATTCTGCTGCTCAGTTTGAACTTCAGCAAGTCATCTTCACCAATCACATGGCAGCAACTCAGTGCTGCCATGTGACTGGCTGATTAGCTATCTGTAGTAATAATAATTTGAACAGGTGTACCTAATAAAGTGGCTGGTGAGTGCAGACAGACAAACCTACGGTCACTGTAGAGCAGGGGTGGGCAACCAGGGCCAAGACACTGCAGGTTTTCCTTGTAACTGATCACCTCAGCTGGATGGCTGCTGATGAGCTCCTCCCCTGAACATAACCACCTGATGGTCAATGAAATCATCTGTTGAGACGCCTGATCTTTAATGAAGTCACCTGCTGAGAAAGAAAACCTGCAGTGTCTCTGCTCTTCATGACACATGATTGCCCACTCCTGATTTAGAGTCACCAAGTCACATGTCTTTGGACGTGGGAGGAAGCTGGAACACCTGGAGGTAGGTAACCCACACAAACCCCACACAGAAAGGACCAAGTGGGAAGCGATCCTACGACCTTGTTGCTGTGAGGTAACAGTGCTAACCACTAAGCCACCGTGCCACCCTTGTGCTGGTGTTTAAGAGATCCAAATTCACTGGTGACTACATTGCAAGTAGTATTCATCATAATCAGTGTGAGTACGTCGTTGCGTGCGCACACACACACACGCGCACACGTTGTGTCCCATCAGTCTTTGGTTGAGTGTGTCTTTTGGCTGTGTGTCCTTTGGTGTTCCCAGTTCTTGTGGTGAAGAAATAAGCGGCACATGTTTGTGTGTCTACAATTCCATGATTTTTATTTTATTTTTATTTTTTGGTCTATCTGAGCTGTTAATTGTGTTATTAATCGAAGTAATTAAATTTAATTTGTTGGTGTGTTTAGAGAAGCTGTAATGTTCAGCTGTTGCACTTTTTTTTTGTCATGTTTGTGATTTTAAAAGGAAGTTTAATGAAAAAGAACCATGTCAGAGGATGAACGTTCTGTCCGCTCACATCTCATCGCTCAGGTTTATTTGTTTTTTGTTTTGTTTTTTTCTCCATGAAATAGGGGCCACGAGCTGGACTCATCAGACTCACAACATTAAAACTGCACCTAAAATTCCAGAAGAATCACAGATGAAAACATACAATCCTCTGCAGTAACCTGTCAAAGTGGCAGCGTTAAAGTTCACTTTAACACTGCCGTCACCTCTGACCGCCGCGGCTGCACTGACGATGTCCTCCTGATTTCAGTCACTATCATCTGAGTCGACCACATTGTCACAAAGTTTACGTCGCTTTGGGCAGCAGCCAAAGTCTAAATGTGTTTCGGGAACAGTGGAAAAGTTTGAAGAAATTTCCTTTCTCTCCACTTTTTTGTCACTCAGACTTCTACCTCCATCTTCATTGCTTCAAACTTTTGCTGCACTTTGATTTCTTCTCTGTTGAGCTTCCGTTTGAAGGTAACGTGATGGCGCATTTGAACGCCTAAAGCCGGAGTGTAAACCTATGCAGACGACTTCTCGCCATCTCAGCTGGTTGTTGGAATGGATCAACCCAAAGAATGATTTTTTTATAATAAAAATAAATAGGTTTGAATGAAATCAATATATTTCTAAAGAAAACGCAAATGTTTTAAATGAAGCTGTTTTGTAGGTATGCTGTTTTGTATGTGTTTATTTTCAGTGTTTAGGTGAGATGCAAAAAGACACGCAAGTATGTCTAAGTTCTGTCCAAATTATTCATCGAGGTCACGCTGACTTGACCCAGAATTGCCTCCAGGAGCCGAAATCGCTTTTCAGTTGCTACACATTTATCAGTTTTTATTATCTGTTTATGTTTTCTGTTTTACACTTAAATTGGTGGATAGAAATTAAGCAGAAACTGGTCCTTTAAACGTGTTTACAATGTTCTGAATCAGACTTATCCTGAACATCATACGTGACAAATTATAGGAACATTTTCATCACCACATCCTGATGATTGATCGCACTTTAATTGTTATTTAATTGCCTATTCCACCTGAGACCAAACGTCTCACAGAATTTTGAAAATATTTCATCTTTCTCAATAATCCTAACAGATTCGGGTAAAAGAAATAAAATTTAAAAATCCTGGAAAGTCGACTGTTGATTTTGGCTTCTTTCAGCTTGAAATAAACTGTTTTAATTTGTTTTGTCTTTTGGCTTCTTGTCACTTTTATTGGAAAATATTTCATTGGGTCTATATTGTGTCCTCAGTGTTGTTACATTCCCTGTTTTGTTTTGTTCTAATGCTGTTTGGAATTCGGAGCTTTTCGACGGTTCTTTGTGCGCGTTCTGACTGCCTCCATTCACTCAATGTACTGACCTAAACAATGTTAGAAAACTATTCCAAACATTTCTCATGCCAACTGACTGCGCTCACAAATGAAGCTGCTTCCTCACATTCACACTGTGTGTGTGTGTGTGTGTGTGTGTGTGTGTGTGTGTGTGTGTGTGTGTGTGTGTGTGTGTGTGTGTGTGTGTGTGTGTGTGTGTGTGTGTGTGTGTGTGTGTGTGTGTGTGTGTGTGTTGAAAAATGAGTCCTAGTGAAATAAAAGAGGTCATTTCTGCTGCTTAGCGTGTTTTCCATCTGTGATTATTGTGCACCGAGTTTTAAAAACAAGAGGGAACACTTACCCTGCAACACCCGCACACGGTTAACACCGATTCATTGTGCAATTCCAATGAAGTTGGGACATTGTGAAAAATGTAAATAAAAACAGAATACAATGATTTGCAAATCCTCTTCAACCTATATTCAACTGAATACACCACAGAGACAAGATATTTAATGTTCAAACTGATAAAATTTTTTGTTTTTGTGCAAATATTTGCTCATTTTGAAATGGATGCCTGCAACATGTTTCAAAAAAGCTGGGACAGTGGTATGTTTCCCACTGTGTTACATCACCTTTCCTTCTAACAACACTCAATAAGTGTTTGGGAACTGAGGACACTAATTATTGAAGCTTTGTAGGTGGAATTCTTTCCCATTATTGCTTGATGTACAACTTCAGTTGTTCATCAGTCCGTGGTCTCTGTTGTCGTATTTTGCGCTTCATAATGCGCCACACATTTTCAGTGAGTGACAGGTCTGGACTGCAGGCAGGTCAGTCTAGTACCCACACTCTTTTACTACGAAGCCATGCTGTTGTAACACGTGCAGAATGTGGCTTGTCATTGTCTTGCTGAAATAAGGGACGTCCCTGAAAAAGACGTTGCTTGGATGGCAGCATGTGTTGCTCCAAAACCTGGATGTACGTTTCAGCATTGATGGTGCCATCACAGATGTGTAAGTTGTCCATGCCATGGGCACTAACACACCCTCATACCATCACAGAAGCTGGCTTTTGAACTTTGCGCTGGTAACAATCTGGATGGACTTTTTCCTCTTTTGTCCAGAGGACACGACATCCATGATTTCCAAAAACAATCTGAAATGTGGACACATCAGACCACAGCACACTTTTACACTTTGTGTCTGTCCATTTCAAATGAGCTCGGGCCCAGAGAAGGCGGCAGCATTTCTGGTTGTTGTTGATGTTTGGCTTTCACTTTGTATGGTAGAGTTTTAACTTGCACTTGTTGATTATGCTGCAGCTAGAGTACTGGCGGGGACTAGAAGGAGAGAGCATATCTCACCCATATTGGCCTCTCTTCATTGGCTTCCTGTTAATTCTAGAATAGAATTTAAAATTCTTCTTCTTACTTATAAGGTTTTGAATAATCAGGTCCCATCTTATCTTAGGGACCTCATAGTACCATATCACCCCAATAGGGCGCTTCGCTCTCAGACTGCAGGCTTACTTGTAGTTCCTAGGGTTTGTGAGAGTAGAATGGGAGGCAGAGCCTTCAGCTTTCAGGCTCCTCTCCTCTGGAACCAGCTCCCAATTCAGATCAGGGAGACAGACACCCTCTCTACTTTTAAGATTAGGCTTAAAACTTTCCTTTTTGCTAAAGCTTATAGTTAGGGCTGGATCAGGTGACCCTGAACCATCCCTTAGTTATGCTGCTATAGACTTAGACTGCTGGGGGGTTCCCATGATGCACTGTTTCTTTCTCTTTTTGCTCTGTATGCACCACTCTGCATTTAATCATTAGTGATTGATCTCTGCTCCCCTCCACAGCATGTCTTTTTCCTGGTTCTCTCCCTCAGCCCCAACCAGTCCCAGCAGAAGACTGCCCCTCCCTGAGCCTGGTTCTGCTGGAGGTTTCTTCCTGTTAAAAGGGAGTTTTTCCTTCCCACTGTCACCAAGTGCTTGCTCACAGGGGGTCGTTTTGACCGTTGGGGTTTTTACGTAATTATTGTATGGCCTTGCCTTACAATATAAAGCGCCTTGGGGCAACTGTTTGTTGTGATTTGGCGCTATATAAATAAAATTGATGAAATTGATGATGATTAGGGATGTGAATCTCATCACTGACAATGATACAATACATCTTGCGATACATGACTATACATGATGATACAAAATAAGAAGCTGCAATTCAGTATCGTACTATGGTATTCTTCTTCTTCTTCTGATTCTATTAGAGGCAGAGAACTTGTTTTACTCCTTATGAGCAACATATTTACCAGATTCAACATTTAGGAACAGGAATCGGTTTCCTCATATTTGGAACCTGTTTAATCACAATATCATAACTTCAACAGTACAGTAAACAGTAAGACATCATCACTCTCAATGAGTGACTTAAAGTGACACTTTCAATAGTGCAATGTTCATATTCCTGTCTGCCAGACAGATTCTAACATGAACTCTTCGGCAGGTAGACTAATAAAATAGTGAGAAATAAGATTTTTAATATGAAAAATACAAATAATAATAACCTTTCACAATTAGGTATTTTACAATTGCTTGTGCAAAGAAAGATGCAAACTATTATTTGGCAGTCAGCAGCTGTAAACAGACCACTCTCACTGAGTCATATTCAGTGTCCATAAGACAAACAAAAGAATCAAATAAAATATACTTTTGAAAATAGATCTATCTGTAAATACCATTCTCACTGCTAACACCTACTTTGGTGGTTTAATTCATGTGGCCTTTTTCAGGAATATTAGTTGGTCCACACGTTCAGGAAGCAGCAGACTGCGCTCTGCTGTCACAATATCACCTTCTGTGCTGAACACTCGTTCAGAGGGAACACTTGTTGCAGGGATGGACAAGTAGCTCCTGGACAATTCTGAAAGCAGTGGAGGATCCACTGTTCTTTCCACCACTGCAACACATTGCCATTCAGAGCTAAACTATCCCCACCCCCAGATTTTGCTCGCTGTCTCTTTTTTTTCTTCCTTTTTATTTATAAAGGGACCATGTACAATAAAAACATAAATGTTTCCATTTGATGCATTGTACCAGAGTTAGCTTAAAGCTAATTTACATCTGCAGTCCCTTGACAAATCACAGTTAAAACATAAATAAAACATCACAAAAACATAAACTCAAAACTGCAAAACTATAAATCACCCACACAGACATATACACTCACATCCACACAAAACACATTCACACAATCCTATTTACATAATGTTTCAAAAAAAATCAGTGGTTGCAGAATTGAGTACCTTTCAGAAAATTTTTCAATTTGTTCTTGAAACTTCCAATAGAATCAGAGTTCTTGATGCCGTCAGGGAGAACATTCCACTGAGTCGTGGCTTTCACAGAGAAAGCTGACTGACCAAAAGCAGTACGACGGAAAGGCACAGAACAGTCTCTTATTGAAGATATTCTGGTAGATCTTATGGACTGCACCAGACGAATATTAACAAATTCACATAATGGGGAAGGAGCCAATCCATTCAAAATCTTGAATGTAAGACACAGATTAGAGAACAGTTTATAGTTCTCAAAACTAAACAGATGCAGCTTTTCTAGAATCCTGCAGTGATGATATTGCATAGATTTTTTTATCTAAAATTTTTAACATTTGTTTATATAGAGATTCCAGTGGCTTAGTAGTTGTTTCTCCAGCCTGCCCCCAACATGTGATACAATATGACAAATGAGAAAAAATCATACCATGCATAAAGGTCTTTGCAGCATCCATTGAAGGACAGCCTCTAATGTGTCTAAAATGCATCAAATTATATCTGATGGTTTTGGTCATTTTTTTCACATGTGACTTAAAATTAAGATTTGAATCAATTACTACTCCAAGATATTTAAACTCCCTCACAATGTCAATCCTCTCAGCTTTATAATGATTTCATCGCTCACACACTGGTAGGTTTTAGAAAAAAACATACCTTTTGTCTTACTTATGTTAAGGCTGAGACATGACTGGTCAAGCCACTCCATAATCCTTTCCATAGCAGCTGTCAGCTTCCTAGCTGCTAGTTCAGCAGTTTTTTGCATGTGTGTATAAGACAGTATCATCGGCATACATTTGCAGATCCATGGCCTGACACAACTGTGGCAGATCATTAATATAAAGACTAAAGAGAAGGGGGCCCAAAACAGAACCTTGTGGCACACCCATTGTACACTTAATGTTATCTGAGAGAACATCCTTAACTTTAACACATTGCATCATATCAGATAAATAAATAAGAAGCCATCCATTGCAGCATTTCTGATAAAATATTAAAATTTGAAAGTTTTGAAATAAGAACACTATGATTTACTGTATCAAATGCTTTTCTCAAATCCAAGAATACAGCAACAACTATTAGATAAGGAGGGGGCCTTATCTAATTTAAATTTTATCTGCTCAATGAGATGCAAAACAGCTGTTTCAGTGGAGTGATTGGGCCTAAAGCCAAACTGCAATGGATGTAAACAAAATTTACTATCCGCGAGATATGTAGTCAGTTGCTTAATTACAACTTTCTCAGCAACTTTTGAAAGCACTGGCAGTATACTTATTGGTCTGAAATTACTCGCTTCATGACGGTCACCAGACTTAAAGATAGGAGTGACAATGGCTTGCTTCCAAGCACTTGGAAAAACGTTATGTTTTATTGATAAATTAATTAAGTGAGCAATTGGTGGCACTAACATAGCCTGGTGTTTTTTAATAAACATGGTATCGAACTGAAAAACATCCCTACATTTGGAATTCTTTAAAGAACTGATAATTTTATTCACTTCTGTGACATCTATTTGAGCCAAAATGAAAGCTTCATCAGGAGGAGTGATAGGTGTAATATCCAATTCCCTTTCAGTGAAATTTCTCCCAAGATCGTTTACTGAATCAATAAAATAATGATTAAGAATTTTAGCAACAGCAGACTTGTCATCCGTCGAAATTCCATCAATATTCAATTGATTATCTTCTGGGACAAGTGGCTCATTCTATTCCAAATTATTGATGCCCTGCCATATTAGTTTGCTATTACCTTTAACATTATGTAAAATATTAAGATAAAATTGAGATTTAGCCTGCCTCAGTTCATAAATAACCTTATTCCTTAGGCCTTTAAAAATCAGCAAGTCTGTGCTCACTTTAGACTTAATGGCTTTTCTTAGCGCAGCATCCCTTTCCTTCATAAGTTTCCATACATTGTCAGTTAACCATGGTATAGATTTTGCTTTCTTTTACATTTTTTCTGGATTTTAACAGTAAAACGTTCTCTTACAGAGTTAATATTATTGACAAATATATTACAACTGCCCTCCAAATCCTCAGAGGCTATTACATCCTCCCAGGTTAGATCACTGATTTCATTGTCAAACTCAGCTTGCCAAGTTTTGGGTATGCCTAACAAATTTATTGGAGTTTTTGAATGAAATTTTTTAAACCTATTTTTAGTAAGCTTCCTAGCTACCAAAGTCAGATTATGATCAGATAACCTAGTAATGAGGTTATAACTTTTAGTTATTCTTTCTGATTTATTGGTAAAAATTAGGTCAAGTTGTGTGCTAGATTTTTTGGCAATTCTTGTCACTCCTTTTATGAGCTAAGTTATATTTATCTGCCAAGCCTTTCAACTTTTTTCTCCTTACACTATCTCCCCAGTCTAAATTGAAATCACCCATAAGAATTAACTCTTTGTTGTGATTACATTCTCTGAGCATTTCTGTCAACTGATCATAAAATGCATCATTTGCAGAGGGGGGTCTGTACACTCCAATAATAGTAAAAGACATTTGCCAGGATAAAATAATTTTCAATCCGACATATTCCAGCGTATTAGCAGCTTTAAAAACCACCCGTTCACATTTAATGTCATTTCTTACATTAACACCCCTCCTCCCCGACCCACGTCTGTCCCGTCTGAAACGCTAATAACCTGGCACCATAAATACATGAGAGGGAGTGGAGGACTGTAGCCACGTTTCAGAAATACAAAGAAAATCCAGATTAGAATCTGACAATAAATGGATTAACTGATCACTTTTTGCAACAATACTCCTAATGTTTAAATGTCCACCAAAAAGTCCCCTTGGTTTTAACTTCGGATCCCAAAGGACCTTCACGTGATTGACAGTTTGAAAAGTTTTGTACAGCCTCTGCTTCCTCACAGCGGTTTGCCGACACGCTGAAACACTAAATGAGTTATTTACATAGTTTACAGGATCACTTAGATTTCCAACCAATAGCTGCGGTGTGTTATTCAAACAATCACTCCCCGCATTGATCAGGTCACACAAAAAAGGAGTCTGACTGCTCACGTGCTCCAGGCAACCATCCAGGTGGAGCCCCGTGCTGGCATCCTGTGCCTGCGGTGTGCCAACTCCAGGGCCAGGATTTAGATGTACATCTCCAGAGAGCAGGAGCAACACAAGCAGGAAGCCAGGTAGTGCGCGTGATGAAGCGGCTCGCCGCTGTCCGACTGTAGCTTTGCCCACCACGGCCCGCCCGTGTTGTAGGACAGAAGAATAAATTGTGTAAAATCCAAAAAGGTTGTGATGAAAACTTTCAGATTAACCACTTGGCGAGCATGTACCAATGTTAACTCCTGGTATACCAGCAGCAAACAGTCCTGCTGTGTCGTGATCCTACTGGCGTTCATGGCACAGGTGATTGACATCAACTGCTCCGGATAAGCAGATACGCACAGGTAGTGCAACAATGAACAACAGTGTAACTGCAAAAGCCACACGTTGAAACTCATCCCAGATTTTACGACAAGCATGAAGATCACGAAAATAATTGCGGTTTAAAACCTCAGAGGTTTTAACAACAGATGAACGACCTTTTAGGTGCAATAAAACGCGTAGATGCGCAGGACCTGCTCGACTGCGTGTCCAAGCCGCCGCCATGTTCTTAGTCTGCCAGTGTAACAGTACCTCTTGTCATGTTTCCCATCTTTTTAAAAAAAAAAAGCCAAAGTATTTCCAAACACCTGATTTAAACATTTTAGGTACATCAAAAATTTCCTCCGAGTGCTTGCCGCTGTTGTCGCGGGCAGGGGCGTAGCACCAAATTCTGGGCCCTAGGTACTAGCCATATTGATGACCCCCCCACACACACACTTACAGTAGTGTTCAGAATAGTAGTAGTGCTATGTGACTAAAAAGATTAATCCAGGTTTTGAGTATATTTCTTATTGTTACATGGGAAACAAGGTACCAGTAGATTCAGTAGATTCTCATAAATCCAACAAGACCAAGCATTCATGATATGCACACTCTTAAGGCTATGAAATTGGGCTATTAGTAAAAAAAAGTAGAAAAGAGGGTGTTCACAATAATAGTAGCATCTGCTGTTGATGCTACAAACTCAAAACTATTATGTTCAAACTGCTTTTTAGCAATCCTATGAATCACTAAACTAGTATTTAGTTGTATAACCACAGTTTTACATGATTTCTTCACATCTGCGAGGCATGGAGTCAACCAACTTGTGGCACCTTTCAGCTGTTATTCCACTCCAAGATTATTTTTTTTTCTTTAACAACATTCCACAATTCATTCACATTTCTTGGTTTTGCTTCAGAAACAGCTTTTTTTATGTCACCCCACAAGTTCTCAATTGGATTTAGGTCCGGGGATTGGGCAGGCCACTCCAAAACATTAATTTTGTTGGTTTGGAACCAAGATTTTGCTCGTTTACTAGTGTGCTTGGGGTCATTGTCTTGTTGAAACACCCATTTCAAGGGCATGTCCTCTTCAGCATAAGGCAACATGACCTTTTCAAGTATTCTGACTTATCCAAACTGATCCATGATACCTGGTATGCGATATATAGGCCCAACACCATAGTAGGAGAAACATGCCCATATCATGATGCTTGCACCACCATGCTTCACTGTCTTCACTGTGAACTGTGGCTTGAATTCAGAGTTTGGGGGTCGTCTCACAAACTGTCTACAGCCCTTGGACCCAAAAAGAACAATTTTACTCTCATCAGTCCACAAAATATTCCTCCATTTCTCTTTAGGCCAGTTGATGTGTTCTTTGGCAAATTGTAACCTCTTCTGCACGTCTTTTATTTAACAGAGGGACTTTGCGAGGGATTCTTGCAAATAAATTAGCTTCACACAGGTGTCTTCTAACTGTCACAGCACTTACAGGTAACTCCAGACTGTCTTTGATCATCCTAGAGCTGATCAGTGGGTGAGCCTTTGCCATTCTGGTTATTCTTCTATCCATTTTGATGGTTGTTTTC
This sequence comes from Thalassophryne amazonica, assembly GCF_902500255.1. Lineage (NCBI taxonomy): Eukaryota > Metazoa > Chordata > Actinopteri > Batrachoidiformes > Batrachoididae > Thalassophryne > Thalassophryne amazonica. The sequence continues at coordinate 9,747,420 of NC_047107.1, read as the reverse complement.
CGTTTTCTTCCACACGTCTCTGGTTTTTTGTCCATTTTAAAGCATTGGAGATCATTGTAGATGAACAGCCTATAATTTTTGCACCTGCGTATACGTTTTCCCCTCTCCAATCAACTTTTTAATCAAACTACGCTGTTCTTCTGAACAATGTCTTGAACGTCCCATTTTCCTCAGGCTTTCAAAGAGAAAAGCATGTTCAACAGGTGCTGGCTTCATCCTTAAATAAGGGGATACCTGATTCACACCTGTTTGTTCCACAAAATTGATGAACTCACTGACTGAATGCCACACTACTATTATTGTGAACACCCCCTTTTCTACTTTTTTCTACTAATAGCCCAATTTCATAGCCTTAAGACTGTGCATATCATGAATGCTTGGTCTTGTTGGATTTGTGAGAATCTACTGAATCTACTGGTACCTTGTGTCCCATGTAACAATAAGAAATATACTCAAAACCTGGATTAATCTTTTTAGTCACATAGCACTACTATTATTCTGAACACTACTGTATGTTCTTTTTTATTAACGCAAACACCAAATTTCTAATGCGTAGTCAAACCAGGTCTAAATCATGTATACCTTATGTAGCCCAGATACATAATCTGTGTATCAAAAGGAGGTTCATAAAGATATAAATATGTTAAAAAGAGTGAGTTCATTTATTTTTGTTAAATGTTCATCTTTAAAATGCAGTTCAAGACTTGTCTTAAAATAGTTATTCTATATTTAGATTGTTTAATTTGTGGTACCTGAAGAATGTGTTATTTCCGACACTCAGACTGTCTTTGAACGTGACGTGGAAAAAAAAAAGGAGAGAGAGAGAGATTCAGCCCGGATGGCCAAGGAGGTCGGCAGCTGCGGAATGAGTTTGTTTGTCTTGTGAAAGTAACAGCTATCATCGCTGTGAGATTGTCCCTAAGACAATCTGCTTTAAGTATTTATGCTAGAGTTGTGGTGGAGGACTTTTGAGCTCCTACTCGAAGCTCTTTGAACTTTCTGCCGCTAGCTTCTAGCATAGCCGGTGGGCGATGCTAATTAGCACGCTAAAGAGCTGCTAAGCTGCCTTTTTGCTAAATCAGCAGGACCGGGGAGCTGGTAGTGCATCGTTACCGAACTGGTCAACGAGGAACTGGATCCAGAGAGTACTCTGCAACACCTGCAACTATCCGAGTGTCTCTGTGAACGGTGAGACACAAGCAGGAGGCGTTCGTGACTGGGTGTGGGCCACGCACCCTTCTACCGCGGAAGCTGCTACTGGTAATGCCGAGCTGGGGTTTCGCTTGGACCGAGAACGACACAACAGGTTGGGTCAGATGGGACTAACACCGACACCAGGTACCATAAGTTTATTTTGTTTGCTCTTTGAGTGAAGTGATCAATAAGTTTGGGGTCTCCACGAACGCAAGCATCAATACAGGCCTGCAACGTAGTATTATTGTATGGTGTGCCGGCCTTATTATGGGTTAAGAGACTGGTTAAAATAGGTTGGACTATTAACTTGGAGTACCATACTGTGTTGGGGTTTTTCTGTGTTGAGAGGGAGGCGCTTGTTATTTTATTTATTTTATATTTTATTTTCCACACAAGAACACTTTTAATTTACTCTTAACTGTTTAATAAAAGGTTAGGTTGTTCATACGTTATCCCTTGAGTCAGGAGTGCTTATTATGTTCAGTTATGGTGTGTAGTCCTTAATTTGGTACCGTGCAGAGATCCAAGATATTACTTAATCTTTAAGTATATATAGAGTAGGACAAATAGAACCCAGAGCCCACTTGTTCAATTGGCGAGTATTAAAAGGGCTACATAAAATGGAGGCACCGCTGGGATATCTTGGGTCTTTCTAGGCACGTTAAAGGGGCATTACACTAAAGTTAACGTCACTCCAAAGTACCCAGTTTCGACAATCCACATAATTGGCTGACTGGACCATGGCAGATCGCACCGAATTGGCTGCAGAGCTGAAGAGGTGGTGCCGGGGGGAAGGTTTGGAAGAAGCTAGAGCGCTTATGGTCCTGGTCCCTGAAGAAGTGGAAGTAGACCAAATAGAAGAAACCTTAGAAAAGGTGAAATGTTTGGGTCGAGTCCGTGTCCGAGGCAGAATGTTCCACCCCTCCCAAAGCTGTATATCAGTTTTGTGTGAATGCAGAGAAGAGTGTACTGACAATGTACCCCCTGAAGTGCTTCATGCGGGAAGTGGAAAACTCTGGCCAGTGATCACATTATGTGAAATTCCAGTTGTAAGTAACTTCAATACCAAGTTGAAAACCCTGCTTAATGCTGAGGGCAAGACTATAGAAGATGTTAAAAGTCTTTTCACAGAATCCACTCCCAAGGTCAACTCCACTGAGTCTATCTTGCAAGCGGTTGGTGACTTCTTGGAGAAGTCTTGCAAGCCACAGGCGGAAGGTGGTTATCGGCGTTTACGCCTGTTCTCAGGGAACTTGCCGATTCCCCCCAATGAGGAATCATTTGACTACTGGCTTGAACAAGCATGGCTCATGGTGGAAGAAAGTGACTGTACAGAGAGGGAGAAAAGGCGCAGGATAATGGAAAGCCTAAAAGGGTCTGCATTGGAAATTGCGAAGTCAGTCAAAGATTCATATCCAGATGCAAAACCCACAGAGTACCTAGAAGCCCTAGAGAGTGCGTTTGGTACTGCTGAATCGGGAGATGATCTCTACTTTGCCTTTCAGCTAATGCAGCAACAGCCAGCCGAAAAACTGTCTGATTTTCTAAGACGGCTGGAGAGAGCTCTCAATAAAGTAATACAGAGAGGAGGGTTTCCGGCTGATGGCAAAGACAAAGCCCGTTTGGAACAGCTTTTGAGAGGAGCTGTCGTTTCAGACCTCATGCAAATTCAGTTGCGCTTACGTGAAAGAAGGGAAAACCCCCCTACTTTTCTGCAGCTCTTGCGTGAAATCCGTACAGAGGAAGAATATGAAGCGTCAAGGAGAAAGCTTACTACCTCTGTTAATGTAATACAGACCAAACAATCTGCAGAGGCCAGCCACACAGAATTACAAAGTCTTAAAGCTGAGATCAAAGAGCTTAAGACTAAGTTGGCTTCCTGCCTGATAAGTCCCCAAGGTGTAAAAGAGAAAGGTCACTGTGCTCGGTCTGTGCCCACATTACAGTCAAAAGAACACTGTGGTGACACTGAGCTTGCAGCCTTGAAGAAACAAGTGAAAAGACTGCAACAGAAAGTGGCACAAAGGGACTTTGGTCAAGAAACCTCCGGAAAGCCGACTACAGTCACAGCGGTGGAGGTTAAACAAAAAATGAATGTTCCCAACCCAAGCAGACAACAGTCAGATGAGCAGTTCTGCTACAGGTGTGGGGAAAAGGGTCATTTTGTGGCAAAATGCCGCAATCCAGAAAATCAGAGTAAAGTAATTAGGAAGCTCATTCAAACTGTAAAGACAATGAAGAGTAACCTAAGTGCTGACCCTAGTACCTCAAATATCAACTGTCAGGTCACGCATGGTCTGCTGACCTCTCCCGCTACAACAGGGATCCCTGAGGGTCTGATTGGACCACCCAGTGTCATACCACTAAAGGTCAATGGACAATCCTGTGATGCCTTATTAGACAGTGGATCTCAGGTTACCATCATCTTTGAGTCGTGGTACAAAAAGCATATTTCCTCTGTTCCTGTGCATCCAGTTACTGGTCTCGACCTTTGGGGTTTAAGTGAGTCTAGTGTCAGCTACCCCTATTGTGGCTATGTTGTGGTTGATCTTGAGTATCCAGCCATAGTCACTGGCAGCCAGCATACAGTGACAGTTCTAGCCTTGATTTGCCCGAGTTCCAAGGAAGAACAGATTCCGGTCATTGTGGGCACCAACACTAGCCATGTACGCCGCTTGGTAAAGCAATGCTGGAAAGAGGGCTTTGACATCACTGGAGCCCTTGGCATCCAAGCGGATCATGAATCGAGCGGTGCACTCGCAGGCTCGGTTTCTTTAACTTCCTCCGAGGAGGAGGTGGGCCACGTGGTATGGAAAGGTCCGAGCCCTTTGATATTGCCTCCCGGGGAAGACCTGCAAGTTTCCTGTAAGGTGGACTTCATACAAAAAGTTGACAATGAAATCTTAATGGTGGATTCTTCACCATTAGCCCCTCTGCCTGGGGATGTGTTATTACAGCCAATGGTGGTACCCACCAATGCTGTGCAAGTCAACAACTTCAGGATTTTAGTACAAAACCAGTCTGCAAAAGAAACCATCATTCCAGTGGGGACAGTAATGGCTCACATGTACCACACCGAAAGCGTTCTCTCAATGCCACTCCACAAGAGGGACGCCCCCACGATTGATAGTGCTCTAATCAATTTTGGCAACTCTCCGGTGCTGACAGAGTGGAAAGATCGGCTTTGCCAAAAGCTAGCTGAACGTTCTCAAGTCTTCTCAGTCAATGAGTGGGATGTTGGCCTCGCCAAAGGGGTAGAGCATAACATCCGTCTGTCCGATCAAAGTCCTTTTCGTCAGAGATCTCGACGTTTGGCTCCTGCGGACATAGAGGATGTGAGAAAGCATCTGCAAGATTTGCTGTGTGCAGGCATCATCAAGGAATCCTGTAGCCCCTATGCTTCGCCGATTGTTATAGTTCGTAAGAAAAATGGAACTATAAGAATGTGCATAGACTACAGGTTACTAAACAGCAGAACAGTGCCTGACCAATACACGACCCCTTGCATTGACGAGGCACTTGACTCCTTGTCTGGAAGCAAATGGTTCTCCGTGCTGGATTTGCGTAGTGGATACTACCAGATAGCAATGGCGGAGGAAGACAAAGAGAAAACGGCATTTATTTGCCCGCTTGGGTTTTTCCAATTTGAGAGAATGCCCCAGGGAATAACTGGAGCGCCTGCAACGTTCCAAAGGTTAATGGAAAAGACTGTTGGAGACATGAACTTGTTACAGGTTCTGGTCTACTTGGATGATTTGATTGTCTTTGGGAAGACCCTTGAGGAACATGAGGAAAGGCTCCTCAAAGTGTTGGATCGTCTCGGGGAGGCAGGGCTAAAGATTTCCCTAGACAAGTGTCAATTCTGTCAGCCGCAGGTGAAATACCTCGGACATATTGTGTCTGCCCAAGGTGTCTCTCCCGACCCACAGAAAATTGAGGCTGTAACCACTTGGCCTCAGCCACAAGATCTAAAGAGCCTGAGATCTTTTTTGGGTTTTTGTGGGTACTATCGAAGGTTTATAGCCAACTATGCCACTATTGTGAGACCACTTACAGAATTGACTAAAGGCTATGCTCCCACCCAAAAGGGCCGGAAAACATGCTCAGATCCCGCCAAAACTTATTTGAAAGAGTCCGAACCTTTTGGGGAGCGGTGGGACGACTCCTGTACCCAAGCTTTTCACCAAATAATCTACTGCTTAACCCATGCACCAGTACTAGCCTTCGCAGATCCTGCCAAGCCATACATGCTTCATGTGGATGCAAGCTTCAAAGGACTTGGAGCAGTCCTCTATCAACAGGCAGAGGATGGCTTAAGGCCAGTTGCATTTGCTAGTAGAAAGCTGAGCCCGTCTGAAAAACAGTACCCCATACATCAGCTGGAGTTCCTGTCTCTAAAATGGGCAGTGGTAGAGCGCTTTCATGATTATCTGTACGGAGCTCGTTTCACTGTGCGGACTGATAATAATCCGTTGACGTACGTGCTTTCCACAGCCAGGCTCAATGCAGTGGGACATAGATGGCTTGCTGCACTGTCCACCTATGATTTTGATGTCCAGTACAGAGCGGGAAAGCACAACGTAGATGCAGACATTCTTTCTAGGCATTTTCCTGAGACAGACTCAGGCACTGAGTGGGAAACCATATCTGAGTCGGCGGTTAAGGCGATCTGTCAAAGAGTTCAGGCTTCTGAAATAGCAGATATTCCCCCTCGGTGTGTCGATCAAATTGGAGCTTCTCCAGATTGTGTTCCAGATCTTTATGCTTTCCCACTGCAAATGGAGCTTCAGTCATTGGAACATGTTTCAAACATTGATCTGGCTAAGGCTCAAAAACAGGATCCAGTAATTGGGCCTGCTATCCAAGCACTGCAACGGAATCAGTGGACGGAAACGAGCACTGAAATGTCACAGATGAGACGTGAAAAGGACAAACTGACTATGCGGGATGGTTTGCTCTATCGTGTTACCAAGCGCCCTGGTGACAAAGAGGTGACCCAACTTCTTCTGCCCAAACAATACCATGACAGTGTTCTGAAATCTGTTCATGATGAATCAGGACATCTTGGTATCGAAAGAATCCTTGACTTAGTTCGTAAAAGGTTCTTCTGGCCAAAAATGTCACAAGATGTTGAGCAACACATTGGGAACTGTGGTGAATGTGTCACGCGCAAATCTCCTGCTCAGAAAGCTGCACCACTTCACCAGATTTCCAGTAGTGGTCCCATGGATTTGGTGTGCATCGATTTCCTCTCCATGGAGGCAGATTCAAGGGGCATGAGAAATGTATTGGTAGTCACAGATCATTTTACACGATATGCCCAAGCATTCCCAACCAGGAACCAAACTGCGCAGATGGTGGCCAAGACCCTTGTTGATAAATATTTTGTTCATTATGGTCTACCAGCCCGTATCCATTCTGATCAGGGCCGTGATTTCGAAAGTCGCCTGATTAAAGACTTATTCAAGCTTATGGGGATAAGGAAGTCGCGAACTACCCCTTATCATCCACAAGGAGACCCGCAGCCTGAGAGGTTCAACCGCACCTTACTTTCTATGCTGGGCACTCTGAGTGAGGAAAAAAAAAAGGCAGTGGAGTCAACACGTCCCTTATTTGGTCCATGCCTATAACAGCACGAAAAGTGATGCCACTGGCTTTTCACCTTATTTTCTCATGTTTGGGCGAGAATCAAGGTTGCCAGTAGACCTGTGTTTTGAGACCTCCCTTGATACAACTGAGGAAAGTCATTCTGGCTACGTGTTGAAGCTAAAAGAAGATCTGCGTCAAGCCTATCAGTTAGCTTCTGAGACGGCGGACAAAGCTCATCGGAAGAACAAAACCAGCTATGACAGAAGAGTTGGTTTCCAGTCCTTAGAAGTAGGAGACAGAGTCTTACTAAAGAACTGGGGGATAAAGGGAAAACACAAATTGCAACCAAGATGGAGTCCAGTACCGTACACAGTTGTCGGGAGGATGCCACACCTTCCTGTCTACCAACTGAAAAAAGAAAGTGGGAGTGGAAAAGTTAAGACAGTCCACAGAGACCATATACTGCCTATTGGACAGCACGTGAAACTGCCAGTCCTACACAAAGACAAGAAGAGTACCAAGGCTAAGCCGTCAAAGCAATCAAAACAATCGACAGTTGTGCTGGAGCCTCAAGATACAGACTCATCCTCAGAGTATGAGTACTATGGACCTCAAAGACCGTATTACACCAGTGAAAGAGTTCAAGAAGTCGTAAAGCATGCTCTCAGACCTCAAGAGATATTGCAAGAGACTCTAATCAATGACCAAGAAAGTGATGATGATGACACCTCGTCAGAAGAGGAAAGTGCAAGTGCTGATGCACAACTGGAGGATGTTAGGGAGTCTACTTGGGTTAGTGAGGCAGAGACGAATCAAGAGGAATCGGATCAAGACGACATGCAAGTCCAGGTGCCTACCCCAGAGTTGGAGATGGACACCCGAAGGTCGCGGTCTGTCAGGGTCCCAAAACAGAAAACGCCTCATAACCATTTGGCTACAACTCCTGACATTAAACCTAAACGAACCGTTAAACCGGTAGTACGTTTAACTTATGATGAACCTGGAAAAACTAAAGATCAGCCAATCACAATCATCCATAGAGGGGTTGTGATTACTATTGGACAAGATTGATCTGCACTGTACACAAAAGTGTTATACTGTCTCCCTGGTTTAGAGTTTTGGTAGTCTGTTGGGGACACCAGACGTCTGGGGGGGGAGGGTGTAGCCCAGATACATAATCTGTGTATCAAAAGGAGGTTCATAAAGATATAAATATGTTAAAAAGAGTGAGTTCATTTATTTTTGTTAAATGTTCATCTTTAAAATGCAGTTCAAGACTTGTCTTAAAATAGTTATTCTATATTTAGATTGTTTAATTTGTGGTACCTGAAGAATGTGTTATTTCCAACACTCAGACTGTCTTTGAACGTGACGTGGAAAAAAAAAAAGGAGAGAGAGAGAGATTCAGCCCGGACGGCCAAGGAGGTCGGCAGCTGCGGAATGAGTTTTTGTCTTGTGAAAGTAACAGCTATCATCGCTGTGAGATTGTCCCTAAGACAATCTGCTTTAAGTATTTATGCTAGAGTTGTGGTGGAGGACTTTTGAGCTCCTACTCAAAGCTCTTTGAACTTTCTGCCGCTAGCTTCTAGCATAGCCGGTGGGCGATGCTAATTAGCACGCTAAAGAGCTGCTAAGCTGCCTTTTTGCTAAATCAGCAGGACCGGGGAGCTGGTAGTGCATCGTTACCGAACTGGTCAACGAGGAACTGGATCCAGAGAGTACTCTGCAACACCTGCAACTATCCGAGTGTCTCTGTGAACGGTGAGACACAAGCAGGAGGCGTTCGTGACTGGGTATGGGCCACGCACCCTTCTACCACGGAAGCTGCTACTGGTAATGCCGAGCTGGGGTTTCGCTTGGACCGAGAACGACACAACAGGTTGGGTCAGATTGGACTAACACCGACACCAGGTACCATAAGTTTATTTTGTTTGCTCTTTGAGTGAAGTGATCAATAAGTTTGGGGTCTCCACGAACGCAAGCATCAATACAGGCCTGCAACGTAGTATTATTGTATGGTGTGCCGGCCTTATTATGGGTTAAGAGACTGGTTAAAATAGGTTGGACTATTAACTTGGAGTACCATATTGTGTTGGGGTTTTTCTGTGTTGAGAGGGAGGCGCTTGTTATTTTATTTATTTTATATTTTATTTTCCACACAAGAACACTTTTAATTTACTCTTAACTGTTTAATAAAAGGTTAGGTTGTTCATACGTTATCCCTTGAGTCAGGAGTGCTTATTATGTTCAGTTATGGTGTGTAGTCCTTAATTTGATACCGTGCAGAGATCCAAGATATTACTTAATCTTTAAGTATATATAGAGTAGGACAAATAGAACCCAGAGCCCACTTGTTCAATTGGCGAGTATTAAAAGGGCTACACTTAGATCACACCTGGGAGTCAGAACCCTTTTTAAAGTTTGGAGCGCAATATTGAGTTGGTGGGTCTGGAGGACCAAATTGCGAGGACAAGGGTGAGAGGCAAGCGCTGTCAGCACACGTCAGAGGTGATTATCCTTATAAGCTTATCTGTGAATATAATGTGGCGTTGTTGCGCAGCAAAAATTAAGTATTGAAGAGAATCGTCTCGTTTGCTCCTCGCGGCTGTGGCGTGCGGATTGATAATCCTCCACAAGCTGTGAGCAGCTGTTCTTTTGAATTAAGCCTGAAATCAGTCCTGAACGTGTTGCTGATAAGTGTGCCTCTAAATAGTTTTTCTTGATAAAAGTACTGAATAACCTCACCTCTGTTCCTCCTTCACAGAGTACAGTCTTGGGAAAAGCCACCTGGGGGGTGTCGGCGGAACTCCTGAGTCCAGAACGTTCGGGCTCCGATCCGTTGAGGCGCTGGGAGAGCGCGCCACCTCTTCACCCCACCAGACTCATTTATTTTGTATTTTGTGTATAGCACAGTGGGAAGAAAAATAAATTTTTTCTTTTGGAACTGCTTCTGGTTATTTAGCGCTGGGTTCAGTCAGACGCTGGACCGCTCCTCAACCTGCGTCCAGACCATAAAATCTTTTTTGAAATCCGTACTTTGATTTTTTAGGAAAGACATTTTATTTCAGTCTAAACACTAGGGCTGCAACTAACGATTACTTTAGTAATCAATTCATCAGTCGATTATTTTTTCAATTAATCGTTTTGTTTTGTTTTTTAACTTGCATATGAGTTTTACCATTATTTCTTTGAGTTATTATTAAAAGGCCTTTATCACGCAACATCAACGTTTGAGCTTGTAACATAGTTATGTTATATTCTCATCAAAAACATACCTGGAGTAGTGTTTTATTTTATTTTGCACATACATACATCACTGACACGCCACAAAGAGATTTCTATCAGGTTTCACCTGATTATGTGCATTTTTAGATGCCTACAGCAACTATCTCAACCACTGACAACATATTACAGCAAGAATCCACAAAAGTATTTTAAAGGCCTGAGTAAAGTGTAATATGTGATCTTTAAAAACATATTTTCATGAATAAAAACACAAATGTGCAGTTAACTGCATTTTATTTTTTCTTGTGTAAAACCACAGCTTAGATGTGGTTTGACCGAAACAAATTGTCATTAAACTTAAATAAAACTGGGGTGAAGTGGATGTTTAAGAGTCACTAGGTGTTCACAGGAAACATTTATTTCTATATTTATTTATCTCACGCTCACGGTGCAGCATCTGCAGTGATGCGGTCGCTGTATCGGACCGTCGTGGTGAAGAGAGAGCTGAGTAGGGGGGCAAAGCTCTCGATTTACCGATCGATCTACGTTCCGATCCTCACCTATGGTCATGAGATTTGGCTCATGACCGAAAGAACGAGATCACAAGTACAAGCAGCCGAGATGAGTTTCCTCCGCAGGGTGGCTGGGCGCTCCCTTAGAGATAGGGTGAGGAGCTCGGTCACTCGGGAGTAGCTCGGAGTCGAAAGGAGTCAGTTGAGGTGGCTCAGGCATCTTTTCCAGATGCCCCCTGGACGTCTCGCTGGAGGGACTACATCTCTCGGCTGGCTTGGGAACGCCTTGGGGTTCCCTCGGAGGAGCTGGGGGAGGTGTGTGTGAATCGGGAGGTCTGGGCGGCTTTGCTTGAGCTGCTGCCCCCGTGACTCGACTCCAGATAAAGCGGAAGAAAATGGATGGATGGATGGATATTTATTTATTTATGTTCATTGTTAGTTGGATTTATCTTTTCTGTTGTGTTTAATCAGGTTCTTTTGTTTCTTTCTCTAAAATTGTATCATTTACTGGTTATTATTACTATTATTGTTGTCGCTATTATTACTAATATATAAATAAAAAATAAATTAAAAAATATTACAATTTGTAATACATTTGACTCTTTTATGAGAATAAACGCTTACTCCCCACCCCACCCCCCACCCCCAGTTCAACGCCCCTGGTCGCGGGGCTCCAAGTTTGTTAGAAATGTACTTTCAAGCTTCCACCCGTGATGCATTCACGGTGCATCGGAAAAAAATCTATGCAAACAAGCAGCGAGTGATCCATCCATTTCTTTTTCTCCTTTTTCCCTCGTGTGTGCTTTTTAATATGTGTTTATGTACCGGGCCAGCCTATGTGTGTTGTGTGTTGTGTGTCATTTGTTATGGGTCGGTCTTGGTTTGCTCAGCCCTGGTGTTGACCAAGGCAGGGTTGTACATCTGGAGCTGGTCCCCGGGCGCCTAATGGCGACTTCTGCTCCTACTGGCAATTAGGATGGATTAAATGCAGTAGACACATTTCATTGTGCAGGGAACATGTTTTTTTGTGCGTATGACAATAAAATTCTTTTGAATCCTTGAATCCACAATTCAACCCATCAAATGAATCGATGCACATTGAATGATTTGATGCACTCGCATTGCACACATTTGTATCTAGATACTGATTTATATTGATTAATCACATCTCTATTGTAGATGTAGCAACAAACTGTGTTAACTGACAGTGGTTTTCTGAAGTGTTCCTAAGCCCACGCGGTAAGATCCTTTACACAGTGATGTCGGTTTTTAATGCAGTGATGCCTGAGAGATAAAAGGTCACAGGCATTCAATGTTGGTTTTCGGCCTTGCCACTTACATGTAGAAAGTTCTCCAGATTCTCTGAATCTTCTGATTATATTATGGACGGTAGATGATGTAATCCCTAAATTCCTTGAAATTGAACATTGAGAAACATTGTTCTTAAACTGTTGGACTATTTTTTCATGCAGTTGTTCACAAAGTGGTGATCCTCACCCCATCTTTGCTTGTGAATGGCTGAGCCTTTTGGGGAATGCTCCTTTTATACCCAATCATGACACTCACCTGTTTCCAATTAGGTGTTCTTTGAGCATTCATCAACTTTCCCAGTCTTTTGTTGCCAGTGTCCCAGCTTTTTTGAAACATGTTGCAGGCATCCATTTCAAAATGAGCAAATATTTGCACAAAAACAAAAAAGTCTATCAGTTTGAACATTAAATATCTTGTCTTTGTGGTGTATTCAATTGAATACAGGTTGAAGAGGATTTGCAAATCATTGTAGTCTGTTTTTATTTACATTTCACACAATGTCCCAACTTCATTGGAATTGGGGTTGTACAACTGCACACACACACACAGAGTTTTCTGATGGGACACACTGACATCCTTTATATTTCTGTAATAAACATCACTGACTTGATATTCACAGAGTATTATTTTACATCATAGAAAAAAATCTGTGAAGACGAGGGACAGAAAGTATGACGGTCAGTGGAGAACTATAAGAGGTGGACTCCCCAAATTAAGTGGAAATATTTGGTTAAAAGACAAACACATTTGAAGTCCTTCATCCAGACATTGTTTTGCAATCAAATTTATAACAAAATTACACACAAAAGGTTGGCATCAGTAAATGTAAATATCAATGAATCAAAATTGAGGTAGAAGTGTATTTCACTGTTTTTACATTGCAAGTTAAAACTCTACCATGCAAAGCGAAAGCCATACATCAACAACAACCAGAAATGCTGCCACCTTCTCGAGGCCCAAGCTCATTTGAAATGGACAGACACAAAGTGTTAAGGGTGTGCTGTGGTCTGATGAGTCCACATTTCAGATTGTTTTTGGAAATCATGGATGCCGTGTCCTCTGGACAAAAGAGGAAAAAGACCATCCAGATTGTTACCAGTGCAAAGTTCAAAAGCCATCATCTGTGATGGTATGGGGGTGTGTTAGTGCCCATGGCATGGGCAACTTACACATCTGTGATGGCACCATCAATGCTGAAAGGTACATCCAGGTTTTGGAGCAACACATGCTGCCTTCCAAGCAACGTCTTTTTCAGGGACATCCCTGCTTATTTCAGCAAGACAATGTCAAGCCACATTCTGCACGTGTTACAACAGCGTGGCTTCGTAGTAAAAGAGTGCAGGTACTAGACTGGTCTGCCTGCAGTCCAGACCTGTCACCCATTGAAAATGTGTGGCGCATTATGAAGCACAAAATACGACAACGGAGACCCCAAACTGTTGAACAACTGAAGTCGTACATCAAGCAAGAATGGGAAAGAATTCCACCTACAAAGCTTCAACAATTAGTGTCCTCAGTTCACAAATGCTTATTGAGTGTTGTTAGAAGGAAAGGTGATGTAACACAGTGGGAAACATACCACTGTCCCAGCTTTTTTGAAATGTGCTGCAGGCATCCATTTCAAAATGAGCAAATATTTGCACAAAAACAATAAACTTTATCAGTTTGAACATTAAATATCTTGTCTTTGTGGTGTATTCAATTGAATATAGGTTGAAGAGGATTTGTAAATCATTATATTCTGTTTTTATTTACATTTTACACAATGTCCCAACTTCACTGGAATTGGGTTTGTGAAGCTGGAAATTAAAGATGTGATGATGAATGCCATCTGTACATATGCCCCCCAGGTAGGTTCTGAGATGGAGAAAGAAGATTTCTGGAATGAGTTCGATGAAGTGGTGGATAGTTGCATTGTGTGTTTGTGGATTTGGGGAAATGTTATGAGAGTGTCAAAATAAGACCTGTGATATAGAAATCTGGAGTGGCACAGAAGTGTGAGGATGAGCAGGATATGTACAACCCCAAATCAGAAAAGGTTAGGACATATGGAAAACACAAATCATATGAGCGAAGCGACACGCAGCAGCGCAAAACTCGCTCATGGTACACTGGGTCCCAAACAGGAAGTGCCAAATTTTGAGTCCACAGTGAAGCAGGAAATGTCAATGTTGAACACTTCCTGAATTGACAGCAGATGAGATCTCGTGGAATCTTGCGGGAATTCAGTGGCAAGTTGAGACTGAAACAGGAAGTGCCAAATTTTGAGTCCACAGTGAAACAGGAAATGTCAAATGTGTCAGGATTTGCTCCTGCTCAGGTCTTGACCTTTTATTTTCCATCAGCCTTTCTGTATTGTTATCTTTTACTTGGTTTTTGATCATGTATTTATTTTGCTTTTTTCACAGCTTGTTTCTGTTCTTTGCACATCAGCCACACGTTTAGTGCCGTTTTTGTTTTGTTTGTCTTTAATCCACTGTCTTTGATTTTGTTCATGATTGCTTTGGTCACAGTTTTTATTTGGCAGGTTTACCACTGAAGTGTTAGTTTAATTACTTTGTGTTTTATACATTTTCCACTCATCAGTTCCATCCTAGTTTTAGCTTTTGATTTACCTGTTACCTTCTTTTCAGTCTTAGCCATTTGTCACCTGTTGTTATTCTGTTCATGTTAAGATTCCATTCTGTCTAGAGTTTTTTGTTTGTCTTGGTCTGGATATTTTAGAATTATTAGTTGATGGTTTCTGGTTATGTCACTGCACTCCCTTGTCAGTTCCTCTTCATCTTTGTTCCTCGTGTTTCACACCCAGTTTCATTTGTATCACTGTCACACCCTCAGATCACTACACTCTCTTGCCCTTCACCAGCACTTCCTTATTCCAGTTGGCCACACCCTATTTTGTCTTCTGCTTGCCCACTTGTCACTTCACTCTCTTGCCTTGTCTCTTATCTTCGTTTGTCCACGCTCTCTTCCTGCCACACCTGTCACCACACCTGTTTTCCATCACTATCTAATTATTCACCACATGCATTTAAACCCTGTGAGTTCTGTTTGCAATTGCTAGTTTGTTGATTCTAATATCTTCGTTCCAGCTCTTCCGCTCTCGTTCTATGTTGCTTGTTTTTTGTACTTTATTGCCTGACAAAATGTGTTTAATTTGGAAAGTTTTATGTTAATCTCTACCCGGTTCTTATTGTAATACTGTCCCTTACAAAGATCAAAGTGGATGTATTGTTCAGTTTGAATTTCTTGAAAGTCACGTTGAAAAACAGGACTGGGTTCTGAAGAATTTCTCTTTCGCAGGAGATCCATCCATTCAGAATCACGAACAATGGACTAAAACAGTTTTAATGAAGCACAACATGGGCGTGACAAAGGCGGACCTTGTTTCGCAAAATCCTTCCTTATTGGTCCCCATGGGCATTCAGGGGAGGTCCCACCCCCTCTCCCCATAACGTGTGATAACGGGACATTTGATTTATATTGTAACTTGAACCTCTTTGTTCTTAAGTGGTAAAACCAGGTCAACCCAGTTTGACATGCACATTTAAACAAATAACAGACTACAAATACGAGGTCTATTAGAAAAGTATCCGACATTATTATTTTTTTCAAAAAGCATATGGATTTGAATCACGTGTGATTGCGTCAGACAAGCCTGTCGGTTGCGTCATTCGCCTGTGAGCAGTCTTTGAGTGAGGAGTGGTCCACCCCCTCGGCGGATTTTCATTGTCAGGAAATGGCGGAATGATTTGGGCTTTTTTTCCATCAGAATTTTTTCAGAAACTGTTAGAGACTGGCAGCTGGAAACCATTGGAAAAATTTATCTGGCTTTCGGTGAAAATTTTACGGGCTTGACAGAGAATAAGGAGTGTTACTACAGCTTTAAGGACGGCTTTAAGGATGGCTTTAAGGACAGCTTTAAGGACGCTCAGCACGCCACGCTCTGTGCTGCCATTGAGAGCCACAAACCAGCTGATCATTTCTAAACGGATGGCTCTGTGGAGCCGGGACCGTCGTGTGCACTTTCTCTGGTTATCACAAGAGCTGTACATGAACCATTTTCCGGCAGATTTCACTTTTAACAAGAGATTTTGTCATGGAAAGCCGAGCGGAGGCTTCGCGCGTCACGACCGATTTGCTGATGAAGCGAGACAAAGGAACACCTCCGTTTTGGTCTCACAGGACAGCTTTGAGATGGCGTTCAGACAGCTGTCGGTGGTTTTTCCATCGAGTGATTATCTGAGAAATTGTGGATGTGCCTGGACATGCCAGAACATGTCCCGTGAGGCTTCATCACGGCATTGCTGTGCGCCATGCGGCACCGCCGCGACGCGCGAAGCCTCCGCTCCTCTTTCCATGACAAAAACTCCTGTAACAGTGGAATGTGCCGTTCATTTCCACACTGGACGCTGTGTTTTATCCGGGACATCGTCTGACTAGCACAGGAATTGTGAAAAGACGTGGACATCAGCACTTTTTCGGCACATTGAGACAGACGTGCGGAGGAATTCCAACCCCTAGAGCAGGCACATGGGTGACAGTAATGATATTGAAGAAGAAACCTCAAGCAGACCAGGCTCAAAGGAGTAACCCTCTGCTTGGGCCATGCTACAGACACACTTGACAATACAAATATAGAGGAAATTTTGGGAGTCTATGCTGGTGTACAGGACGGGAGACCTGCAGAAGGAGACACCCACTCCCACCTCTGGATGGAGCCACACCTCAGAAAGGGAAAAAAATCAGAATCAGGCAACAGAAAGACAACAAATAAGGTACAATTTGTCAGCATTAAGCAACAAGAAAAACAGAAGAAATACTAAGGTGATCGCTGGCCACTATAAGCTTCACTAAAAGACCCAAACTGTAGATAAAGTTGAGGCCGCAGCCCGCTCTGTTTTCTAATAAAATGAATTTAAAAGGGTGAAAAGGATAGTAACATACTATGCCAGTATGCTAGTCATACAAAATCAAATCAAATCAATTTTATTTATATAGCGCCAAATCACAACAAACAGCTGCCCCAAGGCGCTTTATATTGTAAGGCAAAAGCCATACAATAATTACAGAAAAGGGAAAATAAGTGCATCTTAAGTTTGGACTTGAAAGTCTCCACAGAGTCTGACTCTTTTATTGACGCAGGGAGATCATTCCACAAAGCAGGTGCACGATGAGAGAAAGCTCTGTGACCTGTAGACTTTTTATTCACCCTAAATCAAATCAATTTTATTTATATAGCGCCAAATCACAACAAACAGTTGCCCCAAGGTGCTTTATATTGTAAGGCAAAGCCATACAATAATTACGGAAAAACCCCAACGGTCAAAACGACCCCCTGTGAGCAAGCACTTGGCGACAGCAGAGATCAATCACTAATGATTAAATGCAGAGTGGTGCATACAGAGCAAAAAGAGAAAGAAACAGTCAGTGCATCATGGGAATCGTGCATCTGTTCCTAGGGACAGAAAGTAGTCTTGCACCCTGAGAATGCAGAGCCCAGGCTGGTGCATAGGGTTTAATTAGGTGAGCTAAGTAGGGAGGTACTAGTCCTAGGACAATTTTATAGGTTAGTAGCAGAACCTTAAAATTTGATCACACAGAGACAGGAAGCCAGTGAAGAGATGCTAAAATGGGTGTAATGTGGTCAGACTTTCTGCTTCCTGTCAAAGGTCTGGCAGCAGCATTTTGAACCAGTTGGAGACCCCTAATGCTCGACTGCAGTAAACCAGAAAATAGAACACTGCAGTTTTCCAGTCTAGAAGAAACAAATGCATGAATCAGGGTCTCAGCATCAGCCAAAGATAGGATGGGACCAATCTTACTATATTTTGCAGGTGAAAGAAAGCATTCCTCATAATATCTCTAATGTGGAGGTCAAAGGACAATGTAGGATCAAAAATTACCCCAAGGTTCCTCACTTTGTCAGTGTGATGTATGTCACACGAGCCTAGGCTAAGTGTTAGCTGGTCAAATTGATGCCGATGCTTCAGTGGATCAGGAAACCATCATTTCAGTCTTATCAGAGTTTAAAAGTAGGAAGTTGCTAGACATCCAGCTTTTCACTGATGCAAGGGAATCTTCTAAGGATTTTATGTGGATGAGATTACCAGCAGTTATCGCATGTATAACTGAGTATCATCAGCATAGCAATGAAAGGTAATCCCAAAACGCTGCAATTATGTGCCCAAGGGGTCCTATATAAAGGGAAAAGCAGGGGACCTAAGACTGTGGAACCCCAAACTTCATGTCACAAAGGTCAGAGGTAGGTCACAGTGAGAACAACTGTTCAGGTATGATGTCAACCACGCAAGGGCATTCCCAGTAATCCTAAAATGATTCTCCAGGCTATTGAGCAGAATATGGTGATTCACGGTATCAAACGCAGCACTAAGATCTAACAGCACCAGTTCTCCGGCATGTTGTTTTTGCTGTTGTATTTAATCCTCTCTAAGGTTTCTGTGTAACTTTTTGTCTCATTAAATAATAATTAAAAAAGTCAAATGTTGAACACTTCCTGGATTGACACGTCCTGGTTTGACAATAAATGAGATCTCGCGGGAATTCAGTGGCAAGTTGAGACTGAAACTGGAAGTGCTAAATTTTGAGTCCACAGTGAAACAGAAAATGTGAAATGTTGAACACTTCCTGGCATGCGTGTAGCTGGGTTGCACTGGACTCCCCTGAAATCTGGACACCTCAGGTGCCACCCAGATGATTGGCATATCACAGCACCGCATGTCTGGTTGAAAAGAGCCATTTTGAAATCGGTGACACATATTGACTGCTAGGTTCCTCCTGTACAGTAGATGGTAATGTGTTCCACAAAAAAGTTGTAATCCACCTTAGTACAAGAAGAAAAATCTTTGAGCCAGATTTGAACCTTAACACGTCTGAACTACTGGCTCCTAATGACATCAAAGTTATATTGGCGAGTAAACAGTTGTATTTTATGGCAGAAATGAGGCCCAGGTTGTTAAAAGCAGCATTTGTCCTTTAATTCAGGTTGTCTGTGAGAAAAGTATCTGACCTTTTTATTTTTTTCAAAAACCATATGGATTTGAATCACGTGTGATTGCATCAACCAAGCTTGAACCTTCGTGCGCATGCGTGAGTTTTTTCACGCCTGTCGGTTGCGTCATTCGCCTGTGAGCAGGCTTTGTGTGAGCACTGGTCCACCCCTCTCGTTGTTTTTTTTTATTGCGAATAAATGTCTGAATGATTTGGAGCTTTGCTGCATCAATTTTTTTCCAGAAACTGTGAGAGACCTCCAGGTGGACACCATTCGGAAAATTAATATGGCTTTCAGGGACGATTTTGTGGGGATTAAACAGATTAAGGAGTGTTACTGCCGCTTTAAGGACGGCCCACAGCGTCTGAGAGCGCGCCGAGCTCCGAGCGCCAATCGACAGGCTCAAACCCCGCTGAAACAACCAGATCATTTCCAACATGAAGGCTTTGTTGATCTGGGACGTCATCTGACTTTCACAAAAAGGCAGAAGGCGTGGACATCAGCACTTTTTCGGCACATTCCACTGTTACAGGAGTTTTTTCATGGAAAGAAAAGCGGAGGGATGCGCCACGGAGCCGTTCATTATGCGGCAGCAGCACGTCTGTCAGTCCACCCCACCCCACTTGAACAAACCCAGGAACCTCTGAGGTGAGCAGCTGTGTTTTGAATTGATTACTATGGAGAAAAAAAAAATAAAAAATTGTTCTGAAATTCAAATCACATTTTTCTTTTCACAAATATGCGAATAATAGTCAAAAATAAAATTAAAATGCACAGTTTTATGTTAAATGGTATCAAAACCTGCCTAGTGACCTGCTACAGGGGATCCGATAACATTTCTTTTCATGGGGCTCAAAATCCCTGGCCACGCCCCTGAGTGCCCATATTCTCTCTTCTTCCACAGCCGTGCTTTTGTACTGTCTCCAGAATGTGGTTTTGTATTGCCTTGTTGACAAATGTATGGACGTCCGTGGAAAAGATGTCTTGATGGTAACTATGATGCTATAAAATCTCAATGTACTTTTCTGCATTAATGCTATCATCACAGAAGCACCTTCTCCAGGGGCACTGACACAACCACATACCACAACAGAACCTGGGTTTTGTAGTTGTTGCTGATCATCTGGATCCTTTTGTCTTTGATCTGAAGCCCACAGCATCCATTTCTTCCAAAAAAGATCTGGGCCCATATCCACAAAGCAGCCTAAGGCTAAAAATAGCTCCTCGTTGTTCTAAGAAAAACAAAAGGAAGCACAGTATTTGTGTGTGTGCAGTTACGGCTGTCAGCTTGTTCTACCTGACAACTCAAAATAGTAAACTGGCAACAAGTTGTTCAAAATATGGTGAAAAGTACCCATTTTTGCATTGGAAAAATTCAATTCTAAAATAAAGAGCGCAAACCTCCACCAAAATTAGTTCCCAATTCCACAAACTTTTACCTTGGAAAAGATTTTCACGGTCAAAGTCCTGTTAGAAGTTGCTTTTCATAAGCTAAATTAGATGTTATCAACTATCAGGAGTATGTAGTTCATGCACTTGAACTTAAGTTTTTTCTGTGATGTCAGGTTTTTGTTTTTTTTTTATAATTATTATTTTTCAGACAATTTTCACAGAACAGGACTGAGGTGTAGGGAGAGGACACACTCGAAGGGGCTCCTGGTTCATTTTTTGCTACTTTCTTATCTTACCAACCCTTCTCTCAGAACCTCAACATAATACTTATTATGAGACCTGTGTATGGGTTTGTCTTGCAAAAATGAGTAAGTCTAAGAACCAGTGGAGGGCACAGTTCTGATAATCCGATAACCGATTTGAAGAGTTTCAGTCAGGTTTTAGAATTCATCATAGTACAGAAACAGCATTAGTGAAGGTTACAAATGATCTTCTTATGGCCTCAGACAGTGGACTCATCTCTGTGCTTGTTCTGTTAGACCTCAGTGCTGCTTTTGATACTGTTGACCATAAAATTTTATTACAGAGATTAGAGCATGCCATAGGTATTAAAGGCACTGCGCTGCGGTGGTTTGAATCATATTTGTCTAATAGATTACAATTTGTTCATGTAAATGGGGAATCTTCTTCACAGACTAAAGTTAATTATGGAGTTCCACAAGGTTCTGTGCTAGGACCAATTTTATTCACTTTATACATGCTTCCCTTAGGCAGTATTATTAGACAGTATTGCTTAAATTTTCATTGTTACGCAGATGATACCCAGCTTTATCTATCCATGAAGCCAGAGGACACACACCAATTAGCTAAACTGCAGGATTGTCTTACAGACATAAAGACATGGATGACCTCTAATTTCCTGCTTTTAAACTCAGATAAAACTGAAGTTATTGTACTTGGCCCCACAAATCTTAGAAACATGGTGTCTAACCAGATCCTTACTCTGGATGGCATTACCCTGACCTCTAGTAATACTGTGAGAAATCTTGGAGTCATTTTTGATCAGGATATGTCATTCAAAGCGCATATTAAACAAATATGTAGGACTGCTTTTTTGCATTTACACAATATCTCTAAAATCAGAAAGGTCTTGTCTCAAAGTGATGCTGAAAAACTAATTCATGCATTTATTTCCTCTAGGCTGGACTATTGTAATTCATTATTATCAGGTTGTCCTAAAAGTTCCCTAAAAAGCCTTCAGTTAATTCAAAATGCTGCAGCTAGAGTACTGACGGGGACTAGAAGGAGAGAGCATATCTCACCCATATTGGCCTCTCTTCATTGGCTTCCTGTTAATTCTAGAATAGAATTTAAAATTCTTATTCTTACTTATAAGGTTTTGAATAATCAGGTCCCATCTTATCTTAGGGACCCTGAACCATCCCTTAGTTATGCTGCTATAGACGTAGACTGCTGGGGGGTTCCCATGATGCACTGTTTCTTTCTCTTTTTGCTCTGTATGCACCACTCTGCATTTAATCATTAGTGATTGATCTCTGCTCCCCTCCACAGCATGTCTTTTTCCTGGTTCTCTCCCTCAGCCCCAACCAGTCCCAGCAGAGGACTGCCCCTCCCTGAGCCTGGTTCTGCTGGAGGTTTCTTCCTGTTAAAAGGGAGTTTTTCCTTCCCACTGTAGCCAAGTGCTTGCTCACAGGGGGTCGTTTTGACCGTTGGGGTTTTACGTAATTATTATATGGCCTTGCCTTACAATATAAAGTGCCTTGGGGCAACTGTTTGTTGTGATTTGGCGCTATATAAAAAAATTGATTGATTGATTGATTAATTATCGGATTATCTTTTCAGATAACTTTAAAAACCATTATCGGATCAATTATCTTCCGATAAATTTTTGTACAATAATTTTTAGACCGTTAACGTGGTAAACAAAGCTCAACAGCTACAAACATTTTTTAAATTTAAAATCAGTTGAGCATCTACCTGTTAAATGTTTCATAGCAGATGTGTAGTTCTACCCTCTGCAAACAGAGGAGAGCTACTTCTAGAAGAAACCGCTTTATTCTCTGCAGGCAAAAGAGAACTGGTCACACACACAAAAAAAAAACTAATTTCTTTTAACCCCATACTGATACATGGAGAGATGCAGGAGGAGAAATGCATTTCAGACACTCTGATCAGGCTCCACAGACAACAGCATTAAACTCTAGTGCCTAAACGCTCATGAATATATTCTCTGGGTTTATAGATGTTATTGTGTTTGTGTTTATTAAATTCCACACATCTTAAATGTAGCAGACATGGATTATCTGGAATTTTGTTCTGGCAAGTTTTCATGGTCTCTACTGCCATCTACTGCCAGTAGTGTTCATGGTAGTATTCAAACTGAAGCTGGGCTGATATTTTCAATCACTGTACTCGGTTCCAGCTCAAACTGTACCACAGAACCGCACGGTGCAAAAGTTCAGAGAGCCCGAATTATGTTCTCACACACGTTCAAAAACGCTATACGTTCAAAAACCACATGTTGGCCTCATGTTTCCAGAAGCAAAACGTAAACAGAAGCTTCTTCTGTGTTTGCACATGCACAGTGCAAGAGGTTGGATGCTTGTAGCGCTTCAGCAGCAGGATACCCTCACGACAGCCGACCAGAATATCAAACAGGTTTGATTTTCATCTGACCATACAATCGCTGATCAGGATGTGGTCATGAGATGTTAAACGCAGCTTGTTACTCCATGTATACTAAACGATGCAGGACGCGCAATTAACCTGAAACTCGGTGCGATCCAAAAAATTCTCGCACAAATGAAAAATCAGCTGAAAAAGGGCCAAAACTCAGACGGTTATCTAATTACAGCTTGGCTTTTTTTTTTTTTTTGAAAATGCCTTTTTTTTTACAAATAAAAAATGGAATATTTTACAAAATCACATTTATCTGGACCACCAACACACAACAAACCTCACATTAACGTGTTGGTTTACATAATGAATGAGTCAACCAATCAGTGTTAGCGGAGGCACATTTTACCCAGAATCCTTTGTGATCTGTCTGTGTTTGTTACGAAACTTCAGTAGTGCATTATTCAACATTAAAATATATATGTTATATTTTAACTTTGTACAAATGACAGAATTGACATTAATGGAGTTATTCTATCAGTATTCATTTTATTTATAAACCAAACCATAACTCAGCATTGCTTTATTTTCCAAGACCTCCGCCTGACGGCAGTGTTGTGATTGAGAGTTGAGCTTTTTGGTTCTTCTCAGCTTGCTACTGTTCTGGAAGCCATGTAGTAAACAGGAGCTTCAGCAGGGGGCAGGACGCTCAAAGACAGAAGTGCTGACTCATTGTTTGGGTCTGGGGGGGGACCATGTTGAGTATTTAGCAGCAGCAAAGTCGACCATTATGGAGCTTCAAAACCAATCTCTCTTGGACAGACTGGACGATCTCAAGAACCGTTCATGGAAAACCAGCCTTTGTATAATAAACATCTCCAAAGGCAACAATGACGGAAAAGATCCAGCCAAGTACATGGCAGAGTTGCTGATGCAAGTCACGGGACCCAATGTCTTTCCTGCACCACCAGAACTGGAGAGAGCCCACCGGACCCGACCTTCAGGACCGGCCACAGGAAATCTCCCCGCACGTTCTTGGTCTGTTTTTCCAAATTCCCACAGAAAGAGGTTGTTCTGTGCTGGGCCCAAAATCACAAGCTGAAATATCAGGATGTCAGCACAGCAGTTGCTAAGAAACGGGCCGTATTCAACATGTGAAATGAGCTCTTTACCAGAAGAACATCAAGTTCTACCTGCTGTACCCGACCCGGCTGCATCTCATGTACCAGGACACGAGTGCTAATGTTCGTCTCACCTGATGAAGCTCAGAGGTTTTATGATGAGAAGTTTTCATCCTCCTGATTTATGGTACAGACACTGACTCATGTTACAGGTGGACTAATTTCAGGTATAAGCTTTTATCAATGAAATCCCTGTTCCATCTGCACTTCCAGTTCATGTGTTCTCATGCATATGCGACAATCTGTTCTTGAGATGTTATGTCACTCAACCATCGCACATACGAATAACTGTTGCTGTAACACGATCTGTTTGTTTTTCAACCTAAATACGAGAAGGTTCTCAGACTGGTTATTTTAATTTTAAAGCCGGTTTGGGTTAAGGAAAGGGACATTTTGCAAATCTTATTTTCATCTGTTTTTGTCTAGTACGGTGTCTCAACCAACTATTTTTTTGTGTCGTTACTATTATATTACCACTTTTAGTTAAACATGGCAGATAATAAGAGCGAAGCGACATGCAGCGGCGCGAAGCTCACTCATGGTACAGGGAGTCCCAAACAGGAAGTGAAAAATTTTGAGTCCACAGTGAAACAGGAAATGTCAAATGTTGAACACTTCCTGGCATGGGTGAAGCTAGAGCAGAGGCCAGGGATACACTGGACTCCTCTGAAATCTGATTGGACACTAGATGATTGACATGTCACGGCACCGCATATCTGGTTGAAAAGAGTTGCATTTTGAAATCAGTGACGCATATGACTGCTAGGTTCCTCCTGTCCAGTAGTTTGTGCTGTGCACCACAAAAAGTTCTAATCCACCTTAGTAGAAGAAAAATGTTTGCCTCAGATTTGAACTGAACACGATGTTTGAACCGTGGACTAATGACACCAAAGCTATATTGGTGAGTAAACAACCGTATTTTATGCCAGAAATGAGGTCAAGGTTGTTAAAAGCAGCATTTCTGCTTTAATTTGGGTTGCCTTATATATACACGTTTTTACAGTGATTTTTAAACGATTAGGCAGCTGTTGATGAAATAACCTCTGAATTGTGTCTGACACAACAGTGAACTTTAGATAAACAAATCTAAAGTTATCTTCCTTAAACACACTGAAAGCAAATCTCTACAACTTGATGAGTGAATTAAAAATATAAAATCCAACCTCCTAATGAAGTGGTGTAGAGGAGGATTTTTCTTAAAAAGAAGACCTCAACATTCAGCTACAATTTGCCAGAAAGTGCATCTGAAAGGCTAGATTTGATGTTTTGGTGAAAGAAACTTTTATATTTCTTCATAATTGATGTAAATAAAGTACAAGACATATTCGCTGACTTGGAAATGTTCGTGTTTCCATCCTCTGACTTGTCTGAAGAAAACTGGCAATAAAACATTATTATTTACAAGTTTTATCACGTTTTAGAGATTTGCTTTCAGTTTGAGTTTGAGGAAGATAATTTTAGAAATTTTTATTCTTTATTTTTTTGTATTTAAAATGGCATAAACAAATTAAAATATGTGAAATACCAGGTGTTCAAATACTTTTGGAGGGCACAGTATCGTAACCTTATGAGTGTGGTATTATTACTGTTTTGTTTAAGAATGTTTAATTTTCACTGTTGCTGCACTTCGTGTGAGATCAGTGTGAGATCATAAATGTTGAAATTCAACTCTCATGGGAAACACTGTAAAAACATGCTCGAGTTAGGGTACCGATAAACGACTCTCGAAAAAAATGTTTGGTTTTTTTTAAATGAGAGGTCAAATCAGGGTTTCTTCATGATTCTGAGTTGATTGTTAGCATTTGTATTTCACCACAGACACTCCTTTGTGGAAAAATAATTTCTAAATATACCGCATGGTGACAAGGACCTTCATGGAGAAGGTGGCTGATGGGAAGATTGATGCCAGACACACAGACCCAGTAGTAGCAATGTTTGAGCAGAGGTTTGAAGAAACCTTCAAAGGACTAGCAGGAGGAGGAAGAGCACCTGCACTCGGGTGCAGTACCACTACATGGTAGATGTGATGAAGGATCAAAGTTTTTATCAGAACTGAGCGACTTGCAGATGACACCGGGCATCTGTCCTGCGTTGTCATCAAGATGCTTCACATCTTTGTCGCTGCAGCCATCATCAATACGCCAAGGGCATATGACTTCTCTACATGATGAAGTGGGAACATCAGACCTGGCAGGAAATCACAAAGTTACCTGAGCTACGTGCAGCATCTGGCCTGCTGCTCCCAGAAGATCACTGTAGTTTTTGATTGCTACAGCAGATCACCAAAAGATCATGACCACATCCAGTGTACCAAGAACTCCTGCTGTGATGTCCAGGTTTGACCAGCTATGTTTCACTAGACCCCAAGAGCAAAGTTCCTGAACAACAGTCATAAGAGTGAGCTCCAGTGGGGCAGCACAGCAAAACAATTGTTCATTTTGTGATAAAAGCATGGAATTTGGCACATATATGCTAAATTAACTAATGTTTATTTTCAGATATGGAGCCATCCTGGACCTGACCTCTGAGATACAGGGGTCAATAAAGAATTACACAGGGGTCAAAATTTTAAAAAGCTCCAATCATGTTGAAAACCACATTATTCGTCTGATCATAATTCCAAAAAGGTATAGTTTGGACTATCTATGACTGAACGTTCTGGAGTTATGAGGTAAAAACAGCAAAAATGGTGACAAAAACACCGTCCCTACTGTGAAGCATGGGGGTGGAAGCATCATGCTTTGGGGTGTTTTTCTGCACATGAGACAGGACAACTGCACTGTATTAAGGAGAGGATGACCGGGGCCATGTATTGCGAGATTTTGGGGAACAACCTCCTTCCTCAGTTAGAGCATTGAAGATGGGTCGTGGACGGGTCTTCCAACATGACAATGACCTGAAGCACACAGCCAAGATAACCAAGGAGTGGCTCCGTAAGAAGCATATCAAGGTTCTGGAGTGGCCTAGACAGGCTCCAGACCTAAACCCAATAGAAAACCTTTGGAAGGAGCTTAAACTCTGTGTTTCTCAGCGACAGCCCAGTAACCTGGCTGATCTAGAGAAGATCTGTGTGGAGGAGTGGACCAAAATCCCTGCTGCAGTGTGTGCAAACCTGGTGAAAAACTACAGGGAACGTTTGACCTCTGTAATTGCAAACAAAGGCTACTATACCAAATATTAACATTGATTTTTACAGGTGTTCAAATACTTATTTGCAGCAGTAACATACAAATTATTAAAAAAAAATCATATATTGCAATTCCTGGATTTTTTTGTTTTTTGTAGATTATGTCTCTCACAGTGGACATGCACCCAAGATAAAAATTTCATACCCCTCATGATTTCTCAGTGGGAGAACTTGCAAAATCGCAGGGTGTTCAAATACTTATTTTCCTCACTGTATATTTCTGAATAAATAATATTCCAAAAAAGTTCTTCACAGACCACTGGTTATCTCTGCTGTGCACAATTTGTCATTGCTTTTTGGCACTTGTTTTTCAAACTAATAACTGGAAGATTGACAAATAGGCATAAAATTGGAATCTCCATCCAATTTTGGTAGTGTAGGTAAATCCATAACAAAAAAATGAGTGATTGAGGCACTTTTGATTGAGATATAATGCAAAACGTACAACAAATGAGCTTTTCAGTATTAAATTCAAATGTCCACAAAACCCACAATCTGGATCAGGTCAAATCTGGATCAAACTTTGTCAGGTGATAGTGAGTGCCGGTCTGCACCTCACTTTCAAATATGAGTGATTGAGGCAGGTTTGATTAAGATACAATATAAAATATATATTAAATGACATTCAACAAATTAAAAATGTATTACATTAGCACATAACGCACTCCTCGTTACACACCTCAACTTTTTATGTCCGTCACATCGTGACTGATGACTGAAGAGCTAAAGCAGTAAAGAATGACCGCAGTCATTTTGCTTATAGATAAAACTGAAATCCCCAATAAAACTAAATGCAGTCTTGTGTAGGTTATTGATCAATTAGTTAAAATAAAATGAAGTCCTGCCTGTGCAATTTTATTCAGAAATATTAACTTGAAATTAAACCCAACCTGAAATCACTGACAGACAACCTCAGTGTTTGTGTGAAATATTTATTTTTAAAATGTTTACTAATTAAATTGATGTTGGGGGGGGAAGAAATGAATCATATATCTCTCTTCTCCAGTGTACAGCAAACCACTGCTGACAAGTGTTTCAACCACAACACACCGTGCATGTCAACACGTGTACATACGTATGCCAACTCTGTTTGTGCGTCCATCTGTGAATATGTTTATATATACACAACGAATTGCAATGATACGGTTTGTATGGGATTAAATGTGTCTGGTTCACTTCTTCTACCGGACGACCCCTGAGCTGTGGTCCTGACCCAAACCCTCACCAGTCTCCCAAGGGGCACAAGTCCACTGACTGCAAGTCCAAAACCAGAATGACAATCAAGTGTAAAACCTTTTTGCATTTTGAGGACAGCAAACATTTTCATTCAAGGTTGAACGATGGATTATTTCATGCAAAGTACGTCAGTGCAAGCACGTGTACATAAAAAATAAACCACACTACGAGGGCCTGATTCATGCTAAACCATCCTCGGCCTTACATCCGGTGGAACAGCACAAAAGCATGAACACAGGCCATAGCGCCACCTGCACCAGATGTTCATAGGTTTGTATACTGAAAGTGCTCTAAATGTCACACGAGCTACAAATTCAGGACCAAAATAAAGTTGCCCTTCTCAGACACTGTTCCATAAGCACCCGCATTAAGCAGAAGGAATGGCAGCTGGAGCCTTGCAACAGGTCTAACAGCTCTATGTGGACTCTACTCTGAGCACGTTTGAACCTCATGCACTTCTTTGGACATTTCAGTGTGGCCACGCTTTTAATGACAGCTTGTTGAAACAGATCGACGCTGCAGTGGCCATTAACCAGCCAACCAATAATGGCACAGACAGCGTGCAGGACCTGCAAACACTGGCCATGGCGAATCCTGCACAACCAGGCACTACCATCCTGGTGCCAAGCAACCAAGTGGTTCAGACCAAAATGGCATCACATCTGTACGGCTACCACCAGCAGCATCTCTGCTGCTGTCATGACAGCAATACCCACACTGACTTCAGCAGCAGCCTCACAGGAAGTCACACACAAAAGGGAACTGCACCTCATGATAAACAGCGAGGCAGTCTGCAGGTGTTGTAGGATGAAGACCAAGTACAGCCGGTCTCTGGAGAACCATGTGGCAGTGTTGGAGAAGAAAAACAACGCCCTCAGACTATTGAATCTTTTAAATAAATAAAATTGGCTTTGAAAATAAAATTAAAAAATCTCAGGTATTGAGCGTGCACACTGAGTGGAAATGTAAACAAGGAACAAAAAGCTATTAGCACAGAAGGAGTGTTGCTTCTTTCTCCGCACAGGACTCCATTAAGACACTAAACAGAAAATAAATGAAATGAAAATATCACCCAGACCAGCTTGGAGAAGACTCCCTAAAGGACTTCTGTCCGGCTGCCCTGCCGATATCTGTAAATCACAAAATTTCAAACCCATGACAGATTCATGTTAGCGGTAATTGAATTTGTGCTGACAACTGTACCTAAATGGAAAATTTGATATAATATATATACTATATATTATACTTTAAACATGTTGAAGGTAACGGTAAAGCATATGGACAACATTGATTCTTAATGTTGTTTCCACATTGTCATCAAAATAATCCAAAATCTTCATCCCGGTTTCCCTGCGGTTGTTACAACCTCAACAAGCAGATGAACGGGATGCGTTTGAAACACACCACCCTCATTCTGTGCACACTGTGGGTTTGAATTGTTGATCGATTGCTCTCCTTGGTGATAACAGCTCGACCCCTTTCGACGGCACACCATCACGTGACAATGATATCGCTCGGCACACGAGTGAAGAGTCACACGGTGGTTTACTTCTGATGACTTAACCTGTCACTTTAGAACCTGTTGGGCAGTACGTTGCTGCCACAGAGACAACAGGTGAATTCACACATTCCAACACCATCCTGTTCATTCCGAACATTCTTTTTGCTTTTTCCCCTGCATGATTAAAAATTTGCACGTGTAACGCAGTGAGGACACAAAGGCTCATAAAGCACGGAGAGGTGACTCAGCTCAAACCTGGTTATTAAACGACTCGACCACAGAGGTTAACCAGGGAGGAGACGGATCACATACGTTACCTTTAGTACTTCTGACACAAATTTAAGCCCACCGCTCTGAGATCTAACACCATTTCTCAGCCCTCACCCCCCCACATTCAGTGAGGTCCAACTTGAGACCTAAAATCCCAGAGTAGCAACCAGGGTGTAAAAACATGGTTCCAGCTGAAGCGTTATACATACAGAAGACACCAAACTACTCTCCCAAAATTAAAATGAGACCAAAGTGATTTTCAGCCCAGGCTGCACCTGGAGCTGCCACATTTGTTCCTGTACTGGCAGCGATCTACTCTAGAACCCGACCAATGTACCAGTTGAACGATAATATTGTTTCACTAACATATCTGTATCTGCATTATTTTTGCTGATAAGTAAACCTTTATTTTACTGAATAAACAATGCAGAGATCCTCTGTGGCTGTTGGTGTCATTGTCCAGCAGAGGGCACGCCGAAGGCAATGTTTGCAATGCCTTGATCACTTTAGCTGCAAGACAGGCAAAGTGATCAGCTGCCGTTCTTTCTTCAATCTGAGTGGACATTTCACAACAAGAGACAAGCCACCAGCTAGAAAATAGACAAGTCTATTTTCTGCAAATACAGCGGGATGAAACAGCAAACTGCCAATCAACGTGACGTATGTTGGCTGACTTGATAATTTGTCATTTATAATAAAGTTCATGTTTAAACTGTAAAACAGGCTCAAATGTTACCAATCATTGCCATTTTTTGTGTATATATCCGCTGATAGACCGATATAAATTTTTTACTCCCCAGCTTCGGTATCGGTCAGGCTCTCGTTTGCTAAACACTGTCTAGTAACACTTCAGGTCGATATGTAGCAGGGGTCACCACAGTCAACTAAGCCACTGGGAAAAGTAAAATACATTTAAGACCTCAGAGTCGCACTGAAGTGACAAATATAAAGTTCAAGATCTTCTCTCATGCCCATGCTTGAAATTTACTGCTATCAGTACATCAGGTATTTGTAAAAATATTATTCATATTTTTTTTTTTTTTTTTTTTGCAATATCAAAATCCAGCTCCCTTCTTTACAAAAAAATATTTCTGCACTGGGGAAAGAATTTGGCATCAATTTCCCTCATAATCTCTCCCTGCTGACTGTCAGTGACGGGGACTTGGATCCCTGGGATCAGCTCCAGGTCACAACACTCACATCTACAGATGGCAGTCACCAATGACTTTCCATGCCTTTGGGCATCTGGAAGAACATAACACAGATACACCTGGTGATGGGGTTTCAAACCCATGACCTTCTTACTATTAGGAAACAGCACTAATTAACTGGTCCACCTTGTACAAATATTGCAAACCCAGTTTTTAATAAATACCCAGTGTCACACAAAACAGTCAGAGTCCAAATTAAATGTGATTATTTGTGTAATGAGACCACTGTTACTTTAGTGGTTGTAGCCATGCACAATGCATATATCATGGGTTGAACGCTAGCTAGCTTGGATGGCAGTTAAAAGATGAGCAGGTTGTTATTCCAGCTTGTTTAATAACAGGGTGATGGAGACTAATGCCTCGTTTCCATGTAGCATATGGACTGTGTTCATAATATACGCGATTCCCCATCTAGTGTACAACGCAATGAAATGCATTTTATTGCAGAGTCCACAGCAGCCATGAGAGACTATTTTTGTCCTTTTCCCCCCATTTACTAATGTGGAATATGCGCACAGAACACGATGGAGACAAAAACAAGAGGCAACAAATTAAAGTCACTAAACTATTTTCTTTTCACTTCTTCAATTCCACTTTGAATGTCAGCAGTTAAGAAACTCAGCTTGTCAGCTTTCCAAAGCTAGCTTCCGGGCACACGACACATATGGTCTCTCCCAAATCCATGTCAAAAGTTGAGTTTCTTTGTTTTGTTTTTTGTTTGTTTTTTTTGTTTTTTTAATTTCGAAGCAA
Organism: Thalassophryne amazonica; assembly: GCF_902500255.1. Lineage (NCBI taxonomy): Eukaryota > Metazoa > Chordata > Actinopteri > Batrachoidiformes > Batrachoididae > Thalassophryne > Thalassophryne amazonica. The sequence continues at coordinate 9,715,212 of NC_047107.1, read as the reverse complement.
ACATTGCCCCCCCCCCCAAAAAAAACCCCCAAAACACAAGGAGAAGCTTCACACTATGTCGGTCATCACAGAGGCATCCGTAGAAATGACGGGCAAACGGCCGTCAACACTACCTAGACATACGCTATGTGGAAACGAGGCATAATTCTCAACAAGATGGTATCCAGGTGAATCACTGTCCAGTGACAAAGCTCCACCCACGTCCAAACAGGCAAATCAAAAAAGTAAATTCAACACATCAGAGGTCCACAAAAAACTTTAACCTTAAAACAGAAATGAAGTCCTTAAACAGTCTCAGTATGAACCAGGTATCAGGCGTGACCTTAAATGCACCCCGTCAACAGACGCTATGGGTGGAACTGATGAGGTGCTGGTCATCACTGTTTACAGGTGGGTCTGGAAAAAATACAAAAATAAGAACCCACCCTGGCATCTGAGTCGGTGATGAACAGGTTTTTGGGGACAGGAAGGGAGACGAAGCCACCCTGAGCAAATCCAAAAGACTTAAAAGGATCCCATCAGATCACGAGTCCCCCCATCACTCAGCCATTCAGAAGTAACCATGGCAACAGCTCAATGAGGAGGCACCACTGAGTATATTGGTGGATAATTTTGGCATCATCTTGAGATGTTTAAGCGCAAAGAGTGCAGTGAACAGTGGATTAGATGCTGCAGGAGTGCCTCCACTGCTCCGTCCCATTCAGAAGCAAAACACACAACAATAACATCAAACTGATCAGGTTGTTGGCTCAGTACGACCGGAGGTCACGGGTGAGAGAGGCTTGGCAAAATGTGAGAGACCGGGGGTGGGTCCCACCAGATGTATCCGTTGGAATAGTTGCTACAGACTTTCTACCAATTATCATCAATTTCCCAATGTGAGCTGGGGTCAAACAGGAGCCTGAAATGTTGAAGTGATGTCTGTTTTAATAAGCATGTAAAAAAAAAAAATCTGAAAAACAGAAACAGGTGAGGCCTCCTCCTGCTGCTCCTCCTCTTCAGCTGCAACGTTTCCTGTGAACATCCATGTGTAGCAGAATGAGGAGATGAGATCGGGATTACGTGCACAACAATCTGGCCATTATGACTGTCAGTTGTCGGTGTGCACGTTTTCAGAAACAAGGACTTCAGGTCGCCAGTAGATATCTGCTGAATTCCAAATAAAACTTGATTTGATAAATTCTGTACATTTGTTTTTCTTTTCAAGTCTTCACGTTTAGTTTGTCCGAAGGGGACATTTTTTCCATTTATTTTAGCTTTCACTGTATACTTATTAAATCTTTATTTGCTCTTTAATTTAGATGCTTTCAGTCAATGTGTGACCGCGTGTGTTCTCCAACAACGCTGCCGGCCTCGGTGGGCGACCTCCAGTTCGCTAGCAGCACCTTTTCTTTCGTTTACTGTTCCGGGTGAGTTTGACCACGTCGTTCTGTTGCTGCTGCTTGGCCAGAACCTCCTTCTTGGCTCTGAGCACCAGTTCCGTGATGCAGTTAAACATCTGCAAGCAAAACATACAATGTCCATGAGTAACAGACAGACACACACTCAGACACACACTCTGTAAATGCTAACAGCTGAAATGAGTTGTTAAAAGAACATTTCCTCTGATAATCAAATCATTTGAGAAAGTACTGCGTCTGTTTATTTCTTGATGTTGTGTTCCTACCGTGTGCAAGTCATCAACATAGGCACGTAATCGTGTTTAATGGCATTCTCAAATTCACTGTGCCGTCGTCTTCAAAGTTTGAAAAAAAAAAATTCTGAATGCCAGCGACCAAAGAGCAAAGGTGACCTTGTTTGGGGGCGCTCATGCGCAGTAATGGAGCCGACACATTCTGCAGAGGCTCCATGTCGTCTTCGTAATCTTACAGCATTTTCTACTACACAAGCTTTCAACTTTTTGCCCACCAGTCGTGAGAATCAAGGTGAGAACCAGCAACATGGTATCCAACAATGAGGTACAAAAAGAGCGATGCAAAGAGACAAAAGTCGGCAACTTCGATGGGCCATGATTAGGGATAGGTATTGATAAGATTTTATCAATGTCTCTGTCATTATCGATTCCACTTATCAATACCTCTTTTCTGTGTACTAAAAGTGGTCTTTGCAGGTTTTCTATGTCAACAACTTAAAGTAAGTACAGTAGTGTTCAGAATAATAGTAGTGCTATGTGACTAAAAAGATTAATCCAGGTTTTGAGTATATTTCTTATTGTTACATGAGAAACAAGGTACCAGTAGATTCAGTAGATTCTCACAAATCCAACAAGACCAAGCATTCATGATATGCACACTCTTAAGGCTATGAAATTGGGCTATGAGAAAAAAAAAAGTAGGAAAGGGGGTGTTCACAATAATAGTAGCATCTGCGGTTGACGCTACAAACTCAAAACTATTATGATCAAACTGCTTTTTTAGCAATCCTGTGAATCACTAAACTAGTATTTAGTTGTATAACCACAGTTTTTCATGATTTCTTCACATCTGCAAGGCAGAATTATGGAGTTCCACAAGGTTCTGTGCTAGGACCAATTTTATTCACTTTATACATGCTTCCCTTAGGCAGTATTATTAGACGGTATTGCTTAAATTTTCATTGTTACGCAGATGATACCCAGCTTTATCTATCCATGAAGCCAGAGGATACACACCAATTAGCTAAACTGCAGGATTGTCTTACAGACATAAAGACATGGATGACCTCTAATTTCCTGCTTTTAAACTCAGATAAAACTGAAGTTATTGTACTTGGCCCCACAAATCTTAGAAGCATGGTGTCTAACCAGATCGTTACTCTGGATGGCATTTCCCTGATCTCTAGTAATACTGTGAGAAATCTTGGAGTCATTTTTGATCAGGATATGTCATTCAAAGCGCATATTAAACAAATATGTAGGACTGCCTTTTTGCATTTACGCAATATCTCTAAAATCAGAAAGGTCTTGTCTCAGAGTGATGCTGAAAAACTAATTCATGCATTTATTTCCTCTAGGCTGGACTATTGTAATTCATTATTATCAGGTTGTCCTAAAAGTTCCCTAAAAAGCCTTCAGTTGGTTCAGAATGCTGCAGCTAGAGTACTGACGGGGACTAGCAGGAGAGAGCATATCTCACCCGTGTTGGCCTCTCTTCATTGGCTTCCTGTTAATTCTAGAATAGAATTTAAAATTCTTCTTCTTACTTATATGGTTTTGAATAATCAGGTCCCATCTTATCTTAGGGACCTCGTAGTACCATATTACCCCATTAGAGCGCTTCGCTCTCAGACTGCAGGCTTACTTGTAGTTCCTAGGGTTTGTAAGAGTAGAATGGGAGGCAGAGCCTTCAGCTTTCAGGCTCCTCTCCTGTGGAACCAGCTCCCAATTCAGATCAGGGAGACAGATACCCTCTCTACTTTTAAGATTAGGCTTAAAACTTTCCTTCTCGCTAAGGCTTATACTTAGGGCTGGATCGGGTGACCCTGGACCATCCCTTGGTTATGCTGCTTTAGACGTAGATTGTGGGGGGGTTCCCATGATGCACTGTTTCTTTCTCTTTTTGCTCCGTATGCATCACTCTGCATTTAATCATTAGTGATCGATCTCTGCCCCCCTTCACGGCATGTCTTTTTCCTGGTTTTTTCCCTCAGCCCCAACCAGTCTCAGCAGAAGACTGCCCCTCCCTGAGCCTGGTTCTGCTGGAGGTTTCTTCCTGTTAAAAGGGAGTTTTTCCTTCCCACTGTGGCCAAGTGCTTGCTCATAGGGGGTCGTTTTGACCGTTGGGGTTTTTCATAATTATTGTATGGCCTTGCCTTACAATATGGAGCGCCTTGGGGCAACTGTTTGTTGTGATTTGGCGCTATATAAGAAAAAAGTTGATGACTGATTGATTGATAAGGCAACATGACCTCTTCAAGTATTTTGACATATCCAAACTGATCCATGATACCTGGTATGCGATATATAGGCCCAACACCACAGTAGGAGAAACATGCCCATATCATGATGCTTGCACCACCATGCTTCACTGTCTTCATTGTGAACTGTGGCTTGAATTCAGAGTTTGGGGGTCGGCTCACAAACTGTCTACAGCCCTTGGACCCAAAAAGAACAATTTTACTCTCATCAGTCCACAAAATATTCCTCCATTTCTCTTTAGGCCAGTTGATGTGTTCTTTGACAAATTGTAACCTCTTCTGCACGTCTTTTATTTAACAGAGGGACTTTGCGGGGGATTCTTGCAAATAAATTAGCTTCACACAGACGTCTTCTAACTGTCACAGCACTTACAGGTAACTCCAGACTGTCTTTGATCATCCTGGAGCTGATCAATGGGTGAGCCTTTGCCATTCTGGTTATTCTTCTATCCATTTTGATGGTTGTTTTCCATTTTCTTCCACACGTCTCTGGTTTTTTGTCCATTTTAAAGCATTGGAGATCATTGTAGATGAACAGCCTATAATTTTTGCACCTGCGTATACGTTTTCCCCTCTCCAATCAACTTTTTAATCAAACTACGCTGTTCTTCTGAACAATGTCTTGAACGTCCCATTTTCCTCAGGCTTTCAAAGAGAAAAGCATGTTCAACAGGTGCTGGCTTCATCCTTAAATAAGGGGATACCTGATTCACACCTGTTTGTTCCACAAAATTGATGAACTCACTGACTGAATGCCACACTACTATTATTGTGAACACCCCCTTTTCTACTTTTTTCTACTAATAGCCCTAATTTCATAGCCTTAAGACGTGTGCATATCATGAATGCTTGGTCGTTGATTGTGAGAATCTACTGAATCTACGGGTACCTTGTTTCCCATGTAACAATAAGAAATATACTCAAAACCTGGATTAATCTTTTAAGTCACATAGCACTACTATTATTCTGAACACTACTGTGAGTGAGTCTTAAAGTAAATATGAAATTGGTCACTGGATCCTTGATCTCTGGACATAAATAAAAAAAATTTTTTAAAAAATCTGTAGTTTTTGTCAAAAGCATTTCCTTTCAGGTATAAATGAGACATGGAATTCATAAAGAACGGAGGACGTCTCATTTTTGGAGAAAAAAACAAAACAAAACGGTTTTGGCCTGTTGTTTGATGTCTGTAATACAACGTTTGGAAAGAGGTGTCATCTGATTTAAAACAGTGATTCACTTTGAAGTTATTAATTCTGACCGGAATCTCACTTTCAAACTTCACTTGGCAGAGAGTGGTGCAGCGTTGGAGCTGTGCAGTTAGTTCCACAAACAGAGGATATTATCATCATCATCATAATTTCCTTTACCTGATGGTTTACGCACCGGCAAAGCAGGTCCAGCTCACGCCAGAGAACCATCACGTAAAATTCTGGTGTGGAACGGAGGACGATTCTTGTTTCTTGTCCGCAACAAGTCAAGAGTCCCAGTTAGTGACTTTAATCAGCACAAAGGTGACTCACAATTGACATCTTTAAATGGCTTTGATGGGGAATTAATGAAGAATTTGAGGACCTGCTGCTTCTGAAAAGCAGCGAAGCAGAGAACCAGCAGGTCACAGTGCTGCTTCTTTGCTTTAAGCTTCTGCAGAAGCAGCGGGTCTGCAATTAACAAAGAGCAATGATCATTTCCCGATACACCCTCAAAAACAACAGCCGCTCTGACGTAATGTGAACTGAAGGACCGATGAGGGAATCGTTAAGCAAAAATGCTATTTATGTCGGTGGATTGAATCATTTCTTATCAATTCTTAACAGGAACTGGTTTTCTATACCCAACCCTAGCCATGATGGTATACTAGCCGCAGTGATAAAAATTGGCACTTAGCTAACCAAAGTTTCACAAGACAATGGAAGAGCGACTGGATACAATCGAGACACATTTGTCTGCTTTGTAGAATGAGCACAGTCAGACTGCACAAAGTTGAGACCAGGGCTCCTCAACTCCAGTCCTCGAGGGCTGATGTCTTGCAACTGTTAGATGTGCCCCTGGTCCAACACACCTGAATCACCTGGCTGAATTACCTCCTCAGTATACAGTCAAGTTCTCCAGAGTGCTGCTAATTACCTCATTAACTGACTCAGGTGTGTTGAAGCAGAGACACATCTAAAAGTTCCAGGACATCGGCCCGTGAGGACTGGAGATGAATACCCCGGCTTAGACTGCATGAAGGATGCGTTCTCAAGTGCAGATATTTGTATCACAGTTTTGGAAGCAATGTGCAAAGAGGTACAGATTGCTAAAATTACATTAGCATGTATCACCTTTTATTACCTAGTGGGCGTGTCTGACTGGGCTGTAGTGTTAGTATTGGAGTGTAGCAGCGTGTTTTATAATTTTTCATATTAGAAGATGGCACGATAGTCTTCAGAGACCTTTTTTCTCAGCAGTCTCCTGGTGGTAAGAGAGGTGTAGGGTTTGGGGTCTTACTTCTTTTTTTGCTTTTTTCTGCCAGTGTGTGTATGCAAGTTAACATCAGCCAATATTTGTCATTTACTTGATTCACTTCACCTAAATGCCTCTTCTTCTGTGGTTTTGAAGCTTCACTGCCAGCAAAGTCCAGTGGGATGAATAAAATCTATCAATCCAAGTACTGATAAAAGGATTTCTCACCCTTGTGTGCAGAATAGTGGAGGCTTGGTGTACAGTAGCGCAGTGTTGTGTAGATTTACAAACAGTTGCAGAGTGTTGTGTAGACTTACTTAAAACTGTGTACTTTCTGAATCCAGTGCTCTACGCTGAAAAAATTAAACATGTCGCCCTCAGCATACTGCTGTGCAGAGGAGCAAAAACTTGGCGTAGAGCCGCTTAAACTCAGCATACAACCCCTGGCAAAAATTATGGAATCACCGGCCTCGGAGGATGTTCATTCAGTTGTTTAATTTTGTAGAAAAAAAGCAGATCACAGACATGACACAAAACTAAAGTCATTTCAAATGGCAACTTTCTGGCTTTAAGAAACACTATAAGAAATCAAGAAAAAAAGATTGTGGCAGTCAGTAACGGTTACTTTTTTAGACCAAGCAGAGGAAAAAAATATGGAATCACTCAATTCTGAGGAAAAAATTATGGAATCACCCTGTAAATTTTCATCCCCAAAACTAACACCTGCATCATATCAGATCTGCTCGTTAGTCTGCATCTAAAAAGGAGTGATAACACCTTGGAGAGCTGTTGCACCAAGTGGACTGACATGAATCATGGCTCCAACACGAGAGATGTCAATTGAAACAAAGGAGAGGATTATCAAACTCTTAAAAGAGAGTAAATCATCACGGCAATGTTGCAAAAGATGTTGGTTGTTCACAGTCAGCTGTGTCTAAACTCTGGGCCAAATACAAACAACATGGGAAGGTTGTTAAAGGCAAACATACTGGTAGACCAAGGAAGACAAAGCGTCAAGACAGAAAACTTAAAGCAATATGTCTCAAAAATCGAAAAATGTACAACAAAACAAATGAGGAACGAATGGGAGGAAACTGGAGTCAACGTCTGTGACCGAACTGTAAGAAACCGCCTAAAGGAAATGGGATTTACATACTGAAAAGCTAAACGAAAGGCATCATTAACACCTAAACAGAAAAAACAAGGTTACAATGGGCTAAGGAAAAGCAATTGTGGACTGTGGATGACTGGATGAAAGTCATGTTCAGTGATGAATCTCGAATCTGCATTGGGCAAGGTGATGATGCTGGAACTTTTGTTTGGTGCCTTTCCAATGAGATTTATAAAGATGACTGCCTGAAGAGAACATGTAAATTTCCACAGTCACTGATGATATGGGGCTGCATGTCAGGTAAAGGCACTGGGGAGATGGCTGTCATTACATCATCAATAAATGCACAAGTTTATGTTGATATTTTGGACAATTGAAAGGATGTTTGGGGATGATGAAATCATTTTTCAAGATGATAATGCATCTTGCCATAGAGCAAAAACTGCAAAAACATTCCTTGCAAAAAGACACAAAGGGTCAATGTCATGGCATAGGGTCAATGTCAATGAGCAGATCTGATTTGATGCAGGTGTTAATTTGGGGGATGAAAATTTACAGGGTGATTCCATATTTTTTTCCTCTGCTTGGTCTAAAAAAGTAACCGTTACTGACTGCCACAATCTTTTTTTCTTGATTTCTTATAGTGTTTCTTAAAGCCAGAAAGTTGCCATTTGAAATGACTTTAGTTTTGTCATGTCTGTGATCTGCTTTTTTTCTACAAAATTAAACAACTGAATGAACATCCTCTGAGGCCGGTGATTCCATAATTTTTGCCAGGGGTTGTAGAGCTGCTTAAACTCAGCCTAGTCAGTATGGCGCAATACGCAACTCTACATTAGCCCCGGTGTGAAAGGGGCTTAAGGGCCTGTCACACTAGAGCACAAATGCCATATGAATCACACAAATTGGAAAACTTGTCCTCTAACACTCCGAAACGGAGGTGTTCCTTTGTCTCGCTCGATCAGCGAATTGGTCCTGACGCGCGAAGCCTCCGCGCAGCTTTCCTTGACAAAATCTCTTGTTAAAAGTGAAATCTGCCGGAAAATGGCTGATGTCCAGCTCTTGTGATAACGAGAGAAATTGTACACGACGGTCCCAGCTCCACACAGTGATCCGTTTAGAAATGATGTGGTGTTTTCTGCCTCTCGATGGCGGCTCGGAGCACGGCGCGCCGTGCGCCATTGTGAGGCGTCCTTAAAGCTGTAGTAACAGTCCTTATTCTCTGTGAAGCCCGTTAAATTTTCACCAAAAGCCAGATAAATTTTTCTCTAACAGTTTCTGAAAAAATTCTGATGGAAAAAAAGCCCAAATCATTCCGCCATTTCCTGACAATGAAAATCCGACGAGGGGGCTGGACCACTCCTCCCACAAGGCGTGCTCACAGGTGAATGACACAACCGACAGGCGTGGAAAAACTCACGCATGCGCACGAAGGTTCAAGCTTGGCTGACGTAAAAACATATGAATCAAATCCATATAGTTTTTGAAAAAAATAAAAAGGTACGATACTTTTCTCACAGACCTCGTACTTTAACTATTTATGCACGTTCCAGCCATTTGTGGTTGGTTTGTGTGCACACACGCTGTTGTTGTGAAGACAAACAACATATCTCTCCTGCTGTCAAGACAGCCAAATCCCGCGGACATGACGACAAGGCTGGCTGTGCTCGGTCTCATACTCACTGTCAGTCATGTCATTGTGTTGCATGTTTCATTTTGATTTCAGTTTCTCTGTCTGTAGTTTTGGTTTTGTTTCTATCGTTTTTGCACTCTTGATTCGTAGGCTATTCTGTGATGGGGAAGGTGCCAGATCATAACACCTTTCAAAATAATGGAATTCAGAGTCTAACAAAATGTGGAAAAGTGAAGCACTAAAAACTTTCCAGAAACACTGTAATTAATGTAATAAATGTTTGAAGGCATCAGCCATGTTCTGCTTCAGACAAACATGTCTTCAGTCCACGGCTGGAAGAAAAAAAAAATAAATCAGGTGCTGTACCTCTTCAACATTGATGTTCTCTTTCGCACTCGTCTCAAACAGATTGATGCCCATCCGCTCAGCAAACGTCTGCGCGTCAGTTGTCTCGACCACCTTTGAGTTGGGGTCATCGTTCTTGTTTCCCACTGAAAAGAGGAAATGGTAATTTAGGTAACAGAGAGAGGCAGCAGAACTGCCAGGAATCCAACAAGCTGATTTTCATCCCATCATTCAAAGAGTCCCAGCATCTGGTCTCATGCACTTATGTGTCAATGTGAACACACTCACCTAATATTCGACACACGTCATCACAGTTCTGGTTGATTTCATGTAACCATCGTTTCACGTTGACAAAGGACTCTGCACTTGTGACATCGTACACCACTATGACCCCGTGTGTTCCCCTGTAGTACCTGAACAAATGAACCAATGACAGGTTCACCATCTTCATAACTTCAATAATGACAAAATACACTCAGGTCCATTAGTAAATGGACAGTGGCAAGTGTTGCTGTGTGTCTCCTCCATACACCATGGCAATGAAATTATAATCAACCAAAATGTGCTTGCAGCGTTTACAAAAATGAAATAAATAAAATCGCAGTAAACATTTAGAAATTACGAGAGTAAAAAAAAAAAAAAAAAAAAAAGTTTTCCATAGTTGTAGCCTGCTGTTTCGGCAACTGAGCATCAGTTTGATGCATTTCACTTTAAAATATATGAATATAGTTTGGTGGTAGCATTGCAACTGCATTGCATTTTTGTCTCAGTCACTTTAACTTTGACACATCTCTGTGTTACGTGACACTGTTTTTTTTTTGTTTTTTTTTGGCGTGCTGGTCTACACACTGCTTCCTCTCAAGATACCTCATCAGGGAACCACAAAGAGCCTGCACTGGTTTCACACTGACTTGCTTAGCATAAAAGATTTGTGTGGCGTGTAATGTGCATATGCTCGATGTACTAACGTGGACGTGATGGTGCGGAAGCGCTCCTGCCCCGCTGTGTCCCAAATCTGTAGCTTCACCTTCTCCCCGTTGATCTCCACAGTCCGAATCTTAAAGTCCACCCCAATGGTTGTGATATAGCTACCTGCAAACAAACAAAGTAAGGTTTAAATGACCCACAACTGTAAAGCAATGAAGGTGCTCGGCTGTTACATTAAGATCCAACATCGTACCTGAAAATGTGTTGTCTGCAAACCGCAGGAGGAGACTGCTCTTACCCACTCCTGAGAATAAAATACAAGTACAGGAGCAGATTTAAAGTACAAGAGGTGGGATATTTTCCTCAATTTAAACAAAACTCCAATTCTGTATGACAACATGCAACATATGATATGTCTTGGGGGATTTGGACAGAGTTACGGCTGTCACACACTGCAGTGATCTACTGTGTGTGTGTGTGTGTGTGTGTGTGTGTGTGTGTGTGTGTGTGTGTGTGTGTGTGTGTGTGTGTGTGTGTGTGTGTGTGTGTGTGTGTGTGTGTGTGTGTGTGTCAGCAGTCACATCAGCAGGAGTACAAGAACACATAACTTTGTATGTCAGCTAAAAGTGATCAGTCCACATGAGATGTCCTTTCCCAAGTCCCCCAGTCTGTGTGTCACTGTAACACAAGTCCCAGCTGGCTCAGTCCATTAACAATACACACAAGTTTAGCACTGCAGTTGCGATCTTCTGCCCTCTTTTCTATCCATGAATTAAGGAATAACACAGAAAAGAAGCATTACAGTCCATGAGCCAGAACAACATTTCTGACCACTCAAAGGGAGCAGTCAGAACATGGCTCAATTTAAACAGTATTCCTCGTTATTTAAAATTTTTGATGACGGCAATTTAAAAAGTGCAGCTTTGTTCTACATTTCTGACCTTGAAAAGTGAAAATGTTGTTTAGCATGAAAAAAATTGATTTAAAGATAAAAAGCCTTTCAAAGAATAAATATGCATCAAACAATTTTAAACATGTAATTTGTCTTTTATTCCATGTTACTGTTTGAAAAAAAAAAATGAATTGAAAACATGTTTTTTTACAGTATATCACAAAATTATTTTCACTTGTCTATTTGCACTACATTGTGGGTATTCTGGTGGGCAATCTGAGTAATTTGTTGGGAGTGTGTCTGAGCTTTTTATGACCTGTTGAGATCATTTATTACAGATTGTCTTCAATATATTTGTACAACAAGAGAACAGCTTTTCTGAAGACAGCTCGTGACTGGGCTTGTGACATGAACTCAAATCTGAGTAGTAAATGGACTGCATTAAAGCTAGAATGCCGGCAATATTCAATAGATAAAATATAGTCTGATAATAACAGACTCAGATAATAACCATAACTGTACATCAGACATAGTCACCAGGCAACTCACCTGTCCAAAAGCAGCGCTGCAAAATCCTCTTGAGTTAGATCACCAGTCTTCTGTCACCGCAGCTAGCGGTGTAACACCCCCCCCCACCCCCCCACCCCCCGGTGACCTGTGACGTCGCCCCAATGGCATCCTGACTTTCAAATTTTTGGCACGTGCCAATAATTCAGAATTTGTTTCGATACAGACGATTTTTAATCATGTCCAGACTAATATTTTGGGAATCCTTTATATTCACACTCGTGTGAAAATTACTTTGGTCCCCATCAAAATTCTAACAATCGTCTCAATTTCAATATGCTTCCTGGCACTCTAGCTTTAATATAGCGCTTATCCATCTGCATCACACGCTCAAAGCGCTTTACAATTATGCCTCACATCCACCCATTCACACAAACACTCACACACCGATGTCAGGGTGCTGCCATTATGCAAGGTGCTTTCTACACACCGGGAGCAACTTGGGGATTAAGGACCTTGCCCAAGGGTCCACAGTGATTGTCCGGCCAGACTGATCTTTCAAAGTGAGCCATCAGGAGTCTCCACCGCCCAAAGGATGAGCCAGTGCTGTACCCATACAAGACATCAGTCTTCAAATTTGGGGAGGTGATGGTCTAGTGGTTAAGCATTGGGCTTCAGACCAGAGGATCCTCGGTTCAAAACCCAGCCTGACCAGTAAATCGCTAAAGGCCCTTGGGCAATGTCATTAATTCCCTACTTGCTCCCAGTGTGTAGTGAGCGCCTTGCATGGCGGCACCCTAACAATGGTGTATGAATGTGTTTGTGTGAATGCAAGGCATAATTGTAAAGCGCCTTGAGCTTCTGCTGCAGATAGAAAAGCGGTAAATAAATGCAGTCCATTTAAATACAATCCATTTACAATAAACTATCAATGCTTCCTATTCAGACACAGGACATGCCATGTGGAAACAAAACAATGAAATATCCCAACTAAATAAACCCAAAGTGCCTTGATTGGAGAGTGGCATCAACTCAGAACATAGTGCCATTTTGGTTCCAACTGCGCTGAACTCCTGAATGAACCTTTAATGTTTTCAACATTTTTTTAATCATTTAACCACATACAGCAACACATTCAGGTACAGGTACTATCAAAATAAGTATAAAAATAGTTAAGCTATCAAATTTACAATTTATTATGATTTATTTAATTAATTTAACGCCTGATTTCTGCAGCTGCTGGTCTTTAACTCTGTGTCATGCAGCGACGTGCATGACAGTTTTAAAGTTCTCTGTCTCTGGATTATGCTTTATTCTGGACTAATATGACCCTCAAGTTTTTCTTTCTACAATCATCACCTCCAAATCAAAGGTAAGCTGTACAATTTCCTCTTTTACTGACTTCCTGCTGGAAATGTGATGCAGACTTTTCTGATCCATTTATCAGCATGCACGCTGAAAAACTGTTATATGATGGGAGACAAAAGATTAAAAGCAGAAAAGTGTCAAATCACAGCCTTTTGTGTTTAACAGGTGCACGCCAGGCTGTGGGTCCCAGTCTGAGCACAGTTTGAAAAAAAATAAACTGTCAGACTTTTGATCACAGAAATGACTCCTCTCCCACTTTCCACAAATCGGCGAGTGTCAGAGCTGAACTTTAATTTGTACCTCTGCACGTCCAGACTGCTCTGAGTTTTTAAATGGAAATACATTGTGATCAGATGGGACATTTAACTGATGTGAGCGAAAAATCTGCTGTACAAAATCTGTTATATACGGTGTTTATTACATGGAAAACAATACAAAAACTTTGGGACATTTTTTGTCCGGTGACTGCAAATATCTGCTTTATACAACAATGATTTATTTGAGTTTTACTGTACATGGGAGGGAAGAATAAATTTACTTCGCAAAGCTTTGATGATGATGTCGGCTTTCATCCCACACGGCTGACTTTATTTTCCCAAATTTTTCTTCTGTTCTGAAGGGAATCTGTACATCTCAAAGCCCTTATTGTGTCTATTTGTGCATCCAAATGCACAGCAACCCAGCATTTTCAGCAAATAAATAAATAAAATAGCTGGATTTACATGCAGACACATTAACAGCCAACACGCTATTTTTGCCCCAAGATGGCACCATGAGTCAGGTGACCGATTTTTTTCAACTCGTCGTGTCACCACTCTCTGTAATAAAGGCACTCAAAATAAACCCACACAACTCAAGTCCAATTCAATTAAAGATCAACTAAAGACCCAATGTATACCACCATGTAAAAAAACATGGTGAACAATTCCAACAAGGAGGTGTCAAGACAACAACAGTCATCACAGTGCAGCAATCTAGGGGGTCTAGACGCTAAAACTTGGTAACTACTCTTCAAAAGGGCAGAGATTGGTACCTCTGCTAGTAAGCAAAATAATACTCGGTTGTTTTATTTCAAAATTGGATGTCAAATACTCGTATAGCATCACCAGCACTAATTTTCTATTTCACTTCGACTAGGGCCTCTGAACAATGGCCACCACCTCTCAATGTTGACTGCAAGTTGTAAAGAAAAATCAGAATTTCAGTATAACTTAACTTTCCTTTATTATGACAAGAAAGCACTACTTCAAGGTGTACAAATAGGAACATTCTTTCCCCCATTCATTCATTTTGTACACCCACTTACTCCAATCACGAGTCACAGGGTGTAGTGCATGGGTTAAAGCAATAAATTTTCATCTGACTGAAATTTTTTCCTGGCAAAAATCAATGCCAACAATTCCCTAAAATGTGGCATAGTGGGGGCACACACAGTTTTTTCCTCAATAAATACAATAAACACATTATACAGCATACAAGTCAATTCTAAATAGCCTCTAAGGAGAGACAGACAAAGCATAAAAAGAATGCAAAACCTGAACATAAAAGGTACATAAAAAGGGTGGTGGGGGTGGAGTGTATTCTTGATTCTGGGGGGTCTGGGGGTGCTCCCCCAGAAAATTTTTTTAAAGACCAAGATAGATTTTGTGTATTCTGGTGAATTTTAATGGGTATGAAGCCCTCTGAATCAAATAAAACTCACTTCAATCTGTGAAGTAAAAACACAGTATTGATTATGGGGTCTGGGGGTTCTCCCACAGAATTTTTTTAAAAGAGCAAGTCAAATTTTGTATATTCTGGTGAATTTTAATGAGTATGAAGTCTTCTGAAACAAAGAAAACACACTTCAAACTGTCAAGTAAAAATTCTTTGACTTCTGTAGTATTTTGATCTGTTCTAATCTGGTGAATGGACCAAATGGGTGCTGTATCGCTGTACAGTCAATAAAATACAAAATTAGGGCCTAAAGCAACTGACAACATTGTTCTGCTGTGCACAAAGTAACACTGTCACCAGTTTTGAAAACGCATACGCACTGAGAAACTCAAAACTGGCTTATTCACATTTAATCTGTAAAATGCTCTCACTCCTAAAATAAACTGGGGCTGCAACTAACGATTATTTTAGTAATCGATTAATCATTTTTTTGTTGTTTTTTTTTTTTAACTTACATGTGAGTTTTGCCATTATTTTTTGAAGTGAGTTATTATTAAAAGGCCTTTATCACGCGACATCAACGTTTGACCTTGTAATAAAGTTATGATGTTATATTCTCGTCAAAAACATACCTCGAATAATGCTTTGTTTTATTTTGAGAGATTTCCATCAGGCTTCATCCGATTATGAGCATTTTTAGATGCCTACAGAAACTATCTCAACCACTGACAACATATTACAGCAAGAGTCCACAAAAGTATTTTAAAGGCCTGACTAAAGTGTAATATGTGATCTTTAATAAGTTATTTTCATGAAAAAGACAATTTGCAATTTACTGCATTTTATTTTTTTGTGTAAAAACAGCTTAGACGTGGTTTGACCGAAATAAATTGTCATTAAACTTAACCAGTTGTATATAATTCTCGTTTTACATTACTTAGTCCACATTTCATTTTATTTTACCTTATGTTTATATTAGTTGTGCATATACTCTGAATAATTTACCGTTAAATTTCACGATCTTTCATTTGGCTAAAAATTACTCGCACCACGGAAAGCACCTTTTTGTAGTTGCACTCAAATCTCGTTGTAATGGAAATTACAATGACAATAAAGGCGATTCTGATTCTTCTGATTATTAATATATAAATAAAAATGAATAAATTATAATTCGTAATACATTTGACTCTTTCATGACAACAAACACTAAGCCATTATTTATTATACAGAAAACATGCACACAAACTGTGCTGAGATGCGAACAGCTTAATGCTAACTTTATCATTGAAAACGCCATAGACATGCTAACGCGTTAGCATCGGTCCCGTTTTTAAGTTATAAAATACATCTATCAACTGTTTTAGAAGACCATAACAGGTCGGTTTAATATAAAAAAGGTAAATATTACTCACAGACATATGCTCTTTAGGGTTTTAGCAGGGGGAAATTAAGATAAAGCGACAAACCATCGAAGCAGAGTCGGATCATTGCTTCACTGGTTCAAAGCAAAGCCACGCCTCGCTCTACTTGGGGAGTGTCTGCCAATGTTCCCACGAAGACAGAGAGGAGAAGGACCGTGGCTCATAGCAAGCAGTAAACAGTGCGGAGAGGAGTGAAAATTCACACAGTCCCTTCCTCCGCAGTCCACGCTGACATTGCTGCTGTTTTGATTAGCGTAGAATGGGATGTTGCTTTGACAGTGAGACTATCATATTTTGGCCCCAAAACACGCATGACACCACGTGCGCACGCGTATGTGTGGTTAAATTTTCCAAATGACGGAAATCCGTCACGGTGACGAAGAACTTTAACCCATGGTGTAGTGGCAGCTGGAGTTGGGTACACCCTGGACAAGCCACCACTTTATGGCAGGGACAAACTCCTGATCATTTATTTTAGTTAAATATTTTAGTCTGATGTTGAACTAACATTAAGATATCTAGAGGATAAAAGAGGACCATTCTGCAGCTCTGATGTGTGATTCTCAGCAGCACAGATCTGAGTATCGCGTATAAGAATCTATGTGCAGCAGTTCCACACAGCGGCAGAGAGGACAGTGGCTCACTGCCTCGCCCTTTTCTGCCAACAGCCAGCTGATGGGGTCGTGCCAGGTTCAGGATGGTCAATGAATGCAAAGAACTTTATCCACAAAGAGGTTCGGCAGGAAAAGGCACAACTTTTACTGGGGGCAGTGTCGTGTTTTGATGTTAATATAGAAATTTTCATTTCTCAATAAATACACATTATACATCTACTTGCAGCCAAATAAAAGCAATTCTAGCTTCACAAACTTATCGTTCAGCTTTGGACTGGTGGCCAATTGAGTATCAACTGATTATTTGACCAGAAGCTCAAAATTGTTTGGAAAATCAAATTAAATGTCACTTATCAAGTTATATTCATCACCTTATTCCTGAGGGCGCTGCTGTAGAAGCAATTATGGGTGCAACATCCTATGAGATACCGGAAGCAGCAGTGAGCCATTGTTTTTAGCGGGTTTTGTTTCCCGGACCGGTTTATGTATTTTATATATATGAGGTCTGTTAGAAAAGTATCAGACCTTTTTATTTTTTCAAAAACCTGATGGATTTGAATCACGTGTGCTCGCATGAGCCGACCTTGAACCTTTGTGCACATGCGTAAATTTTTTCACGCCACAACAAACAGTTGCCCCAAGGCGCTTTATATTGTAAGGCAAGGCATACAATATTCGAAGCTAATGTTTTTCTTAGCGGATTAGCTTTTCAGATAAGTTTTAAAATCATCATCGGACCAGTTATTACCTCCTCCAAGGAGGTTATGTTTTCGGTCGCGTTTGTTTGTTTATCTGTCTGTCAGCAGGATACTCAAGACGTTTTGAACGGATTTTGATGAAATTTTGTGGAGTGGTTGGAAATGACGAGGAACAAGTGATTAAATTTTAGTGGTGATCCGGATCACGAGCTGGATCCAGGAATTTTTTAAAGGATTCTTCACCATTGCGGGGTAGGTGGAATTTTGACATTCTAGTTTCTAACTCCACAAAAACAAGGCAGAAAGGCTTGAAAAAAATTAAGGTGTAACATAGTCAAATGTTCTATCAAACAACAAAGTTTGGTGATGATCGGATCTGGATTCCGGATCTGGTGATCCAGAATATGCAAAAATATAGGGAAAATAGAAAATTTGTCAGTGTAAGGTGACAAATGAAGCTAGAGATGCACAACTAACACCAAATTGTAGCTGAATCTGTATTGATTCAGTAAGGTGTCACCAGATTTGATGTAGCTTCAAATGTTATGGAGCTAGATCCAGAAGAAAACCGCCATTACTGAAAAATCGTTTTTAATACAATAACTTTTCAACTAATAAAGACATAAAAGTGATTCCAAGTTCTAGTGGTATGTTTTCATGGTCAAGGATGTCAAATATACAGGAAAGAAAAGTGTATGTATCATAGTTTTGGTTGTAACACTGAATTGTTGAATAGATCACTGTGCCAAGGAGGGAATCTCTTTAGGGTCAGTGACCCTATGGCCTTGGCGGAGGTTTGCACTCTCAGAGTGCTTCTAGTTTTCCGATCAATTTAGTTCCGATAACTTTTAGACCGCTAACTTTTTTTTTTTTTTTTACATAGCTAGTAATGTTGAAAAACATTTATAATCCATTTTGCTCCTGTCTGCTATGTGTTTTGCAGCAGTGAGGTAGCTAAGAGGAGCTGAGCTCAACTCTGCCCCCAGCAGAAAGGGCCTGGCTACCAGGCTACCACAAAAAAAAGAAGTCATTACTCCTTAACATCATACAGTGGTCCAGCCATGAGGCAGAGGTCTTGAAATGGGAAGCAGATTTGACTAGGGCTGCAGCTATCGATTATTTTTGTAATCAAGTATTCTATCGATTATTCTGGCGATTAATCAAGTAATCGGATAAAAAGTACTTTTGTGTTTTTAAACAACATCAATAGTCCAGGGCTCTCCCTAAGCAATGGCATAATGTCCCTGTGCCAAAGTCTTGACATTTTGCTGAAATGGCGATGGGATGTGGATTTCTGTTCTGTTTTTTTTTTTTCCCCTAACTTGTAAAATGTAACCATACGTGATTTTTAATTTTTTTTTAATCCCTGTTTCTCTGTGATTCATTCATTCAGTTAATAGTTACTGACCACGTCGAGCAGGCCGTGTGTTTTTTAATAATAGACAAACACACTGCTTCACTTTAAATGCACAGTAAGTCTATTTCAGATGATCAGTGTGGACCCTCTTTCTCTTAAAAGGCTTTATTTTACTCTGTGTCGCATTGGAAAGCGGTAGCTTTAAGGGCTAAATTATTAGCTGTTACACAGCCTGAGCGCATGCTCCAGTCTTCTTCTGTTGTTTTTCTGGGGACATTACAGCACCACACACAGGCCTGGCATATGTACTACTACATTTAAACGAAGCTTCAAGGCACAGAATTTGCCTCGATCATTTTTTGTAATCGAATTATTCGAGTTATTCGAGTAATCGTTTCAGCCCGATATTTGACTTGTGGTTTTGATTTATAAATCAAATTATTCCAGATAGAATAACTACATTAAAGTAAACTCTTAAAATGTACAAAGTGGATATATAACACATATCTGTTAATTTTAAAATAATGCACTAATTCTGAAGATTTCAACATTAACACACAGATGCCAAAAGGGATTATGGGTAAACTTAGCCTCCGCTCATATTGATTGGTTGACTAATTCATTTTATGTAAAAGCCAATACAATTAAACCAATGTAACGTGTGTGTTGCTGTTTACAAATAAATGTGCTTTTGTAAAATACTTCCTTTTTTATTTGTGTAAAAAAAGGCATTTGCAAAGCCTAAAAGTCTTAAAATTGTAATTCAGGCCATATGATATAACAGGTATCAAAATGCATAGAACACTGCCATCTACTAGCGACCCGTTATACCACGGTGTTGTCAACCTCACAGACCACACACGTGGAGATAAAAATAAATCATAGAACTGACAGATTCGGTCGTACAGTGTGTGGTGTGTAAAAACAACACACACCACACACGAACAGATTTCACACACGAACCTTCCCAGGTCAGACAAAAAATCTTGCAAAATCTCTCGAGATTAATCGTAACTTCAGAGCAAACAAACGGAGATACTTTGTGGACTATTTACAACAGAGGGGGAAAAAAGACACAAAAAGAAAAGGCGTTCTTTAACGGAGTGGAGACAGCGTGACCATCAGACTTTCTGGTAAGCTGTTTTGATTTTAGATTTCGCTCTGTGTGTCCGTCACCTCGCTTTCTGATTGGCTGCACGTCACATTCGGCTCCTGATGTCCTTCTGAGCAGATCAGAGTGCACTTAACACACCACACACAGCAGGCATATCTGATAAGATTATCTTTAGCATCATCATGACTGTCGGGGCGTCCTTAAGATTGTCGGAAGGAGAAGATCGGGTCCGATATCGACCTAATTATCTTGCCGTGTGAACCAGACTTAACAGATCGGTTGTTATGACTCCTCACAGAGTGACTGACTGATCCGTTGTGACACCGGACGGAGTCGCTAACCGACCGGATGTAATGACGCCTCACGGAGCTCTATTGAGCTGAGTATTCCATTAACTTTAACTAGTAATGACTTCATGACTTTCTTTGCTAACAAAATTTAACTATTAGAGAAAAAATTACTCATAACCATCCCAAAGACGTATCGTTATCTTTGGCTGCTTTCAGTGATGCCGGTATTTGGTTAGACTCTTTCTCTCCGATTGTTCTGTCTGAGTTATTTTCATTAGTTACTTCATCCAAACCATCAACATGTTTATTAGACCCCATTCCTACCAGGCTGCTCAAGGAAGCCCTACCATTATTTAATGCTTCGATCTTAAATATGATCAATCTATCTTTGTTAGTTGGCTATGTACCACAGGCTTTTAAGGTGGCAGTAATTAAAACCATTACTTAAAAAGCCATCACTTGACCCAGCTATCTTAGCTAATTATAGGCCAATCTCCAACCTTCCTTTTCTCTCAAAAATTCTTGAAAGGGTAGTTGTAAAACAGCTAACTGATCATCTGCAGAGGAATGGTCTATTTGAAGAGTTTCAGTCAGGTTTTAGAATTCATCATAGTACAGAAACAGCATTAGTGAAGGTTACAAATGATCTTCTTATGGCCTCGGACAGTGGACTCATCTCTGTGCTTGTTCTGTTAGACCTCAGTGCTGCTTTTGATACTGTTGACCATAAAATTTTATTACAGAGATGAGAGCATGCCATAGGTATTAAAGGCACTGCGCTGCGGTGGTTTGAATCATATTTGTCTAATAGATTACAATTTGTTCATGTAAATGGGGAATCTTCTTCACAGACTAAAGTTAATTATGGAGTTCCACAAGGTTCTGTGCTAGGACCAATTTTATTCACTTTATATATGCTTCCCTTAGGCAGTATTATTAGACGGTATTGCTTAAATTTTCATTGTTACGCAGATGATACCCAGCTTTATCTATCCATGAAGCCAGAGGACACACACCAATTAGCTAAACTGCAGGATTGTCTTACAGACATAAAGACATGGATGACCTCTAATTTCCTGCTTTTAAACTCAGATAAAACTGAAGTTATTGTACTTGGCCCCACAAATCTTAGAAACATGGTGTCTAACCAGATCCTTACTCTGGATGGCATTACCCTGACCTCTAGTAATACTGTGAGAAATCTTGGAGTCATTTTTGATCAGGATATGTCATTCAAAGCGCATATTAAACAAATATGTAGGACTGCTTTTTTGCATTTACGCAATATCTCTAAAATCAGAAAGGTCTTGTCTCAGAGTGATGCTGAAAAACTAATTCATGCATTTATTTCCTCTAGGCTGGACTATTGTAATTCATTATTATCAGGTTGTCCTAAAAGTTCCCTAAAAAGCCTTCAGTTAATTCAAAATGCTGCAGCTAGAGTGCTGACGGGGACTAGAAGGAGAGAGCATATCTCACCCATATTGGCCTCTCTTCATTGGCTTCCTGTTAATTCTAGAATAGAATTTAAAATTCTTCTTCTTACTTATAAGGTTTTGAATAATCAGGTCCCATCTTATCTTAGGGACCTCGTAGTACCATATCACCCCAATAGAGCGCTTCGCTCTCAGACTGCAGGCTTACTTGTACTTCCTAGGGTTTGTAAGAGTAGAATGGGAGGCAGAGCCTTCAGCTTTCAGGCTCCTCTCCTGTGGAACCAGCTCCCAATTCAGATCAGGGAGACAGACACCCTCTCTACTTTTAAGATTAGGCTTAAAACTTTCCTTTTCGCTAAAGCTTATAGTTAGGGCTGGATCAGGTGACCCTGAACCATCCCTTAGTTATGCTGCTATAGACGTAGACTGCTGGGGGGTTCCCATGATGCACTGTTTCTTTCTCTTTTTGCTCTGTATGCACCACTCTGCATTTAATCATTAGTGATCGATCTCTGCTCCCCTCCACAGCATGTCTTTTTCCTGGTTCTCTCCCTCAGCCCCAACCAGTCCCAGCAGAAGACTGCCCCTCCCTGAGCCTGGTTCTGCTGGAGGTTTCTTCCTGTTAAAAGGGAGTTTTTCCTTCCCACTGTAGCCAAGTGCTTGCTCACAGGGGGTCGTTTTGACCGTTGGGGTTTTACATCATTATTGTATGGCCTTGCCTTACAATATAAAGCGCCTTGGGGCAACTGTTTGTTGTGATTTGGCGCTATATAAAAAAAAAATTGATTGATTGATTGATACCGCACGGAGCCGCTAACCGATTCGTTGTTATGATACCGTACGGCGTGACTGATTGATGCGTTATTATGACACCGCACCACAAAGTTCAATGACCAAAACACCAACATTCTGGGCGCAATGAACATGTTTTCACTATTATTTGATTTCCTTGTGCGACTGACATCATTATTCCAGCATTCAAAAGGCTATTATCACCACACAACTCCAACCGCACACAAGAAAGTTTTTTGGCAGTTCTTGTTATTGAAAGAAACTGCATCTCCCTAACTGGATAGAGTTGTGACATCATCACGCATGCGCTTAGGCACTGTCTAGCAGGATCTTGAAAATCATCCATTACAATTTAAGACTTTTCAGCTTTACAAATGCCTTTTCTTTTTCTTTTTGTACAAATGAAAAAAAATGACTTCAATATGAATCAATATGAGCGGAGGCTAAGTTTACCCATAATCCCTTTGGGAATCTGTGTGTTAATGTTCAAATCTTCAGAATTAGTGCATTATTTAAAAATTAACAGATATGTGTTATATATCACTTTGTACATTTTAAGAGTTTAAATTAATGTAGTTATTCTCTCTGGATTAATTTGATTATAAATCAAACCATTAGTCAAACCTGATTTCCATTTTAAGACCTCCGTCTCATGGGTGGACAACTGTATGGTGTCAAGGTTAATGACGCTTCCCTACAGCAGTGGGCAAGGTGCACAAAGACAGACGCACTGACTCATTGGCTGTGTATGGGTTTGTGATTGCCTCTGATTCTATTAGAAGCTTTGGCGGTGTTTAAACTTGAAATCGGCCTGTTAGTAGCTGAGAGCGTACTGGAGACAAAATTGAAAGTTATCGGTTAACGGTAGCTTCTGGTGAGTTTTTAGGCAGTGTATTGGTTTAGCATTATAAACGATAAATTTTCATTTAACTGATTACCAGTTATCGAAGCTAACTTTTTGGTTAACTGTGCCCACCACTGTATTGCCTCCGCTGCTCTGGATGCGTCAGCTGTACTTGGCCTGAGAAACTTTCCAGGCAGTAGTGCTGTGTTTGCATTTTGTGGAATGTGTTTATTTTTTGACAATCAGGAATCCCCCTATTTGATGACGTATTGAAATCCCCCCCCGCAACCTCATTTTCAAATGCAATTCCTGTGACGAGTAGAAGTTAGGAAATTCCGTGATTGAAAAATTATGTTGAAAAAGTCGAAGAAATTCGGCTTAAAGGTGAGTAACATCCGTTTCCAAATCATATAGAACATTTAATTCATGTAATTACATATCTTTCTGCAAAGTTTGGTGGTGATCAAAGCCTTCGCATGCATATTGTGATGATCTGCAAAACCGATGTCGAGTCGACAAGGCGGTGGACATGACAAGAGTGATGTTTGTTTACCATGGAAACTACTGTCAGCAAACAGTGTTTATACGGGGGATCGCTGCAAATCACACATTTAAATGAGATAATAATTAGGTTTGATAGAGTACCCTCATTTTTGAAATGTAAACAATGAGACACCGGTCACGGCTTTCTGGTGTTTGTCCCTTAAAACACAGACGTAAATTACCAAGATCTTCCCACCTTCAAATGCTCGTAACTTTCTTCATATTTGACATCGAACAAATATTTAAACACAATTTTGAAGGTCTCCTTAAGCTCTTTTGCAAACACCATTTCTGTTACAATTCCTTTAATTTCTTTTGTTACGTGCCTACCCAATGTCACAGCTCACCCACCCTAATTTTGAACTTCAAACTCATCAAGTGCCTCCTTGACAGCATATCATCTTTGTCTCACAATAAACAGCGGTTTGTTTGTACCGTATCAAGAGCCAGTCAAATATATTTCTTGTAGTTGTCTTATTTTAAGTTTTCAACTGTCTTGAAGTGCCTCTAAACTCTTACAGCCCAAAAACAAACTAGTATTAAGCGATTTCAATTTTCAAACTGAGACTAAAATTTGAGATAAATCCGGTTTGGGGCCAGCATTTGTTTATTAACTGCAGTTCTGCAGCAATCCGCAAAATATAAGAATCACTTTTGTGAACACTGAAGTTAATTCATATCACATACTTGAGATTTTTTTTTTTTAAGATCACAGCCAGTTTGTGAGTTCAGTGAGCGAACAGTTACTGACCTGCTAACATCGATGACAAACCAACAAGTCCCTGAATTAAGAGACTGTGGGTCCTGTAAACGCTAATTTACGGCTGTATGTGGAATAAGTATTTCCACTGTAAACTAAATTAGAAAAATATTTAAAAAATAAAAACCCGCTAAAACAAACCGCGATGATGTGGAGGCGGAATTCGGCCCAGACGAGCCGGGTGAACTCACAACCTCCGCCCTGTCAGAGCCGCGCTAACCAAAAGCCTTTCCATTAACAAAATTAAAAAAGAATACATTATTTAAAAAAAAAAATCTGAATCACGCTACAAAAGGCCACAGCGCCCTGCTCCTCTCCGTATTAAAAACAATCAAACAAACATAACACATAAGGCCCACTTCCCGTCCCGCATCCCCGGTGTCGCCTTACCGCTGTCACCGATGATGAGCAGCTTGAAGAGGTAATCGTAGTCCCGGGCCATGCCGGTAGCTGGTGGCTCACCTTCGCCGCGCTGGCTGTCCGACCACCCTCGGCCTGAACAACTCAGGCCCCACTACGAAAAACAACGACTACCGCCGACACTGCAGCGCTTCACCCCCACAAACCGACAGCGTTTTGGTCCGGGTCCCTCCACTGCAAACAGCCGGAAACTCCGCTTCCTCCTCTGGTGGAGCTGCGCCCAAGCCTGACCCCGCCTCACTGCGCGTGCGCCGGCCGTCAAACGAAATCTTAACTCGATAATGGGCAGATATGTAACAAAACTGCCTGAGATGTTCACATCTGACAGAAAGTATGTACATTTTTATTTTTTATAGTATGCTGATTTCAGATTATGCCAGATCCAACACTTTTCCCAAGAGATCCAGAAGTAAATGAGAATTAAAGATGGCCGCCTATGTTCTTTAGATGTCATAGTCCAGTCTTGACACATCATCACCTTGAATGTCAGTAGGACAGTTTGTCCAGTAGGAGTCAGGATAACTCAGTAGAGGGCTGATCCACTAACCCAGGTAAACTGCAGGCTCTCCTGGGAGACCAGTTCAAATGAACTGAAGCAAAAGTCCTGGGTAAACATGCTAACAGTGTGAAACGGGTTTCAAATCTGATGGTTTTGATGAAATCCAAATTATATGCAGCAGTATTTTAATGGTGTAGAATATCAATGAGTGCATTTACAGGTAAATTAGGCAGATATTTTTACACTTAAGACAGGTTAGGGTATGTCAGCCAGTCATTTTTCTCAATTTTCTGGTGGCTGTTCCTATGTGAAAGGCTTGTTAAAGACTCTATTTCTGGTTGTTGATAATACAATTATATTTTTGAAGGCAGTAGAAGCTTTGGATAATAGGCCTGACACTCTTCTTTCCAATAATTTCTTACCTAATGTTCTTTATTTTCAGGACTTGTGGTGATGTTATCTGGTGGCAGGTAAAATGTAGAGTACAATTAAATTAACTGTATTATGAATTAATTAACTAATGTATTAGTAATGAATGTATTGATTATTATATATTAATAACTGTATTATCCATCCATCCATCCATTTTCTTCCGCTTTATCCGGAGTCGGGTCGTGGGGGGCAGCAGCTCAAGCAAAGCCGCCCAGACCTCCCGATCCACACACACCTCCCCCCAGCTCCTCCGGGGGAACCCCAAGGCATTCCCAAGCCAGCCGAGAGATGTAGTCCCTCCAACGTGTCCTGGGGTCTTCCCCGGGGCCTCCTCCCAATGGGACGTGCCCGGAACACCTCTCCAGCGAGGCGTCCAGGGGGCATCCGGAAAAGATGTCCGAGCCACCTCAACTGACTCCTTTCGACGTGGAGGAGCAGCGGCTCAACTCCGAGCTCCTCAAAATATCCTTGTGTACCAAAATTCAGTAACCTGTGTCCCCAGATAGTGGCTATCAATGTTTCATCCACTGATCTGAATATAATACTGGACAGCTCATTGGCCTATACACTCCGTACAAACCATCTAAGCAAACTGGCGGCCATCTTACGACTCACATGTTATGCGGACCGCACATAGACTGCTTATTAGAACGTTGTGGTGTATTGAGCTAATGGGCTCACCGTAGTTTTTCGTATGTTCCTATGTGATATGCGCATGCCTAGATAGATGCGCCAGAATGTGAACCACAGTTTGGAATGTTGTAGTTATGCTTATGCAAGTATTTAGTAAAGTGGTTAAATGCGTGCAACCGTCTCGTCATTAATACACCACATAATTGGCGACGAGGTGAAAAGTGACTGTAGTGAGCAGTGAAGATGGCAAACTTCGCAAAATTGGACGAATTTAATCCAGAAAATGAACAATGGACAGCCTACGTCGAGCGGATGGAACGTTTTTTTTGAAGCACACGATGTCGAGGAAGAAAAAACAGGTAGCTACTCTTCTAAGCTCTGTTGGTGCTTCTACATACGCACTGCTACGAAATTTAGTTCAGCCTCCCAAACCTAAAGACAAGACTTTTGATGAAATCGTGGAAATTCTGTCAGATTACTATGAACCAAAACCACTGGTCATAGCCGAGCGATTCAGATTCCGACGATGTGTTCAGAAGAATGGTGCAACGGTTAGCTCAGTTTGCTGCTGAACTGAAACAGCTAGCTGCAAGATGTGATTTTTGGGGATTGACTGGACGAGGCTCTGCAGGACGGGTTTGTTAGTGGAATTCATGATGAAGCGTGCCAGTGCAAGTTGCTTTCCACGGATGAGCTAACGTTTGCCAGAGCCCAGGAGATCGCTCTCAACATGGAAGCAGCCCACCGAGACACACGGCAGCTACGAAAGTTGGTCATATACAGAAACCATGCAGAGGTAGCCAGCCTGCCGCGAGGGAGAAGAAAGGAAGGCAAAATAGGAATCAACAAAGAGTGGCAAGTTATGTGAAAGCAGAAGAAGAGGAGGAAGTGTTCTGTGTAAATGAAACAAACAGGCATTCAAAGTGAACTTCCCCGTAAACCAAGAAATGTTCCAATGGAAATAGACACGGGAGCTGCAGTCAGCATAATATCTGAGGCGATGTATAGAGAGTCATTTGCGGATGTGCCACTAGGGGTAGTAACGTCACACTGAAGACCTACCCCGTCCGGCCATTCCAGTAAGAGTTCAGTTCATGGCAAAAGTTATCAGACTGCTGACTTACCATTAATTGTAGTGAAAGGCAATGGACCTGCACTTTGTGGTAGGAACTGGCTTGAAAGCATTAAGTTGGACTGAAAAACAATTAAAATGGTCAGTGAAAATGCAAAACAGCCCTCAGTACCCAAGTCAATACCTGAGGTGTTAGGAAAATACAGTCAAGTTTTCAAGGAAATTAAAGCCACAATTTCTGTCAAGCCTGACGCCACGCCCAAGTTCCACAAAAGCCACCCCTTGCCATTTGCAATGAAAGCGTGAGTGGAAGAAGAACTACAGCGACTGGAAAATGAGAACATCATCAGTCCTGTGAAGCACAGTGAGTGGGCCACTCCTGTCGTTCCTGTAGTCAAGAGAGATGGCAAGATTCGCTTGTGCGGCGATTACAAGGTGACAGTGAACCAGGCAACCAACACAGACATATACCCACTATCGCGCATTGAAGAAGTGCTGGCGACGCTGAATGGTGGCAAGTTGTTTTCGAAAATTGACCTAGCCTCAGCTTACCAACAAGTGCTCCTTGAGGAAGATTCAAAAAAATACACAACAATCAACACTCACAAGGGCTTGTTTGTGTATAATCGTCTTTGCTTTGGCATTAACTCTGCTGTTAGCATCTTCCAGAGAGTGATGGAGAGGCTGATGAAGGACCTGAACGTGCTTGTTTACCTCGATGACCTTCTCATAATGGGAAGATGAGGCAGAACATCTGAAGAACCTCGACAGAGTCCTGCAACGCTTGCAAGAGAACGGCCTGCGAGTAAAAAGTCAAAGTGTGAGTTCAGAAAGACCCAAATTGAATACCTGGGCCATGTCCTGGATGAAAAGGGGGTGTACCCATCTGAAGACAAGGTGAGAGCAATACATGATGCACCCACACCTACAAATGTGAAAGAGCTACGGGCTTTCCTAGGCCTAGTTAACTACTATGGCCGTTTCGTGCCACAACAAAGTACTGTGTTAGCGCCGCTTTACAGTCTCCTAAAGAGCAAGTCACATGGAAATGGAAGAAAGCTGAACAAGATGCATTCAAC
The DNA here is from genome assembly GCF_902500255.1 of Thalassophryne amazonica. Taxonomy (NCBI): domain Eukaryota; kingdom Metazoa; phylum Chordata; class Actinopteri; order Batrachoidiformes; family Batrachoididae; genus Thalassophryne; species Thalassophryne amazonica. Next base: position 9,686,430 of record NC_047107.1, on the reverse strand, counting down.
AAATGTAAAGAACTCTGACAAGTGACAAAGTGTTAGTGCACTATATGATCACAGCCTTTTCCGGCAGATTTCACTTTTAACAAGAGATTTTGTCGTGGAAAGCTGCGCGGAGGCTTTGTGCGTCACGACAGATTCGCTGTTTGAGCGAGACAAAGAACGCCTCCGTTTCGGCGTGTCAGAGGACAAGTTGGGACATGCCTATCTCGGCTTTCAATGCTTACCAGTCGAGTGAGTTATAAGAGAAATTGTGGAGAGCTGGGCATGTCTGAACTTGTCCTCTGACACGCCGAAACGGAGGCGTTCTTTGTCTCACTCGAACAGCGAATCTGTCGTGACGCACAAAGCCTCCGCGCAGCTTTCCACGACAAAATCTCTTGTTAAAAGTTAAATCTGCCGGAAAATGGTTGATGTCCAGCTCTTGTGATAACCAGAGAAAGTTCACACGATGGTCCCAGCTCCACACAGCCATCCATTTAGAAATAATCCGGTGGTTCGTGCCTGTCGTCGCGGCTCGGAGTGCGGCACCGAGGCACCCAGCCACAAACGGCCTAGCCGAGAGATACGTCTCAACGTTCAAGGCTGGCATGAAAAGCTGGCGAGAGAAGATTTGAGCATTGAAGACAAAGTCTCTCACTTCCTGCTACAGTATCGTACAACTCCAAACAGCACAACAGGTCCTACAAGATCAATCAATCAATCAATCAACTTTTTTCTTATATAGCGCCAAATCACAACAAACAGTTGCCCCAAGGCGCTCTATATTGTAAGGCAAGGCCATACAATAATTATGAAAAACCCCAACGGTCAAAACGACCCCCTATGAGCAAGCACTTGGCTACAGTGGGAAGGAAAAACTCCCTTTTAACAGGAAGAAACCTCCAGCAGAACCAGGCTCAGGGAGGGGCAGTCTTCTGCTGAGACTGGTTGGGGCTGAGGGAAAGAACCAGGAAAAAGACATGCTGTGAAGGGGGCAGAGATCGATCACTAATGATTAAATGCAGTGATGCATACGGAGCAAAAAGAAAGAAACAGTGCATCATGGGAACCCCCCCACAGTCTACGTCTAAAGCAGCATAACCAAGGGATGGTCCAGGGTCACCTAATCCAGCCCTAACTATAAGCCTTAGCGAAAAGGAAAGTTTTAAGCCTAATCTTAAAAGTAGAGAGGGTATCTGTCTCCCTGATCTGAATTGGGAGCTGGTTCCACAGGAGAGGAGCCTGAAAGCTGAAGGCTCTGCCTCCCATTCTACTCTTACAAACCCTAGGAACTACAAGTAAGCCTGCAATCTGAGAGCGAAGCGCTCTAATGGGGTAATATGGTACTACGAGGTCCCTAAGATAAGATGGGACCTGATTATTCAAAACCTTATAAGTAAGAAGAAGAATTTTAAATTCTATTCTAGAATTAACAGGAAGCCAATGAAGAGAGGCCAACACGGGTGAGATATGCCTCTCCTGCTAGTCCCCGTCAGTACTCTAGCTGCAGCATTCTGAACCAACTGAAGGCTTTTTAGGGAACTTTTAGGACAACCTGATAATAATGAATTACAATAGTCCAGCCTAGAGGAAATAAATGCATGAATTAGTTTTTCAGCATCACTCTGAGACAAGACCTTTCTGATTTTAGAGATATTGCGTAAATGCAAAAAGGCAGTCCTACATATTTTTTTAATATGCGCTTTGAATGACATATCCTGATCAAAAATGACTCCAAGATTTCTCACAGTATTACTAGAGATCAGGGAAATGCCATCCAGAGTAAGGATCTGGTTAGACACCATGCTTCTAAGATTTGTGGGGCCAAGTACAATAACTTCAGTTTTATCTGAGTTTAAAAGCAGGAAATTAGAGGTCATCCATGTCTTTATGTCTGTAAGACAATCCTGCAGTTTAGCTAATTGGTGTATCCTCTGGCTTCATGGATAGATAAAGCTGGGTATCATCTGCGTAACAATGAAAATTTAAGCAATACCGTCTAATAATACTGCCTAAGGGAAGCATGTATAAAGTGAATAAAATTGGTCCTAGCACAGAACCTTGTGGAACTCCATAATTAACTTTAGTCTGTGAAGAAGATTCCCCATTTACATGAACAAATTGTAATCTATTAGACAAATATGATTCAAACCACCGCAGCGCAGTGCCTTTAATACCTTAAGATCCGCGGAGAAGCGACGGATCAAGAATACCAACACCACGGAGACCAGCTGAGAGAGACCTCGCCATTCTGCAGGGCTTCCACATCTGCAACCTGAGGAAGTAGCTGAGGAGACCGGCCGATGGAGAGTTTCAGAGCATCCCCAGCACCTGAACTGTCAGAGCCAGCTGAGCCGCCTGATCCTGTTGCGGTGACCCTAAGGCACTCCCAGCGTACCCCAAAGTGCCTCCACATTACCAGGATGAGTGTGGTGATAAGAGACTGAGTGCTGATGTTTAGTTAAAGTTACAGTTAAAGCATTCAGTTTATTGAGTTAAGCATTCAGTTAACTTTATTATACAGTATGGGTAATGTTGACATTTATAATCTTAATGCATAGTTATGATATATTTTATATTAAGGTAATTGGCTAAAGTAATGCATTAAGTTAACCTTAAGGTAAATGTGGGAGATATATTTAATATGATTTGGGATGTCTAAGTCTTTCTAAGTTACCTTTAAAGTAAAGGGGGAGGTGATGTGGTATATTGAGCTAATGGACTCACCGTAGTTTCTCGTATGTTCATATGTGATATGCGCATGCCTAGATAGATGCGCCAGAATGCGAACCACAGTTTGGCATGTTGTAGTTATGCTTATGTAAGTATTTAGTAAAGTGGTTAAATGCGTGCAGCCGTCTCGTCATTAATACACCACAAACGTCAACAATTTGGAGAAATGACTGAGCTGATTCTCTCATTTTCTTATTTTTGTTCTCCAGATAATGTAACCTTCATCCCTCCTAATCTGTGTCTGCCATGATTAGCTGTTTCATTTATTTCCTTTCTGTTGTGTGGCCGCTGAAGAGGAGGTACTGCTGGCCCACCACCAGAGGGCGGCCTGCCTGAAGTGCGGGCTTCAGGCACGAGAGGGCGCAACCGCCTCTCAGGAGTAACCAGGAGTGACAGCTGTCACTCATCATCATCAACACCAGCTGTCATTCATCTTCACCACTAACCACCATCACCATAAAAACCGGGCAGCATCTCCACCTTGCTGCCGAGATATCATCTACCATATAGGTAAACTCTCAGCCGTGTTCGTGCCGAACGCACGTTGTTACTCTCTCGCATTTCTGATCTGTTTGCAGGTGTTCGCTCGCTACTTTCTGCCGGGTTCGTGGATGGTGGAGAAGTGAACGGATTTCACTTCTCACCCCGAACTGCCATAAAGTAGGAGACTGACTCTGCGTAACTGTGAACTTGTGTTAAAGGTGGAGGTGTTTTTCCCATTTAACAAAGGAGAGGTCGTTTTTGCTGACTGTTTACTGGGTGTGTACACACACACACCCACCATTAATTGTTTCTGCCTCCTGCCAGCAGTACCAGGTCTGACAGCCGGAGACGGTGGGCACCTGGGGACTCAGGACTTAGCGGCTCCGGTGTGCTTCAGACCCGTTGGCAGTGGAAATAGTGTGGGACCCGGCTCTTCTCTGGACAGACGTCTTCTATCCTCGAGCCTGCCCACACGTCACCTTTGTATATTGACTGAATACAAATTCTGTGATTGTCTGTATTTCGTTGTGCACACCCCAATAGAGCGCTTCGCTCTCAGACTGCAGGCTTACTTGTAGTTCGTAGGGTTTGTAAGAGTAGAATGGGAGGCAGAGCCTTCAGCTTTCAGGTCCTCTCCTGTGGAACCAGCTCCCAATTCAGATCAGGGAGACAGACACCCTCTCTACTTTTAAGATTAGGCTTAAAACTTTCCTTTTGCTAAAGCTTATAGTTAGGGCTGGATCAGGCGACCCTGCACCATCCCTTAGTTATGCTGCTATAGACGTAGACTGCTGGGGGTTCCCATGATGCACTGTTTCTTTCTCTTTTTGCTCTGTATGCACCACTCTGCATTTAATCATTAGTGATCGATCTCTGCTCCCCTCCACAGCATGTCTTTTTCCTGGTTCTCTCCCTCAGCCCCAACCAGTCCCAGCAGAAGACTGCCCCTCCCTGAGCCTGGTTCTGCTGGAGGTTTCTTCCTGTTAAAAGGGAGTTTTCCTTCCCACTGTAGCCAAGTGCTTGCTCACAGGGGGTCGTTTTGACCGTTGGGGTTTTACATAATTATTGTATGGCCTTGCCTTACAATATAAAGCGCCTTGGGGCAACTGTTTGTTGTGATTTGGCGCTATATAAAAAATTGATTGAACTGATTGATTGATTCACAACAGTTAATTGTTGTTTTTGGCTCATCCATTGTCCATTCATTTACGCCCCCTGTTGTGGGTCCGTGTCACTACACTTTCCCAACAGGTTATCTCGGCCAAAGTCATGGATTCCGAGGGGCATCAACCATCGGTTGAACAACCAATGGAGAGCAGGGTGCACAGGCGTCAGCAGGAGACGTGGTAGGTGAGTTGCAGAAGATCCTCACCGCCTTCACTGCTCGGTTGGATTTAATGACTGAGCAGAACGTCATACTCAATCATAGGATGGAGGCTCTCACCGCACAGGTGGAAGCGCGCACACAGGGCGCGGCTGCAGCTCCTCCTCCTGCTGTCCTGGTGCCAAATATAGACATTCCAATGGTCGTTCAACGAACCCCCCCACCATCCCCTGAAGCATACATAAGTCCCCCGGAGCCATACGGAGGCTGTGTGGAGATGTGCGCAGACTTCTTGATGCAGTGTTCGCTCGTCTTTGCACAGCGTCCCGTTATGTACGCATCGGATTCCAGCCGGGTGGGTTATGTGATTAATTTGCTTCGAGGTGAGGCACGCACCTGGGCCACGGCGCTCTGGGAGCAGAATTCACGGCTCCTAATGACATATATAGGGTTTGTGAGGCAGTTCAAACAGGTTTTTGACCATCCAAATAGAGGCGAGACCGCTTCAACGGTGCTGCTGTCTCTGAGACAGGGGCGTCGGACTGCAGCCGAGTATGCAGTCGACTTCCGCATCGCGGCTGCGAGGTCCGGCTGGAATGCTGCTGCACTCCATGCTGCCTTCGTAAACGGACTGTCGTCGGTCCTAAAGGAGCAGCTGGTGGCTAAGGATGAGCCGCGGGATTTAGACGGGCTTATCGACCTGGTTATACGATTAGACAATCGGTTAGAGGAACGTTGTCGGGAGCGAGACGAAGGATGTGGCCGGGCATGCGCCGTCCCTCTCCCCTCCGGGTTCAAAAAGGTTCCGCCCTCCCCACGCTCCACAGCCTCTGCGCTCTGTGTGGTTACAGCTCCCCTTGCTGACGAAGCTATAGACATGAGCAGGGCTAAATTGAGAGCTTCCAATAGACAGAGGAGACTGGCCCTCGGGGAGTGTTTTTTCTGCGGCTCGAGTGAGCATCTGCAGAGAGACTGCCCCAAGCGGTTAAACACCAACGCCCGCCCTTAGAAACTGGGCTGAGGGTGGGCCAAGAAATTCACGTGGGACACGCATGCATATCTGCACGTCTCCCAGTTACAATCCTGAGTGGGGATCTAACCCTTCAAGCCCCAGCACTGGTGGACATGGGGTCAGAAGGGAATCTGCTGGACAGCAGATGGCAAGGGAAGTAGGGCTCCCTCTAGTGGCGCTCCCTTCTCCATTGAAGGTGCAGGCACTAGATGGCACCCTTCTTCCTTTAATCACACACAAGACACAACCAGTAACTCTGGTGGTGTCTGGGAATCATCGGGAGGAGATTGAGTTTTATGTAACTCCTTCTACCTCCCGTGTAATTTTGGGCTTCCCATGGATGATTAAACACAATTCCCAGATTGATTGGCCGTCTGGGGTTGTGGCTCAGTGGAGCGAAACCTGCCACCGGGAGTGTTTAGGATCCTCGGTTCCCCCCGGTTTGACTGCTAACGAGGAGGTTAAAGTCCCCCCCAATCTGACGGTGGTGCCTGAGGAGTACCGTGATCTTGCTAACCTCTTCATCAAAGATCTGGCACTCACTCTTCCCCCGCACCGGCTGTACAGTTGCGCCATTGATCTGATCCCGGGCGTTGAGTACCCGTCCTAGACTGTACAACCTCTCACGTCCAGAGTGCGAATCAATGGAAACCTACATCCGGGACTCGTTAGCTGCCGGGTTGATCCGGAACTCCACCTCCCCGATGGTTGCTGGTTTCTTTTTTGTGGGCAAGAAAGACGGCGGACTCCGTCCATGCATTGATTACAGAGGGCTGAACGAGATTACGGTTCGCAATCGATACCTGTTGCCCCTGTTAGATTCAGTGTTCACGCCCCTGCATGGAGCCAAAATTTTCACTAAACTGGATCTTAGGAATGCATACCACCTGGTTCAGATCTGGAAGGGAGACGAGTGGAAGACGGCATTTAACACCCCATTAGGTCACTTTGAGTACCTTTGCCTCACCAACACCCCCGACATTCCAAGCCTTGGTAAACGATGTTTTGCAGGACTTCCTGCACCGATTCGTCTTCGTATACCTGGACGATATGCTCATCTTTTCCCCGGATCCTGAGACTCATGTTAAGCATGTACGTCAGGTCCTGCAGCGGTTGTTGGAGAACCGGCTGTTGTGAAAGGCGAGAAGTGCGAGTTCCACCACACTTCTTTGTCCTTCCTGGGGTTCATAATCTCCTCCAACTCCGTCACCCTGATCCGGCCAAGGTTGCGGTGGTGAGAGATTGGCACCAACCAACGAGCCGTAGGAAGCTGCAACAGTTCCTCGGATTTGCAAATTTCTACAGGAGGTTCATTAAGGGCTACAGTCAGGTCGTTAGTCCCTTGACAGCCCTGACCTCCCTAAAGTCCCCTTCACCTGGTCGGATCGGTGCAAAGCCGCGTTTAGGGAGTTGAAGCGCCGGTTGTTGACTGCTCCAGTTCTGGTGCAGCCCGATCCTAACCACCAGTTTATTGTTGAAGTGGATGCAGCTGACTCAGGGATAGGAGCCGTGCTGTCCCAGAGCAGGGAGTCCGATAAGGTCCTCCACCCCTGTGCCTATTTTTCCCGCAGGTTGACCCGGGCTGAGCGAAACTATGCCGTGGGCAATCGAGAACTCCTTGCGGTGAAAGAGGCTTTTGAGGCTTTTGATGGTCAACTGAACCTCTCCTTGAATCACTGGTGGTTGGCTCTCACTGCGGTATTGTATCACTTCCTGTTCCGGAGCACAGTGGTGTTTTGCTGTATCTGTTAGCTGTTTAATCTGCGCAGTTAGATTGATCTAGTTAACTAGATAACGATTTGTTTCACAGTGTAATCTTCACGTGCCTTAACTAACACTCCCTCTGCTGAATCACCTCTAAATTATTTACACATTATTCACTTTGCGTGTTTTTAGGAATCCGCTAGCTTAGCGCAGCTACTAGCTCTTAGCCGGTTTAGCATGGCGGCTTCTCCTGTCTCTCCCGCACTTTTGCTCTGGGTGTGAAATGTTTAGTTATTCCTCGCCTCCTTTAGCAGTAATGGTACTTGTAATAAGTGTAGCTTATTCGTAGCTTTGGAGGCCAGGCTGGGCGAATTGGAGACTCGGCTCCGCACCTTGGAAAATTTTACAGCTAGCCAGGCCCCTGTAGTCGGTGCCGACCAAGGTAGCTTAGCCGCCGTTAGTTCCCTCCCGGCAGATCCCGAGCAGCCGGGAAAGCAGGCCGACTGGGTGACTGTGAGGAGGAAGCGTAGTCCTAAACAGAAGCCCGTGTACACCGCCAACCCGTTCACATTTCTGACTGTTTTTTCCCCACTCGGCGACCACACCCGTTGAGGCTCAAACTCTGGTATTGGCGACTCTGTTTTGAGAAATGTGACGTTAGTGACACCAGCAACCATAGTCAGTTGTCTTCCGGGGCCAGAGCAGGCGACATTGAAGGAATTTGAAACTGCTGGCTAAGGCTAAGCGTAATTTGGTAAGATTGTAATTCACGTTGGCAGTAATGACACCCGGTTACGCCAATCGGAGGTCACTAAAATTAATATTGAATCGGTGTGTAACTTTGCAAAAACTGTCGGACTCTGTAGTTTTTTCTGGGCCCCTCCCAATCGGAGTGACATGTTTAGCCACATGTTCTCCTTGAATTGCTGGCTGTCTGAGTGGTGTCCAAAAAATGAGGTGGGCTTCATTTTCTGTGATTATTGTATGGCTTTGCCTTGCAATAAACGCCTTGGGGCAACTGTTTTGTTGTGATTTGGCGCTATATAAATGAAATTGATTTGATTTGATTTGATTCATAGATAATGGCAAAGCTTTGTGTGTGTCAGCAGTCACATCAGCAGGAGTACAAGAACACATAACTTTGTATGTCAGCTAAAAGTGATCAGTCCACATGAGATGTCCTTTCCCAAGTCCCCCAGTCTGTGTGTCACTGTAACACAAGTCCCAGCTGGCTCAGTCCATTAACAATACACACAAGTTTAGCACTGCAGTTGCGATCTTCTGCCTTCTTTTCTATCCATGAATTAAGGAATAACACAGAAAAGAAGCATTACAGTCCATGAGCCAGAACAACATTTCTGACCACTCAAAGGGAGCAGTCAGAACATGGCTCAATTTAAACAGTATTCCTCGTTATTTAAAATTTTTGATGACGGCAATTTAAAAAGTGCAGCTTTGTTCTACATTTCTGACCTTGAAAAGTGAAAATGTTGTTTAGCATGAAAAAAATTGATTTAAAGATAAAAAGCCTTTCAAAGAATAAATATGCATCAAACAATTTTAAACATGTAATTTGTCTTTTATTCCATGTTACTGTTTGAAAAAAAAAAATGAATTGAAAACATGTTTTTTTACAGTATATCACAAAATTATTTTCACTTGTCTATTTGCACTACATTGTGGGTATTCTGGTGGGCAATCTGAGTAATTTGTTGGGAGTGTGTCTGAGCTTTTTATGACCTGTTGAGATCATTTATTACAGATTGTCTTCAATATATTTGTACAACAAGAGAACAGCTTTTCTGAAGACAGCTCGTGACTGGGCTTGTGACATGAACTCAAATCTGAGTAGTAAATGGACTGCATTAAAGCTAGAATGCCGGCAATATTCAATAGATAAAATATAGTCTGATAATAACAGACTCAGATAACCATAACTGTACATCAGACATAGTCACCAGGCAACTCACCTGTCCAAAAGCAGCGCTGCAAAATCCTCTTGAGTTAGATCACCAGTCTTCTGTCACCGCAGCTAGCGGTGTACACCCCCCCCCACCCCCACCCCCCACCCCCCGGTGACCTGTGACGTCGCCCCAATGGCATCCTGACTTTCAAATTTTTGGCACGTGCCAATAATTCAGAATTTGTTTCGATACAGACGATTTTTAATCATGTCCAGACTAATATTTTGGGAATCCTTTATATTCACACTCGTGTGAAAATTACTTTGGTCCCCATCAAAATTCTAACAATCGTCTCAATTTCAATATGCTTCCTGGCACTCTAGCTTTAATATAGCGCTTATCCATCTGCATCACACGCTCAAAGCGCTTTACAATTATGCCTCACATCCACCCATTCACAAACACTCACACACCGATGTCAGGGTGCTGCCATTATGCAAGGTGCTTTCTACACACCGGGAGCAACTTGGGGATTAAGGACCTTGCCCAAGGGTCCACAGTGATTGTCCGGCCAGACTGATCTTTCAAAGTGAGCCATCAGGAGTCTCCACCGCCCAAAGGATGAGCCAGTGCTGTACCCATACAAGACATCAGTCTTCAAATTTGGGGAGGTGATGGTCTAGTGGTTAAGCATTGGGCTTCAGACCAGAGGATCCTCGGTTCAAAACCCAGCCTGACCAGTAAATCGCTAAAGGCCCTTGGGCAATGTCATTAATTCCCTACTTGCTCCCAGTGTGTAGTGAGCGCCTTGCATGGCGGCACCCTAACAATGGTGTATGAATGTGTTTGTGTGAATGCAAGGCATAATTGTAAAGCGCCTTGAGCTTCTGCTGCAGATAGAAAAGCGGTAAATAAATGCAGTCCATTTAAATACAATCCATTTACAATAAACTATCAATGCTTCCTATTCAGACACAGGACATGCCATGTGGAAACAAAACAATGAATATCCCAACTAAATAAACCCAAAGTGCCTTGATTGGAGAGTGGCATCAACTCAGAACATAGTGCCATTTTGGTTCCAACTGCGCTGAACTCCTGAATGAACCTTTAATGTTTTCAACATTTTTTTAATCATTTAACCACATACAGCAACACATTCAGGTACAGGTACTATCAAAATAAGTATAAAAATAGTTAAGCTATCAAATTTACAATTTATTATGATTTATTTAATTAATTTAACGCCTGATTTCTGCAGCTGCTGGTCTTTAACTCTGTGTCATGCAGCGACGTGCATGACAGTTTTAAAGTTCTCTGTCTCTGGATTATGCTTTATTCTGGACTAATATGACCCTCAAGTTTTTCTTTCTACAATCATCACCTCCAAATCAAAGGTAAGCTGTACAATTTCCTCTTTTACTGACTTCCTGCTGGAAATGTGATGCAGACTTTTCTGATCCATTTATCAGCATGCACGCTGAAAAACTGTTATATGATGGGAGACAAAAGATTAAAAGCAGAAAAGCGTCAAATCACAGCCTTTTGTGTTTAACAGGTGCACGCCAGGCTGTGGGTCCCAGTCTGAGCACAGTTTGAAAAAAAATAAACTGTCAGACTTTTGATCACAGAAATGACTCCTCTCCCACTTTCCACAAATCGGCGAGTGTCAGAGCTGAACTTTAATTTGTACCTCTGCACGTCCAGACTGCTCTGAGTTTTTAAATGGAAATACATTGTGATCAGATGGGACATTTAACTGATGTGAGCGAAAAATCTGCTGTACAAAATCTGTTATTACGGTGTTTATTACATGGAAAACAATACAAAAACTTTGGGACATTTTTTGTCCGGTGACTGCAAATATCTGCTTTATACAACAATGATTTATTTGAGTTTTACTGTACATGGGAGGGAAGAATAAATTTACTTCGCAAAGCTTTGATGATGATGTCGGCTTTCATCCCACACGGCTGACTTTATTTTCCCAAATTTTTCTTCTGTTCTGAAGGGAATCTGTACATCTCAAAGCCCTTATTGTGTCTATTTGTGCATCCAAATGCACAGCAACCCAGCATTTTCAGCAAATAAATAAATAAAATAGCTGGATTTACATGCAGACACATTAACAGCCAACACGCTATTTTTGCCCCAAGATGGCACCATGAGTCAGGTGACCGATTTTTTTCAACTCGTCGTGTCACCACTCTCTGTAATAAAGGCACTCAAAATAAACCCACACAACTCAAGTCCAATTCAATTAAAGATCAACTAAAGACCCAATGTATACCACCATGTAAAAAACATGGTGAACAATTCCAACAAGGAGGTGTCAAGACAACAACAGTCATCACAGTGCAGCAATCTAGGGGTCTAGACGCTAAAACTTGGTAACTACTCTTCAAAAGGGCAGAGATTGGTACCTCTGCTAGTAAGCAAAATAATACTCGGTTGTTTTATTTCAAAATTGGATGTCAAATACTCGTATAGCATCACCAGCACTAATTTTCTATTTCACTTCGACTAAGGCCTCTGAACAATGGCCACCACCTCTCAATGTTGACTGCAAGTTGTAAAGAAAAATCAGAATTTCAGTATAACTTAACTTTCCTTTATTATGACAAGAAAGCACTACTTCAAGGTGTACAAATAGGAACATTCTTTCCCCCATTCATTCATTTTGTACACCCACTTACTCCAATCACGAGTCACAGGGTGTAGTGCATGGGTTAAAGCAATAAATTTTCATCTGACTGAAATTTTTTCCTGGCAAAAATCAATGCCAACAATTCCCTAAAATGTGGCATAGTGGGGGCACACACAGTTTTTTCCTCAATAAATACAATAAACACATTATACAGCATACAAGTCAATTCTAAATAGCCTCTAAGGAGAGACAGACAAAGCATAAAAAGAATGCAAAACCTGAACATAAAAGGTACATAAAAAGGGTGGTGGGGGTGGAGTGTATTCTTGATTCTGGGGGGTCTGGGGGTGCTCCCCCAGAAAATTTTTTAAAGACCAAGATAGATTTTGTGTATTCTGGTGAATTTTAATGGGTATGAAGCCCTCTGAATCAAATAAAACTCACTTCAATCTGTGAAGTAAAAACACAGTATTGATTATGGGGTCTGGGGGTTCTCCCACAGAATTTTTTTAAAAGAGCAAGTCAAATTTTGTATATTCTGGTGAATTTTAATGAGTATGAAGTCTTCTGAACAAAGAAAACACACTTCAAACTGTCAAGTAAAAATTCTTTGACTTCTGTAGTATTTTGATCTGTTCTAATCTGGTGAATGGACCAAATGGGTGCTGTATCGCTGTACAGTCAATAAAATACAAAATTAGGGCCTAAAGCAACTGACAACATTGTTCTGCTGTGCACAAAGTAACACTGTCACCAGTTTTGAAAACGCATACGCACTGAGAAACTCAAAACTGGCTTATTCACATTTAATCTGTAAAATGCTCTCACTCCTAAAATAAACTGGGGCTGCAACTAACGATTATTTTAGTAATCGATTAATCATTTTTTTTTTGTTTTTTTTTTTAACTTACATGTGAGTTTTGCCATTATTTTTTGAAGTGAGTTATTATTAAAAGGCCTTTATCACGCGACATCAACGTTTGACCTTGTAATAAAGTTATGATGTTATATTCTCGTCAAAAACATACCTCGAATAATGCTTTGTTTTATTTTGAGAGATTTCCATCAGGCTTCATCCGATTATGAGCATTTTTAGATGCCTACAGAAACTATCTCAACCACTGACAACATATTACAGCAAGAGTCCACAAAAGTATTTTAAAGGCCTGACTAAAGTGTAATATGTGATCTTTAATAAGTTATTTTCATGAAAAAGACAATTTGCAATTTACTGCATTTTATTTTTTTGTGTAAAAACAGCTTAGACGTGGTTTGACCGAAATAAATTGTCATTAAACTTAACCAGTTGTATATAATTCTCGTTTTACATTACTTAGTCCACATTTTTTTATTTTACCTTATGTTTATATTAGTTGTGCATATACTCTGAATAATTTACCGTTAAATTTCACGATCTTTCATTTGGCTAAAAATTACTCGCACCACGGAAAGCACCTTTTTGTAGTTGCACTCAAATCTCGTTGTAATGGAAATTACAATGACAATAAAGGCGATTCTGATTCTTCTGATTATTAATATATAAATAAAAATGAATAAATTATAATTCGTAATACATTTGACTCTTTCATGACAACAAACACTAAGCCATTATTTATTATACAGAAAACATGCACACAAACTGTGCTGAGATGCGAACAGCTTAATGCTAACTTTATCATTGAAAACGCCATAGACATGCTAACGCGTTAGCATCGGTCCCGTTTTTAAGTTATAAAATACATCTATCAACTGTTTTAGAAGACCATAACAGGTCGGTTTAATATAAAAAAGGTAAATATTACTCACAGACATATGCTCTTTAGGGTTTTAGCAGGGGAAATTAAGATAAAGCGACAAACCATCGAAGCAGAGTCGGATCATTGCTTCACTGGTTCAAAGCAAAGCCACGCCCTGGTCTACTTGGGGAAGGTCTGCCAATGTTCCCACAAAGACAGGGAGGAGAAGGACTATGGCTCATGGCAAGCAGTAAACAGTGCGGAGAGGAGTGAAAATTCACACAGTCCCTTCCTCTGCAGTACGGTGCCATCCAAGCTGACACTGCTGCTGCTTTGATTAGCGTAGAATGGGATGTTGCTTTGACAGTGAGAGTATCATATTTTGGCCCCAAAACACGCATGACACCACGTGCGCACGCGTATGTGTGGTTAAATTTTCCAAATGACGGAAATCCGTCGCGGTGACGAAGAACTTTAACCCATGGTGTAGTGGCAGCTGGAGTTGGGTACACCCTGGACAAGCCACCACTTTATGGCAGGGACAAACTCCTGATCATTTATTTTAGTTAAATATTTTAGTCTGATGTTGAACTAACATTAAGATATCTAGAGGATAAAAGAGGACCATTCTGCAGCTCTGATGTGTGATTCTCAGCAGCACAGATCTGAGTATCGCGTATAAGAATCTATGTGCAGCAGTTCCACACAGCGGCAGAGAGGACAGTGGCTCACTGCCTCGCCCTTTTCTGCCAACAGCCAGCTGATGAGGTCGTGCCAGGTTCAGGATGGTCAATGAATGCAAAGAACTTTATCCACAAAGAGGTTCGGCAGGAAAAGGCACAACTTTTACTGGGGGCAGTGTCGTGTTTTGATGTTAATATAGAAATTTTCATTTCTCAATAAATACACATTATACATCTACTTGCAGCCAAATAAAAGCAATTCTAGCTTCACAAACTTATCGTTCAGCTTTGGACTGGTGGCCAATTGAGTATCAACTGATTATTTGACCAGAAGCTCAAAATTGTTTGGAAAATCAAATTAAATGTCACTTATCAAGTTATATTCATCACCTTATTCCTGAGGGCGCTGCTGTAGAAGCAATTATGGGTGCAACATCCTATGAGATACCGGAGAAAGCAGCAGTGAGCCATTGTTTTTAGCGGGTTTTGTTTCCCGGACCGGTTTATGTATTTTATATATATGAGGTCTGTTAGAAAAGTATCAGACCTTTTTATTTTTTTCAAAAACCTGATGGATTTGAATCACGTTGTGCTCGCATGAGCCGACCTTGACCTTTGTGCACATGCGTAAATTTTTTCACGCCACAACAAACAGTTGCCCCAAGGCGCTTTATATTGTAGGCAAGGCATACAATATTCGAAGCTAATGTTTTTCTTAGCGGATTAGCTTTTCAGATAAGTTTTAAAATCATCATCGGACCAGTTATTACCTCCTCCAAGGAGGTTATGTTTTCGGTCGCGTTTGTTGTTTATCTGTCTGTCAGCAGGATACTCAAGACGTTTTGAACGGATTTTGATGAAATTTTGTGGAGTGGTTGGAAATGACGAGGAACAAGTGATTAAATTTTAGTGGTGATCCGGATCACGAGCTGGATCAGGAATTTTTTAAAGGATTCTTCACCATTGCGGGGTAGGTGGAATTTTGACATTCTAGTTTCTAACTCCACAAAAACAAGGCAGAAAGGCCTTGAAAAAAATTAAGGTGTAACCTAGTCAAATGTTCTATCAAACAACAAAGTTTGGTGATGATCGGATCTGGATTCCGGATCTGGTGATCCAGAATATGCAAAAATATAGGGAAAATAGAAAATTTGTCAGTGTAAGGTGACAAATGAAGCTAGAGATGCACAACTAACACCAAATTGTAGCTGAATCTGTATTGATTCAGTAAGGTGTCACCAGATTTGATGTAGCTTCAAATGTTATGGAGCTAGATCCAGAAGAAACCGCCATTACTGAAAAATCGTTTTTAATACAATAACTTTTCAACTAATAAAGACATAAAAGTGATTCCAAGTTCTAGTGGTATGTTTCATGGTCAGGATGTCAAATATACAGGAAGAAAAGTGTATGTATCATAGTTTTGGTTGTAACACTGAATTGTTGAATAGATCACTGTGCCAAGGAGGGAATCTCTTTAGGGTCAGTGACCCTATGGCCTTGGCGGAGGTTTGCACTCTCAGAGTGCTTCTGTTTTCCGATCAATTTAGTTCCGATAACTTTTAGACCGCTAACTTTTTTTTTTTTTTTACATAGCTAGTATGTTGAAAAACATTATAATCCATTTGCTCCCTGTCTGCTATGTGTTTTGCAGCAGTGAGGTAGCTAAGAGGAGCTGAGCTCAACTCTGCCCCCAGCAGAAAGGGCCTGGCTACCAGGCTACCACAAAAAAAAGAAGTCATTACTCCTTAACATCATACAGTGGTCCAGCCATGAGGCAGAGGTCTTGAAATGGGAAGCAGATTTGACTAGGGCTGCAGCTATCGATTATTTTTTGTAATCAAGTATTCTATCGATTATTCTGGCGATTAATCAAGTAATCGGATAAAAAGTACTTTGTGTTTTTAAACAACATCAATAGTCCAGGCTCTCCCTAAGCAATGGCATAATGTCCCTGTGCCAAAGTCTTGACATTTTGCTGAAATGGCGATGGATGTGGATTTCTGTTCTGTTTTTTTTTTTTTTCCCCTAACTTGTAAAATGTAACCATACGTGATTTTTTAATTTTTTTTAATCCCTGTTCTCTGTGATTCATTCATTCAGTTAATAGTTACTGACCACGTCGAGCAGGCCGTGTGTTTTTTAATAATAGACAAACACACCTGCTCACTTTAAATGCACAGTAAGGTCTATTTCAGATGATCAGTGTGGACCCTCTTTCTCTTAAAAGGCTTTATTTTACTCTGTGTCGCATTGGAAAGCGGTAGCTTAAGGGCTAAATTATTAGCTGTTACACAGCCTGAGCGCATGCTCCAGTCTTCTTCTGTTGTTTTTCTGGGGACATTACAGCACCACAACAGGCCTGGCATATGTACTACTACATTTAAACGAAGCTTCAAGGCACAGAATTTGCCCTCGATCATTTTTTGTAATCGAATTATTCGAGTTATTCGAGTAATCGTTTCAGCCCGATATTTGACTTGTGGTTTTGATTTATAAATCAAATTATTCCAGATAGAATAACTACATTAAAGTAAACTCTTAAAATGTACAAAGTGGATATATAACACATATCTGTTAATTTTAAAATAATGCACTAATTCTGAAGATTTCAACATTAACACACAGATGCCAAAAGGGATTATGGGTAAACTTAGCCTCCGCTCATATTGATTGGTTGACTAATTCATTTTATGTAAAGCCAATACAATTAAACCAATGTAACGTGTGTGTTGCTGTTTACAAATAAATGTGCTTTTGTAAAATACTTCCTTTTTTATTTGTGTAAAAAAAGGCATTTGCAAAGCCTAAAGTCTTAAAATTGTAATTCAGGCCATATGATATAACAGGTATCCAAATGCATAGAACACTGCCATCTACTAGCGACCCGTTATACCACGGTGTTGTCAACCTCACAGACCACACACGTGGAGATAAAAATAAATCATAGAACTGACAGATTCGGTCGTACAGTGTGTGGTGTGTAAAAACAACACACACCACACACGAACAGATTTCACACACGAACCTTCCCAGGTCAGACAAAAAATCTTGCAAAAATCTCTCGAGATTAATCGTAACTTCAGAGCAAACAAACGGAGATACTTTGTGGACTATTTACAACAGAGGGGGAAAAAGACACAAAAGAAAAGGCGTTCTTTAACGGAGTGGAGACAGCGTGACCATCAGACTTTCTGGTAAGCTGTTTTGATTTTAGATTCGCTCTGTGTGTCCGTCACCTCGCTTTCTGATTGGCTGCACGTCACATTCGGCTCCTGATGTCCTTCTGAGCAGATCAGAGTGCACTTAACACACCACACACAGCAGGCATATCTGATAAGATTATCTTTAGCATCATCATGACTGTCGGGGCGTCCTTAAGATTGTCGGAAGGAGAAGATCGGGTCCGATATCGACCTAATTATCTTGCCGTGTGAACCAGACTTAACAGATCGGTTGTTATGACTCCTCACAGAGTGACTGACTGATCCGTTGTGACACCGGACGGAGTCGCTAACCGACCGGATGTAATGACGCCTCACGGAGCTCTATTGAGCTGAGTATTCCATTAACTTTAACTAGTAATGACTTCATGACTTTCTTTGCTAACAAAATTTTAACTATTAGAGAAAAAATTACTCATAACCATCCCAAAGACGTATCGTTATCTTTTGGCTGCTTTCAGTGATGCCGGTATTTGGTTAGACTCTTTCTCTCCGATTGTTCTGTCTGAGTTATTTTCATTAGTTACTTCATCCAACCATCAACATGTTATTAGACCCCATTCCTACCAGGCTGCTCAAGGAAGCCCTACCATTATTAATGCTTCGATCTTAAATATGATCAATCTATCTTGTTAGTTGGCTATGTACCACAGGCTTTTAAGGTGGCAGTAATTAAACCATTTACTTAAAAAGCCATCACTTGACCCAGCTATCTTAGCTAATTATAGGCCAATCTCCAACCTTCCTTTTCTCTCAAAAATTCTTGAAAGGGTAGTTGTAAAACAGCTAACTGATCATCTGCAGAGGAATGGTCTATTTGAAGAGTTTCAGTCAGGTTTTAGAATTCATCATAGTACAGAAACAGCATTAGTGAAGGTTACAAATGATCTTCTTATGGCCTCGGACAGTGGACTCATCTCTGTGCTTGTTCTGTTAGACCTCAGTGCTGCTTTTGATACTGTTGACCATAAATTTTATTACAGAGATGAGAGCATGCCATAGGTATTAAAGGCACTGCGCTGCGGTGGTTTGAATCATATTTGTCTAATAGATTACAATTTGTTCATGTAAATGGGGAATCTTCTTCACAGACTAAAGTTAATTATGGAGTTCCACAAGGTTCTGTGCTAGGACCAATTTTTATTCACTTTATATATGCTTCCCTTAGGCAGTATTATTAGACGGTATTGCTTAAATTTTCATTGTTACGCAGATGATACCCAGCTTTATCTATCCATGAAGCCAGAGGACACACACCAATTAGCTAAACTGCAGGATTGTCTTACAGACATAAAGACATGGATGACCTCTAATTTCCTGCTTTTAAACTCAGATAAAACTGAAGTTATTGTACTTGGCCCCACAAATCTTAGAAACATGGTGTCTAACCAGATCCTTACTCTGGATGGCATTACCCTGACCTCTAGTATACTGTGAGAAATCTTGGAGTCATTTTTGATCAGGATATGTCATTCAAAGCGCATATTAAACAAATATGTAGGACTGCTTTTTTGCATTTACGCAATATCTCTAAAATCAGAAAGGGCTTGTCTCAGAGTGATGCTGAAAAACTAATTCATGCATTTATTTCCTCTAGGCTGGACTATTGTAATTCATTATTATCAGGTTGTCCTAAAAGTTCCCTAAAAAGCCTTCAGTTAAGTCAAAATGCTGCAGCTAGAGTGCTGACGGGGACTAGAAGGAGAGAGCATATCTCACCCATATGGCCTCTCTTCATTGGCTTCCTGTTAATTTAGAATAGAATTTAAAATTCTTCTTCTTACTTATAAGGTTTTTGAATAATCAGGTCCCATCTTATCTTAGGGACCTCGTAGTACCATATCACCCCAATAGAGCGCTTCGCTCTCAGACTGCAGGCTTACTTGTACTTCCTAGGGTTTGTAAGATTAGAATGGGAGGCAGAGCCTCAGCTTTCAGGCTCCTCTCCTGTGGAACCAGCTCCCAATTCAGATCAGGGAGACAGACACCCTCTCTACTTTTAAGATTAGGCTTAAACTTTCCTTTTCGCTAAAGCTTATAGTTAGGGCTGGATCAGGGACCCTGAACCATCCCTTAGTTATGCTGCTATAGACGTAGACTGCTGGGGGGTTCCCATGATGCACTTGTTTCTTCTCTTTTTGCTCTGTATGCACCACTCTGCATTTAATCATTAGTGATCGATCTCTGCTCCCCTCCACAGCATGTCTTTTTCCTGGTTCTCTCCCTCAGCCCCAACCAGTCCCAGCAGAAGACTGCCCCTCCCCTGAGCCTGGTTCTGCTGGAGGTTTCTTCCTGTTAAAAGGGAGTTTTTCCTTCCCACTGTAGCCAAGTGCTTGCTCACAGGGGGTCGTTTTGACCGTTGGGTTTTACATCATTATTGTATGGCCTTGCCTTACAATTAAAGCGCCTTGGGGCAACTGTTTGTTGTGATTTGGCGCTATATAAAAAAAAAATTGATTGATTGATTGATACCGCACGGAGCCGCTAACCGATTCGTTGTTATGATACCGTACGGCGTGACTGATTGATGCGTTATTATGACACCGCACCACAAAGTTCAATGACCAAAACACCAACATTCTGGGCGCAATGAACATGTTTTCACTATTATTGATTTCCTTGTGCGACTGACATCATTATTCCAGCATTCAAAAGGCTATTATCACCACACAACTCCAACCGCACACAAGAAAGTTTTTTGGCAGTTCTTTGTATTGAAAGAAACTGCATCTCCCTAACTGGATAGAGTTGTGACATCATCACGCATGCGCTTAGGCACTGTCTAGCAGGATCTTGAAAATCATCCATTACAATTTAAGACTTTTCAGCTTTACAAATGCCTTTTCTTTTTCTTTTTGTACAAATGAAAAAAAATGACTTCAATATGAATCAATATGAGCGGAGGCTAAGTTTACCCATAATCCCTTTGGGAATCTGTGTGTTAATGTTCAAATCTTCAGAATTAGTGCATTATTTAAAAATTAACAGATATGTGTTATATATCACTTTGTACATTTTAAGAGTTTAAATTAATGTAGTTATTCTCTCTGGATTAATTTGATTTATAAATCAAAACCATTAGTCAAACCTGATTTCCATTTTAAGACCTCCGTCTCATGGGTGGACAACTGTATGGTGTCAAGGTTAATGACGCTTCCCTACAGCAGTGGGCAAGGTGCACAAAGACAGACGCACTGACTCATTGGCTGTGTATGGGTTTGTGATTGCCTCTGATTCTATTAGAAGCTTTGGCGGTGTTTAAACTTGAAATCGGCCTGTTAGTAGCTGAGAGCGTACTGGAGACAAAATTGAAAGTTATCGGTTAACGGTAGCTTCTGGTGAGTTTTTAGGCAGTGTATTGGTTTAGCATTATAAACGATAAATTTTCATTTAACTGATTACCAGTTATCGAAGCTAACTTTTTGGTTAACTGTGCCCACCACTGTATTGCCTCCGCTGCTCTGGATGCGTCAGCTGTACTTGGCCTGAGAAACTTTCCAGGCAGTAGTGCTGTGTTTGCATTTTGTGGAATGTGTTTATTTTTTGACAATCAGGAATCCCCCTATTTGATGACGTATTGAAATCCCCCCCCGCAACCTCATTTTCAAATGCAATTCCTGTGACGAGTAGAAGTTAGGAAATTCCGTGATTGAAAAATTATGTTGAAAAAGTCGAAGAAATTCGGCTTAAAGGTGAGTAACATCCGTTTCCAAATCATATAGAACATTTAATTCATGTAATTACATATCTTTCTGCAAAGTTTGGTGGTGATCAAAGCCTTCGCATGCATATTGTGATGATCTGCAAAACCGATGTCGAGTCGACAAGGCGTGGTGACATGACAAGAGTGATGTTTGTTTACCATGGAAACTACTGTCAGCAAACAGTGTTTATACGGGGGATCGCTGCAAATCACACATTTAAATGAGATAATAATTAGGTTTGATAGAGTACCCTCATTTTGAAATGTAAACAATGAGACACCGGTCACGGCTTTCTGGTGTTTGTCCCTTAAAACACAGACGTAAATTACCAAGATCTTCCACCTTCAAATGCTCGTAACTTCTTCATATTTGACATCGAACAAATATTTAAACACAATTTTGAAGGTCTCCTTAAGCTCTTTTGCAAACACCATTTCTGTTACAATTCCTTTAATTTCTTTTGTTACGTGCCTACCCAATGTCACAGCTCACCCACCCTACTTTGAACTTCAAACTCATCAAGTGCCTCCTTGACAGCATATCATCTTTGTCTCACAATAAACAGCGGTTTGTTTGTACCGTATCAAGAGCCAGTCAAATATATTTCTTGTAGTTGTCTTATTTTAAGTTTTCAACTGTCTTGAAGTGCCTCTAAACTCTTACAGCCCAAAAACAAACTAGTATTAAGCGATTTCAATTTTCAAACTGAGACTAAAATTTGAGATAAATCCGGTTTGGGGCCAGCATTTGTTTATTAACTGCAGTTCTGCAGCAATCCGCAAAATATAAGAATCACTTTTGTGAACACTGAAGTTAAATTCATATCACATTACTTGAGATTTTTTTTTTTTAAGATCACAGCCAGTTTGTGAGTTCAGTGAGCGAACAGTTACTGACCTGCTAACATCGATGACAAACCAACAAGTCCCTGAATTAAGAGACTGTGGGTCCTGTAAACGCTAATTTACGGCTGTATGTGGAATAAGTATTTCCACTGTAAACTAATTAGAAAAATATTTAAAAATAAAAACCCGCTAAAACAAACCGCGATGATGTGGAGGCGGAATTCGGCCCAGACGAGCCGGGTGAACTCACAACCTCCGCCCTGTCAGAGCCGCGCTAACCAAAAGCCTTTCCATTAACAAAATTAAAAAAGAATACATTATTTAAAAAAAAAATCTGAATCACGCTACAAAAGGCCACAGCGCCCTGCTCCTCTCCGTATTAAAAACAATCAAACAAACATAACACATAAGGCCCACTTCCCGTCCCGCATCCCCGGTGTCGCCTTACCGCTGTCACCGATGATGAGCAGCTTGAAGAGGTAATCGTAGTCCCGGGCCATGCCGGTAGCTGGTGGCTCACCTTCGCCGCGCTGGCTGTCCGACCACCCTCGGCCTGAACAACTCAGGCCCCACTACGAAAAACAACGACTACCGCCGACACTGCAGCGCTTCACCCCACAAACCGACAGCGTTTGGTCCGGGTCCCTCCACTGCAAACAGCCGGAAACTCCGCTTCCTCCTCTGGTGGAGCTGCGCCCAAGCCTGACCCCGCCTCACTGCGCGTGCGCCGGCCGTCAAACGAAATCTTAACTCGATAATGGGCAGATATGTAACAAAAACTGCCTGAGATGTTCACATCTGACAGAAAGTATGTACATTTTTATTTTTTATAGTATGCTGATTTCAGATTATGCCAGATCCAAACACTTTTCCCAAGAGATCCAGAAGTAAAATGAGAATTAAAGATGGCCGCCTATGTTCTTTAGATGTCATAGTCCAGTCTTTGACACATCATCACCTTTGAATGTCAGTAGGACAGTTTGTCAGTAGGAGTCAGGATAACTCAGTAGAGGGCTGATCCACTAACCCAGGTAAACTGCAGGCTCTCCTGGGAGACCAGTTCAAATGAACTGAAGCAAAAGTCCTGGGTAAACATGCTAACAGTGTGAAACGGGTTCAAATCTGATGGTTTTGATGAAATCCAAATTATATGCAGCAGTATTTTAATGGTGTAGAATATCAATGAGTGCATTTACAGGTAAATTAGGCAGATATTTTACACTTAAGACAGGTTAGGGTATGTCAGCCAGTCATTTTTCTCAATTTTCTGGTGGCTGTTCCTATGTGAAAGGCTTGTTAAAGACTCTATTTCTGGTTGTTGATAATACAATTATATTTTTGAAGGCAGTAGAAGCTTTGGATAATAGGCCTGACACTCTTCTTTCCAATAATTTCTTACCTAATGTTCTTTATTTTTCAGGACTTGTGGTGATGTTATCTGGTGGCAGGTAAAATGTAGAGTACAATTAAATTAACTGTATTATGAATTAATTAACTAATGTATTAGTAATGAATGTATTGATTATTATATATTAATAACTGTATTATCCATCCATCCATCCATTTTCTTCCGCTTTATCCGGAGTCGGGTCGTGGGGGCAGCAGCTCAAGCAAAGCCGCCCAGACCTCCCGATCCACACACACCTCCCCCCCAGCTCCTCCGGGGGAACCCCAAGGCATTCCCAAGCCAGCCGAGAGATGTAGTCCCTCCAACGTGTCCTGGGTCTTCCCCGGGGCCTCCTCCCAATGGGACGTGCCCGGAACACCTCTCCAGCGAGGCGTCCAGGGGGCATCCGGAAAAGATGTCCGAGCCACCTCAACTGACTCCTTTCGACGTGGAGGAGCAGCGGCTCAACTCCGAGCTCCTCAAAATATCCTTGTGTACCAAAATTCAGTAACCTGTGTCCCAAGATAGTGGCTATCAATGTTTCATCCACTGATCTGAATATAATACTGGACAGCTCATTGGCCTATACACTCCGTACAAACCATCTAAGCAAACTGGCGGCCATCTTACGACTCACATGTTATGCGGACCGCACATAGACTGCTTATTAGAACGTTGTGGTGTATTGAGCTAATGGGCTCACCGTAGTTTTTCGTATGTTCATATGTGATATGCGCATGCCTAGATAGATGCGCCAGAATGTGAACCACAGTTTGGAATGTTGTAGTTATGCTTATGCAAGTATTTAGTAAAGTGGTTAAATGCGTGCAACCGTCTCGTCATTAATACACCACATAATTGGCGACGAGGTGAAAAGTGACTGTAGTGAGCAGTGAAGATGGCAAACTTCGCAAAATTGGACGAATTTAATCCAGAAAATGAACAATGGACAGCCTACGTCGAGCGGATGGAACGTTTTTTTGAAGCACACGATGTCGAGGAAGAAAAACAGGTAGCTACTCTTCTAAGCTCTGTTGGTGCTTCTACATACGCACTGCTACGAAATTTAGTTCAGCCTCCCAAACCTAAAGACAAGACTTTTGATGAAATCGTGGAAATTCTGTCAGATTACTATGAACCAAAACCACTGGTCATAGCCGAGCGATTCAGATTCCGACGATGTGTTCAGAAGAATGGTGCAACGGTAGCTCAGTTTGCTGCTGAACTGAAACAGCTAGCTGCAAGATGTGATTTTGGGGATTGACTGGACGAGGCTCTGCAGGACGGGTTTGTTAGTGGAATTCATGATGAAGCGTGCCAGTGCAAGTTGCTTTCCACGGATGAGCTAACGTTTGCCAGAGCCCAGGAGATCGCTCTCAACATGGAAGCAGCCCACCGAGACACACGGCAGCTACGAAAGTTGGTCATATACAGAAACCATGCAGAGGTAGCCAGCCTGCCGCGAGGGAGAAGAAAGGAAGGCAAAATAGGAATCAACAAAGAGTGGCAAGTTATGTGAAAGCAGAAGAAGAGGAGGAAGTGTTCTGTGTAAATGAAACAAACAGGCATTCAAAGTGAACTTCCCCGTAAACCAGAGAAATGTTCCAATGGAAATAGACACGGGAGCTGCAGTCAGCATAATATCTGAGGCGATGTATAGAGAGTCATTTGCGGATGTGCCACTAGGGGGTAGTAACGTCACACTGAAGACCTACCCCGGTCCGGGCCATTCCAGTAAGAGTTCAGTTCATGGCAAAAGTTATCAGACTGCTGACTTACCATTAATTGTAGTGAAAGGCAATGGACCTGCACTTTGTGGTAGGAACTGGCTTGAAAGCATTAAGTTGGACTGAAAAACAATTAAAATGGTCAGTGAAAATGCAAAACAGCCCTCAGTACCCAAGTCAATACCTGAGGTGTTAGGAAAATACAGTCAAGTTTTCAAGGAAATTAAAGCCACAATTTCTGTCAAGCCTGACGCCACGCCCAAGTTCCACAAAAGCCACCCCTTGCCATTTGCAATGAAAGCGTGAGTGGAAGAAGAACTACAGCGACTGGAAAATGAGAACATCATCAGTCCTGTGAAGCACAGTGAGTGGGCCACTCCTGTCGTTCCTGTAGTCAAGAGAGATGGCAAGATTCGCTTGTGCGGCGATTACAAGGTGACAGTGAACCAGGCAACCAACACAGACATATACCCACTATCGCGCATTGAAGAAGTGCTGGCGACGCTGAATGGTGGCAAGTTGTTTTCGAAAATTGACCTAGCCTCAGCTTACCAACAAGTGCTCCTTGAGGAAGATTCAAAAAAATACACAACAATCAACACTCACAAGGGCTTGTTTGTGTATAATCGTCTTTGCTTTGGCATTAACTCTGCTGTTAGCATCTTCCAGAGAGTGATGGAGAGGCTGATGAAGGACCTGAACGTGCTTGTTTACCTCGATGACCTTCTCATAATGGGAAGAGATGAGGCAGAACATCTGAAGAACCTCGACAGAGTCCTGCAACGCTTGCAAGAGAATGGCCTGCGAGTGAAAAAGTCAAAGTGTGAGTTCAGAAAGACCCAAATCAAATACCTGGGCCATGTCCTGGATGAAAAGGGGGTGTACCCATCTGAAGACAAGGTGAGAGCAATACATGATGCACCCACACCTACAAATGTGAAAGAGCTACGGGCTTTCCTAGGCCTAGTTAACTACTATGGCCGTTTCGTGCCACAACAAAGTACTGTGTTAGCGCCGCTTTACAGTCTCCTAAAAGAGCAAGTCACATGGAAATGGAAGAAAGCTGAACAAGATGCATTCAACAAATGTAAAGAACTCCTGACAAGTGACAAAGTGTTAGTGCACTATATGATCACAGCCTTTTCCGGCAGATTTCACTTTTAACAAGAGATTTTGTCGTGGAAAGCTGCGCGGAGGCTTTGTGCGTCACGACAGATTCGCTGTTTGAGCGAGACAAAGAACGCCTCCGTTTCGGCGTGTCAGAGGACAAGTTGGGACATGCCTATCTCGGCTTTCAATGCTTACCAGTCGAGTGAGTTATAAGAGAAATTGTGGAGAGCTGGGCATGTCTGAACTTGTCCTCTGACACGCCGAAACGGAGGCGTTCTTTGTCTCACTCGAACAGCGAATCTGTCGTGACGCACAAGCCTCCGCGCAGCTTTCCACGACAAATCTCTTGTTAAAAGTTCAATCTGCCGGAAAATGCTTGATGTCCAGCTCTTGTGATAACCAGAGAAAGTTCACACACGATGGTCCCAGCTCCACACAGCCATCCATTTAGAAATAATCCGGTGGTTTCGTGCCTGTCGTCGCGGCTCGGATTGCGTTGCACCGAGGCACCCAGCCACAAAAACGGCCTAGCCTAGAGATACGTCTCAAACGTTCAAGGCTGGCATGAAAAAGCTGGCGGAGAGAGATTTGAGCATTGAAGACAAAGTCTCTCACTTCCTGCTACAGTAGCGTACACTCCAAACAGCACACAGGTCCTACAAGATCAATCAATCAATCAATCAACTGTTTTCTTATATAGCGCCAAATCACAACAAACAGTTGTCCCCAAGGCGGCTCTATATGTAAAGGCAAGGCCATACAATAATATGAAAAAACCCCAACGGTCAAAACGACCCCCTATGAGCAAGCACTTGGCTACAGTGGGAAGGAAAACTCCCTTTTAACAGGAAGAAACCTCCAGCAGAACCAGGCTCAGGGAGGGGCAGTCTTCTGCTGAGACTGTTGGGGCTGAGGGGAAGAACCAGGAAAAAGACATGCTGTGAAGGGGGCAGAGATCGATCACTAATGATTAAATGCAGTGATGCATACGGAGCAAAAAGAGAAAGAAACAGTGCATCATGGGAACCCCCCCACAGTCTACGTCTAAAGCAGCATAACCAAGGGATGGTCCAGGGTCACCTAATCCAGCCCTAACTATAAGCCTTAGCGAAAAGGAAAGTTTTAGGCCTAATCTTAAAAGTAGAGAGGTATCTGTCTCCCTGATCTGAATTGGGAGCTGTTCCACAGGAGAGGAGCCTGAAAGCTGAAGGCTCTGCCTCCCATTCTACTCTTACAAACCCTAGGAACTACAAGTAAGCCTGCAATCTGAGAGCGAAGCGCTCTAATGGGGTAATATGGTACTACGATGGTCCCTAAGATAAGATGGGACCTGATTATTCAAAACCTTATAAGTAAGAAGAAGAATTTTAAATTCCTATTCTAGAATTAACAGGAAGCCAATGAAGAGAGGCCAACACGGGTGAGATATGCTCTCTCCTGCTAGTCCCCGTCAGTACTCTAGCTGCAGCATTCTGAACCAACTGAAGGCTTTTTAGGGAACTTTTAGGACAACCTGATAATAATGAATTACAATAGTCCAGCCTAGAGGAAATAAATGCATGAATTAATTTTTCAGCATCACTCTGAGACAAGACCTTTCTGATTTTAGAGATATTGCGTAAATGCAAAAAGGCAGTCCTACATATTTGTTAATATGCGCTTTGAATGACATATCCTGATCAAAAAATGACTCCAAGATTTCTCACAGTATTACTAGAGATCAGGGAAATGCCATCCAGAGTAAGGATCTGGTTAGACACCATGCTTCTAAGATTTGTGGGGCCAAGTACAATAACTTCAGTTTTATCTGAGTTTAAAAGCAGGAAATTAGAGGTCATCCATGTCTTTATGTCTGTAAGACAATCCTGCAGTTTAGCTAATTGGTGTGTATCCTCTGGCTTCATGGATAGATAAAGCTGGGTATCATCTGCGTAACAATGAAAATTTAAGCAATACCGTCTATAATACTGCCTAAGGGAAGCATGTATAAAGTGAATAAATTGGTCCTAGCACAGAACCTTGTGGAACTCCATAATTAACTTTAGTCTGTGAAGAAGATTCCCCATTTACATGAACAAATTGTAATCTATTAGACAAATATGATTCAAACCACCGCAGCGCAGTGCCTTTAATACCTTAAGATCCGCGGAGAAGCGACGGATCAAGAATACCAACACCACGGAGACCAGCTGAGAGAGACCTCGCCATTCTGCAGGGCTTCCACATCTGCAACCTGAGGAAGTAGCTGAGGAGACCGGCCGATGGAGAGCAGTTTCAGAGCATCCCCAGCACCTGAACTGTCAGAGCCAGCTGAGCCGCCTGATCCTGTTGCGGTGACCCTAAGGCACTCCCAGCGTACCCCAAAAGTGCCTCAACATTACCAGGAATGAGTGTGGTGATAAGAGACTGAGTGCTGATGTTTAGTTAAAGTTACAGTTAAAGCATTCAGTTTATTGAGTTAAGCATTCAGTTAACTTTATTATACAGTATGGGTAATGTTGACATTTATAATCTTAATGCATAGTTATGATATATTTTATATTAAGGTAATTGGCTAAAGTAATGCATTAAGTTAACCTTAAGGTAAATGTGGGAGATATATTTAATATGATTTGGGATGTCTAAGTCTTTCTAAGTTACCTTTAAAGTAAAGGGGGAGGTGATGTGGTATATTGAGCTAATGGACTCACCGTAGTTTCTCGTATGTTCATATGTGATATGCGCATGCCTAGATAGATGCGCCAGAATGCGAACCACAGTTTGGCATGTTGTAGTTATGCTTATGTAAGTATTTAGTAAAGTGGTTAAATGCGTGCAGCCGTCTCGTCATTAATACACCACAAACGTCAACAATTTGGAGAAATGACTGAGCTGATTCTCTCATTTTCTTATTTTTGTTCTCCAGATAATGTAACCTTCATCCCTCCTAATCTGTGTCTGCCATGATTAGCTGTTTCATTTATTTCCTTTCTGTTGTGTGGCCGCTGAAGAGGAGGTACTGCTGGCCCACCACCAGAGGGCGGCCTGCCTGAAGTGCGGGCTTCAGGCACGAGAGGGCGCAACCGCCTCTCAGGAGTAACCAGGAGTGACAGCTGTCACTCATCATCATCAACACCAGCTGTCATTCATCTTCACCACTAACCACCATCACCATAAAAACCGGGCAGCATCTCCACCTTGCTGCCGAGATATCATCTACCATATAGGTAAACTCTCAGCCGTGTTCGTGCCGAACGCACGTTGTTACTCTCTCGCATTTCTGATCTGTTTGCAGGTGTTCGCATCGCTACTTTCTGCCGGGTCGTGGATGGTGGAGAAGTGAACGGATTTCACTTCTCACCCCGAACTGCCATAAAGTAGGAGACTGACTCTGCGTAACTGTGAACTTGTGTTAAAGGTGGAGGTGTTTTTCCCATTTAACAAAGGAGAGGTCGTTTTTGCTGACTGTTTACTGGGTGTGTACACACACACACCCACCATTAATTGTTTCTGCCTCCTGCCAGCAGTACCAGGTCTGACAGCCGGAGACGGTGGGCACCTGGGGACTCAGGACTTAGCGGCTCCGGTGTGCTTCAGACCCGTTGGCAGTGGAAATAGTGTGGGACCCGGCTCTTCTCTGGACAGACGTCTTCTATCCTCGAGCCTGCCCACACGTCACCTTTGTATATTGACTGAATACAAATTCTGTGATTGTCTGTATTTCGTTGTGCACACCCCAATAGAGCGCTTCGCTCTCAGACTGCAGGCTTACTTGTAGTTCGTAGGGTTTGTAAGAGTAGAATGGGAGGCAGAGCCTTCAGCTTTCAGGCTCCTCTCCTGTGGAACCAGCTCCCAATTCAGATCAGGGAGACAGACACCCTCTCTACTTTTAAGATTAGGCTTAAAACTTTCCTTTTTGCTAAAGCTTATAGTTAGGGCTGGATCAGGCGACCCTGAACCATCCCTTAGTTATGCTGCTATAGACGTAGACTGCTGGGGGGTTCCCATGATGCACTGTTTCTTTCTCTTTTTGCTCTGTATGCACCACTCTGCATTTAATCATTAGTGATCGATCTCTGCTCCCCTCCACAGCATGTCTTTTTCCTGGTTCTCTCCCTCAGCCCCAACCAGTCCCAGCAGAAGACTGCCCCTCCCTGAGCCTGGTTCTGCTGGAGGTTTCTTCCTGTTAAAAGGGAGTTTTTCCTTCCCACTGTAGCCAAGTGCTTGCTCACAGGGGGTCGTTTTGACCGTTGGGGTTTTACATAATTATTGTATGGCCTTGCCTTACAATATAAAGCGCCTTGGGGCAACTGTTTGTTGTGATTTGGCGCTATATAAAAAAATTGATTGAACTGATTGATTGATTCACAACAGTTAATTGTTGTTTTTGGCTCATCCATTGTCCATTCATTTACGCCCCCTGTTGTGGGTCCGTGTCACTACACTTTCCCAACAGGTTATCTCGGCCAAAGTCATGGATTCCGAGGGGCATCAACCATCGGTTGAACAACCAATGGAAGAGCAGGGTGCACAGGCGTCAGCAGGAGACGTGGTAGGTGAGTTGCAGAAGATCCTCACCGCCTTCACTGCTCGGTTGGATTTAATGACTGAGCAGAACGTCATACTCAATCATAGGATGGAGGCTCTCACCGCACAGGTGGAAGCGCGCACACAGGGCGCGGCTGCAGCTCCTCCTCCTGCTGTCCTGGTGCCAAATATAGACATTCCAATGGTCGTTCAACGAACCCCCCCACCATCCCCTGAAGCATACATAAGTCCCCCGGAGCCATACGGAGGCTGTGTGGAGATGTGCGCAGACTTCTTGATGCAGTGTTCGCTCGTCTTTGCACAGCGTCCCGTTATGTACGCATCGGATTCCAGCCGGGTGGGTTATGTGATTAATTTGCTTCGAGGTGAGGCACGCACCTGGGCCACGGCGCTCTGGGAGCAGAATTCACGGCTCCTAATGACATATATAGGGTTTGTGAGGCAGTTCAAACAGGTTTTTGACCATCCAAATAGAGGCGAGACCGCTTCAACGGTGCTGCTGTCTCTGAGACAGGGGCGTCGGACTGCAGCCGAGTATGCAGTCGACTTCCGCCTCGCGGCTTGCGAGGTCCGGCTGGAATGCTGCTGCACTCCATGCTGCCTTCGTAAACGGACTGTCGTCGGTCCTAAAGGAGCAGCTGGTGGCTAAGGATGAGCCGCGGGATTTAGACGGGCTTATCGACCTGGTTATACGATTAGACAATCGGTTAGAGGAACGTTGTCGGGAGCGAGACGAAGGATGTGGCCGGGCATGCGCCGTCCCTCTCCCCTCCGGGTTCAAAAAGGTTCCGCCCTCCCCACGCTCCACAGCCTCTGCGCTCTGTGTGGTTACAGCTCCCCTTGCTGACGAAGCTATAGACATGAGCAGGGCTAAATTGAGAGCTTCCAATAGACAGAGGAGACTGGCCCTCGGGGAGTGTTTTTTCTGCGGCTCGAGTGAGCATCTGCAGAGAGACTGCCCCAAGCGGTTAAACACCAACGCCCGCCCTTAGAAACTGGGCTGAGGGTGGGCCAAGAAATTCACGTGGGACACGCATGCATATCTGCACGTCTCCCAGTTACAATCCTGAGTGGGGATCTAACCCTTCAAGCCCCAGCACTGGTGGACATGGGGTCAGAAGGGAATCTGCTGGACAGCAGATGGGCAAGGGAAGTAGGGCTCCCTCTAGTGGCGCTCCCTTCTCCATTGAAGGTGCAGGCACTAGATGGCACCCTTCTTCCTTTAATCACACACAAGACACAACCAGTAACTCTGGTGGTGTCTGGGAATCATCGGGAGGAGATTGAGTTTTATGTAACTCCTTCTACCTCCCGTGTAATTTTGGGCTTCCCATGGATGATTAAACACAATTCCCAGATTGATTGGCCGTCTGGGGTTGTGGCTCAGTGGAGCGAAACCTGCCACCGGGAGTGTTTAGGATCCTCGGTTCCCCCCGGTTTGACTGCTAACGAGGAGGTTAAAGTCCCCCCCCAATCTGACGGTGGTGCCTGAGGAGTACCGTGATCTTGCTAACCTCTTCATCAAAGATCTGGCACTCACTCTTCCCCCGCACCGGCTGTACAGTTGCGCCATTGATCTGATCCCGGGCGTTGAGTACCCGTCCAGTAGACTGTACAACCTCTCACGTCCAGAGTGCGAATCAATGGAAACCTACATCCGGGACTCGTTAGCTGCCGGGTTGATCCGGAACTCCACCTCCCCGATGGTTGCTGGTTTCTTTTTTGTGGGCAAGAAAGACGGCGGACTCCGTCCATGCATTGATTACAGAGGGCTGAACGAGATTACGGTTCGCAATCGATACCTGTTGCCCCTGTTAGATTCAGTGTTCACGCCCCTGCATGGAGCCAAAATTTTCACTAAACTGGATCTTAGGAATGCATACCACCTGGTTCAGATCTGGAAGGGAGACGAGTGGAAGACGGCATTTAACACCCCATTAGGTCACTTTGAGTACCTTTGCCTCACCAACACCCCCGCGACATTCCAAGCCTTGGTAAACGATGTTTTGCAGGACTTCCTGCACCGATTCGTCTTCGTATACCTGGACGATATGCTCATCTTTTCCCCGGATCCTGAGACTCATGTTAAGCATGTACGTCAGGTCCTGCAGCGGTTGTTGGAGAACCGGCTGTTTGTGAAAGGCGAGAAGTGCGAGTTCCACCACACTTCTTTGTCCTTCCTGGGGTTCATAATCTCCTCCAACTCCGTCACCCCTGATCCGGCCAAGGTTGCGGTGGTGAGAGATTGGCACCAACCAACGAGCCGTAGGAAGCTGCAACAGTTCCTCGGATTTGCAAATTTCTACAGGAGGTTCATTAAGGGCTACAGTCAGGTCGTTAGTCCCTTGACAGCCCTGACCTCCCCTAAAGTCCCCTTCACCTGGTCGGATCGGTGCAAAGCCGCGTTTAGGGAGTTGAAGCGCCGGTTGTTGACTGCTCCAGTTCTGGTGCAGCCCGATCCTAACCACCAGTTTATTGTTGAAGTGGATGCAGCTGACTCAGGGATAGGAGCCGTGCTGTCCCAGAGCAGGGAGTCCGATAAGGTCCTCCACCCCTGTGCCTATTTTTCCCGCAGGTTGACCCGGGCTGAGCGAAACTATGCCGTGGGCAATCGAGAACTCCTTGCGGTGAAAGAGGCTTTTGAGGCTTTTGATGGTCAACTGAACCTCTCCTTGAATCACTGGTGGTTGGCTCTCACTGCGGTATTGTATCACTTCCTGTTCCGGAGCACAGTGGTGTTTTGCTGTATCTGTTAGCTGTTTAATCTGCGCAGTTAGATTGATCTAGTTAACTAGATAACGATTTGTTTCACAGTGTAATCTTCACGTGCCTTAACTAAAGCACTCCCTCTGCTGAATCACCTCTAAATTATTTACACATTATTCACTTTGCGTGTTTTTAGGAATCCGCTAGCTTAGCGCAGCTACTAGCTCTTAGCCGGTTTAGCATGGCGGCTTCTCCTGTCTCTCCCGCACTTTTCTGCTCTGGGTGTGAAATGTTTAGTTATTCCTCGGCCTCCTTTAGCAGTAATGGTACTTGTAATAAGTGTAGCTTATTCGTAGCTTTGGAGGCCAGGCTGGGCGAATTGGAGACTCGGCTCCGCACCTTGGAAAATTTTACAGCTAGCCAGGCCCCTGTAGTCGGTGCCGACCAAGGTAGCTTAGCCGCCGTTAGTTCCCTCCCGGCAGATCCCGAGCAGCCGGGAAAGCAGGCCGACTGGGTGACTGTGAGGAGGAAGCGTAGTCCTAAACAGAAGCCCCGTGTACACCGCCAACCCGTTCACATTTCTGACTGTTTTTCCCCACTCGGCGACACACCCGTTGAGGCTCAAACTCTGGTTATTGGCGACTCTGTTTTGAGAAATGTGACGTTAGTGACACCAGCAACCATAGTCAGTTGTCTTCCGGGGGCCAGAGCAGGCGACATTGAAGGAAATTTGAAACTGCTGGCTAAGGCTAAGCGTAAATTTGGTAAGATTGTAATTCACGTTGGCAGTAATGACACCCGGTTACGCCAATCGGAGGTCACTAAAATTAATATTGAATCGGTGTGTAACTTTGCAAAAACAATGTCGGACTCTGTAGTTTTTTCTGGGCCCCTCCCCAATCGGAGTGACATGTTTAGCCACATGTTCTCCTTGAATTGCTGGCTGTCTGAGTGGTGTCCAAAAAATGAGGTGGGCTTCATTTTCTGTGATTATTGTATGGCTTTGCCTTGCAATATGAAGCGCCTTGGGGCAACTGTTTGTTGTGATTTGGCGCTATATAAATGAAATTGATTTGATTTGATTTGATTCATAGATAATTGGCAAAGCTTCTGGGGAAAACCTGGTCTTGTTAGGAGAGACGGCATCCATCCCACTTTGGATGGAGCAGCTCTCATTTCTAGAAATCTGGCCAATTTTCTTAAATCCTCCAACCCATGACTATCCAGGGTTGGGACCAGAAAGCAGAGTTGTAGTCTTACACACCTCTCTGCAGCTTCTCTCCCCCTGCCATCCCCTCATTACCCCATCCCCATAGAGACGGTGCCTGCTCCCAGACCACCAATAATCAGCAAAAAACTATTTAAGCATAAAAATTCAAAAAGAAAAAAATAATATAGCACCTTCAACTGCACCACAGACTAAAACAGTTAAATGTGGTCTATTAAACATTAGGTCTCTCTCTTCTAAGTCCCTGTTAGTAAATGATATAATAATGGATCAACATATTGATTTATTCTGCCTTACAGAAACCTGGTTACAGCAGGATGAATATGTTAGTTTAAATGAGTCAACACCCCCGAGTCACACTAACTGCCATAATGCTCGTAGCACGGGCCGAGGCGGAGGATTAGCAGCAGTCTTCCACTCCAGCTTATTAATTAATCAAAAACCCAGACAGAGCTTTAATTCATTTGAAAGCTTGTCTCTTAGTTTTGTCCATCCAAATTGGAAGTCCCAAAAACCAGTTTTATTTGTTGTTATCTATCGTCCTCCTGGTCGTTACTGTGAGTTTCTCTGTGAATTTTCGGACCTTTTGTCTGACTTAGTGCTTAGCTCAGATAAGATAATTATAGTGGGCGATTTTAACATCCACACAGATGCTGAGAATGACAGCCTCAACACTGCATTTAATCTATTGTTAGACTCGATTGGCGTTGCTCAAAATGTAAATGAGTCCACCCACCACTTTAATCATACCTTAGATCTTGTTGTGACTTATGGTATGGAAATTGAAGACTTAACAGTATTCCCTGAAAACCCCCTTCTGTCTGATCATTTCTTAATAACATTTACATTTACTCTGATGGACTACCCAGTAGTGGGGTAGTTTCATTACAGTAGAAGTCTTTCAGAAAGCGCTGTAACTAGGATTAAGGATATGATTCCTTCTTTATGTTCTCCAATGCCATATACCAACACAGGGCAGAGTAGCTACCTAACCTCTGTGAGATAGATTATCTCGTCAATAGTTTTATATCCTCATTGAGGACAACTTTGGATGCTGTAGCTCCTCTGAAAAAGAGAGCCTTAAATCAGAAGTGCCTGACTCCGTGGTATAACTCACAAACTCGCAGCTTAAAGCAGATAACCTGTAAGTTGGAGAGGAAATGGCGTCTCACTAATTTAGAAGATCTTCACTTAGCCTGGAAAAAGAGTCTTTTGCTCTATAAAAAAGCCCTCCGTAAAGCTAGGACATCTTACTACTCATCACTAATTGAAGAAAATAAGAACAACCCCAGGTTTCTTTTCAGCACTGTAGCCAGGCTGACAAAGAGTCAGAGCTCTATTGAGCCGAGTATTCCTTTAACTTTAACTAGTAATGACTTTATGACTTTCTTTGCTAATAAAATTTTAACTATTAGAGAAAAAATTACTCATAACTATCCCAAAGACATATCGTTCTCTTTGGCTGCTTTCAGTGATGCCGGTATTTGGTTAGACTCTTTCTCTCCGATTGTTCTGTCTGAGTTATTTTCATTAGTTACTTCCTCCAAACCATCAACATGTCTATTAGACCCCATTCCTACCAGGCTGCTCAAGGAAGCCCTACCATTAATTAATGCTTCGATCTTAAATATGATCAATCTATCTTTATTAGTTGGCTATGTACCACAGGCTTTTAAGGTGGCAGTAATTAAACCATTACTTAAAAAGCCATCACTTGACCCAGCTATCTTAGCTAATTATAGGCCAATCTCCAACCTTCCTTTTCTCTCAAAAATTCTTGAAAGGGTAGTTGTAAAACAGCTAACTGATCATCTGCAGAGGAATTGTCTATTTGAAGAGTTTCAGTCATGTTTTGGCCTCAGACAGTGGACTCATCTCTG
Source organism: Thalassophryne amazonica (assembly GCF_902500255.1). Lineage (NCBI taxonomy): Eukaryota > Metazoa > Chordata > Actinopteri > Batrachoidiformes > Batrachoididae > Thalassophryne > Thalassophryne amazonica. The sequence continues at coordinate 9,649,890 of NC_047107.1, read as the reverse complement.
TGCTTGTTCTGTTAGACCTCAGTGCTGCTTTTGATACTGTTGACCATAAAATTTTATTACAGAGATTAGAGCATGCCATAGGTATTAAAGGCACTGCGTTGCGGTGGTTTGAATCATATTTATCTAATAGATTACAATTTGTTCATGTAAATGGGGAATCTTCTTCACAGACTAAGGTTAATTATGGAGTTCCACAAGGTTCTGTGCTAGGACCAATTTTATTCACTTTATACATGCTTCCCTTAGGCAGTATTATTAGACAGCATTGCTTAAATTTTCATTGTTACGCAGATGATACTCAGCTTTATCTATCCATGAAGCCAGAGGACACACCCCAATTAGCTAAACTGCAGGATTGTTTTACAGACATAAAGACATGGATGACCTCTAATTTCCTGCTTTTAAACTCAGATAAAACTGAAGTTATTGTACTTGGCCCCACAAATCTTAGAAACATGGTCCTAACCAGATCCTTACTCTGGATGGCATTACCCTGATCTCTAGTAATACTGTGAGAAATCTTGGAGTCATTTTTGATCAGGATATGTCATTCAAAGCGCATATTAAACAAATATGTAGGACTGCCTTTTTGCATTTGCGCAATATCTCTAAAATTAGAAAGGTCTTGTCTCAGAGTGATGCTGAAAAACTAATTCATGCATTTATTTCCTCTAGGCTGGACTATTGTAATTCATTATTATCAGGTTGTCCTAAAAGGTCCCTGAAAAGCCTTCAGTTAATTCAAAATGCTGCAGCTAGAGTACTAACGGGGACTAGAAGGAGAGAGCATATCTCACCCATATTGGCCTCTCTTCATTGGCTTCCTGTTAATTCTAGAATAGAATTTAAAATTCTTCTTCTTACTTATAAGGTTTTGAATAATCAGGTCCCATCTTATCTTAGGGACCTCGTAGTACCATATCACCCCAATAGAGCGCTTCGCTCTCAGACTGCAGGCTTACTTGTAGTTCCTAGGGTTTGTAAGAGTAGAATGGGAGGCAGAGCCTTCAGCTTTCAGGCTCCTCTCCTCTGGAACCAGCTCCCAATTCGGATCAGGGAGACAGACACGCTCTCTACTTTTAAGATTAGACTTAAAACTTTCCTTTTTGCTAAAGCTTATAGTTAGGGCTGGATCAGGTGACCCTGAACCATCCCTTAGTTATGCTGCTATAGACTTAGACTGCTGGGGGTTTCTTTCTCTTTTTGCTCTGTAGGCACCACTCTGCATTTAATCATTAGTGATTGATCTCTGCTCCCCTCCACAACATGTCTTTTTCCTGGTTCTCTCCCTCAGCCCCAACCAGTCCCAGCAGAAGACTGCCCCTCCCTGAGCCTGGTTCTGCTAGAGGTTTTTTCCTGTTAAAAGGGAGTTTTTCCTTCCCACTGTCGCCAAGCGCGTGCTCACAGGGGGTCGTTTTGACAGTTGGGGTTTTTCTGTAATTGTTGTGAAGGTGTCGTAGCACGGACCCACAACAGGGGGCGCTAAAGAACGGACAATGAATAAGCCAAAAAGTAACAATTTAATGTTGTGATAATACACAACTAAATTCACAGAATTTGCACAGTCAATTAACACCAGGTGACGTGTGGGCAGGCTTGAAGATAGAAGACCCCCGACAAGAGAGAAGCCGCGTCCCACACGGCTTCCACCACCAACGGTCTGAAGAACACCGGAGCCGCCAAGTCCCGAGTCCCCAGGTGGCCTCTGTCTTCGGCTGTCGACCCTGGTACTGCTGGCAGAAAGCAGAGATAAGATGTATGAGTGTGAGACCGCACACTCAGTAATCCACAGTCCAAACACAGTTAGGAGGGAGCACCTCCACCTCCAATCACACACACTCGTGCAGCTCCTGGTCAACCACTTATCTGGGTTGGGGTGTGAGGCGAAGCCGTCGCTATCACACCAAACGCCAATCCTCCAGATAAGGCAACACTCCAGGAAAACGGCTGCAATAGAAGTTCAGGTTATTACACACAAAGTGTTAGTCAGCAGAGAAATTACCTTTCCAATGGTAGTCGATTTCTCGGCGAGGAGGTGGAGTTGCAGTCCGGCCTTTATGGTGATGATGATGAGTGACAGCTGGTGCGATGAGTGACAGCTGTCACTTCTTCTGGGTCTGGCGCCCTCTCGTGCTTGGAGCCCGCACTCGAAGCATGGAGCCCTCTGGTGGTGGTGGGCCAGCAGTACCTCCTCTTCAGCGGCCCACATAACAGGAATTATTGTATGGCTTTGCCTTGCAATATGAAGCGCCTTGGGGCAACTGTTTGTTGTGATTTGGCGCTATATAAATGAAATTGATTTGATTTGATTTGATTTGAGGAGTGGAGACACCTGTTGGAGGGAGCTGCGGTGCCATTCACGGTTTTCATGGACTATCGGAACCTGGAGTACATCCGGACCGCCAAACGTCTGAACCCCAGGCAAGCCCGCTGGTCATTGTTCTTTGGGCGTTTTGACTTCCAGATCACCTTCCAGAACCAACGATCTGACGCCTTGTCCCGGGTTCACGAAGAGGAAGTCAAAACCGAGCTGTGAGATCCAACGGAAACCATCATCCCCGAGTCCACTGTCGTGGCCACCCTCACCTGGGACGTGGAGAAGACCGTCTGGGAGGGCCTGACTTGGAACCCTGACCCGGGAACTGGCCCGAAAGACATGCTGTACGTCCCACCAGAGGCCAGAGCTGCAGTCTTGGACTTCTGTCACGGTTCCAAGCTCTCCTGTCACCCACGGGTGCGAAGAACCGTGGCAGTGGTCCGGCAGCGCTTCTGGTGGGCGTCTATGGAAGCCGACGTCCGGGAATATGTCCAGGCCTGTACCACCTGCGCCAGGGGCAAGGCAGACCACCAAAGAGCACAAGGACTCCTCCATCCGTTACCTGTGCTTCATCGCCCCTGGTTCCACATCGGCCTGGACTTCATCACGGGCCTCCCACCATCCCAGGGCATGACGACCATCCTCACGATAGTGGACCGGTTCTCCAAGGCGGCCCACTTCATGGCCCTCCCGAAGCTCCCGACGGCCCAGGAGACTGCAGTCCTCCTGGTCCACCATGTACGTCTGCATGGGATTCCATTCGATATCGTCTCTGACCATGGTCCCCAGTTCTCCTCACAAGTCTGGAGGAGTTTTTGTAGGGAGCTGGGGGCCACCGTAAGCCTCTCGTCCAGGTAGCATCCCCAGACGAACGGACAGGCAGAGCGGGCGAACCACGATTTGGAACAGGCTCTCGGCTGCGTGACCTCCGCGCACCCAATGGTCTGGAGCAACCATCTGGCCTGGATCGAGTACACTCATAACAGCCAAATTTCATCTGCCACCGGCCTCTCCCCGTTTGAGGTATGTTTGGGGTACCAGCCCCCATTGTTTCCGCTCGTGGAAGGAGAGGTCGGGGTGCCCTCGGTCCAGGCCCACCTCAGGAGGTGCCGTCGGGTGTGGCGTACTGCCCGCTCTGCCCTGCTGAAAGCTCGGACGAGGGCCAAGGCCCATGCAGACCGCCGGCCTTCCCCAGCCCCTGCATACCAGCCCGGGCAGGAGGTTTGGCTGTCTACCAAGGACATCCCCCTTCAAGTGGAATCCCATAAACTCAAAGACAGATTCATCTGACCATTCACCATCCTCAAAGTCCTCAGTTTGGGCGCAGTGAAGCTGAAGCTACCAGCTTCACTGCGGATTCATCCTGTCTTCCATGTCTCACGCATCAAACCCTACTGCACTTCACCACTCTGCACCCCCGGACCGGCGCCATTTCCTGCCCGGATCATCGACGGGGAGCCAGCATGGACAGTCCGTAGGCTCCTGAATGTCCGTTGAAAGGGCCGGGGATTCCAGTATCTGGTGGACTGGGAGGGGTATGGACCTGAAGAACGCTCCTGGGTGAAGAGGAGCTTCATCCTGGACCCGGCCCTCCTGGCCGACGTCTACGCTCGACATCCCGACAGTCCCGTTGAGGGGGGGGGTTCTGTTTTGTGGCCGCTGAAGAGGAGGTACTGCTGGCCCACCACCAGAGGGCACCCTGCCTGAAGTGCGGGCTTCAGGCATGAGAGGGCGCAACCGTCTCGCAGGAGTAACCGGGAGTGACAGCTGTCACTCATCATCATCAACACCATCAACACTCATCTTCACCACTAACCACCATCACCATAAAAACCGGGCAGCATCTCCACCTCGCTGCCGAGATATCGTCTACCATATAGGTAAATTCTCAGCTGTGTTCGTGCCGAACGCACGTTGTTACTCTCTCGCATTTCTGATCTGTTTGCAGGTGTTCACTCGCTACTTTCTGCCGGGTTCGTGGATGGTGGAGAAGTGAACGGATTTCACTTCTCACCCCAAACTGCAATAAAGTAGGAGACTGACTCTGCATAACTGTGAACTTGTGTTAAAGGTGGAGGTGTTTTTCCCACTTAACAAAGGAGAGGTCGTGTTTGCTGACTGTTTACTGGGTGTGTACACACACACCCACCATTAACTGTTTCTGCCTCCTGCCAGCAGTACCAGGTCTGACAGCTGGAGACGGTGGCCACCTGGGGACTCAGGACTTGGTGGCTCCGGTGTGCTTCAGACCCGTTGGCAGTGGAAATCGTGTGGGACCCGGCTCTTCTCTGGACAGACGTCTTCTATCCTCGAGCCTGCCCACACGTGACCTTTGTATATTGACTGAATACAAATTCTGTGATTGTCTGTATTTCGTTGTGCACATTCACAACAGTAAATTGTTGTTTTTGGCTCATCCATTGTCCATTCATTTACGCCCCCTGTTGTGGGTCCGTGTCACTACAATTCCCAACACTTTCTTTGTTTTAGTACTTTGACCCATTCTCCCCTTCTATTCTCAATTACTCACATCTCACTGGGACAAATACGCTATTCTAAAAATTATGATTCTTTAATCAAAGTTAGTACAAATTTTGTTTAATCATCAGCAAGCTTTTATATATATATATATATATATATATGGCAGCACTGTGGCTTAGTGGTTAGCACTGTTCCCTCACAGGGAGAAGTTCATGGGTTCAGTTCCCGCCTGTAGCCTTTCTGTGTGGAGTTTGCATGTTCTCCCCGTGTTTGCGTGGGTTTCCTACGGGTGCTCCAGTTTCCTCCCACATCCAAAGACGTGGGTTAGATGGATTGGAATCTTTAAATTGTCCGTAGGTGTGCATGTGTGTGACTGTGTTTGTTTGTGTGTTTGTGGCCCTGCAACAGACTGGCAGACTGCTGGAATAGGCTCCGGCCCCTCGCGACCCGTAATTGGACTAAGTGGTTGAAGATGTGTGTGTGTGTGTGTGTGTGTGTGTGTGTGTGTGTGTGTGTGTGTGTGTGTGTGTGTGTGTGTGTGTGTGTGTGTGTGTGTGTGTGTGTGTGTGTGTGTATATATATATATATATATACGAGGTCTATTAGATAAGAAACCGACACTTTTATTTTTTTTTAACTATATGGATTTGAATGACGTGCGATTACACCAATCATGCTTGAACCCTCGTGCGCATGCGTGAGTTTTTTCACGCGTGTCGGTGACGTCATTTCCCTGTGGACAGGGCTTGAGTGAGATAATTATAGTGGGCGATTTTAACATCCACACAGATGCATTTAATCTATTATTAGACTCTATTGGCTTTGCTCAAAAAGTAAATGAGTCCACCCACCACTTTAATCATATCTTAGATCTTGTTCTGACTTATGGTATGGAAATAGAAGACTTAACAGTATTCCCTGAAAACTCCCTTCTGTCTGATCATTTCTTAATAACATTTACATTTACTCTGATGGACTACCCAGCCGTGGGGAATAAGTTTCATTACACTAGAAGTCTTTCAGAAAGCACTGTAACTAGGTTTAAGGATATGATTCCTTCTTTATGTTCTCTAATGCCATATACCAACACAGTGCAGAGTAGCTACCTAAACTCTGTAAGTGAGATAGAGTATCTCGTCAACAGTTTTACATCCTCATTGAAGACAACTTTGGATGCTGTAGCTCCTCTAAAAAAGAGAGCTTTAAATCAGAAGTGCCTGACTCCGTGGTATAACTCACAAACTCGTAGCTTAAAGCAGATAACCCGTAAGTTGGAGAGGAAATGGCGTCTCACTAATTTAGAAGATCTTCACTTAGCCTGGAAAAAGAGTCTGTTGCTCTATAAAAAAGCCCTCTGTAAAGCTAGGACATCTTTCTACTCATCACTAATTGAAGAAAATAAGAACAACCCCAGGTTTCTTTTCAGCACTGTAGCCAGGCTGACAAAGAGTCAGAGCTCTATTGAGCTGAGTATTCCATTAACTTTAACTAGTAATGACTTCATGACTTTCTTTGCTAACAAAATTTTAACTATTAGAGAAAAAATTACTCATAACCATCCCAAAGACGTATCGTTATCTTTGGCTGCTTTCAGTGATGCCGGTATTTGGTTAGACTCTTTCTCTCCGATTGTTCTGTCTGAGTTATTTTCATTAGTTACTTCATCCAAACCATCAACATGTTTATTAGACCCCATTCCTACCAGGCTGCTCAAGGAAGCCCTACCATTATTTAATGCTTCGATCTTAAATATGATCAATCTATCTTTGTTAGTTGGCTATGTACCACAGGCTTTTAAGGTGGCAGTAATTAAACCATTACTTAAAAAGCCATCACTTGACCCAGCTATCTTAGCTAATTATAGGCCAATCTCCAACCTTCCTTTTCTCTCAAAAATTCTTGAAAGGGTAGTTGTAAAACAGCTAACTGATCATCTGCAGAGGAATGGTCTATTTGAAGAGTTTCAGTCAGGTTTTAGAATTCATCATAGTACAGAAACAGCATTAGTGAAGGTTACAAATGATTTTCTTGTGGCCTCGGACAGTGGACTCATCTCTGTGCTTGTTCTGTTAGACCTCAGTGCTGCTTTTGATACTGTTGACCATAAAATTTTATTACAGAGATTAGAGCATGCCATAGGTATTAAAGGCACTGCGCTGCGGTGGTTTGAATCATATTTGTCTAATAGATTACAATTTGTTCATGTAAATGGGGAATCTTCTTCACAGACTAAAGTTAATTATGGAGTTCCACAAGGTTCTGTGCTAGGACCAATTTTATTCACTTTATACATGCAGGCAGTATACAGGCAGTATTATTAGACGGTATTGCTTAAATTTTCATTGTTACGCAGATGATACCCAGCTTTATCTATCCATGAAGCCAGAGGACACACACCAATTAGCTAAACTGCAGGATTGTCTTACAGACATAAAGACATGGATGACCTCTAATTTCCTGCTTTTAAACTCAGATAAAACTGAAGTTATTGTACTTGGCCCCACAAATCTTAGAAACATGGTGTCTAACCAGATCCTTACTCTGGATGGCATTACCCTGACCTCTAGTAATACTGTGAGAAATCTTGGAGTCATTTTTGATCAGGATATGTCATTCAAAGCGCATATTAAACAAATATGTAGGACTGCTTTTTTGCATTTACGCAATATCTCTAAAATCAGAAAGGTCTTGTCTCAGAGTGATGCTGAAAAACTAATTCATGCATTTATTTCCTCTAGGCTGGACTATTGTAATTCATTATTATCAGGTTGTCCTAAAAGTTCCCTAAAAAGCCTTCAGTTAATTCAAAATGCTGCAGCTAGAGTACTGACGGGGACTAGAAGGAGAGAGCATATCTCACCCATATTGGCCTCTCTTCATTGGCTTCCTGTTAATTCTAGAATAGAATTTAAAATTCTTCTTCTTACTTATAAGGTTTTGAATAATCAGGTCCCATCTTATCTTAGGGACCTCGTAGTACCATATCACCCCAATAGAGCGCTTCGCTCTCAGACTGCAGGCTTACTTGTAGTTCCTAGGGTTTGTAAGAGTAGAATGGGAGGCAGAGCCTTCAGCTTTCAGGCTCCTCTCCTGTGGAACCAGCTCCCAATTCAGATCAGGGAGACAGACACCCTCTCTACTTTTAAGATTAGGCTTAAAACTTTCCTTTTTGCTAAAGCTTATAGTTAGGGCTGGATCAGGTGACCCTGAACCATCCCTTAGTTATGCTGCTATAGACGTAGACTGCTGGGGGGTTCCCATGATGCACTGTTTCTTTCTCTTTTTGCTCTGTATGCACCACTCTGCATTTAATCATTAGTGATCGATCTCTGCTCCCCTCCACAGCATGTCTTTTTCCTGGTTCTCTCCCTCAGCCCCAACCAGTCCCAGCAGAAGACTGCCCCTCCCTGAGCCTGGTTCTGCTGGAGGTTTCTTCCTGTTAAAAGGGAGTTTTTCCTTCCCACTGTAGCCAAGTGCTTGCTCACAGGGGGTCGTTTTGACCGTTGGGGTTTTACATAATTATTGTATGGCCTTGCCTTACAATATAAAGCGCCTTGGGGCAACTGTTTGTTGTGATTTGGCGCTATATAAAAAAATTGATTGATTGATTGATTGATGTTGTTCAGCCCTCTCAGCTGAATTCCTTTGTTTCACACGCTGCTCGAGACGGCGCGCGTTGCTTTATCAAAAATTTTTCTGGAGGAATATCCGAGAGGACACTATTCGAGAAATTAAGCTGGTTAAGAGATTATTAAGAAATTAAGAGATTATGGGGTGTTTCTGTTGGTGTAAGGACTTCCCACGGAGCAGGACGTCACGCAGCACTTCCAGGTGCCGTCGTCGGCTGAAAACATCCTAATTTAAGGCTTAATTCACCCAGGACGTCGTGAGAGAACAGAGAAGATTCAGAAGAGGCCGGCATGAGGACTTTATGCAGACATTCCACTGTTTAAGGACATTTTTTAATGAAAGACGTGCACACAGATTCGCCGAGTCGTTTCCATGACGACTCGGCGAATCTGTGTGCACCGCGACAGGAAAAACACCTCTGTGTTGAAAACCATTTGTAAAATTCAGGCGGCTTTTGATGGCTTTCAACAAGTGAGTAACTGAGAAATTGTTTAACAGCTTGGGCATGTTCCAACTTGCCCGTTAAGGTTTCCAATGGAGGTGTTTTTCCTGTCGCAACCCCCCGCGGTCGGGTCCGGCCCGACATGCGACTCTGCCCGCACGTTCTTTCATTACAAAATGTCCGTTAACAATGGAATGTCTGAATAAACTCCTCATGCTGACTTCTTCTGAAAGTTCTCTGTTCTCTGACGACTTAGTGGGTCAACAGAGCCTGAAATGTGGAAGTTTTCAACTTGAAACGGCGAGACGCTGCCGCCTCGAAGCGCAGATCGCCGTCAGGCGCCGTGGGCCGTCCTTACGGCGACACTACCAGACCAAAATCTCTCATCAGCCGTTAAAATTTTTACCGAAAACCAGCTGAATTTATCGAATGGTGTCCACTCAGTTGTGCCTTACAGTTTTGAAAAAATTTTGATCAAACAAAGCAGCAGTCTCTGAGCCATTCCTAAACAATGAAAAAACGACGAGAGGGTGGACCACTCCTCACTCAAAGACTGCCCACAGGCGAATGACGTAACCGACAGGCGTGAAAAAACTCTCGCATGCCCACGAGGGTTCAAGCATGTCTGATGTAATCACAAGTGATTCAAATCCATATGGTTTTTAAAAAAAATAATAAGGTCGGATACTTTTCTAATAGACCTCGTATATATATATATATAAACAGTCGCCCCAAGGCGCTTTATATTGTAAGTCAAGGCCATACAATAATTACGTAAAAACCCCAACGGTCAAAATGACCCCCTGTGAGCAAGCACTTGGCGACAGTGGGATGCATATATATATATATAGGCTGAAGCTCACAGAGCTGTGCATAATAAATATTAACAATCCTGTAGCTATTAACTGGTGTTCTATTCATATATACATATATATATATATATATATATACATATATGAATAGAACACCAGTTAATAGCTACAGGATTGTTAATATTTATTATGCACAGCTCTGTGAGCTTCAGCCTAATATTAGTAATAAAGCTCATAGCAGCCTAAAGCTCCAAAACTAATGCACAAGTACACCTAATAAATGTCTTAAAATAGTTTGTCCAACACAAAACTCAACATGTGGCTACACACAAGCCACGGCAGCTATTATTATTATTATTGTTGTTATTATTATTATTATTATTATTATTATTATCTATGCCTGCCTATATGCTGGAATAATTGAGAGAATGCTTCAAATTATTGTTCATTACTTTCCATTTCAATCATGCTCACAGATGAAACATTCGTCCGCAGCCTTTGAACTGGCGATTTGTGCAGTTTATAGCTGCACATGAAGGCTTTTTTTTTTTTTTTTTTTTTTTTACAAAATTACAAAGAATAAAGTTGTGTGCGCCTGGTTAAAGATCAATAGAAAAGAGCATTCAGGAGCAGAACATGCAAGTGGTAATATTGCGGCCAGTTTGCTTCAAAGATATTGGCCAATGAAATATCCAGTATTATATAGAGATCAGTGGTTTCAACATAGCAGCCATATTGGAATTCAAGATGGCAGCCAACCCAATGGTTAGACCTCTTGGATCTGGCAAATTTTGAATTCAGAATATGAAAATACCACTATATGCAAAATTTCAGACTTTCTGCCAGAAGGGAACATCTTTTTCACATATCTGCCCCACTTAGAGGGGCACTCCTATTCACCCTATTGAGGTTTCAAATCCCGCAAACTGTCACAAAATTTCAGAGTTCACCACTCTGCGAGATGTCAGTAACATTGAGAAATGCATTGAGACGGTCTGATAAGGCTGTAATTTAACTGCTGCACACGGACAACAGCATTAACATTGCAACATAAAACTCTTTGTATATTGCGCCTAAAACTCTTGTGAATATATCATCTGGGTTTTTAGATGCGAGAAGTGTTATGGTCTGGACGTGGATTGAGGAGCGATCCAGCGTCTGACTGAACCCAGCGTCAAATAACCAGAAGCAGTTCCAAAAGAAACAAGTTTTATTTTTTTCACCTAGTGCTGTACATGAAATACTAAACAAAACTGGTGAGGTGAAGAGGCGGCGCGCTTTCTCAGCATCTCAATAGATCGGAGCCCGAACGTTTTGGACTCAGGAATTCCGCCGACACCCCCCCAGGTTGCTTTTCCCAGGACTGTACTCTGTGAAGAAGGAACAGAGGTGAGGTTATTCAACACTGTTACCACAAAATATTATTTAGAGGCACACTTATCAGCTACACGTTCAGGTCTGCTTTCGGATTTAGTCCAAAAGGGCTGCTGCTCACAGCTAGTGGAGGATAATCAATCCGCGCGCCACTGCCGTGAGGAGCAAACCAGACAATTTTCACCAATATTTAATTATAGCTGCGCAAAAACGCCAAATTACAATTACAGATAAGCCTTGCAGGATAATCACCTCTGACGTGTGCTGACCGCGTTTGCCTCTCACACTCGTCCTCCTTCACAGGCGCAATGTCAGAATCTGGAGCGGCCCTCAGCGTCCCCAAACAATCGTCACATGGTCGTATTCTCCGGCAATTCAGCCCTGATCACTGCTGGCTTAAATGCAGCTCTTCAGTTCTTCATTGGCACCAGCTGAGAGTCCTTAGATCTGCACGTGAATGCCACAGGTGTCGTAGATCGTCCTGATAGAGAGCCGCACGTGAGTGCAACAGGTGCAGCAGATCACCGTAACAGAGGTGAGAGACTCTTCTGCAGCACACTCTCCCCAGAGATCAGCCCCAAACCACCTGGGAGGAAAATAAACACAAAAACAGCAAAACAATGCCCAGCCAAACCCCCCAACACACAACAAGAAGCTCAGGTTGGTTCTTCGTTATTTTCCACGGGAATTGCTATGAGCCGTGATCGCCTCCTGTTCATGTCATTCTGGGGAAACATGAAGTTTGCTCTTTAACGTGCTGCTTATTGTCTTTGACAACACTGTTTGTCCTGTTTGTTCCAGACTAACATATATATAAGATAGTCCTTCAAATCCACCCAAGTCTCTGTGCTGGGGCCCCTCCTTGTCATCATCTCTCTTCTTCCTCTTGGTAATATCTTCCGAAAATTCAACATTCATTTCCACTGTTATGCTGATGACATCCAGCTCTATCTTACCTCTAAACCCTCATCCACTCTTCCGCCCACCTCCCTTACTGATTGTATCTCTGAAATCAAAACTTGGCTCACTTTAAACTTTCTTAAACAATACAAAAACTGAGGTTCTCCCCATTGGTACAAAATCCACTCTATCCAAAACTGAGAGTTTTTCTCTCATCATTGATAATTTCACCATTCCACCTCCACCCCAGGTTAAGAGTCTGGGTGTCATCCTTGACAGCGCACTATTCTTTCAGTCCCATATTAAAAACATTACCAGGTCTGCCTACTATTTACACAACATCCACACAACATTAATAGCCTCCGGCCCTCCCTTACCCCCACACTTCTGCCATCCTTGTCCATAGCCTCATTACCTCCCATCTGGATTATTGTAACTATCTTCTTTTCAGTCTCCCACATAAATCCCTCCATAAACTTCAACTGGTCCAGAATTCAGCTGCCTGTATCATATCTCACAAACCCTTGATTAAGCATATCACTCCCATCCTTCAACAGCTCCAATGGCTTCCAGTTCAGTTTCGTATTCATTTCAAAATTCTCCTGTTAACATTCAAGGCCTTACACAATCTCGGGCCTCCATATCTGTCCGACCTCCTCCATGTTCCCATTCTCTCCCATTCTCTTAGATCCTCTTCCTTCATTCACCTGTCTGTCCCTTCTGCCCGTCTCACTACCATGGGGAGCGGAGCATTCAGCAGCTCTGCTCCCCGTCAAACTCAAAATGCATCTGTTTATGACTGCTTATTCGTTTTGATGCATATTGCTCTGTCTATTTTATTGATTTTATTGTTTCTTTTATTGGATTTTAAGGTTATTGTGCGGTGTCCTTGAATGGTAAAAAAGGCGCCTTTTAAATGGAATGGATTATTGTTATTATTATTAAGATGTCTGAAATTTGGTTTGTGTATATGAAGTTCCACACAGGTTAAACATAGCAGACACTGAATATTTGGAATATTTGTTTTAGCAGGTTTTCACGGTCTCATACATGCAGTCTTTTATTAACATGATGAAATCATTAAAAAATACATTTTGGTAGTATAATGTTATTTGCAATTGTTACGATTTCTCTAGGCAAGGGGCTATGGGACATCTCAATAGGACGAATGGAATTAAATTTGTCTCAATACCTGCAAATGCACAGTGGGTGATCCACAAATATTCCTTGATTTTCACATGTGTTTTGTGATCCACAAACATAAATTTCTGATTTGTAATTTGTGTGTTGGTTTTTACAAATAAATGTGTATTTGTAAATATTTAATTATTTCATTTGAAAAAAAAGGCCTTTGCAAAACTGAAAATTTTGTTTGTGAAGTGTAATTTAGCATTTGTGGATCACAGATCACACGGATTCATTGATTTGCTCAGTTACAAAATTTTGAGACATTCTGAGCACAAAATCACACAGAGGTGAGTAGGGTGTCTCTGCAGAGCTAGAGGCTGCACGTTTACAGCTGCACTTTACACAATGCAATGCCATAAATTTGCTTCCTTCGCCTGCTGATGGACATGCCACCATCGCCCAGTGTGTCACTCTGCTTGGGCGGAAACTTTCACTGCAAAAATTCGCCTGCATCATCATAGGAGGAGCTTCCATTCCACTTGCTGTGAAGTCAACATGGCAGACCTTGATCACACGGAGCGAGTTGCTGTGCTGTATTTGTTGTGGAAAGCTGACAAACGTCACCAGCAGCGCCGGCATTGGGTTCACAATATCCTCATGAGACGTTCCCAATTCGGGGAGTTTCATCATTTGCTGCAGGAGCTGCGTCTAGATGACAGCCGCTTTCAGTGGTACTTCTGCCTCTCCAGGACCCAGTTTGAGGACCTCCTGTCCCATTCGCGCGCGCACATACGAACAAAGAAAAAAAACTGGCTGCCACTGCAGTTCCTCGCTCTCTCTCCCCTCAAACTCTGTCATCATTGTGTTATAAACCAGTCACCATTTGTTTTATTATGCATCTGTGTAGTTAATAAAATGATCTTCACGGACGATTCGTTCACACGCGCATATACGAACAAAGAAAGAAAACTGGCTGCCCCTGCAGTTCCTCACTCTCTCTCCCCTCAAACTCTCATCATTGTGTTATAAACCAGTCATCATTTGTTTTATCATACATCTGTGTAGTTAATAAAATGATCTTCAAGGATGATTCGCTCGCACGCGCACATGTAAACAAAGAATAAAAACTGGCTGCCCATGCAGTTCCTCACTCTCTCTCCCCTCAAACTCTCATCATTGTGTTATAAACCAGTCATCATTTGTTTTATCATACATCTGTGTAGTTAATAAAATTATCTTCAAGGATGATTCGCTCGCACGCGCACATGTAAACAAAGAATAAAAACTGGCTGCCCATGCAGTTCCTCACTCTCTCTCTCCTCAAACTCTCATCATTGTGTTATCAATCAATCAATCAATCAATTTTTTTATATAGCGCCAAATCACAACAAACAGTTGCCCCAAGGCGCTTCACATTGCAAGGCAAGGCCATACAATAATTATGTAAAACCCCAACGGTCAAAACGACCCCCTGTGAGCAAGCACTTGGCTACAGTGGGAAGGAAAAACTCCCTTTTAACAGGAAGAAACCTCCAGCAGAACCAGGCTCAGGGAGGGGCAGTCTTCTGCTGGGACTGGTTGGGGCTGAGGGAGAGAACCAGGAAAAAGATATGCTGTGGAGGGGATGTTATTAAACCAGTCACTATTTGTTTTATTATGCATCTGTGCAGTTAATAAAATGATCTTCACTGACGATTTGTTCACGCGCGCACTTGAAAAAAAAAATAGCTGCTGCTGCTGCTGCTGCGGTGGTGCTGCTCGCTCTCCCTTCAAACTGTCATAAGTCCTGCTCACAGGCTGGCTGCCAGACACAGGACATGTCCACATGAAGTATAAACTCCAGACATCTTCACGTCACTACATATCCAGTCCCTGATTGGTCATTGCGGCGCGACAAGACGAAAAAGTTCATATTTTTCAACTTGGGGAGGAGGGCGACGTGCCGCAACGCAATATCTCGCCACAGACGGGCCAATCACTCAAAATCGCTTTATTTGCGTTGCTTCATTCGTATCCATCGCGCCGCGTTGCATGGCTTGAACTTTTGTTGCGCCACAACGCGGATTACATGGCAACCTGTCGCCGCCGTCGCTCGCGTCGCGTGGCCGCACACTTCTCCTAATGACGTCAATTCAGAACATTGTTTACAGACAGCGCTTTACTCTGCTTTCCGGGAGGAAAGCAGAGAATATGTCCTTCTGTGGTCCACTTTAACATCAAAGGTAAGAGTAAAGTGTGGGGGTTTTTTTTTAGATTAAACAATGCACAATAATCTTTTAAAATGTTTATTAATAGAAGTTGTTATTACCTGGACGTAACAGTGTTACTGAATGAACTCTTAAGTTTTAGCAGTATTTTTCTCAAACCAGCTGTGATTTTCTTGTCTGTCAATTGTTTTCACTGAAGTGGACGAATTTGTCAGATAGCTGGACACAGAATTAAAGAAAGAAGGAAGACAATTCTGGTGGTAGGTGAGGCTCACTTAAAAGGGGGTATATCTGCATGAACTGTTACAAATGAAAATCATTAGGCCCATGACAGTGAAAGATGGAACGTTTATCTGATATATTAATGCTTAGTCTGTTTATAGACATGCTAATGTCTGTCTCTGTGGCCGTCTCTGTGGCCGTCTCTGTGTCTGTCTCTCAGGAGGCTCTGAGATGATTCTGAGGAGATACTTCAGTGATGTCCACATAACTGGATGCTCTTCTGGCATTTTGGATCTGTGTGTGTGTGTGTGTGTGTGTGTGTGTGTGTGTGTGGTGTGTGTGTGTGTGTGTGTGTGTGTGTGTGTGTGTGTGTGTGTGTGTGTGTGTGTGTGTGTGTGTGTGTGTGTGTGTGTGTGTGTGTGTGTTTTAAGCTTTTATTTTGGTTTAATAATGTAAAAATAAATCTAAATATCTGCCTCCAGCATTGTCTTTGTTTCTCACCTTGTTCAGCAAGCAATATTTTTGGGTAGAATAAACCTTTAAAAGCTTAACTTTTTTAATTTTTTGGGGTACATTTAACCTTTACAATTATAGCTAGGACCTGAAGTACTACTTTTTGTGCAATACTATGTGCTCCTGTAAGTGCAGCCTTATAGGCTCTAGAGATGTACTAACAGATTTAGTTAAATTACCTGATTATAACATTATATTGCAACACATTTTTTCCCAATGCATGAAACAAAGTTTTTTTTAATTATTAAGTAATATTTTTGGGTGGAATAAACCTTTAAAAGCTTAACTTTTTACAATTTTTGGGGTACATTTAACCTTTACAAATATAGATAGGACCTGAAGTACTACTTTTTGTGCAATACTATGTGCTCCTGTAAGTGCAGCCTTATAGGCTCTAGAGATGTACTAACAGATTTAGTTAAATTACCTGGTTATAACATTATATTGCTACACATTTTGTCCCAATGCATGAAACAAAGTTTTTTTTTTGTTTGTTTGTTTTTTATTAATAAGCAATATTTTTATGTAGAATAAACCTTTAAAAGCTTAACTTTTTACATTTTTGGAGGATACATTTAAGATTTACAGTTATAGGTAGGACCTGAAATACTACTTTTTGTGCAATACTATGTGCTCCTGTAAGTGCAGCCTTATAGGCTCTAGAGATGTACTAACAGATTTAGTTAAATTACCTGGTTATAACACTATATTGCTACACATTTTGTCCCAATGCATGAAACAAAGTTTTTTTTTTGTTTGTTTGTTTTTTATTAATAAGCAATATTTTTATGTAGAATAAACCTTTAAAAGCTTAACTTTTTACATTTTTGGAGGATACATTTAAGATTTACAGTTATAGGTAGGACCTGAAATACTACTTTTTGTGCAATACTATGTGCTCCTGTAAGTGCAGCCTTATAGGCTCTAGAGATATACTAACGGATTTAGTTAAATTACCTGATTGTAACATTATATTGCTACACATTTTGTCCCAATGCATGAAACAGTTTTTTTTTTTTTTTTTTATTAATAATATTTTTATGTAGAATAAACCTTTAAAAGCTTAACTTTAAAAATTTTGGGGGGGTACATTTAACCTTTACAGTTATAGGTAGGGCCTGAAATACTACTTTTTGTGCAATACTATGTGCTCCTGTAAGTGCAGCCTTGTAGCCTCTAGAGATATACTAACAGATTTAGTTAAATTACCTGATTGTAACATTATATTCCTACACATTTTGTCCCAATGCGTGAAACAGTTTTTTTTATTAATAAGTAATATTTTTGGGTGGAATAAACCTTTAAAAGCTTAACTTTTTAAAAATTTTTGGGTACATTTAACCTTTACAGTTATAGGTAGGACCTGAAGTACAAAGTGCAGCCTTATAGACTCTAGAGACGTACTAAGAGGTGAGGAGGCCCATCGGGAGGAGTCCCTGGGGAAGACCCAGAACACGCTGGAGGGACTACGACTCACAGCTTCTTGAGAATGCCTCGGGGTTCCCCCGGAGGAGCTGGGGGAGGTGTGTGTGGATCAGGAGGTCTGGGTGGCTTTGCTTGAGCTGCTACCCTCACAACCTGACCTTGGATGAAGCGGAAGAAAATGGATGGATGGATGTACTAACTGATTTAGTTCAATTGTAAGTATATTTGGAGTGAAATCAAATTTGAAAATAGCAAGTTACGCTCTTGAATCACAGGTAGGTGGCGCAGCCTCTGAAGAAATGCTCTGAATCAATGTCAGTAGAAGAAGCAGCGTGCGGCCTGAAAGTGCAGCCCACCCTGCTCAGAGTGCTGCTCTCATGGGACCGACATCTGTGCTATTGTGGGATAGCTCGCCCACAGGTTGAGCTCGCCGGACTACTTTTGTCACCCTGCTCAGCGTGCCGCTCTCAGAGTGACAACACACAGAATGTGTCTCTTCCCAGATAGATCTCTTTCAGTGCAGCTTCTTGTTGTGACTTTAACACAAAGTTAACACCCAAGTCTTTTATTGCCAACTGTAAATGGTTATCAAAACATTCCAATCTTATCTTTCTGAACTCTTCTGCATCAAACTCCATCGTGTCAATGTTTACAATGTGCTTGAGCAGTAACAGGTGAAGTTGCTCATAAACTTTTAAGTTTCTTAAATATTTATTGCGGCCACTCTTAAAACTTCAGTTATCTTTATAAATTTATTATTACTGGTTAGAATTCTGGGAACTACGTTTTGCGCAGGAATTCATCAAGCATGTTGCCCACTACTACTATCACAGAATACCCAGAAAGAAAATGTCCCAGTTCTTGCATGGCCGGCATACTTACCGGACACCCACTGAGCATGTTTGGGATGCTCTGGACCGGCGTATACGACAGCGTGTACCAGTTCCTGCCAGTATCCAGCAACTTCGCACAGCCATTGAAGAGGAGTGGACCAACACTCCACAGGCCACAATTGACAACCTGATCAACTCTATGCGAAGGAGATGTGTTGCACTGCATGAGGCAAATGGTGGTCACACCAGATACTGACTGGTATCCCCCCCAATAAAACAAAACTGCACCTTTCAGAGGTGGCCTTTTATTGTGGACAGTCTAAGGCACACCTGTGCACTAATCATGGTGTCTAATCAGCATCTTGATATGGCACACCTGTGAGGTGGGATGGATTATCTCAGCAAAGGAGAAGTGCTCACTATCACAGATTTCGACTGGTTTGTGAACAATATTTGAGGGAAATGGTGATATTGTGTATGTGGAAAAAGTTTTAGATCTTTGAGTTCATGTCATACAAAATGGGAGCAAAACCAAAAGTGTTGCGTTTATATTTTTGTTGAGTATATTTAGATGCCTTTGCTTGCGTTGAATGCAGCAAAAGAAGGTGTGGAGATTTCGACATCACGATCTGGCTTCTTGGCTTCGTGTCAGGAATAAGTGAAACACTCAGTCTGGGAGTTATAACCACAATATTAAGAGAAAAAAAGCAGAAGAATGAGTGATGGATATCATCCTGCTGAAAGACGCTTTTCTCAGCGACTGTTCGAACAGATCAGACTGAGACTCAGAAACAAAGCGCAATATCATTTCCCATAATGCCTTTTGGCATGTGTGTCGGTTAACGCACAAAACTTCATAAATACCGCATTACTTAAAAAGATACGTGCAATATTTTGACTTTGTAAAAATTACAGAGTTACAGTTAACTGCTGTTGTGTGTAATGATTTGCGGATGTTCATGCTGGATTTTATGGTAGCAAATAGAGTTTTACCGGCAACGTGTTAGCAGAGCTGGTAAAAAGGAAACTGACTTCAAAGTTTAGATGTTGTATTGAAAAGAGTTGTTGCACCGGTACAGAGTTATCTCAGCATTGGGATATTGAACCGGTTGAATGCAAACACCAGGAGCAAAGAACCCCGACTTCCTTTGTTCTCTAACTTTTATTGCCTCAGCTTAAGCCACCCCCATATGGGCAGTCCTTAGCCTGGCTTGAGTCAGTGTCTATGTGAGCTGGCTGCAGTGGGGAAAAATGGGCGGTGTCTGTTCGCGGTGTGTTCATGGTTGTTATGTAAAAATCTTATGGTGTGTGTTCATGTATATAGTGAAATCTCACAATATTAATCAATGAGATTTGCGGAACAAATGAATTACAATGTTGATTAACTATCTGGAATTTGTGTATAAATAAAGCCATGAGTCAAACTGTTTGGATTGTTCTCTAAGAGTGACTGTGACACATTTGTTTATTTTCTGACTTGAGAACCACCCAACCAGTTTGCGCAGTCTGACACGATCACACATTCATACCTTTGTGATGAATGTGTGTGATTGGTGATTGTGCGTGGAGTGGGTAATCGAGAAGACTGGGACAATTCCCAGTGGGCTGGTCTGATGTTTGGGCCACGAAGGCTGGTGTTCACTCTTCTTTATTTATTTATTTTTCATGCCAGTGTTCAGTCATGGCACTGGGTTGATCACGTCTGCTGCTCCTACTGTCCCTGGGCGGGCCCGTCCATGTCCGCTGGCTGCTGGGTTTTTTTTTTTTTCCTTTGCAGACTCACCCTGATGTAACACGTCCGTGTACTCGGTCAGTGCATTTGAAAGATGGAAAAGAGAAAGATGGTGCGGAGAAGGCAAATATTTAAAACAGGAAAACTCTGGAAACAGACGCAGGCAAATATGTTAAAATTGGCACATTTTTCACTAAAATCAGGTCACGAACAAATGAGGATGATGAATCGCTAAGGCAAGATGTTGCACTTTGCCTGCAAATCGCTGTTCAAGTTAATTAATTATCAAGTTAATGAACTGTGTGGCATTGTGGCGGGAAACTTTGTCTTGTAGCCCCTCAGAGACAAAAGCCAGATCCAGCACCAAGCACCAGTCATGAGCCCACAGGTCCAGAGTGGGCAGATAGGACTGCTCATTGAGTGAATATTATTAGAATTAATAGAGATTTGTGCTGGGAATTATGACCATTTTTAAAATGAGTTTTAGTGTCAGAAGCAGGAGTCAGTGATGATGAGGGGATGGATCACTGCTGTCAGTCTGGAAGGAACAGGTCATCTGGTGAAACAGCGTGTGAGCAAGCAAACATTAATGCCAGTATAACCACTTTCTATGCCCAAACGAGAGTAGTGATCCATTATATTTTTTTAACTTTACAAGTAGGATAGTAAATACAAAAAGTCCACAGATTGAAAGGAAATATGATGAAAGTAATATAAAATGAGCCTGCCCAAATATCTTACTTGGTTAAGTCAAAATGGGTTTTTCATATCAAATGTGCTAAACCTTACAGATTATTATGTTTTTATTGTGATTCAGATGCAGGCCAGTTTACGGGGAAACTGGACAAAGTGTGAAAGCGAGAGCAGAGTCTCCTCAGGGTCTGATTACACAGGCAGCAGCAGCTATCAAAAGTCTGTTGAGTGGCAACCAAAAGTCACTGCATGCTGAGCAAGTGAAACAAACGTCAGGTGATGGAGCTCATAGTGGATGTTACTAAAGTAAATGTGGTCTTAGCTACAGAACATTGCTGTTAATCATGGCAACGTCACCTACAACAGCATGTAAACACTTGCGTAGGAAACTGCAAGAAGCAGCATGAAAGTGTTGTAAAATGAAAACACTGATATATTTACAAATACACATTTATTTGTAAAAACCAACACACAAGTTACAAATCAGAAATTTGTGTTTGTGGATTATAAAACACGTGAAAATCAAGGAATACGAGGTCTGTTAGAAAAGTATCCGACCTTTTTATTTTTTGCAAAAACCATATGGATTTGAATCACGTGTGATTGCATCAGCCAAGCTTGAACCTTCGTGCGCATGTGTGAGTTTTTTCACGCCTGTCAGTTGCGTCATTCACCTGTGAGCAGGCTTTGAGTGAGCAGTGGTCCACCCCTCTCATCGGATTTTTATTGCGAATAAATGTCTGAACCATTTGGAGCTTTGCTGCATCAAATTTTTCCAGAAACTGTGAGAGACCTCCAGGTGGACACCATTCGGAATATTCATATGGCTTTCAGCGACGATTTTATGGGGATTACACAGATTAAGGAGTGCTCCAGCCGGTTTAAAGACCGCCCACAGCATCTGAGAGCGTGGCGCACTCCGAGCGCCCATCGACAGGCTGACACCCCGCTGAAACAACCAGATCATTTCCAACGTGAAGGCTTTGTTGATCCGGGACATCGTCTGACTTCCACAAAAAAAGGCAGAAGCCGTGGACATCAGCACTTTTTTGGCACATTCCACTGTTACAGGACTTTTTTTCATGGAAAGAGGAGCGGAGGGATGCGCCACTGTGCCGCTCATGGTGCGGCACAAAACCACCTCCGTGTTGGTCTCACAGGACGGCTTTCAGATAGCTCAGATGGTTTTCGGTGGCTTTTCGGTTGCTTTGCGCCATGCGGCTCCGCCGCGATGCGCGGAATTCCTCCTCTCCTCTTTCCATGACAAAAACTCCTGTAACAGTGGAATGTGCCGTTAATTTCTAAAGTGGACGCTGTGTTGATCCGGGACGTCGTCTGACTAGCACAGAAATTGCGGAAGACGTGGACATCAGCACTTTTTCGGCACATTGAGACAGACGTGCGGAGGAATTCACGCGCGGGGACATTTCCGCATGGCGCAAAGCAACACCGTGATGAAGCCTCACAGGACATGTTGGGGCATGTCCAGCTCATGCACAATTTCTCAGATATTCCCACGACTGAAAAGCAACCGAAAGCTGTCTGAGCCATCTGAAAGCCATCCTGTGAGACCAACACGGAGGTGGTTTTGTGCCGTGCCATGAGTGGCACGGTGGCGCATCCCTCCGCTCCTCTTTCCATGAAAAAAACTCCTGTAACAGTGGAATGTACCGAAAAAGTGCAGATGTCCACGCCTTCTGCCTTTTTTTGGAAGGAAGTCAGACGACATCCCGGATCAACAAAGCCTTCATGTTGGAAATGATCTGGTTGTTTCAGCGGGGTGTCAGCCTGTCGATCGGCGCTTGGAGAGCGCCGCACTCTCAGACGCTGTGGGCGGTCTTTAAACCAGCTGGAGCACTCCTTAATATGTGTAATCCCCATAAAATCATCCCTGAAAGCCATCTGAATTTTCCGAATGGTGTCCACCTGGAGGTCTCTGACAGTTTCTGGAAAAATTTGATGCAGCAAAGCTCCAAATCGTTCAGACATTTATTCGCAATAAAAATCCAATGAGAGGGGTGGACCACTGCTCACACAAAGCCTGCTCACAGGCAAATGACGCAACCGACAGGCCTGAAAAACTCATGCATGCACACGAAGATTCAAGCTTGGCTGATGCAATCACACGTGATTCAAATCCATATGGTTTTTGCAAAAAATAAAAAGGTCGGATACTTTTCTAACAGACCTCATATTTGTGGATCACCCGCTGTACATTTGCACCATACCTCCATACAATCGGACCCTCAGTCACATTTCTACTACTCTTTCCCATAACTTCATGCTGTGGCTGATCAACTTTATGCTTCTGTGGTTACTACTGCAGCTCTGCACATCACCCTTGTTCTTAAAAATAAGAACTCAGAGATAACATATCTCGGAAGGACTCCTTCTTCAGTTGGATGGCTTCCTTGACCACCAGTTGTGAGGCTGAGTGGAGGTGAGGCACAAACAGAGGCTGGACACAAAATGCAGACTCTTAGGTGAGACGTATGAGTAAAAAGGCAGGGTCTTTAATGCAGGCAAGGGTTCGGTACACAGGTGAGCAGTCCACGGAGCAAAGGTAACAGGCAGGGGAGAGACAAAAGACGTGGTCCAAAACAAAGAGGGTTCTGTAAGCAAGCAAACTGGGTTGTCAGGGCTGAGGCAAAAGGCAGAGCAGGGTCAAAAATGGCTAGGCAACAATAGGACTGTGACAGAGAGCTGTTGAGTGAAGGAGTTCAACAAATGAGCAAGGAAGGAGTGAATAGAGGCGGCTTAAGTAAGGAAGGTGGTGATAGGATAATGAGACGCATGTGTGGGAGAAGGTTCTGGATAAGGGGTGTGGCAGAAAGATGAGGATGAGGACAGAACAGGTGCAAGAGTGTGAGGGAAGGAAAACACAAAGCAGACAGAACCAGAGTGAAGTGCTGAAAGATACAAAGGCACCAAAGCAAGTGCAAGATAGTGACATGACATAACAACCAAAGATAAATCAAAGACAGACGAAAATACTAACATGAAAAGATTTGTACAAAGAAATAATTATGAAAAGGGAACAACCAGTAAAATTATGCTAAAATAAAACAAGAATGGAACTCACAGGTGGCAAAAATAAATAACAGATAATTCAACATATGATAAGAACAAAACAAATGATTAAACTAATGATTACACAATGACGACACAGGCTGGCAGGACAAAACTATATCGGGCTGAAAAATGACTACAGAGAGAAAAGTAATAAAGAAAACAAAGTGGCAAAACAAACTAAAAGAATCATGGAGGATAAATGGAAAACAGAAAACAAAATCCGAGCATAATGAATAACCGATAATGCAATAAATGAGCGAACAGACAATACAATAACAAACCAAAACCGGGGATCAAAGAATAATGCACAAAAAGGAATAATCAGAACCAAACTGGAATGAGAATTAACAAGTGACAAAAATAAAACAACTAATAAATCAAGCCAGGGGCAGACAGAAGGAAAAGAAAAGGGGACAAATAAAAACTGGAACACAAACAGGACCGAAACCTGACACTGGTGACTTTTGAACTATTATGGGAAATTCAGAGACCCTGTCTTCAATGCTCAAACCCCTTCACCGTCTACTGGAAATGGACAGAGCAATGTGAGCTAGCATTCACACGAATAAAAACAGCATTGCTGGATTCAGACACTATGAAACATTTTGACCCCAAATTGCCCTTACAGCTTGCATGTGATGCTTCCCCCTAATGGGTAGGAGCAGTAGTTTCACACATAATGTCTGGTGGCAAGAAGCACCTTATTGCATTTGCTTCTCGCACACTCAGCAAAGCAGAAAGCAATTATGCTCAGGCTGAACGAAAGGGTCTGGGAATTGTGTTCCACTATTACCTTTTTTTGGAGGAGGTTGATCCTTCCAACTGATCACTGACCCCTCACGACTATCTTTGGACCCCATACTGGTATTCCACAATTAGCAGCCAGTCGGGTGCAAAGATGGGCATTGTCACTATCCACAATGAAGTGGTCTCCTTCTAAATGTTATATCAGCAGTTAAGTAAAATAACACATGAGAATATAGCAAGAGGTCCAGCAAAGTCACCCACATATTTACCTTTGTAGTTAGCAAGTTGTTCAAGGGTGGTGGCCATGTGGTTAGTGCACTTGGTTTTAATGTGGAAGGTTTCCAGTTCAAATCCCACCCCTGCTACATTTCTACAGGTAACGTGGAGTTGCGTCAGGAAGGACATCCGGCGTAAAACTTGTGCAAATTCATCATGCACATCCACCTTAGGTTTGCTGTGATGATCCCAAGTGCAAAACGAGGGAGCAGCCAAAAGGACTTACTAAGGTGAGGCAGACGGATATTGGTCGAGAACACTGAATGAAAGCCTGATTGATACTCCTAATGGAAAGTAGAGAAGCTTGAATCTTCGACTGGACTGGGTTGCTTGACGTGAGGACGTTTCGCTTCAAATCACAGAAGCTTCCTCAGCTAAAATTCTTGCTCTGGTAGTCTGACTTCTGTCTTGACTCTTGTAGGGAAGAATAAACCAGAAGCCAACAAAAGCTGGAGTTTTTTATCCTAACCAGATCCCACCTAGCGAGAGGCTGACTGCTATAGGCTAGTGACTAAACAATAGCTCTAATTAGCACCTATTGTGCTCTAGTTAGCACTCTCCTAATGACAGGACGGAAGCCTCCTCTGATGGCTCCCTTGACGACTCTCTCCTGATGACGTGAATGACTCATTACCATGAACAAAAGACTGAAACTGCTTTGACCTGAGTACCACATTGTAAACAGGGGACAAAGCGCGTCTGAGACCCGCTCCGCGGTTAAGGCTGGGTTTCAACTGTTTTACAAAGAATGCTTCCTTGACACCTCTCTCAAACCATTTCTTCTCTCTGGCTAAGATTTTAACTTCCTTGTCCTCAAACGTGTGGTTAGTGTCTTTCAGATGGAGATGAACTGCAGACTGAGGTCCACTGGCGACCTCTCTGCGGTGCTGGTATAGCCTCTTGTGTAAAAGTTGCTTCGTCTCACCTATGTAGTGTTCATTACAGTTTTTCTGACATCTGATATGATACACTACATTGCTCTGTTTGTAACTAGGGATCCTGTCCTTAGGGTGAAATGTCTCAAGGTGTTGACTGGTTTAAAGTAAACTGGGATTTTGTGCTATCTGAAGATCATCTGTAGTTTTTCCCCTACTCCTGCTAAATAAGGGAGACACTCCTCTTCTTCTTGTCTCCGTCTCCTGTCTATCTGGTCTCTTTGTTTTCTGGGACTTCTGCACTTTGTCCAGGGACCAACGTGGGTACCCACATACTGTGAGGGCTTTCCATACAAGTTGTTGCTCTTTAGCCCTTCCCTCTGCAGTTGTGGGCACCTGTAGGGCTCTGTGTTGAAGAGTCCAGATAGTCCCCGAGCTTGTGTTCAAGGGGGTGGTTTGAGCCAAAGAGCAGATATTGGTCAGTGTGAGTGGGTTTTCTGTAAACCTCTGTCTGGAGCTGCCTGTTCTCTCCAATCGTAACATCACAGTCCAAGAAGGCTAAATAGTTGTTTCTGGCATCCTCACATGTGAACTTGATATTGGAGTCCATCGAATTGATGTGTTCTGTAAAGTCCTTGACCTCCTGTTGCTTGATTTTAACCCATGTGTCATCAATATATCTGAACCAGTGACTGGGAGAGATGCCCGTGAACGACGTCAAGGCTGTCTTCTGCACTCGCTCCATGTACAGATTGGCCACAATGGGGGATACCGGAGACCCCATCGCACAACCATGGATCTGCCTGTAGTAATTCCCCCTAAACAGGAAATACGTGGTGTTAAGACAGATCTCCAAGAGTTGGCAGATGTGGTCTGGTGTGAGTTTGGTCCTTTCAGGTAGAGATACATCTTCCAGCAGTCTCTGCCTCACAGCTGAGATGGTCTCAGCGGTGGGGATGCAGGTGAACAACGAAGTCACATCAAATGACACCATAGTTTCATCTGCCTCCAGCTGCAGGGCCTTGATTTTGTTCACAAAATCTTGTGTTCTCCACATGGTGGTCTGAGTTACCCACTAGAGGAGCCAAAATCCACTTGAGGTGCTTGGCCAAATTGTATGTGATGGAATCTGTGCTACATACAATAGGCCTGAGTGGCACGTCCTGTTTGTGGATTTTGGGCAGTCCATAGATGCATGGAGTGGCGTCCCCCGGGTACAGTCTGTACCCTCAATTGAGTGAGTCCATATTTTTTTCCCTCTGCTTGGTCTAAAAAAGTAACTGTTACTGACTGCCACAATTTTTTTTCTTGATTTCTTATAGTGTTTCTTAAAGCCAGAAAGTTGCCATTTGAAATTACTTTAGTTTTGTGTCATGTCTGTGATCTTGTTGTGAAAGTGTAGGTACACGGACCCACAACAGGGGGCGCAATGAACGGACAATGGAGAAAGGTGAATAACAAGTTTTACTGTTGTGGAATGAGCACAACCAATACAACAATCAATAGTTTGGGGTTTAAGCCGAAATCTGCTGGTGTCGTGTGGGCAGGCTCGAAGGTAGGAGACGTCCGTCCTAGTCGAACCGGAACCACCCAGATCTCCTCTGCCACCGAACCCCAGAAGTACTGGAACCGCCAAGTCCCGAATTCCCAGGTGGCCACTGCCTCCGCTCGTCGGATCCGGTACTGCTGGCGGGGAAGAGCAACAAACACACAGGTGTGGATGCGACAGCACCCAGTAAACGGAGAGGGGAGAAGCCGCCTCCACCTCTTGTCACAATTAAGCAGGAAGGTGAGTACTTATCCAAGTAATTAGCTTTCAGTAGTCAGCTGTCCTGAAAAGGTTTAACAAGTTTTATCAGGTTATACAGAATATGCTTGCAGAGAAGGTTACCTCAATCTTAAGGCGATATCTCGGCACTGAGGTGGAGACGCCGTCCTGCTGATATACCTCCGTGCTGAGTGGAACAGCTGTGTCCAGTGATGGGTGACAGCTGTCACCCTGGCTGCTCCCGTAAGGCGGCAGCGCCCTCTGGTGCCTGGAGCCCGCACTCCAGGCAGGGCGCCCTCTGGTGGTGGTGGGCCAGCAGTACCTCCTCTTCAGCGGCCCACACAACAGGACCCCCCCCTCAACGGGCGCCTCCTGGCGCACGACCGGGCTTGTCCGGATGGCGACAGTAGAAGTCGGCCAGGAGGGCCGGGTCCAGGATTAAGCCCTTCTTCACCCAGGAGCGTTCCTCGGGACCGTACCCCTCCCAGTCCACCAGGTACTGAAAACCCCGGCCCATCCGACGGACGTCGAGGAGCCGGCGCACAGTCCAAGCCGGTTCCCCGTCGATGATCCGGGCAGGAGGTGGCGCCGGACCCGGGGTGCAGAGGGGTGAGGTGTGATGGGGCTTGATCCTTGACACGTGAAATACTGGATGGATCCGCAGCGAGGCCGGGAGCTGGAGCCTCACTGCGGCGGGGTTGATGACTTTCAGGATTCTGAAGGGTCCGATGTATCGTTCCTGGAGTTTTGGGGAGTCCACTTGCAGAGGGATGTCTTTGGTGGACAACCATACCTCCTGCCCAGGACGATACTTGGGGGCCGGGGCCCGCCGCCGGTCTGCATGTTTCTTCGCCCTCGTCCGGGCCTTCAATAAAGCAGAGCGGGCGGCACGCCACACCCGACGGCACTTCCGTAGGTGGGCCTGGACCGAGGGCACACCGACCTCTCCCTCAACCACCGGAAACAAGGGGGGCTGATACCCCAAGCACACCTCAAAAGGGGAGAGGCCGGTGGCTGACGACACTTGACTGTTGTGGGCGTACTCGATCCAGGCCAGGTGGGTACTCCAGGCCGTCGGGTGCGCGGCTGTCACACAGCGTAGTGTCTGCTCCAGTTCCTGGTTGGCCCGCTCTGCTTGCCCGTTGGTCTGGGGGTGATACCCGGACGAGAGGCTGACCGTGGCCCCCAGTTCCCGGCAGAAGCTCCTCCAAACGTGCGAGGTAAACTGGGGACCGCGATCGGAGACGATGTCTGATGGTATCCCATGCAGACGGACGACGTGGTGGACCAAGAGGTCCGCGGTCTCCTGGGCCGTTGGTAGCTTCGGGAGGGCCACGAAGTGGGCCGCCTTGGAGAAACGGTCCACTATCGTGAAGACGACGGTGTTTCCCTGGGACGGCGGGAGACCCGTGACAAAGTCCAGGCCGATGTGGGACCAGGGGCGATGTGGAACGGGCAGCGGCTGTAGCAGCCCTGAGGTCTTTCGGTGGTCGGCCTTGCCCCTGGCGCAGGTGGTACAGGCCTGGACGTAGTCCCGGACGTCGGCCTCCAGGGACGCCCACCAGAAGCGCTGCCGGACGACTGCCACGGTCCTTTGCACCCCAGGGTGACAGGAGAGCTTAGAACCGTGACAGAAGTCCAGTACTGCAGCTCTGGCTTCTGGTGGGACGTAGAGTCTGTTCTTTGGTCCGGTTCCGGGGTCCGGGTCACGGGTCAGGGCCTCCCGGACGGTCTTCTCCACGTCCCAGGTGAGGGCGGCCACGATAGCGGACTCCGGGATGATGGGATCCGGGGGATCCGACGGTTCCGTTTTGACTTCGTCTTCGTGTACCCGGGACAATGCATCCGATCTTTGATTCTTGGTCCCGGGACGGTAGGTAATCCGGAAGTCAAAACGGCCAAAGAACAGTGACCAGCGGGCTTGCCTGGGGTTCAGCCGCTTGGCGGTCCTGATGTACTCCAGGTTCCGATGGTCAGTGAAAACCGTGAATGGCACGGCTGTTCCCTCCAACAGATGTCTCCACTCTTCGAGGGCCTCTTTCACAGCAAGGAGTTCTCGATTGCCGACGTCATAGTTCCGTTCGGCCGGGGTCAACCTGCGGGAAAAATAGGCACACGGGTGAAGGACCTTATCGGTATTCCCGCTCTGGGAGAGTACCGCTCCTATCCCTGAGTCCGAGGCATCCACTTCAACCACTAACTGGCGGCTAGGGTCGGGCTGCACCAGAACTGGTGCAGACGAGAAGCGCCGTTTCAACTCCTTGAACGCGGCTTCGCACCGATCCGACCAGGTGAAGGGGACTTTTGGTGAGGTCAGGGCTGTCAGGGGGCTAACTACCTGACTGTAGCCCTTAATGAACCTCCTGTAGAAATTAGCAAAGCCGAGGAACTGTTGCAGCTTCCTACGGCTTGTGGGTTGGGGCCAATCTCTCACCGCCGCAACCTTGGCCGGATCCGGAGCGACGGAGTTAGAGGAGATGATGAACCCCAAGAAGGACAAAGAAGTGCGGTGGAACTCACACTTCTCGCCCTTCACAAACAGGCGGTTCTCCAACAACCGCTGTAGGACCTGACGGACATGCCGGACATGAGTCTCAGGATCCGGGGAAAAGATGAGTATATCGTCTAGATACACGAAGACGAACCGGTGCAGGAAGTCCCGCAAGACATCGTTTACCAACGCTTGGAAAGTCGCGGGAGCATTAGTGAGACCGAACGGCATGACCAGGTACTCAAAATGACCTAACGGGGTGTTAAATGCCGTCTTCCATTCGTCTCCCTTCCGGATCCGAACCAAATGATACGCATTCCTAAGATCAAGCTTGGTGAAGATTTTGGCTCCATGCAAGGGGGTGAACACTGAATCCAACAAGGGCAACGGGTATCGGTTGCGAACCGTGATTTCGTTCAACCCCCTGTAATCAATGCATGGACGAAGTCCGCCATCTTTTTTACCCACAAAAAAGAAACCAGCACCCATCGGAGAGGTGGAATTCCGGATCAACCCGGCAGCTAATGAGTCCCGGATGTAGGTCTCCATTGATTCGCGTTCCGGCCGTGAGAGGTTGTACAGCCTACTGGACGGGAACTCACTGCCTGGAACCAAATCAATGGCACAATCATACGGGCGGTGGGGAGGAAGCGTGAGAGCCAGATCCTTGCTGAACACGTCCGCGAGGTCATGGTACTCCGCTGGCACCGCCTTCAGATTGGGCGGGACTCGGACCTCCTCCTTAGCGTGGAAGCCGGGGGGAACCGAGGAACCTAGACACTCCCGATGGCAGGTCTCGCTCCACTGTACCACTACCCCGGACGGCCAATCGATCCGGGGATTGTGCTTTAGCATCCAGGGAAAACCCAGAACCACACGGGAGGTGGCCTGAGTCACAAAGAACTCGATCACCTCCCGGTGGTTACCTGACACCACCAGAGTTACCGGTGGTGTCTTATGCGTGATCGGTGGGAGTAGGGAGCCATCTAGTGCCCGAACCTGTACAGGCGAGGTAAGAGCCACCAGAGGGAGCCCTATCTCCCTGGCCCATCTACTGTCTAGCAGATTCCCCTCAGAGCCCGTGTCCACCAGTGCTGGGGCCTTCAGGGTTGAATCCTCATAAAGGATCGTGACTGGGAGTCGTGTGGCAATGTGGGTGTGTCCCACGTGAATGTTTTGGCCCACCCCTGGCCCAGTCTCTAGGGGCGGGCGTTGGAGTTTAACCGCTCGGGGCAGTCGCTTGCAAGATGCTCACTCGAGCCACAAACAAAACAAGCTCCGTAGGCCCACCTCCTTTGTGCTCCAGGTGCCCTAAATGTTGCCCTGCTCGTGTCCATAGCTTCGTCAGCAGGGGGAGCCGTAGGCGCACGGAGCGCAGGAACAGAGGAGCGTGGGGAGGGCGGAGCTCGGTCGGAACCGGAAGGGAGAGGGACGACGCGTGCCTGGCCACGCCCTTCGCCTCGTTCCCGACGGCGTTCTTCTAGCCGGTTGTCGAGTCGTATAACTAGATCGATTAGCCCATCTAAGTCCCGCGGTTCGTCCTTCGCCACCAGGTGCTCTTTTAGGACCAGTGACAGTCCGTTTACAAAGGCGGCGCGGAGGGCAGTGCTATTCCAGCCGGATCTCGCCGCCGCGATGCGGAAGGCGACTGCATAGGCAGCTGCGCTCCGACGCCCCTGTCTCATTGACAGTAGCACGGTTGAAGCGGTCTCTCCTCTATTGGGGTGATCGAACACCGTTCTGAGCTCCCGCACAAACCCATCGTATGTATGAAGGAGCCGTGAGTTCTGCTCCCAGAGCGCTGTAGCCCAAGCGCGTGCCTCCCCGCGAAGCAGGTTTATTACATAAGCTACTTTGCTAGCGTCAGTCGCGTACATCACGGGACGCTGTGCAAAGACGAGCGAACACTGCATCAAAAAATCCGCGCACGTCTCCACACAGCCTCCGTACGGTTCTGGAGGGCTTATGTAAGCTTCTGGGGACGGAGGAAGGGACCGTTGAACGACCAGTGGAACGTCACTCTCACGCGCAGGGTCCTCGGGAGGGAGAGCCGCAGCGGCGCCCTGAGGGCGCGCTTCCAGTTGTGCGGCGAGAGCCTCCACCCTGCGGTTTAGGAGAACGTGCTGCTCGGTCATCAAATCGATCCGAGTGGTGAAAGCGGTGAGGATCCGCTGCAACTCACCGATTACCCCTCCTGAAGACGCCGACGCGCCCTGTTCTTCCATTGGCCGTTCAACAGCCGGTTGACGCCCCTCGGGATCCATGACGCTGGCCGAGATATCCTGTTGTGAAAGTGTAGGTTCACGGACCCACAACAGGGGGCGCAATGAACGGACAATGGAGAAAGGTGAATAACAAGTTTTACTGTTGTGAAATGAGCACAACCAATACAACAATCAATAGTTTGGGGTTTAAGCCGAAATCTGCTGGTGTCGTGTGGGCAGGCTCGAAGGTAGGAGACGTCCGTCCTAGTCGAACCGGAACCACCCAGATCTCCTCTGCCACCGAACCCCAGAAGTACTGGAACCGCCAAGTCCCGAATTCCCAGGTGGCCACTGCCTCCGCTCGTCGGATCCGGTACTGCTGGCGGGGAAGAGCAACAAACACACAGGTGTGGATGCGACAGCACCCAGTAAACGGAGAGGGGAGAAGCCGCCTCCACCTCTTGTCACAATTAAGCAGGAAGGTGAGTACTTATCCAAGTAATTAGCTTTCAGTAGTCAGCTGTCCTGAAAAGGTTTAACAAGTTTTATCAGGTTATACAGAATATGCTTGCAGAGAAGGTTACCTCAATCTTAAGGCGATATCTCGGCACTGAGGTGGAGACGCCGTCCTGCTGATATACCTCCGTGCTGAGTGGAACAGCTGTGTCCAGTGATGGGTGACAGCTGTCACCCTGGCTGCTCCCGTAAGGCGGCAGCGCCCTCTGGTGCCTGGAGCCCGCACTCCAGGCAGGGCGCCCTCTGGTGGTGGTGGGCCAGCAGTACCTCCTCTTCAGCGGCCCACACAACAGATCTGCTTTTTTTCTACAAAATTAAACAACTGAATGAACATCCTCCGAGGCCGGTGATTCCATAATTTTTGCCAGGGGTTGTACATGCAGTGAGTATCCGACTCAGGTCTCCCACAGCTGGAACATAACCGGTGCGCAATCCACCCCATTTTCAACTGTTTTTTTCTTTTAATACTGCATCATGAATTTATAATCAATAACCATTTATATTAACTGGGTTACACTAAGCTTTTCATGCCTGTGCCTACTTCACAGCACACCCAGTGCCTGCAATCAGCAGATTACGTTTTTATTTGTCATGATGCTCACAGAGGACAGCTACAGCCACCGTATGATGGCTGTTTTGAGTATTGGAAACAGGGGACAAAAACTTTGTGGTTGGCATCAGAGGGAAAGCTAAACGCATTTCAGTGGACCCCCTCAAACCAGCCCAACTGGATCTGGACAGGTCTACGGAGCCCCCGGTGATGGGTGCGCTGCCGCCTCAGGTGTTGCTGCATTTGGGTATGCTCTTATCAAGTCTCTCCATGAGGAGACCAACCTGGGAGCCCAAAAAGGATATCAGGCGGTCTTGTCACTTAGCTAGTTCACTCATGCTGGTGTTCAAAGTCTGCAACAGCTCCTCCTGTTGTGCAAGCTTCTGTCCCTGAACACGGAGCGCCAGGTGGATGGGTGATGAGTCTTCTGTGTCCATGTTTGGCCCGTTCATTCTGTCAGGAACCTGGACCCAAAAAGGCTGAACACAAATGAGAGACTCACACATACTATAAATAGATTTACTGAAAAATCAAGCAAAGGTAGGCAAGCCAAAATCAGCAACAGTATCCAAATCATGAGACTAAGTTGAGGTCAAAAACAGGCAAAAGGTTCAGTACATGGCAAGGGCAAAACAAGATCAAGAACTGTGAGCAAAAGGCTGGAACAAAGACACAAGGAACAACAAACTGGCAAACACCTGTTAAAACAGAGGGTTTAAATAACAGGTGTGATTAGGGAAAATGAGACTCAAGTGTGGTAGAACAACCAGGGGTGGCAACAAAAGGGACAAGACACACCCAGACCCAAACCCAAACACAAGAGCGTGCAGTCAAACAAACACAAAGCAGACAGAACTTGAACATTAAGAAAAACCCAAACATGACTACAATGAAAAATACAAAAACCCACACATGAAATAACCACTCACATGACCCTCAGTGGTTAGAAAAAATGTCCTTGTTCGATTGTAGGAAGAAACCTCAAGTAAACCACACTTGAAGGGATGACCATCTGCTTTGGCCATATGAGCAATAACCAAGAAATAAATAAACAAAAATCAAAGAAAGCACAACAAAGAAATTGTCAGGTTTTGGATTTCTTGCATCGTGTTTTGTTATTCTGTTGTGTTTAGTTATTTTGTTAGATTGGTCTTTTATTGCATGCTACTCTCTTGCTTGTCTTTTTCCTGCTTGGGGTTTTCTGTCCCTATCTCTCTTGTCTGTCTCTTGGTGCTTGGTGGTGGACGTTTCACTCTGTCTAGCCACACCTTTGTTCTGGTGCTTTCCACGCACACCTGTTTCTAATCTGCAGCTCATCTCCTGGGTTCACTTCATAAGATTCACTTGCTTCCCTAGACCTTCACCGAATCAATGTGCCTTGTACCTCCCTTCCAGCTCTGTTTCCTGTTTTTCATAGTCCTGCTTGTCTCGTTGTGTTTTTTGACCACCTGCCTGTTTTATTGACCACTCCTTTTGCTTGATGTTTTTTGTACTGTTGCACATTTTGGACTGCCTACCTGTGTACTGAATCCAGCAAATATCTACAGAGCTGTGTGTTTGAGTTCTGCTTTTGTGTCCAGCCATTTCTGTTCACCAAGCCTGATAGACATGTCCAACATGCTAGATAGAGATGATGGAAGTAAGAAAATGAATCACAACATGGTTATTTTTTAGTCTGATAGAAAATTTTACCCAAGGGTCTTGTTAGTCTCTGATGATGACAGGCCAAAACCTTTTAGCTATCAGGATTCCTGAATGGAAATTTTTACTTTGTTAACTGCTTGATCTCCACAATAAAGGTCAAACAAGGTTGACATCCATCAGATTCTATGACGTTACCCAGTAATGTGACAACTAAGCATAAAAGATGGTGCAAACTATTCCTTCTTGCCACTGTATTAACACAACCAATAATTTGCATCAGTTTTTACCAAAATTGAAGCTACTTTTAAATTTTCCTTCTTGTGCAAACAGGAAATTGACATTTGTCACAATTTTTACTATTTTTACACCTTAACTCCAAAACATTCAGTCATAATTAATTCAAAGTATGTCTTTTTGGAATCTTTATGATCAGCATTTTAAATGTTGACCCCTGTGTCTTCATTGACATCTACTTGGCGACAGCTGCCACCCTGGGATGTTCATGGTACACTGAGGCTCAAGTGTGTCATAAGTCCCCTTAAGCAGTACCAGTTTTGTCAAATTTGGCTTCTCACCCATGGACTACATGGGGACTGTGTCTGTTTTTTGACATGATTTTCTCCACAGAATTTGTCAAAGACTGTGATGGTGCTACATGTACTACTTGATTTCTTGATCCTGTGATGATTTCTGTTCTTCACCAATCATCTATACTGATCATTTTAAAACGTTTCACTCATCACTGAGCTGCTGAACTTTAAAGCTGCTGGGATAAATCTACTTCTTAAGAAGCCCAATTTGTACTTTGTTTTGCTGCCAATTTCAACACCTACAATCAGGTACACAAGTATTTTGACAGAGACAAGATTTGTTGGCTTCTGTGCACCACCACAAGATACAATTGAAGTGTAAACTGTCAGAATTAATACAAGAATTTCAAGAAACTCTTGTATTAAAACCAAGAAATTACTATCCTACCCCTTTTATACACACTCCTGCCATTTACAGAGGCCTCAAGTACTTTGACAAACAGGGGCACCACCAGGGATTTTGGGCCCCTTGAAAAGAAATCTTACTGGGCCACTCCCACACACAGTATTTTGTCAGTATTATACAATAGATGTATTAGGGGCCTCTCTGGGCTCTTGTCAATCATGTGCCCCAAGAATCCTTCTCCTTATTCTCCCCTTTTCGGCACCTCTGTTGACAAATCATCATTTTTGCAGCCAGTTTTTTTTTTGACACAACTCCAAGGATGGAGACATTTCAAAGTCCCTCAACATGTCTTGGACTTCCTCTCCATCAGTCAAATACAAACAGTATGATAGCGTTTGATTAATCTGTCTGGAGGAGGCAGTTCTCAAAAACTGAGTGACAGTGCAAGCAAACTAGTGAGGGAAGCCACGAAGACAAGGAGTTACATGCTTCTGTGGCTGTGACTGCAGAAACTGTAGGTACAACTATTGTGAGCTGTACCACCAATCACAGCTTTACAGTGAAGTGAAACAGATTTAGACACAAGAAAATGGATCAAGTCTCCATGAACCTTTAATTTTCAATTTTTTAATTTATTTCATTTATATAGCGTCAAATCACAACAAAGTTGCCTCAAGGCGCTTCACACAAGTAAGATCAAACCTTACCAATCACCAGAGCAAACACACAATTGACAGTGGTAAGGAAAACCACCCTATGATGATTTGAGGAAGAAGCCTCAAGCAGACCAGATTCAAAGGGGTGACCCTCTGCTTGAGCCATGCTACCAACACAATTTACAAAACAATTCACAAAACAAATATACGGGAAATGTTGGACAGGACTGGAGGGTTACAGAAACAGACACCACACCCATCTCTGGATGGATCCACACCTCAGAGAAAAAACAGAATCAGGCATGAGAAAGACAACAAATACAGCATAATTTGTCAGCATTAAACAACAAGAAAAACAGAAGAAATACTAAGATGATCACTGGCCATGAGCCCTCAGCTTCAATAAAAGACCCAGAATTTAGATAAAGTTGAGGCCGTGGCCCGCTCTGTTTCCTAATAAAATGAATTTAAAAGGGTAGGAAGGATAGTAACATACTATTCCAGTATGCTAGCCATACAAAAGGGAAAATAAGTGCATCTTAAGTCTGGACTGTTTTATTGATGCAGGGAGATCATTCCACAGAACAGGAGCATGATAAGAGAAAGCTCTGTGACCCACAGATTTTTTATTCACCCTAGGGACACTAAGTAGTCCTGCAACCTGAGAACGCAAACCCAAGCCGGTACGTAGGGTTTAATTAGGTCAGCTAAGTACAGAGGTGCCAGTCCGTGAACAGTTTTACAGGCTAGTAGCAGAACCTTAAAATCTGATCTCACTGGGACAGGAAGCCAGTGAAGAGATGCTAAAATGGGTGTAATGTGGTCAAACTTTCTTCTTCCTGTCAAAAGTCTGGCAGCAGCATTTTGAACCAACTGGAGATCCCAATGCTGGACTATGGTAAACCACAAAATAGAACATTGCAGTAGTTCAATCGAGAAGAGGCAAACATATGAATCAGGTTCTCAGCATCAGCCATAGACAGGATGGGATGAATCTTAGCTATATTTCACAGGTGGAAGAAAGCAGTCCTCGTAATATCTCTAATGTGGAGGTCAAAGGACAACACAATGTGGAGGTCAAAGGACAACACAACGTAGGATCAAAAACTACCCCAAGATTCCTCACTTTGTCAGTGTGATGTATGACACTGGTCAAATTGATGCTGATGTCTCACTGGACCAAGAACCATCATTTCAGTCTTATCAGAGTTTAAAAGCAGGAAATTGCTAGACATCCAGCTTTTCACTGATGCAAGGCAATCTTCTAAGGATTTTATGTGGATAAGATTACCGGCAGTTATCGGCATGTATAACTATCATCAGCACAGCAGTGAAAGGTAATCCCAAAACACAGCAATATGTGCCCAAGGGGTTCTATATAAGGGTGATTCTTTAACTACGGGCACTATTGGCCTTGTAAATGTAATTTCCACCACACCATTGCCTTACAATATAAAGCGCCTTGGGGCAACTGTTTGTTGTGATTTGGCGCTATATACATGTGCTGTGATGTCACTGTTTATCTCCATAGAAACTACCCAAACAATCTTTCATACAAACTGTTTAGGGACATTACAGTGTTGTGGTGGAAATTACAGCAATAGTGTGGGACAACTACATTTTGTTTAAAAAAATCACAACAGTTGTATGACAATGAATACCCCAATTATGTTTTATTTTACTGATATTTTATTCAGAGATATTTTAAAACATTAGAAAAAATGTTTCTTTACCATTCATTTTTATCATTGAAGATCAAAAGTCTGGGTGTGGGACAAGTACAAAACGGCAATATTTGCATATAATGATGCTGAAAAAAGGTGAAAAAGTCATCATAGACTACTAGAACAAATTTCTTAACACACTTTCATTGTAAAGATAACTATAAAAGTGTGAAATTTCCCCTTTTTTCTGTTTTTCATACAATATGATCAAAGGACATAATAAGTGCCCATAGTCTAAGAATCACCCATAAAGGGAGAAAAGCAGGGGGCCTAAGATGGATCGCTGTGGAACCCCAAATTCCATGTCATTAAGGTTAGAGGTAGTGTTATTGTACAAAACACAGTGAGAGTGACTGGTCAGGTATGACATCAACGATGCAAGGGCACACCCAGTAATCCCAAAATGATTCTCCAGCCTATCGAGTAAAATATGATGATCCACAGTATCAAATGCAGCACTAAGATCTAACAGCACCAGAACCGTAGTGTTGTCCGAATCCATTGCAAGCAGAAGATCATTCACCACTTTAGTGAGAGTTTTCTAAAAGCAGTGGCTCAAAAAGATTATTCTCAGTAAGGTGGTCCATGAGCTGCCATGAAACCTCCTTTTCCAGAATTTTAGAGCAAAACCATAGATTTGATATCGGCCTATAGTTTTAATCCCTGCAGATTTTAAACATTTAGGAACAGATCCAGAAGTTAATGAGAGATTAATAATTTCCAGCACAGTCGGCTCAAGAGTGGGTTTTGTTGGTATAGGATCAAATAAGCAAGGTGTGCTTTTTGTAGACATTACGAGTTTCATTAGCATGCCTAGACAGATACTCTCAAATTCTGTAAATCTAAGTAACACCTCAGTAATGGCACCCATCTCAACAGTAGGGTGTAGTGGTTGAGTTAAGGCATGCTTAACCCAGCTGTTACACATGTTGTTAAACATATCAGGGATATGTTTAACCTAATGTCTTCTATTTTCTTCTTGCAGCAATCCAAGAAATCTTGTGCTGTAAAAGGAAGCGACTTACAGGTGGTTGTCCATGAATAAGTGTTGGCACCGTGTTGAACAAGAACTTTGAGTTATGCTTGTTTTTGTTGATCAAATCAC
This sequence comes from Thalassophryne amazonica, assembly GCF_902500255.1. Taxonomy (NCBI): domain Eukaryota; kingdom Metazoa; phylum Chordata; class Actinopteri; order Batrachoidiformes; family Batrachoididae; genus Thalassophryne; species Thalassophryne amazonica. The sequence goes on along the minus strand of NC_047107.1, from coordinate 9,610,617 downwards.
AGTAATAGGTCTGCTTTGCAGCCAGTCATGCATGCTTATAGTCTAAGATAGCATCGCGCCAGGCAATGTGGAAGACTTCTAATTCTGAAATACACCATTTCTGTTCTAGACCTCTAGCCTTATGCTTGAGGTCACGGAAGTAATCACTGAACCAAGGTGACGGTGTTTTGGGGGGGGCGTGGGTTTAATTAAGGTGGCGCAATCATGTCGAGTTTAGTTTTGGGCACCGAGTTTAAATTATCCACAAGACTGTCTACTGATTGGGCATTTTCCATACGTGAAGCTAAGATATCAGGCAGTCTAACATTCAGTTCAGTCGTAGCTGAGGAGTTGATGCATCGCTGCAGTGATAAATAAGGTTGCTGTTCCACTAAACACGGCAGCAAAACTGTAAACCTAATAATTGAGTGGTCAGAGACCACCGATGCAAGAGGCATGATGTCAATATTTGTGACAGCAATACCATGCGTGAGAACCAAATTCCACTAATGTGCGTCGAGTCCTGAATGCACTGCTGAAATCCTAATGCATCCACAATTTCTATAAATGATTTGTAGAGGGGATCAGAAGGCTTATTTGTATGAATGCTCAAGTCACCAATAATCAGAATGTTATCTGCACTCATTGACAAGTTAGAGATGAACTCACCAAATTCATCTAAGAATTCAGTGGATGAGCCAGGGGCTGATATACAGTGACAAAGTAATACGGCTGATTTTTATTCTTCTGACTTTGACAATATGTAGCATTGTGGGCAGAGCGGAGTATCAGATGTTCAAACGAGTTATATTTGTGACCCCAACAGCTAATAAGCTAAACCTAGATTTATAAATAAGAGCAACACCCCCACCTTGCTTCGCATCATGAGGGACGTGACTAAATGTGTACACTGGTGGGCAGGCCTCATTTAAGGGGAGGACAGCTGTAGGTTTAAGCCAGGTTTCACATAACCCAATCATCTCTAAGTGATGATCCATAATTAGATAATTAATCAACAATGATTTTGAGGACAGTTATGTTAATGAGACCCAGACTAACTCAGTAGGGTTGACAGTTGGACTGTTTGAATTTAGGGGTGGTTCCAGAGTAGCATATATAAGATGCCTGGAAGTACGTTTAGGTTTGAGACATTCCACGCGGGAAAAAGACAACTCCCTTCAGCTTCAGCAGATCAGAGATGGATCTACATGGTGATTAAGCACAGTTTTTACACTGGATGCCCTTTCTGACACAACTCCAAAATAGTAGCTCATGTGCAGACGTGGTTTTGGTTCGGGCGAACTGAGCAGCCGCCCAGGGCGGCATTTTTTCATAACACATGGGGGTTGGCACAAGCACTTAAAAAAACTTGTGCTGCACAACGGTTTTCTATTATGTGTCATATCTGTGTGTGGAGAATTGGCAAACTGGTGTCCCCGACAGCATGCTGAGAAGGTGCACAGAAGCAGTGAGAAGTGAAGATGGGATTAGGGTGTGTGGTCGAAGAAGAGTCCCTTATACAGAGAGTAACAACATGACAAGCCGGAAGAAAAGGGGCACATGACTCGTGCTGAATTCTTGGAGCCAAATTCGCGTTTGGCGTTAAGCTATCTGCTTGTATATCAAGTTTAATTATTCGCTGAAAATTCCAGTTTGTTGCGCATTTGGATGCACAAATACACACAAGGGGTTCAAGATGTAGAAATTCCCTTCGGATCCCAACAAACAAAAATTTGGGAAAATGAAGTCAGCAGTGTGGGATGGAAACATAATCATTTTCATGTAAGTGTGTGTATGTGTTTGTGTGTCATGGTACCTGTATTGCTTGTTGTGATAAACTATTAAAAAAATGTTGAAAAGATGAATTCACTGTGTGCATTGACCAAGAGCCTGTGTGTGTGTGAATGTGTTTATCCTGTGTATGTGTGTGAATGTGTTTATCCTGTGTATGTGTGTGAATGTGTTTATCCTGTGTATGTGTGTGAATGTGTTTATCCTGTGTATGTGTATGAATGTGTTTATCCTGTGTGTGTGCAGTGGTGGGCACAGATAACCAAAAAATTAACTTCGATAACAGATAATCAGATAACTGAAAAGTTATCTTTGATAAAGATAAACCGATGAACCACCCAAAAATGTATCGGAAGTTACAGATAACCGATAAATTCCAGTATTGTCTCTGATACATTTGCAACTGCTAACGAGCTGAATTTGAGTTTTAACACCACGATCGCTTTTGGAAGCATAAAAAGCGACATAAGACCCAAATAATGAGTCAGCACTTCTATGTTTGAACATGCTGCCCCCTTTTGGGAGCTACACAGCAACAGCACCCTGAAAGCAGCCACAAAGCCTAGCTCTCTACCAATCACGATGCTCCGGTCAGGCGGCGGTCTTGAAAAATAAAGGCATCCTAACTTATGGTTTTGTGTGAATACTGATAGAATAACTCCATTAATGTCAATTCTGTCATTTGTACAAAGTTAAAATATAACATATATCTTTTAATGTTGAATAATGCACTAATTCTGAGGTTTTGTAACAAAAACAGACAGATCGCAAAGGATTCTGGGTAAATGTGCCTCTGCTAAACACTGATTGGTTCAGTCATTCATTATGTAAACCAACACGTTAATGTGACGTGTGTTGTGTGTTGGTGTTTACAGATAAATGTGCTTTTGTAAAATATTCCATTTTTTATTTGTAAAAACAGGCATTTTTACGGAGCCCTGGAAGTGTCATTGCAAAATGTTTTGCATGTGGAGAGAATGTGCGCTCTTATTAATGCCGTGTGCACGTTTTATCAATCAATCAATCAATTTTTTTTTTATATAGCGCCAAATCACAACAAACAGTTGCCCCAAGGCGCTTTATATTGTAAGGCAAGGCCATACAATAATTATGTAAAACCCCAACGATCAAAACGACCCCCTGTGAGCAAGCACTTGGCGCTCTATAGTCCAGCCTAGAGGAAATAAATGCATGAATTAGTTTTTCAGCATCACTCTGAGACAAGACCTTTCTAATTTTAGAGATATTGCGTAAATGCAAAAAAGCAGTCCTACATATTTGTTTAATATCAATCAATCAATCAATTTTTTTTATATAGCGCCAAATCACAAACAGTAGCCCCAAGGCGCTTTATATTGTAAGGCAATTTTATTCACTTTATACATGCTTCCCTTAGGCAGTATTATTAGACGGTATTGCTTAAATTTTCATTGTTATGCAGATGATACCCAGCTTTATCTATCCATGAAGCCAGAGGACACACACCAATTAGCTAAACTGCAGGACTGTCTTACAGACATAAAGACATGGATGACCTCCAATTTCCTGCTTTTAAACTCAGATAAAACTGAAGTTATTGTACTTGGCCCCACAAATCTTAGAAACATGGTGTCTAACCAGATCCTTACTCTGGATGGCATTACCCTGACCTCTAGTAATACTGTGAGAAATCTTGGAGTCATTTTTGATCAGGATATGTCATTCAAAGCGCATATTAAACAAATATGTAGGACTGCTTTTTTGCATTTACGCAATATCTCTAAAATCAGAAAGGTCTTGTCTCAGAGTGATGCTGAAAAACTAATTCATGCATTTATTTCCTCTAGGCTGGACTATTGTAATTCATTATTATCAGGTTGTCCTAAAAGTTCCCTGAAAAGCCTTCAGTTAATTCAAAATGCTGCAGCTAGAGTACTGACGGGGACTAGAAGGAGAGAGCATATCTCACCCATATTGGCCTCTCTTCATTGGCTTCCTGTTAATTCTAGAATAGAATTTAAAATTCTTCTTCTTACTTATAAGGTTTTGAATAATCAGGTCCCATCTTATCTTAGGGACCTCGTAGTACCATATCACCCCAATAGAGCGCTTCGCTCTCAGACTGCAGGCTTACTTGTAGTTCCTAGGGTTTGTAAGAGTAGAATGGGAGGCAGAGCCTTCAGCTTTCAGGCTCCTCTCCTGTGGAACCAGCTCCCAATTCAGATCAGGGAGACAGACACCCTCTCTACTTTTAAGATTAGGCTTAAAACTTTCCTTTTTGCTAAAGCTTATAGTTAGGGCTGGATCAGGTGACCCTGAACCATCCCTTAGTTATGCTGCTATAGACGTAGACTGCTGGGGGGTTCCCATGATGCACTGTTTCTTTCTCTTTTTGCTCTGTATGCACCACTCTGCATTTAATCATTAGTGATCAATCTCTGCTCCCCTCCACAGCATGTCTTTTTCCTGGTTCTCTCCCTCAGCCCCAACCAGTCCCAGCAGAAGACTGCCCCTCCCTGAGCCTGGTTCTGCTGGAGGTTTCTTCCTGTTAAAAGGGAGTTTTTCCTTCCCACTGTAGCCAAGTGCTTGCTCACAGGGGGTCGTTTTGACCGTTGGGGTTTTACATAATTATTGTATGGCCTTGCCTTACAATATAAAGCGCCTTGGGGCAACTGTTTGTTGTGATTTGGCGCTATATAAAAAAAAAATTGATTGATTGATTAATAATACTGCCTAAGGGAAGCATGTATAAAGTGAATAAAATTGGTCCTAGCACAGAACCTTGTGGAACTCCATAATTAACTTTAGTCTGTGAAGAAGATTCCCCATTTACATGAACAAATTGTAATCTATTAGACAAATATGATTCAAACCACTGCAGCGCAGTGCCTTTAATACCTATGGCATGCTCTAATCTCTGTAATAAAATTTTATGGTCAACAGTATCAAAAGCAGCACTGAGGTCTAACAGAACAAGCACAGAGATGAGTCCACTGTCCGAGGCCATAAGATCATTTGTAACCTTCACTAATGCTGTTTCTGTACTATGATGAATTCTAAAACCTGACTGAAACTCTTCAAATAGACCATTCCTCTGCAGATGATCAGTTAGCTGTTTTACAACTGAATGTTTCTTTTTCGTTTTGCTCTGTATGCACCACTCTGCATTTAATCATTAGTGATTGATCTCTGCTCTCTTCCACAGCATGTCTTTTTCCTGATTCTCTCCCCTTAGCCCCAACCAGTCCCAGCAGAAGCCCCTCTCTGAGCCTGGTTCTGATGGTTTCTTCCTGTTAAAAGGGAGTTTTTCCTTCCCACTGTCGCCAAGTGCTTGCTCATAGGGGGTCGTTTTGACCATTGGGGTTTTTCTGTAATTATTGTATGGCTTTTGCCTTACAATATAAAGCGCCTTGGGGTAACTGTTGTGATTTGGCGCTATATAAATAAAAATGATTTGATTTGATTTATCCTGAGTATAAATGTGTTTAGCCTGTGTGTATAAATGTGTTTATCCTGTGTATGTAATGTGTTTAGCCTGTGTGTGTGTGTGTGAGTGAATGGGTATATCCTGTGTATGTGTGTACGTGTGTGAATGTTTAACCTGTGTGTGAATTTTATCCTGTGTGCGTGTGTGAATGTTTATCCTGTGTGTGCGTGTGTGTGAATGTGTTTATCCTGTGTGCGTGTGTGTGAATGTGTTTATCCTGTGTGCGTGTGTGTGAATGTGTTTATCCTGTGTGTGTGTATATGAATGTGTTTATCCTGTGTGTGTATATGAATGTGTTAATCCTGTGTGTGTGTGTGAATGTTTATCCTGTGTTTGTGTTTCACCTGTGTGGTGTGTGAATGTGTTTATCCTGTGTGTGTGTAAATGTTTATCCTGTGTATTTGAGAATGTGTTTATCCTGTACGTATGTGTGATTGTGTTTATCCTGTGTGTGTGTACGTGTGTAAATGTTTATCCTGTGTATGTGATTGTGTTTATCCTCTGTATGTGTGAATGTGTTTTCCGGTGGGTGTGAGTGTATTTGTTTATCCTGTGCGTGTGTTTGTGTGCGTCTTAATGTGTTATGTTTGTCTGTATGAGTTTATTGCCTCTGAAAACTTGGAACAAGTGTGAAAGAAACTTTTATATTTCTTCTTAATTGATGTAAATAAAATCCAAGACATATTCAGTGACATGGAAATGTTCATGTTTCCATCCCCTGACTTGTCTGAAGAAAACTGGCAATAAAACTGATTATTATTTTTTATCAGGTTTTAGAGATTTGCTTTAAATTCTTGTTTTATTTTTGTGTATTTCTTGTATTTGAAATGGAATAAACAAATTAAATTGTGTGAAATACCAAGTGTTCCAATACTTTTAAGGGCAATTGAGAAACACTTTGGCAACATCTTACATCTCAAATAAACAGACAGAGCATAAATCAGCTGCTGCCTGCTCGTTTTATTAATCTAAAATAACTGGAGAAGCACGTATATATAAGGCAACCCGAATTAAAGGAGAAATGCCACTTTTAGCAAACTGGACCTCATTTCTGTCATAAAATACATTACTTTTTTGTTCTTCTACTTAGGTGGATTTGTTGTGTGGGCCGCCAGAAGAGGAGGTACTGCTGGCCCACCACCAGAGGGCGCCCTGCCCGAAGTGCGGGCTTCGGGCACAAGAGGCCGCTGCCGCCACGCAGGAGCCACCGGAGTGACAGCTGTCACTCATCACCACTCATCATCATCAACCATCCCATAAAAGCCAGACAGCATCTCCACCTCACTGCCGAGATATCGTCTACCTATAGGTAAATTCTCAGCCGTTGTTGTTCTGTTAAAGAAAACACGTAATTCTCTGAGTTGTTGCAGGAGTTCTGGAGGAGCCTACTGATAGCGGGACACTAAGTTTGGGGAAACGTGACGAGTGACGCACATCAAACTAAGTAGCCCTCAGTCTCTTACTGTGTTGGAGGTGGAGGTGTCGTGCCCACCTGGAGAGGAATATTTCTGTGTGCTGATTGTTTACTGGGTGTGTCTTCACACACTCATCTCAAGCTGTTTTCTCTGTATCCTACCAGCAGTACCAGATCCGGCAGCTGAAGACGGTGGCCACCTGGGGACTCAGGACTTGGCGTCTCCAGTGTGTTTCCAGATCCGGTGGCAGTGGAAATCGTGTGGGGTCCGGCTCTTCTCTGGAAGGTGCTCTCCTATCCTCGAGCCTGCCCACACGTCACCTTCGTGTAATTTTCTGTAATCCAAATTCTGGTTCTGTCTGTATTCCGTTGTGCACATTTACAACAGTAAATTGTTATTATTGGCTCATCCATTATCCAGTTCCTTTACGCCCCCTGTTGTGGGTCCGTGTCCCTACACTTTCCCAACAGGATATCTCGGCCAGCGTCATGGATTCCGAGGGGCAGCAACCATCTGTTGAACAGTCAATGGAAGAGCAGGGTGCACAGGCGTCAGCGGGAGGCGTGGTCAGTGAGTTGCAGCAAATCCTCACCGCTTTCACTGTTCGGTTGGATCTTATGACCGAGCAGAACATTATTCTCAATCGCAGGATGGAGCCTCTCACCGCACAGGTGGAAGCGCGCACTCAGGGCGCTGCTGCAACTCCTCCTCCTGCTGTCCTGGTGCCGAATATAGACGTTCCAATGGACTTCTTTGTCCTTCCTGGGGTTTATAATCTCCTCCAACTCCGTTGCCCCTGATCCGGCCAAGGTTGCGGCGGTGAGAGATTGGCCCCAACCTGCAAGCCGTAGGAAACTGCAACAGTTCCTCGGCTTTGCAAATTTCTATAGGAGGTTCATTAAGGGCTATAGTCAGGTAGTTAGCCCCCTGACAGCCCTGACCTCCTCCAAAGTCCCCTTCACTTGGGCGGATCGGTGCGAAGCCGCGTTTAGGGAGTTGAAACGTCGGTTTTTGACTGCACCAGTCCTGGTGCAGCCCGATCCTAGCCGCCAGTTTGTGGTTGAAGTGGACGCCTCCGACTCAGGGATAGGAGCCGTGTTGTCCCAGAGCGGAGAGTCTGACAAGGTTCTCCACCCATGTGCCTACTTTTCACGCAGGTTGACCCCGGCGGAACGGAACTATGACGTGGGCAATCGGGAACTCCTCACAGTGAAAGAGGCTCTTGAGGAGTGGAGACATTTGTTGGAGGGAGCTGCGGCACCATTTATGGTTTTCACGGACCATCGGAACCTGGAGTACATCAGGACCGCCAAGCGGCTGAACCCCAGGCAAGCCCGCTGGTCACTATTCTTTGGACGTTTTGACTTCTGGATCACCTATCGCCCCGGGACCAAGAACCAACGATCTGACGCCCTGTCCCGGGTCCACGAAGAGGAGGTCAAGACCGAGCTGCCGGATCCACCGGAACCCATTATTCCCGAGTCCACTATTGTGGCCACCCTCACCTGGAACGTAGAGAAGACCGTCCGGGAGGCCCTGGCACGGAGCCCAGACCTGGGAAACGGCCCAAAGAACCGTCTCTACGTCCCACCAGAGGCCAGACCGGCTGTCCCGGACTTCTGTCACGGTTCCAAGCTCTCCTGTCATCCAGGGGTGCGAAGAACCGTGGCAGTGGTCCGGCAGTGCTTCTGGTGGGCGTCCATGGAGGCCAATGTCCGGGAATATATCCAGGCCTGTACCACCTGCGCCAGGGGCAAGGCGGACCATTCTAAGACTCAAGGACTTCTGCAACCACTCCCGGTGCCTCATCGCCCCTGGTCCCACATTGGCCTGGATTTTGTCACGGGCCTCCCGCCGTCCCAGGGCATGACGACCATCTTTACGATAGTGGACCGATTCTCCAAGGCGACCCACTTCATGGCCCTCCCGAAGCTCCCAACGGTCCAGGAGACAGCAGACCTCCTGGTCCACCACGTTGTACGTCTGCATGGGATACCAACAGACATTGTCTCAGATCGTGGTCCCCAGTTCTCCTCTCAAGTCTGGAGGAGTTTCTGCAGAGAACTGGGGGCCTCCGTGAGCCTCTCGTCCGGGAATCACCCACAGACAAACGGACAGGCAGAACGGGCCAACCAGGAGTTGGAGCAGGCCCTACGCTGTCTGACATCCGCGCACCCGACGGCCTGGAGTGAACATCTGGCCTGGATCGAGTATGCGCATAATAGTCAGGTATCCTCCGCCACCGGCCTCTCCCCGTTTGAGGTGTGTTTGGGGTACCAGCCCCCATTGTTCCCCGTGGTGGAGGGAGAGGTCGGTGTGCCCTCGGTCCAGGCCCACCTACGACGTTGCCGTTGGGTGTGGCGCACCGCCCGTTCTACCTTGCTGAAGGCCCGGATGAGGGCTAAAGCCCATGCAGACCACCGGCGTTCCACGGGCCCTGCATATCAGCCCGGGCAGGAGGTGTGGTTGTCAACAAAGGAAATCCCCCTACAAGTGGACTCCCCCAAGTTGAAGGAACGGTTCATCGGTCCCTTCAAAATCATCCAAGTCCTCAGTCCGGCCGCAGTGAGGCTCCAACTCCCAGCTTCACTGCGGATCCACCCGGTTTTTCACGTGTCCAGGATCAAACCACGCCACACCTCACCCCTCTGTGCTCCCGGACCAGCGCCGCCTCCTGCCCGGATCATCGACGGGGAGCCGGCTTGGACTGTGCGCCGGCTCCTGGACGTCCGTCGGAAGGGCCGGGGGTTCCAGTACTTGGTGGACTGGTAGGGGTATGGCCCTGAGGAACTCTCCTGGGTGAAGAGGAGCTTCATCCTGGACCCAGCCCTCCTGGCTGACTTCTACACTTGACACCCCGACAAGCCGGGTCGGGTGCCAGGTGGCGCCCGTTGAGTGGGGGGGGGGGTCCTGTTGTGTGGGCCGCCAGAAGAGGAGGTACTGCTGGCCCACCACCAGAGGGCGCCCTGCCCGAAGTGCGGGCTTCAGGCATGAGAGGGCGCTGCCGCCACGCAGGAGCCACCGGAGTGACAGCTGTCACTCATCACCACTTATCATCATCAACCATCCCATAAAAGCCAGACAACATCTCCACCTCACTGCCGAGATATCGTCTACCTATAGGTAAACTCTCAGCCGTTGTTGTTCTGTTAAAGAAAACACGGAATTCTCGGAGTTGTTGCAGGAGTTCTGGAGGAGCCTACTGATAGCGGGACGCTAAGTTTGGGGAAACGTGATGAGTGACGCACGTCAAACTAAGTAGCCCTCAGTCTCTTACTGTGTTGGAGGTGGAGGTGTCGTGCCCACCTGGAGAGGAATTTTCTGTGTGCTGACTGTTTACTGGGTGTGTCTTCACACACTCACCTCAAGCTGTTTTCTCTGTATCCTGCCAGCAGTACCAGATCCGGCAGCTGAAGACGGTGGCCACCTGGGGACTCAGGACTTGGCGTCTCCAGTGTGTTTCCAGATCCGGTGGCAGTGGAAATCGTGTGGGGTCCGGCTCTTCTCTGGAAGGTGCTCTCCTATCCTCGAGCCTGCCCACACGTCACCTTCGTGTAATTTTCTGTAATCCAAATTCTGGTTCTGTCTGTATTCCGTTGTGCACATTTACAACAGTAAATTATTTATTGGCTCATCCATTGTCCAGTTCCTTTACGCCCCCTGTTGTGGGTCCGTGTCCCTACACTTTCCCAACAGGATTAGAACTTTTTGTGGAACACAGCGCCAACTACTGTACAGGAGGGACCTAGCAGTCAATGTGTCACCAATTTCAAAATTGCTCTTTTCAGCCAGACGAGCAGTGCAGTGACATGTCAATCATCTGGGTGGCACATGGGGTGTCCAATCAGATTTCAGGGGAGTCCAGTACAAATCACCTACACCCATGCCAGGAAGTGTTCAGCATTTGACATTTCCTGTTTCATTGTGGACTCAAAATTTGGCAGTTTCTGTTTCAGTGTGAAATTGCCACTGAATTCCCACAACATTTTGCCTCTTGCCTCAGTGGTCTCTGACCACTCATTTATTAGGTGTGCATTTATGTTGCCGTGTTTAGTGGACCGAAAGCCTTGTCTATCTCTGCAGCGACGCATTAATCCCTCAACTGTGACTGAACTCGAAGCCAGACTGCCTGAAATTTTGGCTTTAGGTTTGGAGAATGTTCAATCAGTGGATAGTCTTGTGGATGGCTTGAATTCAGCTCTCAAGGCTACACTGGATAAGGTTGCACCTCCTCTTTTAAGGTCACGCCTTCCCAGGGCGCAGTCGCCTTGGTTCAATGGTTACTTTCGTGACCTTAGGCAGAAGGCTCGAGGTTTGGAACGGAAATGACGTAGTTCTAAATTAGAGGTGTTCCACCTTGCATGGCGTGATGCTGTCTTAGATTATAAGCATGCACTACTGGCTACAAAGCGTGCCTATTATTCTGATTTAATCAATAAAATCAAGCATAATTCAAAGTTTTTGTTTGAAACTGTAGCATTTCTTATTCATGGACAGCCACCTGTTATTCACTCTCCCTTTTCAGCACAGGACTTCTTGGACGATTTCGAGAAGAAAATTGAGGATATTAGGTATCAGCAGGCTTTGGTCCAGCCAACGCTTACTGCTATGGAGGTGGATGCGCCCACTGAGGTGTTACCCAGATTTACATATTTTGATGGTATCTCGCTAGGCGCGCTGACGAAGCTCATGACGTCTACTAAAAGCACAACCTGTTTATTTGATCCTATAGTAGAGAAGCTTGAATCTTCGACTGGACTGGGTTGCTTGACGTGAGGACGTTTCGCTTCAAATCACAGAAGCTTCCTCAGCTAAAATTCTTGCTCTGGTAGTCTGACTTCTGTCTTGACTCTTGTAGAGAAGAATAAACCAGAAGCCAACAAAAGCTGGAGTTTTTTAACCTAACCAGACCCCACCTACCGAAAGGCTGACTGCTATAGGCTAGTGACTAAACAATAGCTCTAATTAGCACCTATTGTGCTCTAGTTAGCACTCTCCTAATGACAGGACAGATGCCTCCCCTGATGGCTCCCCTGACGACTCTCTCCTGATGATGTGAATGACTCATTACCATGAACAAAAGACTGAAACTGCTTTGACCTGAGTATCACATTGTAAACAGGGGACAAAGCGTGTGGTGATGGGTGGGTGTTTGGAGGGTTTCTTGGCTGAGAGTCCTGTTTCATTGTGGTGGAGTACGGAAACAAAATTACAAAAACTGCATCAGTGTCCAACTCTTTATGGGCCTGACTGTGCCCCCCACTCCCTCTACCACCAAACAGTCACTGACTGTACATAGGCCCTGAGGTCCACTGGAATCACTGCTTATCCTTATGGTTGAACAGCGCTGCATCATTTAACAGCTACAGCTTAATTTTATTTTAATTTATATTTAATTTTATTCAGTAAGCTCAAAGCCGACTGATTAAAAAAACAGGCTGTTTTTCACCACGCTCTGAAATAAAGGTCTTTATTTTGTATTGCCTTTTTACAACCGTATGACTGAATCATATGTAACGCAGACAAAACCCGCACACAAACTCAAACATGATACCGCTGCTGTTTCAGTGTGTAATCATGCTGCAAATAATCATGGAAAAATAATTCAGCAAATATTTAATTTTGAAAAGATGACTGGTCTCAGATCTTTTTGAAAAATCTAGCTGTGTACAGAACAACTAGCAGGACACCTTCTTCTACAATGTGGGACAAAAGATAAGATTTGGACATTGTGTGCATAGGTGGCAAAAACAAAAAACTTTAAAGGAACAAAAGCTCATCAACGCTGGGACTCCAGTCATGGTGTTTGGTCTGGATGTGTTGGCAGCACGGGTCTGTGTTTGTGGGATCTGATCAAACAGAGCTGTGATGAGTCTGTCTAACGTGTCAGTCCTGCACCATCATGTCAGGATGGTGTCGTCTATCTCTTCATTGGAGTCTGGAAGGCTGGCAATTTTCTTTAAGGATCGGCGGTGGCACTCTGACAGCAGGTCGTTACTTGCTGAGTCCAGAATGGTGGCAATGCTCTGAAACACAGAAGAACCAAAAACAAATTCTGTACCATTTCATCAGCGTCAGTCTTACATAGAAAAGTCAGATGTATGGATGGTCTTCTGGCTCGCCACAGGCTCATATGGTAACGGTTCAGAGTGCTGCTGCTGGAGCTGCGACCAGGACAAGACGAGTCCGTGTTTTAACCTTTACGATCACACGTCTGACTATCACAAAATTACAGAGAATTTTATTGCTGCTAAAGTATTTATTTTGGAAAGATTCCAAAGTTATTGCAGATGACGTGAAGGAGGAAGTGTTAACTGGGAACGCAGGATTTCCCCATTTACAGCTACAGAAATAATTTTTTTTTAAATAAAGCTCCTTTTGGCAAACAAAGTAAAAAAAAAAAAAAGCCGCAGTTGTATCTGACAGTGGTACTGACGACTGACACAGCAAACCTGAGAGGAGGCGGTCTTAGTCGTCCAGCACATATCCTACAAAATGTTTGTGTGAAACATCCAGACTTTATCCAGGTCCTTCTGATGATAGCTGTGTCGGTCACCGTCACTCATTCCGTTCTATGTCATTTTTCTGCCACTTTTACTCACAACAAGGCACCGCAGTCTCGTTTGAACCCTGAGTGATATCGCCGGATTTGACCACTTATGGGGACCTCCGTTCTGTTGCGCAATATATACACAACATAACTTCACACGGATAAATGGTGTACTATTTTGATTTCAGCTGCAATCACCCAAGTAGTCGCAAATTTTTTGTTTATTTGTTTTCGGTTCCCAGCGCAGAAGAAAAGACGAGGCGAATGGGAGACATCGTGTTGGTAAGTGTTAGCCTACACAGCTAACCAGAATAGCTCCGTTCTCTCGCCCGCAAAACCGTCTCAATATGTTTGAGCTAGGGCTGCAGCTATTGATTATTTTAGTAATCGAGTATTCTATTCTGGCGATTAATACAGTAATCGGATAAAAAGTACTTTTGCATTTTTAAACAACATCAACAGTCCAGGTCTCTCCCTAAGCAATGGCATAATGTTGCTGTGCCATCACACAGACTGTCAAATTTACCCCCAATCTCAATTCTGTTTTGTACCCCTTCCCCTTGGCCCTACCCCTACCCCTTCACCTTACCCCTGTAAAACAAGGGGTAAGATGAAGGGGTATGCCCCTAGCCCTATGAATTGAGACACCCCTCTGCCTTAGGAGAAAAAAAAAATGCCCATGTCAAACTGCCGTCTTCACTGTTTGTTAACATGGCAACCGAAATGCAACTTGTTGCAGTAGCCCGTTTGCTCTTTTTATTTTCTCGCCTTTCTGCGTAAATGCAAAGAAATAGAAGTCGCAGATTTCTTTGACGCAATCATGTCATGTTAATTTAATTAATTTGTAATTTATAATAATAATAATTAATAGTAGTAATAATTAATTAGCAATTGATTAATGTTAATAATACTTAATCAATATTAGTAAGAATTAATATTGTTTGATTAATCATTAATTGATTGATTAGTAATTAATTCATTAGTAATTAAAATAAACACTTGAAATATATCAGTCTGTGTGCAATGAATGTATACATTACACAAGTTTCAGTTTTTGAATGGAATTACTGAAATAAATCAACTTTTTCATGATATTCTAATTATACGACCAGCACCTGTATGTATGTTTTGGGCTGCATCTAGTTCTGTTAACCTTATAGTTCTTTTTCAAATTCTCCCATTTTTTGCGTCCAGCCCTATTTCCTTTAGAAATTTCCTTGACAAATAATATCAGTCTGTTAGGACGTCAGGTTATGTGATACACATATACCTGTGTGTGTATATATTTTCCAACTTACTCCCATTGGTGAAACGTCTCATTTTCTGCCTGAAAGCTTATTAGGAAACGAGTGTGCTCAGGGCTCCCTGTTTGTTTACAAAATACACACACGTTACAGACCTTGAAATCCAACAGCAGGGGTCGCTATTATCCAAAGATTTCTGAACATACAAATTAACGTGCTTATCTTTTATCATGATTTTCTCCATTGTGAGATATAAAAGTGTCTTATCGTAGCGTTCGTGTGTATGTGCATTATAACGCCTCATTGCATGAGCAACGTTACAATATTCTTCAGAACGACAATATACGCAACATGCATCCAGCAGCATACACGTTGCTGTCAGACAACTGCCTGTAAAGTTGTTTGGCAAGTTATAACTTTCTAAACAGCGTAATTTGTAATGAAAGCCGCTTCATTTGTGCGGCTCTTTCGGTGCCATGTTTGTTTTTTCGGAGACAGCGGTAAGCTCCTCCTACCCCTCCAAACGGAGTGTGCATCCAGATTCACTCCAAATGGAGGGGTTTGAAGCCCTCTGCCTTCCCCTCAGCGTCGCTCCAAGAAGAGAATTGAGACACCCCTCTGTCTCTCGTGCCCGAGCAAAACAGAGGGGAAGGGGTAAGGGGTAGAATTGAGATTCAGTCTTAGTGTATCCCTTTCTGTTTTCCTGGGTAATTATTTATTTTTTCACATCTTTACAAGTTTTGGATCGTTCCTGGTATCAGGAACTCAGCCAAAGTCTTGACATTTTGCTGAAATGGTGATGGGATGTGGCTTTCTGTTTCTTGTTTTCCCCAACTTGCAAAATTTAACCAAGTTTTTTTTTTAAGGTTAGTGGATTGGGTCACTGTGTAATTTTTTTTTTTAAATCCCTCTTTCTCTGCGATTCAGCAGATGCATTTCAGCTGGAGGGTGAACATGTAACCCTCACAGTCAGTTTTTTATTATTATTTTATTTAAGTTACCGTGTTTGTGAAGTGTTGTGTGTTGCCCAAAAAGCAAAAATGAAAGTGAAACACTCAGTGCAAGTCTGAGCAAAACACAGAAGAAAGAGAGGACTTCTTTCTTTCAGAGACTGTCAGTGTGGCCGGGGCTGGTGTGACCTCCTCACACCGGGCAGAAAGAGGCAGCAGCCGGCCACCGCGCAAATAAACTCTCCTCACATAGAGCAGAGAGCAGGCAGCGGACGAAACAATGTGTTTTTTAAAAACAGACAAACACACTGCTTTGCTTTAAGCAGTAAGCTATTTCAGATGATCCGCGTGGACCCTCTTTCTCCTAAAAGACTTTAATTTACTCTGTATGTCGCGTTGGAAAGCTATAGCTTTAGTGCTAATTTGATTAGCTCCTACACAAGCTATGCGCATGCTCTAGTCTTCTTCTGTTTGTTTTTCTTGGAATGTTACAGCACCACACACAGGCCTGACATATGTACTGCAACGTTAAATGAAGCCTCGAGGCACAGAATTTGCCTCAAAAAGTTTTTGTAATTGAATTACTCAACGAATCGTTTCAGCCTAATTTGAGCTCCAGGTCATAAACAAAACCACAACACATGTCCACTTTCCCACTGCATCGTCACTTTTTCTTTGCATGTAAACCCCCCCCCAAAAAAAACATTGAAAATGTCGTGGTTGCTCCTCCAGAATGAGAGAAATGACATAATATGCGTCATATTTTAGCACCCGCCCTCAAACGAGACTGCGGTGCCCAATTAAGTTTCTGGTCCGTGAAGCTAACAGCAGCATATATTTCCTAGCAGTGTTCTTTACCTCTCAAACAGCATGCTGGGTAAACTGGGTTTAACCCACATGGTTCAAGATTCAAAAATTTTTCCTGAAAAGGTGAAATGTATCAAATCTGTGAAATAAAACAGTGAATCCTTTATTTGAATGCTATGAAACAAACTATCGTGGTGACAAGAAACTTTATGACTTAATCCTAAATAAATTTCAAATAGTTTACAGCTTTAAAGCTGTAATGCTGACTTATAAAGTCTAACGGTCGAGCACGCTCCTACGTGGTAGATCTCATTCCCGGCTCGCACTCCGCCTTCCCAGAATGCTGACGGATGACTGTATGACAGAAGACGTCAGCGTTTTCTCTTGAATCCTGCACCTGTTCTCTGGAACAGCCCGCTTCTCTCAAACCTTTAAAATTCAGATTTAAGTTGCCTCTGCTCTCACAGACTTATGTGCCACTCTGTTTGTTCTGGAAATACATGGGGGACAATTTTGTCTTATTAAATTTTAGGGTTTGGTGTCAATGAAAAGTGGTTTATTAGTTTAATTAATTTAATTCTGTACAGATTTTTAGTTTCAATGTGTGTTTTTTTTTTTTACTTAGCCTCATGTTATTCAATTGTGTATTTGATGTGAAAGCACCAGAAGATTATTACACATGGTGTGAGTACAAAACAAAATGTAAGTAAATACACACTGATGCAGTAAGCAGTCTGACCTGCATAGTTTCCTCTCCCTGGCGAAGTCGGAGCAGGTTGACGATGGTGTGCTCGCTCTGGGCTCTGACGCTGGTGTTCTTGTCTTTGGTATTGTCGAGCAGACTCTTAAGCAGTGGCTTGATGAGTGTGAGCTCCATCAGGGGGGTACTCAGGTCTTTGAAGACCCACCACAGGACGCGCTCCGACACCAGTCTGATGTCACTGGACTGATTCTGAAGACACTGCACAGGTGTACAGACACAGGAAAAAATGCTCATCACTTTTCATCTTCACATACAGTTTCTATCCGCTGAATGGGAAAAAACTTCCATTAAAATCTTTCAGTATTAATTCCAGAGTTACTCGCATGGGCGTAGCTGATACATTTAGAAATTTATGGTTTATTTTACAGTTGAAAGGCTTAGCGTTGCCATACATTTCCAAGTTTGCCGTAGTAGAGGAGCGAGAGCGCAAGAGGGAGAGAGACAAAGGGAGAGAGGACTTAATTTCTAATTTTTACTGTCCAGTGGGGTTAAAAAAGTATTTAGTCAGTCCCTGATTGTGCAAGTTCTCCTACTTAGACAGACGAGAGAGGTCTGTAATTTTCAACATAGGTATACTTCAACTAGAGACAAAATGAGAAAAAAAATCCAGGAAATCACATTGTAGGATTTTAAAAGAATTTATTTGTAAATTATGGTGGAAAATAAGTATTTGGTCAATAACAAAAGTTCAACTCAACACTTTGTAACATAATGTTTGTTGGCAATGACAGAGGTCAAACATTTCCTGTAAGTCTTCACCAGGTTTGCGCACACTGTAGTTGGTATTTTGGTCCATTCATCCATGCAGATCTCCTCTAGAGCAGTGATGTTTTGGGGCTGTCGCTGGGCAACACGGACTTTCAACTCCCTCAACAAATTTTCTATGGGGTTGAGGTCTGGAGCAGAGCCACTCCTTTGTTGCCTGAGCGATGTGTTTGGGATCATTGTCATGCTGGAAAACCCATCCACGTTGCATCTTCAATGGTCTCACTGATGGAAGGAGGTTTTGGCTTAAAATCTCATGATACATGGCCTGTTCATTCTTCCCTTAACACAGACCGGTCATCCTGTCCCCTTTGCAGAAAAACAGCCCCAAAGCATGATGTTTCCACCCCCATGCTTCACAGTAGATATGGCGTTCGTGGAATGCAACTCAGCATTCGTCTTCCTCCAAACAAGTTGCAAGGTCTCCTACTTAGAAAGATGAGAGAGGTCTGTAATTTTTAACATAGGTACAACATAGGTACACTTCATGAGACAAAATGAGAAAAAAAAAAAATTAAAAACAGAAAATCACATTGTAAGATTTTTAAAGAATTTATTTGTAAACTATGGTGGAAAATAAGTATTTGGTCAATAACAAAAGTTCAACTTAATACTTTGTAACATAATCTTTGTTGGCAATGACAGAGGTCAAACGTTTAAGTCTTCACCAGGTTTGCACACACTGTAGCTGATATTTTGGCCATTCCTCCATGCAGATCTCCTCTAGAGCAGTGATGTTTTGGGGCTGTCGCTGGGCAACATGGACTCTCAACTCCCTTAACAAATTTTCTATGGCGTTGAGGTCTGGAGACTGGTTCGGCCACTCCAGGACCTTGAAATGCTTTTTATGGAGCCACTCCGTCATTGCCCAAGCGGTGTGTTTGGGATCATTGTCATTCTGGAAGACCCAGCCACATTGCATCTTCAATGCTCTCACTGATGGAAGGAGGCTTAAAGTCTTTTTGGCATAAAGTCTCACGATACATGGCCATGTTCATTCTTCCCTTAACACGGATCGGTCATCCTGTCCCCTTTGCAGAAAAACAGCCCCAAAGCATGATGTTTCCACCCCCATGCTTCACAGTAGATATGGCGTTCGTGAAATGCAACTCAGCATTCGTCTTCCTCCAAACACGAGTTGAGTTTTTAACAAAATGTTCTATTTTGGTTTCATCTGACCACATGATATTGTCCCAATCCTCTTCTGGATCATCCATATGCTCTCTGGCAAACTTCAGACGGGCCTGGACATGTACTGTCTTAAGAAGGGGGACACGCCTGGCACTGCAGGATTTGAGTCCCTCTCTGCGTAGTGTGTAGCCTTTGTTACTTTGGTCCCAGCTCTCTGCAGGTCATTCATCAGGTCCCTCCGTATAGTTCTGGGATTTTTGTTCACCGTTCTCATGATCATTTTGACCTCACGGGATGAGATCTTGCGTGGAGCCCCAGATAGAGGGAGATTATCAGTGGTCTTGTATGTCTTCCATTTTCTTACAATTGCTCCCACAGTTGATTTATTCACACCAACCTGCTTGACTATTGTAGATTCACTCTTCCCAGCCTGATGGACGTCTACAATGTTCTTCCTGGTGTCCTTCGACAGCTCTTTGGTCTTGGCCATGGTTGAGTTTAGAGTCTGACTGTTTGAGGCTGTGGACAGGTGTCTTTTATACAGATAATGAGTTCCAACAGGTGCCATTAATACAGCTAACAGGTGGACAGAAGAGCTTCTTAAAGAAGTTACAGGTCTGTGAGAGCCAGAAATCTTGCTTGTTTGTGGGTGAACAAATACTTATTTTCCACCATAATTTACAAATAAAGTCTTTAATAATCCTACAGTGTGATTTTCTGGATTTTTCCCCCCCATTTTGTCTCTCATAATTGAAGTGTACCTATGATGAAAATTACAGATCTCTCTCGTCTGTCTAAGTAGGAGAACTTGCACAATCAGGGGCTGACTAAATACTTTTTGGCCCCACTGTAACACTTACTTTGACAATGTAAACATGTTTCCCGTGTCAATAAAGCTCCACTGAAACTGAAAATTGAGAAGGAGAGAGACAGACAGAGTAGGAGAGAGCGCAGTCTTTTCTATAAAAGTCTATAAAAACAAGCCTATAAACGTACATTTAAAAGAGTACCTAATTCTTTCACCAAAACATCAAAACTAAGCTTGCCTCTTAGATGTGCCTTCTGTCAAATTGAACTTTCAGGTCTCCTTTTTTAAGAAAATCCTCCTCTAAACACTTAATCATGAAGCTGTATATAATATGATAATAACAATATTAATGTAAACAGAGCTCTGGTATTGAAATAGCATCGGTATCAGTAGATATCCAAATTCAGGTATCGGGAGCGGAAGTGAAAAAATGTGCATCAGTGCATCCCTACTTTAAAGGCGCTTCAATGTGCTTTTTCTTCAGCACGAGTCCTGTGTGGTGAACGTGCATACAGGCCAAGGTGGCTGAGTGCACTATCATTTTCCTTGAAACAATTGTAGCTGCTAATTCCATATCTTTCTGAAGCAGTCCTTTGCTCTTGGATGACTCCTCTGATCATTCTTTTCACTCCTGTCAGAAATCTTGTGAGGAGTACCTGGTCGTGGTTGGTTTATGGTGGAATGATGTTCTTTCAGATTATGGCCCCACAGTGCTCAGTGGAACATTCAGAAGTTTACAAATCCTTCTGTAACCAATGCCATCACTATGTTTTGCAACAATAACGTTGAAGAGGAAGAGAGTTTTCCTCCCCACAGGTCGGATTTTTACATTTAGTGTCTGTGAGAACTGATTCCAGAGCTGCCAGCAGCTTATTTTTTGAAGTTTTCACGTCACCCATTGGTTCAAATGCATCTCATGGTTTTGCAAAAGGCGCACTCTGATTGCGCCTTTTGCAATCAAAGCTCCACTGAAACTGTTTCAGCTCCGCTCCTATGTGGAATCACAGCGGCGGCGTTTATTGCTTGCATTTGGATTACGTCAAACATTCTAAAATATGGTCTGCGTCACGCGGCCATGCAGCACTGGAACTTAATGAGCTTTTTGATGAAGATGTGTTGAAACTTCCTCCACACACCCAGGAGCACTGTGCGCGGGACGACGAGCTGAGCAGGCGCTAACGGCAAAGACGACTCATGAAGCAGTGAAGCATTTAACAGCGTCACGACTTCAATGCTTAAACGAGGCTGATCGTGCACTGCTCTGTGACATTTCTCTTTTGGTTAGCGCTTAATGTTATAGGAGGGCGCGGACTTTACCTGAGCACCCTCTGGTGGCCATTTGTGGCCGCTGAAAACATCGGCAAACTCGATACAAATACATGTAATTTGGTCATTTTCAAAGGGGTTAAACTCATCAATAAAGTCAATTTAATGTACAGTGGTTTATTTCAGGTCAGCCTGGTGTTTCAGGCAGTGAGAGCCGTCAGCTGGCTGTTAGAAGAAAGTTAGAGACAACACAAAAAAACAGCTGATTTCAGCAGACAATCAATACAGTCCGATTGTGTTTTCAGCAGGCGGCCAGTCGCAGAAGTACGAATTCTTGCCTTCAGACTTGCCACTTACCCGCAAGTGATGTGTACCAGCACCCTTCTATTAGCCAAGAATAACATGATTTCAGAGATAGAAAAGCAAAGTGATATAATAATAAAATTATTTATAAAGTGCTTTCAATCAAAGTGCTGTACAGGCAGTAAAACACAAAACACAGACAGTAAGATACAAACCAAAAGAATACTCTGCTAATGCAGGCTTCAAACAGATGCCAAATAACCAGCTTTTGCTGCAGTGTTTGGTTTTCTTTTTTACTTTTTATAAATGAATGGTGGCCAAGTGGTTAGTGCTCTTGGTTTCAGTGTGGCAGGTTCCCAGTTCAAACCCCACCCCTCCCACATTTCTCCATGTAATGTGGAGTTGCGTCAGGAAGGACAGCCAGTGTTAAACTTGTGCCAAATCAACATGCAGACCCACCTTGGATCTGCTGTGAAAAACAAGGGAGCAGCCGAAGAGTCTTACTATTTCTGAACTTTTATCATTTGATAATAGAAACAAAATATACATACTAAATAACAACAAAATAAAATACAATAACCAGAGGCCGTGTCCAGGTCATAGGGTGCAGAAGGTTGTGCTGCGGAACATGCCAGTGCACAAAACATAGCACACTTACATCTTGATATTCATCCATTAAACTCATGAGCACTTATCACTGAGATCTTTCTTCATTGCCTTAATACATACACCATTTTTCTCATCTCTTTTCACCTTGTTCTGTTCAGGTGTAACTGTTTAACCATGTTGACATAGCGGTCAGCAGTAGGTCCGCCTTTCTGAAGCCTTTGTGATCGCCTTTTTGCTGGCAACTAATAAGCTCTTTAAGAGGTAAGCATCCTCTCTGTGGAGTCCATCAGGAATAAGTCCGAGGTACAAGGACATAAAAGATGTACTGATACTGAAGCCCAATACTTCAGAGGTAATATTTCCCACTTCCTTCCAGAAAGGCTTTATAACAGGACAAAACCAGAATATGTGAGTACGATCAGCCGTTACATCTCCACAGTCCCTCCAGCAGCAGAGATGGGTGCCAGTTCTATTTCAGTCCTCTGACTGCCAGAGGGTGGTGTTTAGGACCTGGATTAGTACAGAGGTCATCCAGAATTCATAGAACCGTAGTTACATACATAACTATCAATTTCTGTTTGGAGGTGATGAAGAGACGGATCAAGTTTTTCCAGCAAACATCTCTCCACGTCCATGAACTTGCTGATTAAGCCAGTGTCGCAGACCGAACGGCCCCCCCCTCAAAAATCGTTCCGCCTATCTTCACTGCGCATGCGTCATTTCGGACCACAGCAGCACGCAGTTCTTGAAGAGATAAATATTCGAATTTTGAACTGTGGTCCACTAAAAACCAGGAACTTCCCGACGTGCTGACACTGGACAATAAGAAGAAGGAAGTGTGTCAGCTCCGGAACCATTATCTTAATTGTCCCATGAATTTATGGATTTTTAAAGGCTACTGACATCCCCGTGGTTCGAGTCGGAGCTGCACCATGTTTTTGGTGTCAGAACGGTTATTCTCACCGGCAGAATCTTTTTCGATTAGCAGGTGGAAACACTTATATTGACGAGCGCGCACACAGACTGTAGTGTGGATTCTCCACTCCACACAGACGCAGAACTGACTATTTTCACTTCATTTTATTTGATTTTATTGTTTTTGGATCATGGGAATTTCATCACGTGCAGACTAAAATGTTCGGAGCAGACAAGGAACTGCGAGTCTTTTAACTTGAACCACAAAGCGGCCCGCTGTGGAACAAGAGGATCCATTCACAGCAGAGACTCGAACGATCAGACGCAATGAACAGATTACACTTGCAGCGGACCATGTCGGTTGTGGATCAGTACAGCAGAGACTTGAACCATCATGGACTTTTGTTCTGCCAGGACAACAAATTAAAATATTTTCACACGTTTTCATCAAAATGAAGATGATCTAACTGAAACGGACAGGTAAGTCTATATTATTTTCTCCTTGTGCGAATGGTTTTAATATTTTATTTTAGTTATACTATTCAAGAAGGAAACAATATTTATTTTAAAAATAGTTGATATTTTCAGTCCCTCGTGACATTTTTAAGATTTAAATGTACCTTTTTCTCAGAAAAAAGTCATAAATAAAAACAAATCCACACCATCACCAAAACATTTTTTAAATCAGTTGATTAAATCAAAGTATCATTCTCCTGCTGAAATCACCTGCATTATTCATTCATTTATTTATTTGTTTATTTTATAATCACCATTCTGTCTTCTGAACTCTACCAATATCATCACTGTAGTCAGACTGCAGGTTTTCCTCCATGTTTCGTCTCCCTCATTGTCATCTAAAAATGGCTCAAACCCATAAAGCTTATTCAGACACACGTTCAGACTGGATAAAAAAAAAAAAAAAAAAAAAAAAGCTCCACACAAAAAAGAAAAAAGTCTCCACAGAAAAAAGTAATCCGAAAAACAGCTCGACCTACGCCGTCTTTATAATTAATTTGGGTTTGAATCAGCAGGTGTCGTTCTGGTGATGACGTAGCAACAATATGTCCACGGCTGAGGGCTGAAATAGAGCGCAGGCGTCAGACAGCTGTAGTTTATGCTTCACCTGTGCACTTATCATTGACTTTTATTGTTCAGAATGTTTTAGAATATCAACATTTCATCATTTTTAGTGGTTATTTGTGCACATTTTTTGGTGTCACCTACACCTTAATGTCCACATATCATCAGACACAACAGGGTTATTCCCTAAATATGAGTCTGGGTTGCAGCAGTGCTGTTTTGACAACCTTGAAATTTTACAACAGTTGTGTAAAAACTGTGTTCTCAGTACCGATCTGCACTTCTGGCTGTAGAAGAACTAGTGCCATCACATCTTCAGAGTTTGGTTTAGACCTGGTACACAATCTTCATTTGAAGGCTTAACTTTGGTTGGTTTCAAATTGATTTCCAGACAGAAACCTGCTGGATTTTGCAGTCAGACACGGGAAAGTCTGACTCCTGCGCCGTAATTCATTCAACACGTGCACACAAATACATACAGCGGCAAAGGCTCCGCTCCCGTCAACCAACAGCACTTTGTCTCCTCTTGTACTCTGATTATACTGCAATACTGTTGTTACTGATGCAGTTGTTACTTTGCAAACAACTGACTGTGACAATAATTCAGTGTTTCACAATATTATGTCAACTTTATGATTAATCCACAGTTCATATATGTGCCAAACATACACGTGCACACTTATACTTCAGAAGATACGACAGCTAACCTGTGATGACTGGATGGTTAAGATTATTCATGCTTTACCTTGACAAAATGTGTGATAAAGCGCTGCGGAACGGTGCTGTCCTTCTCAGATCGGAGCTCGTGTCTCATCAGGTATCCCATTGCCCTGATCCCACTGGTTGCTATGGGTATCTGAAAAATGAAAAGAGCTCCGACGTCACAATTTGTACTGTCAGATAAAAACAACGTGGCTGGAGGACAACAAGCTTTGACATCCTCCAACCAGAAGTCATGATTATATCTGAATTTAGAAGGTGGCTGGATTAGCAGTACTTAATGTGCCAAATCAACGTGCAGATCCACCTCGGATGTGCTGTGGCTACCCGCAGAGAAACAAGGGAGAAGCTGAAGGGACTTATTATCCAAGGTTAATGGTAAAAAAAAAAAAAGCAATATTAATCACTGAACAAAATAAAGATAAAGAAGAAAAGCAAGCATGAAGTAAAAACCAAGAAAGAAAGAAAAAGAAAGCAAGTTAACCATAAAACCTAGTGAACGGGGGTGGGGGTGGCTATGAATGACTACTTTGGTCTGGAACTCCATACTGGCTCTTTATTTTTATTTTTTTGAACAAACAATGGGTTGTAACTCTACGTCATACAGTTGTGATCAAAACTTTACATACCCCGGCAGAATTTGTCTTTTTTTTGGCCGTAGCTTCGATTCTGTGCTCAGACAGTGCACGTCCTTACCCTATCAGCAGCGGCGTTGGCCAGGATGGTTTCTGTTACAGTACTGTTGTACTCCTTCTCACACAGTCTGGCAGGAGCAGACTTGACTGCGATGGTGAGGGCCAAACTACGACCATGACGCACCATCCAATCCACGCCAGACATGTCCGCTAAAAAAGAAGGGGAACAAAATACCATGAACTTCATGTTTCATGTCCTGCAACCCAGGATCATTTTCATTCCCAGCTCCTGATGCGTATTTTCTATTAACTGATTTCTTGTTCAGGTCGGCACAGTGCATTAGCGGTTACCACTGTTGCCTCACAGAAAGAAGGTTGTGAGATCGCTTCCCACCTGGTCCTTTCTGTGTGGAGTTTGCATGTTCTCCCTGTGTTTGCGTGGGTTCCCTTCGGGTGCTCCGGCTTCCTCCCACTTCCACAGACATGCATGTTGGGTGAACTGGTGACTCTGTTTTTTGGGTGATACGCCTCTCCCTTCTTTCTCCAAACATAAGCAACGTCTTTATGCCCAAAAAGTCAGCAACAACAGCAGGCAGGCATGGATGGTGGTCCAGTACCTCACCAACTACAAACCCAGCATCAGAGCTGCTGAATGTAACGCCGGATTGACAGACCAGTCTATGAGCCAGTTATCAATTTTGACCTAATCAATACCACGTAAGATGATGAAACAACACTTAGAAGAATCCAGACTCAGTGTACCATGGCCTACACAAAAGTGTATGATAACCATCCCAGGGTGGTAGCTGCAGCCAGCTAGGGGTCAATGAAGAATTACACAGAGGTCAAAATGTAACAATGCTTCAATCATGTTGAAAACTATACAAAACTATGGCTTCTCCTCTCTCTGTGGAGGAAAAACTCCCTTTTAACAGGAAGAAACCTCCAGCAGAACCAGGCTCAGGGAGGGGCAGTCTTCTTCTGGGACTGGTTGGGGCTGAGGGAGAGAACCAGGAAAAAGACATGTTGTGGAAGAGAGCAGAGATCAATCACTAATGATTAAATGCAGAGTGGTGCATACAGAGCAAAAAGAGAAAAACACTCAGTGCATCATGGGAACCCCCCCAGCAGTCTAAGTCTACAGCAGCATATCTAAGGGATGGTTCAGGGTCACCTGATCCAACCCTAACGATAAGCTTTAGCAAAAAGGAAAGTTTTAAGCTTAATCTTAAAAGCAGAGAGGGTGTCTGTCTCCCTGATCTGAATTGGGAGCTGGTTCCACAGGAGAGGAGCCTGAAAGCTGAAGGCTCTGCCTCCCATTCTACTCTTACAAACCCTAGGAACTACAAGTAAGCCTGCAGTCTGAGAGCGAAGCGCTCTATTGGGGTGATATGGTACTATGAGGTCCCTACGATAAGATGAGACCTGATTATTCAAAACCTTATAAGAAAGAAGAATTTTAAATTCTATTCTGGAATTAACAGAGAGCCAATGAAGAGAAGCCAATATGGGTGAAATATGCTCTCTCCTTCTAGTCCCTGTCAGTACTCTAGCTGCAGCATTTTGAATTAACTGAAGGGTTTTCAGGGAATTCAGTTTTATCTGAATTTAAAAACAGGAAATTAGAGGTCATCCATGTCTTTATGTCTGAAAGACATTCCTGCAGTTTAACTAATTGGTGTGTGTCCTCTGGCTTCATGGACAGATAAAGTTGGGTATCATCTGCGTAACAATGAAAATTTAAGCAATGCTTTATAATAATACTGCCTAAGGGAAGCATGTATAAAGTGAATAAAATCGGTCCTAGCACAGAACCTTGTGGAACTCCATAATTAACCTTAGTCCGTGAAGAAGACTCCCCATTTACATGAACAAATTGTAATCTATTAGATAAATATGATTCAAACCACCGCAGCGCAGTGCCTTTAATACCTATGGCATGCTCTAATCTCTGTAATAAAATTTTATGGTCAACAGTATCAAAAACTGCACTAAGGTCTAACAGGACGAGCACAGAGATGAGTCCACTGTCTGAGGCCATAAGAAGATCATTTGTAACCTTCACTAATGCTGTTTCTGTACTATGATGAATTCTGAAACCTGACTGAAACTCTTCAAATAGACCATTCCTCTGCAGATGATCAGTTAACTGTTTTACAACTACCCTTTCAAGATTTTTTTAGAGAAAAGGAAGGTTGGAGATTGGTCTATAATTAGCTAAGATAGCTGGGTCGAGTGATGGCTTTTTAAGTAATGGTTTAATTACTGCCACCTTAAAAGCCTGTGGTACATAGCCAACTAATAAAGATAGATTGATCATATTTAAGATTGAAGCATTAATTAATGGTAGGGCTTCCTTGAGCAGCCTGGTAGGAATGGGGTCTAATAGACATGTTGATAGTTTGGAGGAAGTGACTAATGAAAGCAACTCAGACAGAACAATCGGAGAGAAAGAGTCTAACCAAATACCGGCATTACTGAAAGCAGCCGAACATAAAGATATGTCTTTGGGATGGTTATGAATAATTTTTTCTCTAATAGTTAAAATTTTATTTGCAAAGAAAGTCATGAAGTCATTACTCGTTAACATTAAAGGAATACTCGGCTCAATAGAGCTCTGACTCTGTCAGCCTGGCTACAGTGCTGAAAAGAAACCTGGGGTTGTTCTTATTTTCTTCAATTAGTGATGAATAGTAAGATGTCCTAGCTTTACGGAGGGCTTTTTTATAGAGCAACAGACTCTTTTTCCAGGCTAAATGAAGATCTTCTCAATTAGTGAGATGCCATTTCCTCTCCAGCTTACGGGTTATCTGCTTTAAGCTGCGAGTTTGTGGGTTATACCACAGAGTCAGGCACTTCTGATTTAAGGCTCTCTTTTTCAGAGGAGCTACAGCATCCAAAGTTGTGCTCAATGAGGATGTAAAGCTATTGACGAGATAATGTATCTCACTCATAGAGGTTAGGTAGCTACTCTGCACTGTGTTGGTATATGGCATTGGAGAACATAAAGAAGGAATCATATCCTTAAACCTAGTTACAGCGCTTTCAGAAAGACTTCTACTGTAATGAAACTTATTCCCCACTGCTGGGTAGTCCATTAAAGTAAATGTAAATGTTATTAAGAAATGATCAGACAAAAAGGGGTTTTCAGGGAATACTGTTAAGTCTTCAATTTCTATGCCATATGTCAGAACAAGATCTAAAGTGTGGCTAAAGTGGTGGGTGGGCTCATTTACATTTTGAGCGAAGCCAACTGAGTCTAATAATAGATTAAATGCAGTGTTGAGGCTGTCATTCTCAGCATCTATGTGGATGTTAAAATCACCCACTATAATTATCTTATCTGAGCTAAGCACTAAGTCAGACAAAAGCTCTAAAAATTCACAGAGAAACTCACAGTAACGACCAGGTGGACGATAGATAACAACAAATAAAGCTGGTTTTTGGGACTTCCAATTTGGATGGACAAGACTAAGAGTCAAGCTTTCAAATTAATTAAAGCTCTGTCTGGGTTTTTGATTAATTAATAAACTGGAGTGTAAGATTGCTGCTAATCCTCCGCCTCGGCCCGTGCTACGAGTGTTCTGACAGTTAGTGTGACTCGGGGGTGTTGACTCATTTAACCTAACATATTCATCCTGCTGTAACCAGGTTTCTGTAAGGCAGAATAAATCAATATGTTGATCAATTATTATATCATTTACTAACAGGGACTTAGAAGAGAGACACATAATGTTTAATAAAGCACATTTAACTGTTTTAGTCTGTGGTGCAGTTGAAAGTGTTATATTATTTTTTCTTTTTGAATTTAAATAGATAAATAGTAAATAGATTTTTACTGGTTATTGGTGGTCTGGGAGCAGGCACCGTCTCTACGGGGATGGGGTATTGGGGGGATGGCAGGGGGAGAGAAGCTGCAGAGAGGTGTGTAAGATTACAACTCTGCTTCCTGGTCCCAACCCTGGATAGTCACGATTTGGAGGGTTTAATAAAATAAAATTGGCCAGATTTCTAGAGATCAAAGGCACATGACAGCCTGCCTGGAGTTTGCCAAAAGGCACCTGAAGGACTCTCAGACTATGAGAAACAAAATTCTCTGGTCTGATGAGACAAAGACTGAACTCTTTGGCGTGAATGCCAGGCGTCATGTTTGGAGGAAACCAGGCACCATCCCTACAGTGAAGCATGGTGGTGGCAGAATCATGCTGTGGGGATGTTTTTCAGCAGCAGGAACTGGGAGACTAGTGAGGATTGAGGGAAAGATGAATGCAGCAATGTACAGAGACATCCTGGATGAAAACCTGCTCCAGGGCGCTCTTGACCTCAGAGTGGGGTGACGGTTCATCTTTCAGTAGGACAATGACCCTAAGCACACAGCCAAAATATCAAAGGAGTAGCTTCAGGACATTTCTGTGAATGTCCTTGAGTGGCCTTGGGTGGAGAGATCTGAAAATGTCTGTGCACTGACGCTCCCCATCCAACCTGATGGAGCTTGAGAGGTGCTGCAAAGAGGAATGGGAAAAACTGCGGAAGGAAAGGTGCATCAAGCTTGTGGCATCATATTCAAGAAGACTTGAGGCCATAATTGCTGCCAAAGGTGCATCAACAAAGTATTGAGCAAAGGGTGTGAATACTTATGGACACCTGATTTTTTGTTTGTTTTTTTATTTTTAATAAATCTGCACAATTTTTTTTTTTTTATTTTTTTTTTTAAGTTTTTCATGTTGTCATTATGGGGTGTTGTGAGTAGAATTTTAAGAGGAAAAAAAATGAATTTACTCCATTTTGGCATAAGGATACAATGTGGAAAAAGTCAAGCGTTGTGAATACTTACGGATGCACTCTAAGTACCACTCCAGCTCTTGACACTTGTAAGTCTACTGTGTTACATCACCTTTCCTTCTAACAACACTCACAACAGTTTGGGAACTGAGGATACTAATTGTTGAAGCTTTGTAGGTGGAATTCTTTCCCATTCTTGCTTGATGTACAACTTCAGTTGTTCAACAGTCCGGGGTCTCCGTTGTCATATTTTGCGCTTCACATTTTCAGTGGGTGACAGGTCTGGACTGCAGGCAGGCCAGTCTAGTACCCGCACTCTTTTACTACGAAGCCACGCTGTTGTAACACATGCAGAATGTGTCTTGGCATTGTCTTGCTGAAATAAGCAGGGACGTCCCTGAAAAAGATGTTGCTTGGATGGCAGCATGTGTTGCTCCAAAACCTGGATGTACTTTTCAGCATTGATGGTGCCATCACAGACGTGTAAGTTGTCCATGCCATGGGCCCTAACACACCCCCATACCATCACAGATGCTGGCTTTTGAACTTTGCGCTGGTAACAATATGGATGGTCTTTTTCCTCTTTTGTCCGGAGAACACAACGTCCATGATTTCCAAAAACAATTTTAAATGTGCACTCATCAGACCACAGCACACTTTCTCACTTTGCATCTGTGCATTTCGAATGAGCTCGGGCCCAGAGAAAGTGGAGGTGTTTCTGGATCTTGTTGATGTATGGCTTTCGCTTTGCATGGTAGAGTTTTAACTTGGACTTGTAGATGTAGTGACGAACTGTGTTAACTAACAATGGTTTTCTAAAGTGTTCCTGAGCCCACGTGGTAAGATCCTTTACACAATGATGTCGGTTTTTAATGCAGTCCCGCCTGAGGGATCGAAGGTCACGGGCATTCAATGTTGGTTTTCGGCCTTGCCACTTAAGCTGCGTTTACACATAACGACGACAAGTCACGAATGCCACGAAGTATACATTCTTGGCCACTGATCACGAATGTGATGATTTGGGTAAGAGGCGTCAGGTGTCCTCAGGAACTGCTGCAACCTGTTACCACGTGTTATGATTAATGGCACATGTTGCTGGAGAATTATCAGGAACCATTACGCGTGGTCAAGAATAGTGTTCTGCGCATCGTTAACTTCTGTCACGTTGTGAATGAGGTGAATTGTCTCCACACACACACACACACACCCATATTCATCCAACTGTTGCTAACAATTCAGATCTGCATGCATAGTTGGGCTCTGTGCTATGGAGTGGTGCAGAGAGGAGGAAGAGGAGGAGGAGACGGACAGAGCTAGATGTGTGGCTTCATGCGGCTCTCATCTCGCGCGTTTTCCCAAAACATCAGGTACATGCAGCAGGTGGAACACCTGCAGGAGCGCACTGAGCACTGAAATGAGACTTTTAGCCGACTTGGTGTCAGCAATCAAACTGAATGCGGTGCAGCAGGGTTTAATTATGCGCACGCTTCTTCCTCCGCCGGACTGGAGGAGGTGCAGAGATGTTTGACTGCACGTGAGTCTCCTCTCACTCCTCTCAGACTCGTCCTCCTGCTCAATAACAGCAGGTGGAACACCTGCAGGAGTGTCCTGGGGAGCCTCAGCAGGAACTGTGGAACGACACTTGGCTGACTTCGCGTCACTGTTCCTCTTCGGTATACTGCATCAAACTGAATGCTGTGGAGCTGAGTTTAATTGTGTGCACGTCACAGAAAACTGATTCGTCGGGGCGCGCAGTAAAATGTGACGGCACGTTACAAGTCGTGTCAAAACCTGACAGTTTCCGTGTCACTTCGTAATAACGCGTGACAGTTTGCGCTCCAAGAACCATCACAGGAACCACTACGAACGTTGTCACATTCTATTAAGGATCAATACTCATCAAGACGGATCAACACGCTCAGTTGCGACCTCTACGACATGAGGCGAAATGAGGGTGGTGTGTGACATTCGTGGAAGATTTTTTGACAGTTAAAAACATGCTCCACAAATAACAAGAATATCACGCACCACCACGCACTATTAAGAAACTTATTCAGATGCGTTAATCACATTAAGAATGTCAGGAATGTGTCAAGAATGATAGAAAAATGACATTCGTAACGCGTCTTGCTCATGTGTAAACACACCATAATGTGTAGAAAGATCTCCAGGTTGTCTGAATCTTCTGATTATATTGTCAAATCCAATCAAATCAATTTTATTTATATAGCGCCAAATCACAACAACAGTTGCCCCAAGGCGCTTTATATTGCAAGGCAAAAGCCATACAATAATCACAGAAAAACCCCAACGGACAAAAACAACCCCCTATGAGCAAGCACTTGGCGACAAAAATGACTCCAAGATTTCTCACAGTATTACTAGAGGTCAGGGTAATGCCATCCAGAGTAAGGATCTGGTTCGACACCATGTTTCTAAGATTTGAGGGTCCAAGTACAATAACTTCAGTTTTATCTGAATTTAAAAGCAGGAAATTAGAGGTCATCGATGTCTTTATGACTAAGACAATCCTGCAGTTTAACTAATTGGTGTGTGTCCTCTGGCTTCATGGATAGATAAAGCTGGGTATCATCTGCGTAACAATGAAAATGTAAGCAATGCCGTCTAATAATACTGCCTAAGGGAAGCATGTATAAAGTGAATAAAATTGGTCCTAGCACAGAACCTTGTAGAACTCCATAATTAACCTTAGCCCGTGAAGAAGACTCCCCATTTACATGAACAAATTGTAATCTATTAGATAAATATGATTCAAACCACCGCAGCGCAGTGCCTTTAATACCTATGGCATGCTCTAATCTCTGTAATAAAATTTTATGGTCAACAGTATCAAAAGCAGCACTAAGGTCTAACAGAACAAGCACAGAGATGAGTCCACTGTCTGAGGCCATAAGAAGATCATTTGTAACCTTCACTAATGCTGTTTCTGTACTATGATGAATTATAAACCCTGACTGAAACTCTTCAAATAGACCATTCCTCTGCAGATGATCAGTTAGCTGTTTTACAACTACCCTTTAAAGAATTTTTGAGAGAAAAGGAAGGTTGGAGATTGGCCTATAATTAGCTAAGATAGCTGGGTCAAGTGATGGCTTTTTAAGTAATGGTTTAATTACTGCCACCTTAAAAGCCTGTGGTACATAGCAAACTAA
Source organism: Thalassophryne amazonica (assembly GCF_902500255.1). NCBI lineage: Eukaryota > Metazoa > Chordata > Actinopteri > Batrachoidiformes > Batrachoididae > Thalassophryne > Thalassophryne amazonica. Next base: position 9,577,465 of record NC_047107.1, on the reverse strand, counting down.
TAAAGATAGATTGATCATATTTAAGATCGAAGCATTAATTAATGGTAGGGCTTCCTTGAGCAGCCTGGTAGGAATGGGGTCTAACAGACATGTTGATGGTTTGGATGAAGTAACTAATGAAAATAACTCAGACAGAACAATCGGAGAGAAAGAGTCTAACCAAATACCAGCATCACTGAAAGCAGCCAAAGATAACGATACGTCTTTGGGATGGTTATGAGTAATTTTTTCTCTAATAGTTAAAACTTTATTAGCAAAGAAAGTCATGAAGTCATTACTAGTTAAAGTTAAAGGAATACTTGGCTCAATAGAGCTCTGACTCTGTCAGCCTGGCTACAGTGCTGAAAAGAAACCTGGGGTTGTTCTTATTTTCTTCAATTAGTGATGAGTAGTAAGATGTCCTAGCTTTACGGAGGGCTTTTTTATAGAGCAACAGACTCTTTTTCCAGGCTAAGTGAAGATCTTCTAAATTAGTGAGACGCCATTTCCTCTCCAACTTACGGGTTATCTGCTTTAAGCTGCGAGTTTATGAGTTATACCACAGAGTCAGGCACTTCTGATTTAAAGCTCTCTTTTTCAGAGGAGCTACAGCATCCAAAGTTGTCTTCAATGAGGATGTAAAAGTACTGACGAGATACTCTATCGCACTTACAGAGTTTAGGTAGCTACTCTGCACTGTGTTGGTATATGGCATTAGAGAACATAAAGAAGGAATCATATCCTTAAACCTAGTTACAGCGCTTTCTGAAAGACTTCTAGTGTAATGAAACTTATTCCCCACTGCTGGGTAGTCCATCAGATTAAATGTAAATGTTATTAAGAAATGATCAGACAGAAGGGAGTTTTCAGGGAATACTGTTAAGTCTTCAATTTCCATACCATAAGTCAGAACAAGATCTAAGATATGATTAAAGTGGTGGGTGGACTCATTTACATTTTGAGCAAAGCCAATTGAGTCTAATAATAGATTAAATGCGGTGTTGAGGCTGTCATTCTCAGCATCTGTGTGGATGTTAAAATTGCCCACTATAATTATCTTATCTGAGCTAAGCACTAAGTCAGACAAAAGGTCTGAAAATTCACAGAGAAACTCACAGTAACAACCAGGTGGATGATAGATAACAAATAAAACTGGTTTTTGGGACTTCCAATTTGGATGGACAAGACAAAGAGTCAAGCTTTCAAATGAATTAAAGCTCTGTCTGGGTTTTTGATTAATTAATAAGCTGGAATGGAAGATTGCTGCTAATCCTCCGCCTCGGCCCGTGCTACGAGCGTTCTGGCAGTTAGTGTGACTCGGGGGTGTTGACTCATTTAAACTAACATATTCATCCTGCTGTAACCAGGTTTCTGTAAGGCAGAATAAATCAATATGTTGATCAATTATTATATCATTTACTAACAGGGACTTAGAAGAGAGAGACCTAATGTTTAATAGACCACATTTAACTGTTTTAGTCTGTGGTGCAGTTGAAGGTGCTATATTATTTTTTCTTTTTGAATTTTTATGCTTAAATAGATTTTTGCTGGTTATTGGTGGTCTGGGAGCAGGCACCGTCTCTACGGGGATGGGGTAATGAGGGGATCACGCTCTGGGGATGTTTTGCTGCCAGTGGGGGGGGACTACTTCCAAATTCTTCAAAGTCACCATCAATTAAAAAGCTAGATGGTTGAAACTTGACCACATTTGGCTGTTCCACCAGAACAATGATCCTAAACACACATCAAACTGGTTGTGGGTTGTATAAAGCAGGCAATGTCAGCTTCTGGAAAGGTCTTCCTAAAGCCCTCACCTGATTTGTGGACTATCCTTAAAATCCACGTCCGTACGAGGAAACCAACCAATTTAAATGAACTCTACCAATTCTGCCAAGACGACGAGTCAAATATACATCCAGAATTATGCCAGAAGCTTGTTGATGGCTACCAATAGCGCCTGGTTGGCTAAGGCTTGCTAAGGGACATTTAACCAAATATTGAGGGCGTATGTCTGTATTTGAGCATGTATGTATAATTTTGACCCTGTGTGGATTAGAGAAGATCCAAAATAAATTCAAACTTGTGCACCAGATTCTTGTTGTTTAAAGTCATTAATGATGTTTGCTGTACAATCACTCCACTCTGACAAAAGGACAGTTGAAGGACATCATTAAAACCCATTACCATGACATCCATGATGAGTGCAGTTAAACTTCAGACTGTAACATGTGAGTGGTTCAGTGATGTGACCGTGCAGAGGAATACCTAAGATGTGCTGAAGTAAGACACTCTTCAGCTCCTCGTCTGACAGGAAGGCACACAGCTCACCAACACAGCCAGCTGAAGCCATACGAGTTGCATCCTGTGCACACGCACCAGACAGACAGTTTTTTTTTTTAAATGTCATTTATTTTCAAAGTACCACTGAGAAAACCACATCCTCTCCATCTGACATCTGTGTTCACCGCTGCTGATCAGCTTAGTGTCAAAGTTCTCTGAATCTTTAATACTTTAGTGGATTTTACAGCTATTCTGGGCCACAAGGTTAGGCAGGAAACTGCGTTTCAATGCCCAGAAATGGACGGTGCATCCAGAAAGTATTCACAGCGCTGCACATTTTACACATTTTTTTACAGCCTTATTCCAAAATGGATGAAATTAAATTTTCCTCAAAGTTCTACACACAATACCCCATAATAAGAATGTGAAAGGTTTTTGAGATGCTTGCAAATATATTAAAACCACACGTCCATAAATATTCACAGTCTTTGCCATGAAGCGCAACACTGAGCTCAGGTGCCTCCTGTTTCCACTGATCCTGCTTGAGATGTTTCTACAGCTTAACTGGAGTCCACCTGGGGTAAATTCAGTTGCTAGGACATGACTTAGAAGCTGGCCGCCCATCTAACTGAGTGATCGGGGGAGAAGTGCCTCAGTCAGTGGGGTGACCAAGAACCCGATGATCACTGTGTGAGAGCTCCAGCATTCCTCTGTGGAGAGAGGAGAACCTTCAGAAGGACAACTATGAGGTCTGTTAGAAAAGTATCGGACCTTTTTATTTTTTGCAAAAACCATATGGACTTGCGAGTCATTTTGACTGGTTTTAGATGCATTGAAAGCAAGAATAATAGACAAAAAAATTACACTTATGTTGTAATATCATAGTTCTTTTTTGCATGTTTCTGTCTAAGTTTATAAAAAATAATATTAAAAAGTTTAAAAACATTAATATTTGATGGATATAACATTTGCTCTCTTCTTCAAAAATGACACACTGTACCTTTAATCCAGTAAGACAGAGTTTTTCTGTCATGTTGACAGTTTATTTATTTATTTATTTCAACATTTCTGAGTGGGATTGCATACTTTTTTAATCAATATAACCCCTAATTGTCTTGTTTGAGAAGAGCTTTATCTGGATTGATTTGATTGTCAGATCAGAATCAGAAACAAATTTATTGCCAAGTAAGTTATCACATTCAAGTAATTTTATCTGGTGTCATTGGTGCATAAACAACAATAAGAGAACTTAAAAAATACTTCTGCAAGAAGTAAAGCAGTAAATCTGCTCTTTTAAAGATGAAACCTTTTTTCACACTTTACTGTTTCACTGAGGCTGTGTGGTGATGAACGTTTATTAAAATTGCTTCGTTTTTTTTTTTTACAGCTTGTAGTGCATAAATCCGCTGCTTCACACTGATTCCTCCTCCTCCTCCCTCTGTGAGGGAACGAGAAACTCGTCAATCTCACATTGTCTTTACAGCTTATTTGAGCAAACTTTGGAAACATGAAGACTTTCAACTGTAAAATAGCCTTAATTTCTGAATATATCAGGAGCTATGCAGGCAGAAGGAGCTCTTTTTATTGGAAGACTCTGACAGAGTTTTTGTTGTTTCACTGAGAGATGCTGTTGCTCTGCTCGGCGCACTGCCGGCGAGGGAGGGACGAGCAGACAGCAAGTCCGTTCAGCACAAACACAGACTGGCTGCATTAGAAACCTCCCCATCCCTACCTGAGAGCAGGGCACAGTATAACGACACTGTGATAACAGTATAATGGCGCAACGCCGTTGTTCCATTGTCTGGGGAGAACCCTGAGGCTGTAACATAACACAATGTGGAAAAACTGAAGCACTGTGAATACTTTCTGGATGCACGGTAGCTCTGCCATACCTCATCATGACCCAGCATGCCGAGTAATGTGGTGATGATGTTCTTGCGAATGCCTGGATCCACCTTAGCCCCGGCCCCCTGAATGACAAACCTTAGTGCTTGGAGCATGGTCTCCCTGAGAGGAGAAAGACAGCACAAAACCACAACATCATTTGTAAACCTTTAAGCATATATACACATTATTGTTTTTGTTTTTTTAATGCAACATAACATGCAGTGTTACATTTTTGACTTTTATTTAATCCAGTTCTTCTAGACAGACTCTTTTTAATTCTTAAGTAAAGTTTTAAGTCAGACTAGACACTTCACAGGAAGTCTGACATGTTGTTCTCATGACATTTGTCTTTGTACGTAATCATTTGTTCACACCCACCTCTCCACTGAAATTTCAAATGTCTTTATGTATACAGCACATAATGATGACACACATTCCTGACATAAACTCAATTTCATCAAACGATGGATTAACAGCTTCACAACAGTAACTGAGAAATGCATAACTTAGTAAAATGATGCCGGACAATCTAGTACTTGTAGGAAGGGTGTGCGTGATTTTGGTTCAGGTCTGTTTTGAATCATACACTGAATAAAGTAGGAGTGGCTTAATGCACAAAACTCTCTAAAATCTCCGTCCTCGAAACGTCACCCATTCACCCCATGAAGATGATTTTTTTTTCTTTTTTGCACACCCACTGAATTATGACAAACCACCAGAGGTAGGATGAAGTCACCATCAACTCACTCTCAAGTAATAAATCAGCAAGTCCCACGTCATAATGACCACCAACTGTTTGCAAGCTGACTTGAGACTTGACTTGGGATTTGCAGATTGATGACTTGAGAATGACTTGACAGTGACTTCATCCCACCTCTGCAAACCACTGATGTGGTGGAACCTACAGTCCTCCCTACAGTCCATCTCCATTTTTTAAAAAAATATGAAAAATCATATAAAAATTGCCTTTTCTTTAAGTTTTCAATGAAAACCAGAGTATACACATATTCCCTTTGAAGTAAAAATTAAGTCATTAAAATGTCATTGTCATTATTAATTCATTTTTACCTCCGCCAAGGAGGTTATGTTTTCAGTCAGGTTTGTTTGTCTGTCTGTCTGTCAGCAGGATAACTCAAAAGGTTTTGAACGGATTTTGATTAAATTTTTTTGAAGTGGTTGGAAATGACATGAGGAACAAGTGATTCAGTTTTAGTGGTGATCCGGATCACGATCCAGATCCCAATGCTAACGTGTTAGCATGTCTATGGCATTTTCAATGTTAAAAGTTAGCATTAAGCAGTTGCAGCTGTCATCACGTTCGGGTGCATTTGTTTTCAAATTGTAATATTTTTTAAATTTATTTTTGTTTATATATTAATAATCTAATGATTATTGTATACAAGTTTAGAGAAACAGACAAAAAGAAATAGATCACTGTGCCAAGGAGGGAATCTCTTTAGGGTCAGTGACCCTATGGCCTTGTTTAGAGAAGTGTTTTATAAATGTTAAAAAATTCACAATATCAGTGCTCAGATGACAGTAGCTTCTGGGAAAGGTGCAAGCCGCAATAAACTGTGATGCCAAGCGCTAAGGATACATGCTATCCAGTCACAGCAGATGAAACTTTTTTTTTTACTACTGAGCAAATATCATTGTAAGACTTTTTTAGGTTCAATGATTCCACGGCATGTAGATGTTATGGCGTCAGTGACCCCATGGCCTTGGTGGAGGTTTGCACTCTGAGTGCTTCTAGTTGTATATAAAATTATTAATCAGAGGTCACCAAGCTTCACAGAAATATTTCCTATGGGGTAGATGTATTCAATTATACACAAATCGGTCAAACCCTGAGTACACAATAAGTTTTTTTGGTAAATCTTTGTAAATATGAGTATGAAACATGGTAAACTTAATATCTTTCTGGGTATTCAATCAGATGCATTCATAGAAAATTATCCCTTGACCTACATATGAAGCTTGTTAGACAAACAAATGTCTTTCCTTCACAATAAATAAATTTCCCAAATATCTTCTGTTCATCTATATATATATATCTATATATATATAGATATATATATATAGATATATATATATCTATATATATATAGATATATATATATAGATATATATATATCTATATATATATAGATATATATATACAAACATATACACACACACACACACACACACACACACACACACACACATATATATGTTTGTGTGCAATTGCTTAAAGTTTTCAGCATATGCACTGAATTAGGACAGAACTTTCAACTCACACAACCTCTGGTCAATTCTGAAGACCAAAAATTTACTTTTTCTAAATATGAAAATTTACAATATTGACTTCTCTCCAAGGCTTCAACCAAATGTCATCAAAATTCACAATAACCTTCCTGTTGTAGATTTTCCATGTAAAATATTTCCCCCAGACTGTCTGAACAGTGAGTCTGCAGCAGTATACTCAATATTTCTCCTGAATACAGTCTGATGATCTCCTCTGACCTTCACATGGACCACAAAGATAATGTTTCTCTGTTTTAGTGGCATCTGATTGAACATTTGGTTAGGCAGGTATGAATATTAATATGATTTTTTTCATATTTGACAGATATAGACTGATAGACGGCAGATGACACCAGCGTTATCTCAAAGTCAAAATGTCATAACTGAAATTCAAATCAGAGCTGCACATAAATTAGATTGTTTTGTCTTCCAGTCTGAACAAGGCCAAAATGGTAGTACTTGCAGAAGCCTATTTTATATGAAGAAGTCCAATTAATAATCCATTCACTCCATTGTGGTGTCCAGAGGCAAAGCTCCAAAATAAATTACAATCATCAATACTCTGTTCAAACATCAAATCAGATTAATACACAGGCACGCACCGGATTCCTGAGTCCTCTGCGTTGCGGATAGCAGAGAGCTGCTCGGTGAAGAGCGGGTCAACCTTGGTGTGGATGGAGACCAGCTGTCCCAGCGCCTCAGCGGCCCTCAGCCTGACCGCACGGCTCGAGTCCTGCAGGGCCTTCAGGAATGTGGTCTGAAGCTGCGGCAGGAAGGGCTTCAGGGCAATGCCGACCTGTAGGGAGTGGAACAGCACAGACAGCTGAGACCCAAACAAAAAAATTATGCACTCTACAGGTTAAAGGTCAAAAAATATGCTGGAACTCTAACCGCACTGAGAAGAGTTTAGCACATGTACAGCACTATCCTCATTTCATTTGGTCCTGCTGGACCTGGTCAATGCTTCACGTGGACACATGAAGCTTCCATGGGCTGGACCGTCAGTGTACTTGGACATTAATGTCTCCTGTTCTCTATTGAGGACTATTTTTGGCACCTCTAGTTGGACTTTGAGTTGGAGAGAACTTTGGTACACCCTCGCTCACTCTGACAGGCACCTCATTTTTTTTCCTGTGAGGCCCCTCAGCTCCACACAAATTATTATACTCTTGATCACATCATTCTACTTAATTCTCTTATTGAGATTTACCTTTATAAGATAGCTATAGTGTGGCTGTACTGATTATAAAAAAGACCTTTGACCTGGTCAATAGGTCTTCTCTTTCCATGTAACATTGGTGTCAGACAGGGTGAAAATCTTTCACCTCTATTATTTGCTATTTATGTAAATTACTTTGAACATAGTTTAGTGAACATTTTAGTGCATTAGAACAACTACTGAATGACTTGTCACATTTTTATAATTGATGATGATGTGGAAATCTTTTTAAAACTATGTGCTTTTATATGCAGATGATGCAGTTGTCATGGCAAAGTCTACTGAAGAGCTACAAAAAGCTTTGAATGTGTTCATAAGTACTGTGAAGACTGGAAATTAATTGTCAATATGGGTAATAGAAAGACAATTGTATTTTCAAGGGGTAAAGCTTTAAACATCCCGTACTTTTATTTTGGCGTTAAGGAAACTGAAGTATGTCATGGTTATTGTTTATCTGGGAACAACCTTCAACTACAATGGCCATTTTTCTAAAGCTAGTCATAAACAGGGGAACCAGACCAGGGGTGCATCATTTAGTTATAAATCTAAGGCACTCAAACTCCCTAACTTCCCATTCTCCTATATGGCTGTGAAATCTGGGGTTTTAGTAAATGAGTTCAATTCAACATGATCCACAAGAAATTTCTCACAAGCTTATTAAAGCTCAAAAAAAGTACAGGCACTTGTATAATTTATGGGGAACTGGGTAGATGCAGTCTTGATAGTCTTGTGCAGAGGAGAATGATAGGTCAGCTTGTCAGCTGTGAAGAAAAACCATCTAGTATTGTATTCAGTCTAAGCAAAGAAATGTATGATAAGGACATGTTAAAATCTAAATGGATGACTAAAATTAAGAGTGTGGCTGATAATTATGGATACTCAAATTTATTGTTTGACTTGAAAATTTAAAATTTTAGCTGTTTTAAAAAGAGTACTGAACTGAGGATAAAGGATATGTATATTCAGAATTGGAACAATGTTTCGAAAATAATAATAGTTTACGTTCAGCTTACTGCTAATTTTAAAAAACATGTTATTGAAAATTATTTATCAGATCTGAATGATGTAGATAAATTTATCCTAGAGATATTCAGAAGAAGCAATCATAAGCTACCAATTAATGCAACTCTTATTTCTAGTATTGAAAAAAAATTGTCTGTGAGCTCTGTAATCTTAATGGGACTGAGGAAGAATTTCATTACTTATTTGTCCATCGCTTAACTCAGAATACGAAAAATACTCAAACCATTATATCAGACCAAATATCCTGAAATTCTGCAAACTGTTTAGCACAAAAAAGTCTGACAAGACTTGCCAGACTCAGCAAATTTAACTTTCCTCTCTCCAGTCATAACGTTTGAAGATAAATCTTCAGTTTCAAGATTTTTTTTTAATGATGTTGCTTTTTATTTTGGTGCAATAATTTATGTAAAATGTTTTAATAATCTTCTCACCCGCCTCATTTAGGCTTTTCAGTATCTCACAAATAAAAAGTGAAATTTCCCATCGATGGGATATACAGGCTTAGAAGGGGTTCACAGTGTTCTTAATGTTATTGATTTGTGTTTTTGTAGTTCAGTTGGTTTAGTCAGTTAAGTGTTACGCTGCTGTTACCATGAGTGATTTAAGTGTTATGTTGCTATCACCATGAGTAAAATGTGTAGTGTTTTTAATGTCTTCTGCCACCATCTCTGTTTTGTCAAAACTAAAAGCACCTGCTTACAGCAGAATGCAGAAATGACAAACAGCTGTGCATGCATGCAATTTTAATCACACACAAACTGGGGAGAGCCGACATTTGCCATCTGGGTCAAGGATGAACAGTGCCAAAACAGAACACTCATAGGACTAATATTTTTATTTTTAGAAAAGCTACATATATTAGCTGACAACATTCGGGACTCACATGCCAATCCAGCAGGAGGCGGTAAATCATTTCTATACTGAAAACATGAGTGTGTGATATTATTTAGTAAGTTCAATGTAAGTAAATAATGTAATTGTCAATACATTAAAAATACATGGATGACACGTATTGATTTATTCTGCCTAACAGAAACTTGGTTACAGCAGGATGAATATGTTAGTTTAAATGAGTCAACACCCCCGAGTCACACTAACTGTCAGAATGCTCGGAGCACGGGCCGGGGCGGAGGATTAGCAGCAATCTTCCATTCCAGCTTATTAATTAATCAAAAACCTAGACAGAGCTTTAATTCATTTGAAAGCTTGTCTCTTAGTCTTGTCCATCCAAATTGGAAGTCCCAAAAACCAGTTTTATTTGTTATTATCTATCGTCCACCTGGTCGTTACTGTGAGTTTCTCTGTGAATTTTCAGACCTTTTGTCTGACTTAGTGCTTAGCTCAGATAAGATAATTATAGTGGGCGATTTTAACATCCACACAGATGCTGAGAATGACAGCCTCAACACTGCATTTAATCTATTATTAGACTCTATCGGCTTTGCTCAAAAAGTAAATGAGTCCACCCACCACTTGAATCATATTTTAGATCTTGTTCTGACTTATGGTATGGAAATAGAAGACTTAACAGTATTCCCTGAAAACTCCCTTTTGTCTGATCATTTTTTAATAACATTTACATTTACCCTGATGGACTACCCTGCAGTGGGGAATAAGTTTCATTACATTAGAAGTCTTTCAGAAAGCGCTGTAACTAGGTTTAAGGATATGATTCCTTCTTTATGTTCTCTAATGTCATATACCAACACAGAGCAGAGTAGCTACCTAAACTCTGTAAGGGAGTTAGAGTATCTTGTCAATAGTTTTACATCCTCATTGAAGACAACTTTGGATGCTGTAGCTCCTCTGAAAAAGAGAGCTTTAAATCAGAAGTGTCTGACTCCGTGGTATAACTCACAAACTCGTAGCTTAAAGCAGATAACCCGTAAGTTGGAGAGGAAATGGCGTCTCACTAATTTAGAAGATCTTCACTTAGCCTGGAAAAAGAGTTTGTTGCTCTATAAGAAAGCCCTTCGTGAAGCTAGGACATCTTTCTACTCATCACTAATTGAAGAAAATAAGAACAACCCCAGGTTTATTTTCAGCACTGTAGCCAGGCTGACAAAGAGTCAGAGCTCTATTGAGCTGAGTATTCCATTAACTTTAACTAGTAATGACTTCATGACTTTCTTTGCTAACAAAATTTTGACTATTAGAGAAAAAATTACTCATAACCATCCCAAAGATGTATCGTTATCTTTGGCTGCTTTCAGTGATGCCGGTATTTGGTTAGACTCTTTCTCTCCGATTGTTCTGTCTGAGTTATTTTCATTAGTTACTTCATCCAAACCATCAACATGCTTATTAGACCCCATTCCTGCCAGGCTGCTCAAGGAAGTCCTACCATTATTTAATGCTTCAATCTTAAATATGATCAATCTATCTTTGTTAGTTGGTTATGTACCACAGGCCTTTAGGGTGGCAGTAATTAAACCATTACTTAAAAAGCCATCACTTGACCCAGCTATCTTAGCTAATTATAGGCCAATCTCCAACCTTCCTTTTCTCTCAAAGATTCTTGAGAGGGTAGTTGTAAAACAGCTAACTGATCACCTGCAGAGGAATGGTCTATTTGAAGAGTTTCAGTCAGGTTTTAGAATTCATCATAGTACAGAAACAGCATTAGTGAAGGTTACAAATGATCTTCTTATGGCTTCGGACAGTGGACTTATCTCTGTGCTTGTTCTGTTGGACCTCAGTGCTGCTTTTGATACTGTTGACCATAAAATTTTATTACAGAGATTAGAGCATGTCATAGGTATTAAAGGCACTGCGCTGCGGTGGTTTGAATCATATTTGTCTAATAGATTACAGTTTGTTCATGTAAATGGGGAATCTTCTTCACAGACTAAAGTTAATTATGGAGTTCCACAAGGTTCTGTGCTAGGACCAATTTTATTCACTTTATACATGCTTCCCTTGGGCAGTATTATTAGACGGTATTGCTTAAATTTTCATTGTTACGCAGATGATACCCAGCTTTATCTATCCATGAAGCCAGAGGATACGCACCAATTAGCTAAACTGCAGGATTGTCTTACAGACATAAAGACATGGATGACGTCTAATTTCCTGCTTTTAAACTCAGATAAAACTGAAGTTATTGTACTTGGCCCCACAAATCTTAGAAGCATGGTGTCTAACCAGATCGTTACTCTGGATGGCATTTCCCTGATCTCTAGTAATACTGTGAGAAATCTTGGAGTTATTTTTGATCAGGATATGTCATTCAAAGCGCATATTAAACAAATATGTAGGACTGCCTTTTTGCATTTACGCAATATCTCTAAAATCAGAAAGGTCTTGTCTCAGAGTGATGCTGAAAAACTAATTCATGCATTTGTTTCCTCTAGGCTGGACTATTGTAATTCATTATTATCAGGTTGTCCTAAAAGTTCCCTAAAAAGCCTTCAGTTGGTTCAGAATGCTGCAGCTAGAGTACTGACGGGGACTAGCAGGAGAGAGCATATCTCACCCGTGTTGGCCTCCCTTCATTGGCTTCCTGTTAATGCTAGAATAGAATTTAAAATTCTTCTTCTTACTTATAAGGTTTTGAATAATCAGGTCCCATCTTATCTTAGGGACCTCGTAGTACCATATTACCCCATTAGAGCGCTTCGCTCTCAGACTGCGGGCTTACTTGTAGTTCCTAGGGTTTGTAAGAGTAGAATGGGAGGCAGAGCCTTCAGCTTTCAGGCTCCTCTCCTGTGGAACCAGCTCCCAATTCAGATCAGGGAGACAGATACCCTCTCTACTTTTAAGATTAGGCTTAAAACTTTCCTTTTCGCTAAGGCTTATAGTTAGGGCTGGATCGGGTGACCCTGGACCATCCCTTGGTTATGTTGCTTTAGACGTAGACTGTGTTTCATAATTATTGTATGGCCTTGCCTTGCAATGTGGAGCGCCTTGGGGCAACTGTTTGTTGTGATTTGGCGCTATACAAGAAAAAAGTTGATTGATTGATTGATGACATGAAAATGAAAACACTTATTTCAATCATGGCCCATTTAAAAATCAAATGGCAAAACAGAAATAAGAATAAAATAATACTGATAATAATAATGAGTATATGATATCAAGAACTTAAACAATTTATAAATACAGTAAGACAGTAAATTAACATTAAAAAAATTAAGTAATTAACAGGAAATAAAAGGGCAGAGTTCTTCTTCTAAAATCTGTTGAAGTCTAAAGCTTAAAGTTCCACAAACATACTAGAATCACACACGCCATCCCAACTCATTATAGAAAATTTGCACCATGTATTACCACTCCTGAAAAATGTCAGCTACCTATTTCATAAACGCTACACAATCTAGAGCTCGTGGATCCCCACTAGTAATGCGCTAGTGAACAAAAATCCTTGTCATTATGTTTGTTTGTCAATTTAATTTGACAAAAACATCTAATTCCTCAATTGTTACTGTGATATTTCTAAACTAAACTAAAACTCTAGACTTCAGTCTTGTCAATTATTTCATTTAAACCCAATAAGTCAAATCAGCATCATCAACATGTATGCGCTGTGACCGTCAAATATTCTGGTCCAAGTTCACGCTAACCCACAAAGCCGCGTTACTCGACTGTGTGATCCATTTATACATCGCCCTTAAAGTTAAATTAGTCATTTTAAGCAGCCCTACACACTTTTCCAACGGAATTGCACGATCCCAAAGGATAGGCTAAGTGGAGTAAATTAATAAATTATAATCATTATTTTGACTGTTATCTGTTACATATTCAAGTAAACCCAGCCAAATATTTGATAATGTAATGTCAATATTACAGTATACTACCACAGAGATCAGATGACTTGTGTCATATCATGAAGTACAGTGCACTGCCACACACACACACACACACACACACACACACACACACACACACACACACACACACACCATGGATCAGAGGTGGTTTCCACCTATAAGTACGCTGGGTTGCAGCTGGGCAGCAAACATGGACTCTGTGTACAAGAAGGGGCAGGGCAGGATGTAGTTTCTTAGAAGGCTGGCCTCTTTCAGCTTTTCTTCATGTTTTATCAGTCTATTGTGTCCAGTGTCCTTTTTTGTGGTGGTGTGTGTTTGGGGGGGGGCAGTGCTAAGAAAAAGGACATTCTCAGGCTGAACCGGCTCATGAAGAAGGTGTGCTCAGTGGTTGGACTGTGTGTGAACTCTGTGGAGAAGATGGTGGAGCAGTGGACGCTCTCCAAGATCAGGGCGATCCTGTCCAATCAGAGCCATCCCCTGAACTCTGTCTTCTCCCACCAGAGAAGCTCCATCTTCTCCAGATTCCTCTCATTGAGGGGCTCCACTGAGAGACTGACGAACTCTTTTGTCCCTCGAGCCATCAGGCTGTATAATGCAGCCACTGTGAGCTGGAGATGTCCTGAACATAGTCTCCAGGGCCTTAACTCCTTTCACTTTGACTTTGTTAGTGTTGTGTTATCTTATGCAAATGTCTTCCAGTCAGTTTGCCCTGTACTTAGTGGAAAAAAGAAACCCCAAAACATTGTTCACTGTTTACTGTTGTCTGTATGTTCGGGATAAATAAGGTTGATCTTATCTCTTTATTTATTGCTTCTCTTAACATGTGTGTTAACTTTTACTTGTGTGAATAGAGAGAATGCCACACAATTTTATCCATCCATCCATCCATCTAGTCTTTCTTCATGGGCTCCCGTTCGTCTTCTTTATTTTATTTATACCATTTTGTCGTGTGAGGGCATAAGCTAGGACCACAAGTTCTTTCTTCTGCTTTTCAACTATTCTGTAACCCTGTTCTTTGCAAAACTGTTTCAAAACACTGACATTCAAAATGACAGCACCACAAGAATAAGTGTGTCGCTGAATTTAGGCAGCAGCGTGATGGCATTCTGACCTTCTCCAGCAGCAGGGTGAGCGTCTCAAGCAGAGCCGTTTTCACTGTCCACGAGAACCGGTCTCCCAGGATACGAATGAGAGGCCCGGTGATGTTCACCACAGAAGGTCGGAGCGCCTCGGGCGAGGTCAGTTTGATGACCCCGCCGAGCGCCTTGGCTGCCTCTTCCTTCTGCTCCGGAGTACCAGCCAGGATACCTTCTCTGAGAACGGGCAGAATACACGTCACACCCTGTGGCACAAAGAAGAGGACAAACAACAAAAATTTAACACAAGAACCTTTGAAGAAGCGCACTTAATAACACTGCTGCATCATGGGAAAGTGACAAACGTCTGGCACTAAGAAATGAAACCAGCTCAAAAGTGAAGTGCACTTCCTTGCTGCTTGAGGCTGGCTCCAAAGTGACTCACTCCCCATAGAAGCTTGTGTTAAAATGTCCAACTTTACAGCAGAAATGAACATAGAAAACATGTTTGGTACCCTGTAGATAGTTCCCCCCTTCATTATTTTTTTAATAACTTATCAGATTAAGCTATTTGAAAAAAACAAAAACAAAAAAAAAAAAACATTCTGAATCATTAAGGGCATGGTCACGTTGAGTGACAAGTGCTGTGTGCAGGAGTTATGTTCAGGGTCCCGCTAACATTGGTGCTAGCTGCTGTGAGCCCACCATGTTTGTCCTTTATGAGGTTCTTATTACAAGAGAAAATCTGAGATTATACAGCTTCCTGAGTTCTTAATTGTAACCAACCAAGCACCAGTCTATAAAGTACCTCAACGTGATACTTGAGTGAAAGTACAAGTATCTTACCATAAAATTACTTTGGGAGATGTTAAAGTGGATATAACACCTAAAAAATTAGGTAAAACTGATATAAAAATCAAAATATACATACAGTATAGTAAGTTGAAAGTGGTTTTAATTATTATCACTGAGAAATAAAGTTTGTACAGCTTCTCAAAAGTGTGTTTCTTGGAAAGCGCGATGTCAGCATTCCATCAGCGGTCACGTGATGCCGTGACATCACAACATGTAGAATCCCGTCTTTGTCTGTTAGATTGACAACAGGAACAGATGGACCTCAGCATGGACAGTGACAAGATCAAGAACTTTTCTGACTCCTCTTTAAGTGTGGATTATTTCTGACTTGGATCCTGAGGATGCCGCAGCAGTGATTAGACCCTACGGATTGGAGCCATATCTTTCGGACGAACATTCAAACCAGGAGCATTCTGGCAGCGAAAATAATGCCGACGGTGTTTATGGCGGAGCCGAAGCAGAGGCAAGAGACGTGCCAATTCCAATGGATTTTGAAAGGCTGCAGAATACGGAATGGTAAGGGAGGCTTTGATTCTTGTTGCTGCTGTTTATAACACTATAATTACAGTGGTCCCTCGTTTATCGCGGGAGTTATGTTCTAAAAATAACCCGCGATAAGCGAAATCCGCGAAGTAGTCAGCGCTATTTTTTGCAATTATTATAGATGTTTTAAGGCTGTAAAACCCCTCACTACACACTTTATATGGCAGATTTGCCACAGCTCCGCACAGCACACAGGAGGGCGGTGTGAGCGGCCCGCTGCTGCGTTTACTGAGCCCGCAGACTCAGTAAGCGCATCGGAGGCAGTGAGAGCAATCGCGGTGATGCCGACCAGTGCAGTGACCGGCCCGCCTGATAAGGACGCAGAACACAATGTGCTGTTTAAAAAAAAAAAAAAAAAAAAAAAGCATGCAAAATTGCACAAAAAAAAAAAAAAATCAGCGAAACTGTGAGGCCGCGAAAGGTGAACCGCGTTATAGCGAGGGACCACTGTATAGCATTTTTGATTGTAGCTTCCGTTTACTGCCTTTGTTATTATTCCGGAGCCGCGATACTGTAGCTGTTACTTGCGGACCACCGTCATTACCTTCGGGTTTTAGCCGTTTTTGAGTGCCTGGCATTGCATTCATCCGTGTTTAGTTACGTTATTTTCACGAAAGAATAGGAAATAAACTGCGAAAGTTTCGAAAAAGATCGCCGAAAACAACAGAGAACATGCCGCCACCGTGTTTACTACGTATTGCACTGATATTTTTACAAGTTCCTTGACCATTTCAAGATTATTGTGAACATATTATGGGGTTGACATAATAGGTGTTCATGTGAGTGGTGCGAGAACATGGAGATGGTAGAGGAAAGTGTCTGCTGTTGGGAGCAAATGCGGGTGTGCGAGCCTGACATGACAACACCGTGGCTTTCAATCAATCTGCCTGGACTTGAAAAGGCTAAAACCTTTTGCCCTTGTGTTTGTGCAATATGCTGTGACACGCTGGTCAGGCATATTGACAAAAAGTCCCTGAGAGCTGTGTTTAATCAAAGTTTCTGCCGCTAAAAAAAGTGTAAACAACGGCCGCCAGGCGCGCAAGCCGATACGGTCTACACGTAGTGACGTATTTCAGGCTTGGTGCTCAGCGGGAAGATGGTCACGGGGCGTGCACATTTTTCAGTGGCAGGACGTTCAAATGTTGTATATAACTGGAGAACCCCCTCCATTTTCTCAAAACGCTTAGGTTGACTGAATTATATAACCTTTGTTACATGTAATAAGACTGTTGTCTTTAAGTGTCATATCCACTTTAAAGCCTCCTTTAAAAACATTACTTGAGTAAAAGTCTTAAAGTATCTGAAATTTACTGTACTGTAAGTATAAAAGTAAATTTCTCATATAAAATGTACTTTAAGTAAAAGTAATGAGTAAAAGTAAAATCCAAGACGAATGGAGAGTGAAATTGCGACACGAAGAAAAAAAGCCAGTGTGGTTTCTGGAGAAACCAGGAGGGGGCCTTGGCCCCTATGAAAGGCTGGATCCGCCTCTGGTGGAGCACTTGGTGTTGGTGACAGGATGAGTGAAGCACCAGGCGGATGTTTATTGCTGTAAATAAAGCTGCCGTTCTTTTTCCTGGAAGACGCACACACACTTTTCTGTTAAACACAGCAGCCAGGCTCTTGTGAAACACAACAGTTATTTATCAGTTAGTTATCCTCCGCTCCACTTTTATATGGGGTCCCACAGGGTTCAATTCTTGGACCCCTACTCTTCTCCCTGTATTTGCTTCCCCTGGGGTCCATTCTCAGAAAGCATGGCATCAGCTTCCACTGCTATGCTGATGACAGCCAGCTATATGTCCCCCTAAAGAAAAATGATGCCTCTTCTCTTCAGCCCCTTTTGTCCTGTCTTGAGGATGTTAAAGCCTGGATGGCATTGAATTTTCTTAATTTTAATGAAAAGAAAACGGAGGTGATTGTTTTTGGCCCTAGCAGCTCCTGTTCTTCCTCACCTGTCGATCTGGGGCCTTTGTCAGCCTTTTCGAAATCTACTGTCACAAACTTGGGTTTTAAGATGGACAATGATTTTAAACTGGACCACCAAATCAGTGCAGTAGTCAGATCGAGTTTCTTTCACTTAAGGCAGCTGGCTAAGGTTAAGCCTTTTCTTGCACATCAGCACTTTGAAACAGCAATCCATGCTTTTATTACCTCCCGGCTGGATTACTGTAATGCACTTTATTATGGAATTAGCCAGTCCTCCCTTGCACGTCTCCAGCTAGTTCAGAATGCTGCTGCCCGTCTGCTAACTGGTGCACATAAGAGGGAGCATATTACACCTATCCTGGCCTCCCTCCACTGGCTGCCTGTGCATTTTAGAATTCATTTTAAGATTCTTTTATTTGTTTTTAAATCTTTAAATGGCCTTGCCCCGCCCTACCTCTCTGAGCTGCTTCATTGTTACGCCCCTGCTCGCCACCTCCGGTCAGCTGATCAGCTCCTCCTGGAGGTGCCGAGGTGCAAGAGTATGCTCAGAGGGGACTGAGCTTTTTCTGTTGTGGCTCCAAAGATGTGGAACAAGTTACCGCTCCACATGAGGCAGGCCTCTTCACTTTTTGTTTTTAAAACTAATCTTAAAACCCACTTTTATGCACTGGCTTTTAACCCGGAATGAGATCTTGATCTGTTTAGGTTGTTTTAACTGATTTTACTTGTTTTAGTTAATTTTTTTTTGGGGGGGGGGGGGGGGGGGGGGTTTATTTGTACTTTGTGGTTTGTTACCTTTTATATGTCCCCTTGTGTACAGCACTTTGTTTCAGCTGCAGCTGTTTTTTTTTAAAGTGCTTTATAAATAAAGTTGATTTGATTTATAGCTACACAGTTGTGCCAAATTTAAGGAAAAAAAATGCAAGCATCACCACCAACCACGGCAAAGCAACCAAACACAGCGCTCTTTGCGCTCTTGAATCCAAAACGTGGTGCTGCTTTTGCGCACCGCATCTCCACGGAAATTTCAAACAAAATAAATGAAACGAACGAGTAACGAAGACTGTTTAGGGAAATGTATGGGAGTAAAAGCATACATTTTACTGAGGAAATGTAGTGGCGTAAAAGTGAGAGTCACCAGAAATGTAAATAAGGAAGTAAAATACAGATACATCAAAATTCTACTTAAGTACAGTAACAAAGTATTTCTACTTCGTAACATTATAACACTGCCAACCACCTAAATCAAATCAAATCAATTTAATTTATATAGCGCCAAATCACAACAAACAGTTGCCCCAAGGCGCTTCATATTGCAAGGCAAAAGCCATACAATAATCACAGAAAAACCCCAACGGTCAAAACGACCCCCTATGAGCAAGCACTTGGCGACAGTGGGAAGGAAAAACCCCCTTTTAACAGGAAGAAACTTCCAGCAGAACCAGGCTCAGGGAGGGGCAGTCTTCTGCTGGGACTGGTTGGGGCTGAGGGAGAGAACCAGGAAAAAGACATGCTGTGGAGGGGAGCAGAGATCAATAACTAATGATTAAATGCAGAGTGGTGCATACAGAGCAAAAAGAGGTGAATAAAAAGAAACAGTGCATCATGGGAACCCCCCAGCAGTCTATAGCAGCATAACTAAGGGATGGTTCAGGGTCACCTGATCCAACCCTAACTATAAGCTTTAGCAAAAAGGAAAGTTTTAAGCCTAATCTTAAAAGTAGAGAGGGTGTCTGTCTCCCTGATCTGAATTGGGAGCTGGTTCCACAGGAGAGGAGCCTGAAAGCTGAAGGCTCTGCCTCCCATTCTACTCTTACAAACCCTAGGAACTACAAGTAAGCCTGCAGTCTGAGAGCGAAGCGCTCTATTGGGGTGATATGGTACTACGAGGTCCCTAAGATAAGATGGGACCTGATTATTCAAAACCTTATAAGTAAGAAGAAGAATTTTAAATTCTATTCTAGAATTAACAGGAAGCCAATGAAGAGAGGCCAATATGGGTAAGATATGCTCTCTCCTTCTAGTCCCCGTTAGTACTCTAGCTGCAGCATTTTGAATTAACTGAAGGCTTTTTAGGGAACTTTTAGGACAACCTGATAATAATGAATTACAATAGTCCAGCCTAGAGGAAATAAATGCATGAATTAGTTTTTCAGCATCACTCTGAGACAAGACCTTTCTAATTTTAAAGATATTGCATAAATGCAAAAAAGCAGTCCTACATATTTGTTTAATATGCGCTTTGAATGACATATCCTGATCAAAAATGACTCCAAGATTTCTTACAGTATTACTAGAGGTCAGGGTAATGCCATCCAGAGTAAGGATCTGATTAGACACCATGTTTCTAAGATTTGTGGGGCCAAGTACAATAACTTCAGTTTTATCCGAGTTTAAAAGCAGGAAATTAGAGGTCATCCATGTCTTTATGTCTGTAAGACAATCCTGCAGTTTAGCTAATTGGTGTGTGTCCTCTGGCTTCATGGATAGATAAAGCTGGGTATCATCTGCGTAACAATGAAAATTTAAGCAATACCGTCTAATAATACTGCCTAAGGGAAGCATGTATAAAGTGAATAAAATTGGTCCTAGCACAGAACCTTGTGGAACTCCATAATTAACTTTAGTCTGTGAAGAAGATTCCCCATTTACATGAACAAATTGTAATCTATTAGACAAATATGATTCAAACCACCGCAGCGCAGTGCCTTTAATACCTATGGCATGCTCTAATCTCTAATAAAATTTTATGATCAACAGTATCAAAAGCAGCACTGAGGTCTAACAGAACAAGCACAGAGATGAGTCCACTGTCCGAGGCCATGAGAAGATCATTTGTAACCTTCACTAATGCTGTTTCTGTACTATGATGAATTCTAAAACCTGACTGAAACTCTTCAAATAGACCATTCCTCTGCAGATGATCAGTTAGCTGTTTTACAACTACCCTTTCAAGAATTTTTGAGAGAAAAGGAAGGTTGGAGATTGGCCTATAATTAGCTAAGATAGCTGGGTCAAGTGATGGCTTTTTAAGTAATGGTTTAATTACTGCCACCTTAAAAGCCTGTGGTACATAGCCAACTAATAAAGATAGATTGATCATATTTAAGATCGAAGCATTAATTAATGGTAGGGCTTCCTTGAGCAGCCTGGTAGGAATGGGGTCTAATAAACATGTTGATGGTTTGGATGAAGTAACTAATGAAAATAACTCAGACAGAACAATCGGAGAGAAAGAGTCTAACCAAATACCGGCATCACTGAAAGCAGCCAAAGATAACGATACGTCTTTGGGATGGTTATGAGTAATTTTTTCTCTAATAGTTAAAATTTTGTTAGCAAAGAAAGTCATGAAGTCATTACTAGTTAAAGTTAATGGAATAGTCAGCTCAATAGAGCTCTGACTCTTTGTCAGCCTGGCTACAGTGCTGAAAAGAAACCTGGGGTTGTTCTTATTTTCTTCAATTAGTGATGAGTAGAAAGATGTCCTAGCTTTACGGAGGGCTTTTTTATAGAGCAACAGACTCTTTTTCCAGGCTAAGTGAAGATCTTCTAAATTAGTGAGACGCCATTTCCTCTCCAACTTACGGGTTATCTGCTTTAAGCTACGAGTTTGTGAGTTATACCACGGAGTCAGGCACTTCTGATTTAAAGCTCTCTTTTTCAGAGGAGCTACAGCATCCAAGGTTGTCTTCAATGAGGATGTAAAACTATTAACGAGATACTCTATCTCACTTACAGAGTTTAGGTAGCTACTCTGCACTGTGTTGTTATATGGCATTAGAGAACATAAAGAAGAAATCATATCCTTAAACCTAGTTACAGCGCTTTCTGAAAGACTTCTAGTGTAATGAAACTTATTCCCCACTGCTGGGTAGTCCATCAGGGTAAATGTAAATGTTATTAAGAAATGATCAGACAGAAGGGAGTTTTCAGGGAATACTGTTAAGTCTTCTATTTCCATACCATAAGTCAGAACAAGATCTAAGATATGATTAAAGTGGTGGGTGGACTCATTTACATTTTGAGCAAAGCCAATAGAGTCTAATAATAGATTAAATGCAGTGTTGAGGCTGTCATTCTCAGCATCTGTGTGGATGTTAAAATCGCCCACTATAATTATCTTATCTGAGCTAAGCACTAAGTCAGACAAAAGGTCTGAAAATTCACAGAGAAACTCACAGTAACGACCAGGTGGACGATAGATAATAACAAATAAAACTGGTTTTTGGGACTTCCAATTTGGATGGACAAGACACCTAAGAAGTCTGTGCTCCAGTATTTACACTGAGTGAAGTTTTACTATTATTTATGTTTCACAGTTAGCAGGGATCAGTAGCTGGCTGACATTAGCTCTGCTGTTAGCCCACAGTTACTGAGCCATTATGCTGCTCATAACTTGTTATATGTGCCCCTTTATGGAGACCACTGGCCAATACATAAATAAAACACGAGGACCAACACTAGCCTGTTTGGGAACTCCGAGAAGGGGCTGTGTGTTCTTTACCCATTTAAGGGCCGGGAGTTTAGTACAATTAAACACCGCAAAAATGGTGAAATCCAGAGCCGCACAGTTAGAGCTTCAAAAGTGCTGCTGAGAAACACCTATGGGTGACATCACAAAGGGTTTGTCCAAGTGGTCTATGGTCAGTGACCTGTTGAGTCATGTGACAAGTAGTATTTTACTACTATACTAAATAAATAAATAACCCTGAAGTAATGCTGAAGTAATTTATAAGTACATAAAATACTAGAAACGTGAAAATGAAGAATGCATTCTCATGCAAAGTGGAGCCTGAAGGAACCTTCTTACCTTCTTGGGAAGACAGAAACCGGGCAGGTGCTGTCCTTTCACATCTGCAGCTGCTGACCTGATGTCTCGATGGAGATCATCAATGAGCGACACCTGGCTATTAGCATCCAGTTTCTACAAAACAAAAGCACTGACCATATAATTCACTGTTAGCTTCTTAGACAGTCACAGCACCTTCCTGTTGCCTTTGTACCATGTTTGCACTCAAGCAGGAATAAGACCACATCTGTCCATGGGAGTGTCCTCTGATCACATGACACTATTAACAGCCTGCATTAGCTACCTATCACAATAAATAAATACTTTTTAAAATTACTAAAAAAAAAATTAAGATCATCTGTCAATCACCAAGTAGCAAACTAATCCAGTGGTAAGACTTCCAGAAAAGAGCGATATATTTTGTTTTATACAGTAACACGTAGAAGCAGAACAGCAACGTAATCAAAGACATTTCAGGGCAGATTCAGAACTGCCAGCATTCTGAAACCAGTAGATTAGCATTTTAGCAAAGTGCAACCATACAACCAGCACTTACAGGTCAGCATCGGTTTAACCAAGCAGGTTAACGTATGAGCATTGAGTATTCCTTATTTTGCCTTGGCACGCAACAAGAATGGGGTTCAAATGATGTAGTTACGATATGAATTAAGTGGAGATGTTCAGCTTTAATTCAAGGTCAGGAAGTGTACTTTTAGCTTTTCCTCGTGTTGAGCTCCAGCGATAAACTACAATTTATAGTCATGCTCATATCAAGCAAATATATATAATAAATGTCTTTATCAAACAGCAAAGTGTCCCATGGAATGAAACAACCCATTAAATGAACATCTGTTCCGGTATGCCGCAGCGCAACACACACACACACACACACACACACACACACACACACACACACACACACACACACACACACACACACACACACACACACACACACACACACACACACACACACACACACACACACACACACACACACACACACACACACACACACACACACACACAGATTTAATCTGAACTCACCTTTTAGTTGAACCACTTCAGGAAATCTTCCACACACAAAGTTAATCCACAAAGCTCAAAAAATTCGACCCTCATGTGATAATCCATCGTTAATTAATAAACAATGAATTGGAAAATTCACAAACCACTGACTTCATGCTCTGGAGACTCAAATAAAATCCAGACCATCATTCGATCACAAAACGATTTCCAAATAGTGTCACAACCACTGAGGCTAATTCACAATAGCAGAGGTTAATTACTCCTTCTATTCCTATATTCTCGTTGTCCTAAATTCAAGAAGAAGAACAAGAAAAAAGAAGAAGAGGAACATCACACCAAAAAAGAAAAAAGGAAAATACTAAGTGGAATATCACACCTTTAAAAAAAATGGGATTTTTTTTTCCTTTTTGGAAGAAACCTTATTTGGACTGAGAACATCAAGAAAATTGAGGGTGAGTTTGTTCATTTACAAATATATTACAAAATGTTTTCAAACATTCATTTCTAAAACTTTTTATTGTACTACATGTGTACATGTTCAGTGACTTAAAGGAAAAGAAAACTCACTGATAAAATATAGCTGGGAAGACGGACTGTGCTATACGTGTATAAATGAAAATAAGGAGCTCTTACAACTGAAATATCCGCCTCTGAAAGTCAGAATTCATCCATCATCGACGATTTCATAAATGCTGCCACTGACACAATTTTAACCAATCAGAAGAAATCCCCCTGATCGCTTGTGGAATGCTGTGACATAGCATAGGCACAGAAAGGTAAATACCGTAATTTCCACAAGCGACCTGGGTAACTGATTCCATCTGCTCAATGTGATGTTAATCAGTGAAATCAGCTGGTGCGGTGGGTGGCTGCAAAAAAAGCCTGCACCCCCTCGGCCCTTTCTGGAATGGGACGTCACACATCGCTGTTATAGCAGCCGGGATGACCGCCTGCTGGTGGCTTTAGACCAGCCACACAAAAACACTCCTTACTTTAACATAAGTGATCACACATACCTACAACTTTTCATATGGGCTCTCAATATCATAATGTACCAACCCAATCGTAAATTATCAGTGGGTTTTCTTTTCCTTTAAAGAAGCCGTTAGCTTGCTGTTTGCACATCTAACAAACACACTAATTAGCTCTTAGCTCCTGACTGCTAAAGTGGTGTTTGCATTATGAATAAATAAATAATGCACCGGCTTTTCAAACCGTTAATTGTTGATGTACACCTCACATACGAGGTCTGTTAGAAAAGTATCCGACCTTTTTATGTTTTTCAAATACCCTATGGATTTGAATCACGTGTGATTGCATCAGCCAAGCTTGAACCTTCGTGCGCATGCGTGAGTTTTTTCATGCCTGTCGGTTGCGTCATTCGCCTGTGAGCAGGCTTTGTGTGAGCACTGGTCCACCCCTCTCGTCGTTTTTTATTGCGAATAAATGTCTGAACGATTTGGAGCTTTGCGGCATCAATTTTTTCCAGAAACTGAGAGAGACCTCCAGGTGGACATCATTCGGAAAATTCAAATGGCTTTGAGGGCCGATTTTATGGGGATTACACAGATTAAGGAGTGCTCCAGCCGGTTTAAAGACCGCCCACAGCGTCTGAAAGCGTGCCACGCTCCGAGCGCCGATCAACAGGCTGGATCAACCAGATCATTTCCAATGTGAAGGCTTTGTTGATCCGGGACGTCGTCTGACTTACACAAAAATGGCAGGAGACGTGGACATCAGTACTTTTTCGGCACATTCCACTGTTACAGGAGTTTCTGTCATGGAAAGAGGATTGGAGGAATTCCGCGCGTCGCAGCGGTGCCGCATGGCGCAAAGCAACGCCGTGATGAAGCCTCACAGGACATGTTCTGGCATGTCCAGGCTCATCCACAATTTCTCGGATAGTCACATGACTGAAAAACCATCAAAAGCCATCTGAAAGCCGTCCTGTGAGACCAACATGGATGTGGTTTTGTGCCGCGCCATGAACAGCTCCATGGCGCATCCCTCCGCTTTTCTTTCCATGAAAAAAACTCCTGTAACAGTGGAATGTGCCGAAAAAGTGCTGATGTCTACGTCTCCTGCCATTTTTGTGTAAGTCAGACGATGTCCCGGATCAACAAAGCCTTCACGTTGGAAATGATCTGGTTGATTCAGCCTGTCGATCGGCGCTCGGAGCGCGGCGCACTCTCAGCAGCTGTGGGCGGTCTTTAAACCGGCTGGAGCACTCCTTAATCTGTGTAATCCCCATAAAATCGTCCCTGAAAGCCATCTGAATTTTCAGAATGGTGTCCACCTGGAGGTCTCTCACAGTTTCTGGCAAAAATTGATGCAGCAAAGCTCCAAATCCTTCAGACATTTATTCGCAATAAAAATCTGACGAGAGGGGTGGACCACTGCTCACACAAAGCCTGCTCACAGGCGAATGACGCAACCGACAGGCGTGAAAAACTCACGCATGCGCACAAAGGTTCAAGCTTGGCTGATGCAATCACACGTGATTCAAATCCATATGGTTTTTGAAAAAAATAAAAAGGTCGGATACTTTTCTAACAGACCTCGTATGATCATCTGTACACCGTCTTAAAGAAGCACCTTACTGCATTTTGTGCCTCAACATTAACTAGCTCGTAGCTGTGCTCCTTAACCCCCTGTGAGCCTTATAAATACATAATGCTGCGATTAAATTCATTTTGGTTTTCTTGCATGAAGCGGCAAAAGTGACCTCAGTTAGCTTCTTGTCGGGCTCACCTTGGTGATGGAGTTGATGGTGTCCCAGCTCTGAGACAGCACCTCTGGACTGGGGTCGTTGAGGAGCTGGATGAGGCCTGACAGCAGGGTGCGTGTGTGAACGCTGTAGTCCAGGCGGGTGCGAGCGAAGTACGCATTGAGGAGGGTTACTGCAGCTTGTCGGAGGCCGGGGTCAGGACCTCGTGTGGCCTCCAGGAGGTCCTCCACGATGATGCGCTGACCCACTTCGTCCTCCACAGAAAGGATCACAGTTTGACAGCTGTACAACTCCTGAGGCACAAGAACACATTTTTGTGGAGCCAGTGTTTCACATGACAACACAATGTAAAATCCCGATGTACCGCTACGTCTTTGCTCAAATAAAAATAAAGAACTATTCAGTCTTGCTTCTGCACAGATGAGATCAACTATGATCATTATACTCAGAGGCTCCAAACGCTGGATGTGTTCCTGATCTACCAGCCAATTTGGAACTGTGGAAGTCAGTCGCGTTTCTGTTTGCATGTCTGCTGCACAGTTGCGCTGCACATTGTTGAAGTGGTACAGAGATCTCTGGAGCAAACTGGCAGCAACACGAATGCACTGTTTTCATTTATGAAAAATCCTATTCAACATAGTACAACATACAGCGGCACATCAACAGGAGAGGCAAACTGGGCAAGTGTTTGGGGGCCCACAAAAAAATTGGGCAAGGGGGCCCTGAATAGCCACTCATATTTGCACATTTCAAGTGTATGATCACACTTTACAGTGCAACAGCAAACCCCCAGCCCACCCCCCACCCAAAAAGTCCATAGGTATTTTGACTGTGACTCTGCAAAGGCTCAGTATTTCAGTCCTGTGCACCTCCAAAGACTTTTAGTGGACTAAAAGCTCTCAGCCACAAAAGAGAGAGAGGACAGAACCTGTTGTAAACCTCAGTGTCTGACAAGCAGCAACTCTCTTGTGTTAACGCTCTGGGGATGAACACACCAGAGAATCGGAAAAACCAACAACTTTAAATCCAAACTGCAACACAAACCAGTATAAGTAGCATTATGTATTATGAAGCGCTACATCTACAGTAGTGTTCAGAATAATAGTAGTGCTATGTGACTAAAAAGATTAATCCAGGTTTTGAGTATATTCCTTATTGTTACATGGGAAACAAGGTACCAGTAGATTCTCACAAATCCAACAAGACCAAGCATTCATGATATGCACACTCTTAAAGCTATGAAATTGGGCTATTAGTAAAAAAAAGTAGAGATGGGGGTGTTCACAATAATAGTAGTGTGACATTCAGTCAGTGAGTTCGTCGGTTTTGTGGAACAAACAGGTGTGAATCAGGTGCCCCCTATTTAAGGATGAAGCCAGCACCTGTTGAACATAATTTTCTCTTTGAAAGCCTGAGGAAAATGGGACGTTCAAGACATTGTTCAGAAGAACAGCGTAGTTTGATTAAAAAGTTGATTGGAGAGGGGAAAACCTATACGCAGGTGCAAAAAATTATAGACTGTTCATCGACAATGATCTCCAATGTTTTAAAATGGACAAAAAAACAGACGCGTGGAAGAAAACGGAAAACAACCATCAAAATGGATAGAAGAATAACACTATGTAACACAATTTTTGTTCCTGGCTTCTAAGTGTTATGTTTCAACTACTTATGTCTAAAGTCTATGGAAAAATGACTACATTCAGCACAAACTTTGATTTTATTTTTTTATAACGTTCTAGAAAGTTCTAAAAGTTTCTTGAAATTTCTACATAATTCTGTAATAATTAAGCCTGTGTGAAGCTAATTTATTTGCAAGAATCCCCCGCAAAGTCCCTCTGTTAAATAAAAGACGTGCAGAAGAGGTTACAATTTGCCAAAGAACACATCAACTGGCCTAAAGAGAAATGGAGGAATATTTTGTGGACTGATGAGAGTAAAATTGTTCTTTTTGGGTCCAAGGGCCGCAGACAGTTTGTGAGACGACCCCCAAACTCTGAATTCAAGCCACAGTTCACAGTGAAGACAGTGAAGCATGATGGTGCAAGCATCATGATATGGGCATGTTTCTCCTACTATGTTGTTAGGCCTACATATCACATACCAGGTATCATGGATCAGTTTGGATATGTCAGAATACTTGAAGAGGTCATGTTGCCTAATGCTGAAGAGGACATGCCCTTGAAATGGGTGTTTCAACAAGACAATGACCCCAAGCACACTAGTAAATGAGCAAAATCTTGTTTCAAACCAACAAAATTAATGCCTCTCAGATGTGAAGAAATCATGAAAAACTGTGGTTATACAACTAAATACTAGTTTCGTGATTCACAGGATTGCTAAAAAAGCAGTTTGAACATAACAGTTTTGAGTTTGTAGCATCAACAGCAGATGCTACTATTATTGTGAACACCCCCTTTTCCACTTTTTTTTTTTTTTTTTACTAATAGCCCAATTTCATAGCCTTAAGAGTGTGCATATCATGAATGCTTGGTCTTGTTGGATTTGTGAGAATCTACTGAATCCACTGGTACCTTGTTTCCCATGTAACCATAAGAAATATACTCAAAACCTGGATTAATCTTTTTAGTCATATAGCACTACTATTATTCTGAACACTACTGTACATTATCATGAAGCAGCGGTAAATTTACATTTACACTCTGATAATGTCGCTGGAGGTTACAGAATAACCCCTTTCAGAACATATGTTTATCTAAAGAAGGATGATCCAGAATCATCTGGTGCTCCCTCGGAGGAGCTGGGGGAGGTGTGTGTGGATCGGGAGGTCTGGGCGGCTTTGCTTGAGCTGCTGCCCCCGCGACCCGACTCCGAATAAACGGGAAGAAAACGGATGGATGGATGGATGGAAATGAAACATGTTTCTAATAAATGAAGACTGTCTGTGGTCTGTCTCAATCATGAGAAGAGTTTGTGCGCTGGAATCATCCAAACACCTCAATGAATTCTTTTCTCAGATAACAGAAGTGACTGACTTACTGTGTACTGTGCTAATGAGAATCTTCTTTTTAAAATTGTTTCCAGGCATCCAGTAAGCAAGAAATATGATAGTATTAGAAATATCACAAATATTTAAACAGAAAAACTGGAGCAGCAGACATGAAGGCTGATCACACTCACCTGTGCCTCCTCCTCTGAGCCCAGTTTTGCTTTAAGTGAGGAGAGCAGGGCCGGCAGGATGACCCCTAGGTGGCGAGTCAGAGCATCTCCGGCCACAGCGGACAGGAAGGCCAGCACACGGGTGTTCGCTGGAGGAGCAGTAAGCTGGAAAGACGAGATGGAAGATGTGATCTCATCACACAATTAACCCTAAGTCTGATGAGGATTCTTTACCTTTGGAACCAAGTAAGGCAACACCGAGCGACTCTTCACGGCCATGACCTGCTTCAGGCCATCCAACGCAAACTCTGCTGTCTCATCATCATCCTAAAAAAAAAGAAAAAAAAAAAAAAAAAAAAAAAAGACGTGTATGTAGGAATTACAGCCACAGTGACAACTTTATCAGCCACAGCTGAAAAAAATCCACGATGTGAAGATCAGCTCGGGCGTTCGTGCACAGCTGCATCCTCACTGACCAGCTGTTTGAGCAGCATAGGCAGGATGTCATCCAGGGCCTGGTGACCGATGGTGGCGTGAAGCTGCTCGAAGGTTTTCGCTGCAGCCTCTCGTACCTCCTCCAGGGGGTCACAGAGAGCTTTCCTCACAGTGGGGACCAGTGACTCGGAGAAGACGAGCACCTGCAGCACAAACATCAACACGAATAAACCACACGTTAAGTAAGCAGAGCCGTGGTGATGGCAAATAAATCTCTGCTCATGCCTGCAGACTGTAGACACCAGAACTCTCCCAACAACAAAACATGCAAAAGCAAACTGACTGTAAATCCAACAGAAAGCAGGGACTCCAGGCAGAGAAAGGAAACATGGGTTAACAGAAGAAAACCCTTCCTCCTCTATCACAAGTCCCTGCATGCCCTCCCTCACCACATCCATAAACCTCTAGTTTAGTCTGTTCCATCCTCAGCATCTTTCTCCCTGTATACCCACATTCCTCCTCTCTACACACCCAAACAGTCTCAAACTGTTTCCATACTGACCTACCTGTGCTGTCCCTCTGACGTGCTCACTCCAAAACCTGTCCAACAAAGCGGGGCAGCCAAAATGACAACACACATTTGGAAGAAAAATACTTCATTTAAGCAAGTGTTTTCAGTTAACTCAAAATAAGTTAGCATGACTGAAATACTGAGCCCAAACATGTTTGACATGAAGATTATATTCAGGCTGCAAATATTTGCTGGTTCAGAGAACAACCTCAGGCTGTGACTTTTATTTTGAAGGGCACTACTGAAAAATGCTCCCATAACTGCTAATAGTTCTGTCATGATCATAGATATCATTTTTTTGCTTATAATTTCTGAGTATTAAAGTGGGGATTTGAGATGAAAGTGACTTAGAGTGGGAATTCACACAGTACCATGTTCAGTGGAACTGCCACTTTGAGCTTTAAATGTGCTGTGGAATGTAATGATGATCACACTGACTGTGTGAGGGCTGTGGACCACATGGTGCTGAGATGGTATTGTTGAATTCTCTTCTCAGTGTGGTCTAGCTTTCAAACAGTACAGAGACATGTTGTGATGGTCTGTGGTGTGTTTCATACAGACAACATCCTGCATTACTTATGCAACCCATCATCTTAGCTTTAATATTTTTTAATTAATTTATCTCAGGTTGTAGAGATTTGCTTTCAGTTTGAGTTTAAGGAAGATAACTTTAGGAATTTTTACTTGTTATATTTTTATTTTTTTTTTATAGAGTCATGAGGATAGTGTGGCTGGAGCCGGCGGTAGGAGGTCACAGATGTTTGGTTTAAGCTGCAGTCTCTTTCGTTTGAGGAAGGGGACCAAGAGGGTGGGGGATAGGCGGTGTTCTGGTGCGCATGTGTGTTTGATATAGTTATAAATATATCTTATACTATTTGCTTTTATTTGGTTTGTGTATTTTATCTCTTTCACCACCTTGATGCTTAAGGTGGCCCAATGTTTGTATCGGCCTTGTTGTCAATATGGGGCTGTACCCACACAGTAAACCTGCTGGAAAAGTGCACGTATGGCTGACTGTAGTACTATGGGTAGTCCCATTAGATTCTTATCCTGGAATGTGAAGGGCATGAATGGTCCTGTAAATAAGTCTCGGTTTTTCATCCATTTGAAACATCTTAAAACACGTGATTTTTCTCCTTGAAACTCATTTACATATTAAAGATCATAACAGGCTTGAAAAGCTGTGGATAGGCCAGCCACATCTATCACTCAAATGTTGACTTCCAGAGCAAGAGGTGTTGCAATTTTATTTAGCAACAAAATGCATTTCTCACTTTCTAAAATAATCACAAACAAGTGGAAGATATTTAATTATTGTAGGGACAATCCTGTCATTCTGGTGAATGTCTATAATGCCCAAAATGAAACCCTTTTGTGGATGATTCCAGATTTAAAAACACACCCGCTGATTTTTGGTGGTGATCTAAACTGCATTATTGATCCTGTACTTGATAGATCTGCCTCCAACATAAAAACCCCCACTGCTAGGTCCAAACTGTTCAGAATTTATGACCTAAAAATAACCGATAAGCCAGAGAATATTCTTTTTTTTCTTGCATATTCATCACGCATATTCTCCTATAGATTTTTTTATTAATATTATTAATGGCTCTTTAATTTCAAAAATTCATAATTCTGAATATCTTCCAGATCATGCTTCTTTGGCTCTTGATGTTGCTGTGTCCACTCACCATACATCTTGACCTCCTTGGAGGTTAAACCCCTTACTACTCGTTGACTCTACCTTCTGTGAGTATATTTCATCTTCTATCGATAACTCCTTAAATACGTCCGCCAAGGATGTAATAAAATCATCGGTGTTCATTTATCTGTCTGTCTGACTGTTAGCAGGATTACATCAAAACTACTGAATGGATTTTGACAAAATTTTCACCACAGATAGATATTAAGCCATAGAAGAACCCATTAAATTTTAAAGGTGACCTGGATCCAGTTTCACTTTATATAGGCTTTGAAGGATTACCGTTAGCAGGATTACGTCAAAATTACTGCATGGATTTTGATGAAATTTCCAACACAGATACATATTAGGCCATGGAAGAATCCATTAAATTTTGGAGGTGATCTGGATCTGGATCCGGATTCAGGATCAAGTTTCACTTTATATAGGCTTTGAATGATTACGTTAAAACTACTTCATGGATTCTCACCAAATTTTCACCACAGATACATATTAGGCAATGGAAGACTCCATCAAATTTTGGAGGGGATCTGGATCTGAATCCGGATTCTGGATCAAGATTCACTTTATACAGGCTTTTTCAGGATTACGTCAAAACTGCTTCATGGATTCTCACCAAATTTTCACCACAGATAGATAATAGGGCATAGAAGACTCCATTAAATTTTGGAGGTGATCTGGATCCAAATCTGGATTCTGGAACAAGATTTCACTTTATATACGCTTTGAAGGATTACATCAAAACTACTTCATGGATTTCCACCAAATTTGCACCACACATAGATATTAGGCCATGGAATACTCCATTGAATTTTGTAGGCAATCTGGAGCCAGATTCTGGATCAAGATTCACTTTATATAGGCTTTGAACGATCATGTCAAAATTGCTTCATGGATTCTCAACAAATTTTCACCACAGATAGATATTAGGGCATGGAAGACTGCATTAAATTTAGGAGGTTTTCCAGTTCTGGATCAAGATGTCACTTTATGTAGGCTTTGAATGATTACTTCAAAACTACTTCCCAGATTCTCACCAAATTTGCACCACAGATACATATTAGGGCATAGAAGCCTCCACTGAATTTTGGAGGTGATCCGGATCCAGATTGGCAGACGTCAGAAATCTCTGATTGCTCTTGTTACTCATAAATCTGATGCCATCTCAAACAATTTACAATGGGAAACTCTAAAGGCTCATCTTAGAGGCCAAATTATTCCTTATTTGTATCACCTGTCCAAGTCCAGGAGAGCTAGACAAAAAGATCTTACTAAAGAAATTTTAAAACGTAATCAACAATATGCCCAGAAACCTTCCCTGGGCGTTTTTAAGCAACGTCTTAATATGCAACTTGAGTTCGACTTGATCTCGATGAGGGAAGTTGAGCAACTGTTACTACAGTCTCATGGTAACTATTATGAATATGGTGATGAAGCTACTCACTTCTTGGCCCACCAACCCTGGCACAACATTGCCACCTGCCAAATTGTACAAATAAAAAATAAATCAGGTACTTTCACATCTGACCCAACTGAAATGAATTGTTTTTAAATCATTTTATGCCACTCTTTATACAGCAGAGTTTCCTCCCAACTCTAAAAATATGCAGTAATTCCTTGATGACCTAGAAATCCCTGAAGTTGATACTTTAAAAAGCAGTAGAAGTTGATGCTCCCCTTAATCAGCAAGAAATTCTGTCTTCCATTAAATCAGTGCAGTCAGGCTCCTGGCCCTGATGGGTTCTCGTCTGATTTTTATATGAAATTAGCCCCGCTTCTTTTGTCAGTTTTTGAGGACTCACTGGAACAGGGTTCTCTCCCACAACTTTGAGACAAGCCTCCATTTCATTACCGCTCAAGGAAGGAAAAGGTCTGATTTTCTGTGCTTCCTATAGACCTACTAGCTTTCTTAATGTGGATGTGAAAATTTTGGCCAAACTGTTAATGTCCTGTATAGATGGAATGATCCCTTCTATTATATCAAATGAACAGACTGGTTTTATCAAGACTGGTTTAATATACATACCCTTTTCAATGTACTGTAATCCAAACACCATAGTAATTTTCCTGAAGTGGTAATTTCATTGGATGCCAAAAAATCATTTGACAGAATGGAATGGGAGTACCTTTTCGTCATCCTAAAGAAATTTGGTTTTGGTGATAGATTTATTTCTTGGATTCATCTCTTGTATACTTCCCCCTAGCTTCTGTCTGCACTAATAATGCAAAATACGACAATTTTACTCTCTCACGTGGTACACGCCAAGGTTGCCCCCTCTCCCCTTTATTTTTTGCTTTTGCAACAGAGCCACTATCAATAAGTCTCAGAACTTCCAAGGTGTGAATCATGGGAGTACAGCACATAGGGTTGTTCTGTATGCAGATGATTTACTTTTATATGTCACAAATCCAACTAGCCATCTAACCTCTATTATAGCAGTACTCCAAAATTTTGACTCCTTTTCTGGATATAGGCTTAACATACAAAAAAGTGAATGCTTGACTATAAATGCAGCTGCACAGCGACTCAAACTGATCTTCCTTTCCATCTGAATCATTCTGGTTTTAAGTATTTGGGAGTGAATGTAACTGGCTCACATCAAGCTCTGCGGGCTGCAGATTTTACTTCTTTACTGTCCAGTATAAGGTCGGCTTTTCAAAGATGGGGAAATCTACCAACATCTCTTTTAGGTAAGATTAATACAGTGAAAATGAATGTTTTCCCCAAGTTTTTATACCTATTTCAGTGTATTCCTTTGTTCTTACCAAAAACCTTTTTTAAATCTATTGATCAAATGATTTCCTCATTTATATGGGGAGGTAAATCTCCAAGAGTAGGTAAATTATTACAAAAATGTTCTCTCAGTGGAGGCCTGTTTGATGTATTATTATTCAGCAGCTCGCATTCAAACATACATTTATTGATTAAAAGATCCTGATACAACTTGGTGTCAGTTAGAAGCTCAGTCATGTTTGTTTACCTCTCTCCCTGCCTTATTACTTTTGTCTCTCCCTATGTCCCTATCTCGGTACACAGATGATCCTGTTGCACTTGCCTTTCTTAAAATAAGGCATCAATTTCAACTTCACTTTAAATTAGATTAGATTAGGTAGAACTTTATTAATCCCTTGGGAAAACTCCCTCAGGGAAGCTGAGGTTCCAGCAGCATTGTACTTGTTTGGCTGGTCCTGCAACCTATATTTCATTATCAACTGTGGCCATAAGATGGCACTGTCTACATGCTTGACAAGCTGTTCCTGTGTTCTCAGGCAAACGAGGGACTGTGATGCACACTGTGGGACAGAAAGTGGCAGCTGCCATAAAGCAACATGATGTGAATGAGAACGCTGTGCTGGGTTTTAGAGAATGAATGAAATTAAAAGGGGGACCTCTTGTAAAAACATTTTGTATAATAGTATCACTAAGTGTTAAATGAAATGAGATGTCAAACATTATTATTACTTTACCAGGGTGTTGCTAGGCAGGTATCGTAGATTTACGTCGACACAATCTGGCTATACCCGCCCGCTGTGCGTAAACAAATGACGTCATAGCGCACACGCAGTCCAAGAACTGTCCACAGAGGGGGAAAAAAAAAAAATCTTTTCCTCTGTCCACAGAGGAAAAGATTAAAAGTCGAGAAGTGTGTTTTGGTCCCAATATGGATATTCCGGATGATTTTCTCATGGATAGTACGACAATGAACAGCAGCTAAAGCAGCCAGCTTGATGAGGGCGCACTGCCGAATTTGGAGACCAGCGCGCGCCAGCCGACACGACAAAAGTTAAGTGAGACAACTTTTTATGTACGCGTTACGTGTTGTGTATCTCAGTAAAAAGTGATAATAATGCAAATAACATGCTGTTGTCATGCGGTATGCATTTTTCTGAGTCCCTCCATCCATGCCCAGTCGCCCAAAATGAAAGCTATTCACCAGAGTTAGACGAGGGCGGATAGCTGTCATTGCGGGCGACGGCATGGACGGAGGGACTCTTGAAAATGCATACCGCCCTCCAAAAGCATGTTATTGTATTAAAACAGTATATGAGAGCATGTCACCCAGCATTCTTTCCTTTTTTCATCTCACATGAAGAGCAGAGGTTCGAAATTATTTTGGGTCGCTTGTCTTGTTGGAGTGTCGCAGCCTTCTTGCACCGTCCAGAGGTTGCAAGACAACTAGTTGTTTCCTCAGTTACACTGCCACTCTTGTAATTCTGCTTAATACGAGTGAACGATTTGTGGCTTAAGTTGTTACCGCTAATATTTGCAGGACAAGTCCTGCTACCTTTGACCGCTGTGGCATGAATGTTTAACTAGTTGGGGTTTGTGTTAATCATGCAATGCCAGCATATTTTGAAATCGAATGGCATGTTGTGTTTCTCGCATCATAGTCACGCCGTACCATGCCGACATGGCCGCTTCGCTGTGAGTGTTTTCTCCAAAATGCGCCGACCGCTACCGTATTCGCTTAAATTACACTGCTTGTTGTGAGTGTTTTCCGCTCAGTTTAAATAGCAGCTGTATCTTGCACATACTGTGCTGACTTTGGCCGCTGTAGTATGAGTGTTTTCAATCCCTGCTACACTGCCATTTGGTGCTTTAAAACTGTGACACAGACTGCCCCAGAGGTGACAGAGTGTCACTAAGATCTGGTCACTATAATGTGTCCTTTTCCCTGCTCCCTTGACAGCAGGTCATTCTTAGTTAGGAAAATGATGTTCCAAGTGGCCACCCACGAGCCGTCTCAGGTTTATACCAGGGCACCGCTATGCGGTGGAAAAACCCTCAGCACTGCTCCATCCAGCACCCACCGAAGACAAGACTCTTGGTTTTCATTTCTAGATACAACCACACCCATTAAGCACATACACAAAATACATAAAATATAGTACAACAAAGCAAAAAATAAACAAATTCTCAGTGCTTCATCATAAATATTCTTTGGCAAGACACACATTGTATTCTGTGGAATTCTTTGGTGACACTTGTGGGTTTTTTCAGTGCAAGTGTTACATTGCTGAGAGCCTGATGGCTGTTGCCTTAGAAACATGTTCTTGTGTACAGAAAACTATCACTGGACAAAAACCAAACAAACTGAACCCTGTGGGCTCACCACCCGCAGGGGGAACCGCTGGTGTCGGGTGCGCTGTCCTTTGAGTGGCAGTGAAAGTCAAGGGCCTCGACGGACCAGACCTGGGCGGCAGGTTCTAGCTCTGGCCGTTTGTGTGTATGCACAGAACAGCATTTTGGAGTATTTGACCTTCTTGGAGTACCTGAATGGAGTCCTGTATGGAGCTCCAGTGGGGGCCTCCATTGTTCTGCTGGGGGACTTCAACGCACAAGTGGGCAATGACAGAGACACCTGGAGAGGTGTGATTGGGAGGAACAGCCTCCCTGACCTAAACCCGAATGGTTGGTTGTTATTGGACGTCTGTGCTAGTCACGGACTGTCCATAATGAACACCATGTTTGAACAAAGATGCTCATAAGTGTACATGGTACCAGAGCACCCTAGACCGAAGATCAATGATCGATTTTGTGATCGTATCATCTGATTTGAAGCCGCATGTTCTGGACACTCGGGTGAAGAGGGGGGCAGAGCTGTCAACTGATCACCATCTATTGGTGAGTTGGATCAGAAGGTGGTGGAGGACTTTCGACAGGGAACGTCTGGAGGAGCCCACTGTCCGACAGATCTTCAACTCACACCTTCGGCAGAGCTTCTCTAGCATCCCTGTGGAGGTTGGGGGCACTGAACCAGAATGGGCAATGTTCAAAGCTTCCATTGCTGAAGCTGCAGCGGGGAGCTGTGGTCTGAAGGTCTTAGGTGCCTCAAGGGGTGGCAACCCTCGAACACCGTGGTGGACACCGGTGGTCAGGGAAGCCGTCCGACTGAAGGAGTCCTTCTGGGATCCCCCACGGGGTGCCTGGGAGTATGCCCACCCAGTCTACATGTGTTTTGTGTACTTGGAGAAAGTGTACGATCGGGTACCCCGGGAGATATTGTGGGAGGTGTTGCGGGAGTATGAAGTGTGGGGGTCCCTTCTCAGGGCCATCCAATCTCTGTACTCGCAAAGCGAGAGCTGTGTTCGGGTGCTAGGCAGTAAGTCAGACTCATTGCCGGTGGAGGTTGGCCTCTGCCAGGGCTGCACCTTGTCACCAAACCTGTTTGTGATATTCATGGACAGGATATCAAGGCATAGTCGGGGGAGGAGGGTTTCTGGTTTGGTGGGCTCGGAGTCTCATCACTGCTTTTTGCAGATGATGTGGTCCTGTTGGCTTCATCAGCCAGTGACCTCCAACACTCACCGGATTGGTTCACAGCCAAGTGTGAAGCGGCTGGGATGAGGATCAGCACCTCTAAATCTGAGGCCATGGTTCTCAGCAGGAAACTGATGGATTGCCTACTCCAGGTAGGGAATGTGGCCTTGCCCCAAGTGAAGGAGTTCAAGTACCTCGGGGTCTTGTTCACGAGTGAGGGGACGATGGAGCATGAGATTGGCCAGAGAATTGGTGCAGCAAGGGCAGTATTGCATTCACTCTACTGTACTGTTGTGACAAAAAGGGAGCTGACCCAAAAGGCGAAGCTCTCGATCTACTGGTCAATCTTCGTTCCTACTCTCACCTATGGTCATGAGAGGTGGTCAATGTGGCACGGGAAAGGGAAGTCTGGGGTCCCCTGCTGCAGCTGTTGTCCCCACGATCCGAACCCGGAAAAGCGGTCGAAGATGAG
The DNA here is from genome assembly GCF_902500255.1 of Thalassophryne amazonica. Lineage (NCBI taxonomy): Eukaryota > Metazoa > Chordata > Actinopteri > Batrachoidiformes > Batrachoididae > Thalassophryne > Thalassophryne amazonica. The sequence continues at coordinate 9,538,508 of NC_047107.1, read as the reverse complement.
TGAGTGAGTGAGCGAGTAAGTAGTCCTGTCAATTTATGTAAAAATCAATCATTTTTATAGTTACTTAGAGAAAGTTTGCACACACACACACACACACACACACACACACACACACACACACACACACACTTAATGCTATGCCTGCCGTAGAAAAACATTACATAATGAAAAATGAAGGTACAAAAAAGTGAAACAATCACAAAGATCATTTGCAGAATCAGATCTTGCCGTTATAAGTTGCATGTAGTGATAATTTTGTCGCCCATTTTTCAATTTAGTCTTGTGTCAAAGTTCATTGTTAGTCACATTTAGTCATTCACATATTTTTGTTAGTCATGTTTTAGTTGACTAAAAGTCTAGTTTTAGTCAAAACATTTTAGTCTTTTTCTATTTATTTCAGAGATAATTTTTGTTTATTCATTCCAGTTGACTTGTGTTCCACATCTGAAATACTGATTAAATGTCTGAAATAACAAACATCGTGAATGAATTGAATTGAATGAATGAATCTTCAAAGCAACTTTGCCAAAAGTGTCTTGTTTGTTGATTCAATACACATTTACAAATGATGCACTTGTTCTGATGTTTTATATTTATTAGAAACACCAACAAAATAAAATAAAATAAAAACGTGTTGAATAATATGACTCTTACAGCCGAGCAGATTCAGAGGGATATAAATGTAAAATGTTACTTTGGCCCCAGTGTCCCCCTACAATACTCGTACCTGGAGCACTGCTGCACAGCTGACTGGAGCGCTGAGACTTTGACACCGGGATAAGCTCTCCCCGACAGAACGGAGGATGTCTCATTTGGGGGGAAAACAGTTTTGGTCGGTTGTAGTATGCTGTCCGTTTTACAACGTTTGGAAAGAGGTGTCATTTGATTTAAAACGGCGATTCACTTTGAAGTTATTGATTATGGAATCATCAGTCGTTCCACCATTTACTCAGCAAATCCCACAACACACACAGACACGCAGCGGATGATATTATCATTATTATTTTCAAGAGGGACAGTAACTTTAGTTTACGAATAAGAGAAGCGGGAGATATTAATGTTCCAGTCCACGGCTGAGATCCGCATTGTTGGCTGCCCCACAAAAAGGCACAATAATGAAGAACGAATAAAAACTGTGTGTGAAGCGGTGGACAAAATCGCGCAGGGAGATAATACGTAACGTAGCCTACAGTAGAAGAACTGCTGACATAGACACATGACAGCTGGACAAGATGTTGCGTTCCTTCTTGCGTAGTAGACAAAAACGAGGAGGGAGTTTTTGTTTATTTTTTATTTCTTGCAAAACATTTTCATCTCGTTTTTATTTGTCAACAATAATGCACATTTACACAGTTTTAGGCCCAACCTTAATTCTCTTTTGTTCCCCTTCCCCTTGGCCCTACCCCTACCCCTACCCCTTTAAAACAAGGGGTATGGCGAAGGGGTATGCCTCTAGCCCTATGAATTGAGACACCCTTCCGCCTTAGGGGGAAAAAAAACCCGTCCGTCTCAAACTACCATCTTCACTGTTTGTCAACATGGCAACCGAAGCGAAACTTGTTGCAGTAACCTGTTTGCTCTCTTTATTTTCTCGTCTTTCTGTGTAAATGCAAAGAAATAGAAGAAGTCGCTGATTTCTTTGACACATCACAGTCATGTCGGAGAAGGTTGTGGTATTAATAATTAATTTAATTAATTTGTGATTTATAATAATAACTACTAGTATTAGTAATTGATTAATGAGTAATTAATTAATGTTAATAATACTGATAGTCATTAATAATAAGAATTAATATTGTTAATTGATTAATCATTGATTAGTAATTAATTAATGACTTAATTAACTGGTAATTAAAAGAAATAAACACTTGAAATATATCAGCCTGTGGAATGAATGCATACATTATCCAAGTTTCACTTTTTGAATAGAATTACTGAAATAAATCAACTTTTTCATGATATTCTAATTATATGACCAGCACCTGTATATATGTTATGGGCTGCATCTAGTTCTGTTAACCTTATATTTCTTTTTCAAATTCTCCCATTTTTTGCATCCAGCCCTATTTCCTTTAGAAATTTCCTTGACAAATATCAGTCCATTAGGACATCAGGTTATGTGTTACACATATACATGTGTGTATATATTTTCCAACTTACTCTCATTGATGAAACGTCTCATTTTCTGCCTGAAAGCTTATTAGGAGACGAGTGTGCTCAGGGCTCCCTGTTTGTTTGTTTGCCTGACAAAAACGTATCCACATAAAGCCTCCAGATTTTGGTAAACGACGTCTTAAAATACTTTAATTCCTTGTCATGGCTGAAGAAACATAGCTATTTAAAAGAAGACACTCTGTGTTTTGTGTATTTCTAAGACTGAAGCAGAGAACGCCAGCACTTTGTGTCACAACATGAAAGTTATTTTAAAAGTTGAAAGAGTAGAAAATGCTCCTTTGTCCCAATTTACCCCTGTTTGGGGGAATAGGAATTTTACTCCAGGCACCAATGATCTTGGTTTTAAGTCATGGGTAGATAAAGGCAATGGTGGGCACACTTCCGATAATCCGATAACAGATAATTATCGAAGATAATGTTTTCATTATCGGATTATCTTTTTAGATAACTTCAAAAACCATTATCGGACTAATTATCTTCCGATGAATTGTCGTCCGATAACTTCTAGACTGACAACGTAGTAAACCAAGCTGAACAGCAGCAAACATTTTTAAAACTTAAAATCAGTTGAAGAAGGGAAAGAAGAATTGGTCACAAAAAAAAAATATATATTTTCTTTAACACCATACTGATACGCTGGCAATATCACCCAAGTCATCCAGAGGCATACATTTTTAACTTATGGTTCAAATTTTAACCAAACTAATTTTGGACAAGCTATTTAAAATTATCGTCATGTCTGAAGTTTTAGAAAGTGAAAATATCAGATATATGTTTTAGTTTTAAAGTAATGTGCTAATTTTTAAGGTTTTGTGAGCACATGCTGTGCCCAGCAGTGCATTATGGGTAGGACAGGGTAATGTCAGTACTTTCAGGACAGGACAAATGCAGTTCAGACACTGTTCAGGCTCCACGGACAGCAGCATTAAACTCTAGTGCCTAAAACTCTGGTGAATATATTCTCTGGGTTTATAGACGTTATTGTATTTGCGTTTGTTAAATTCCACGCATCTTAAATGTAGCAGACACGGATTATCTGGAATTTTGTTTTGGAAAGATTTCAAGGCCTCTACTGCCATCTACTAGTCAGTAGTGTTCATGGCAGTATTCGCCCTAAGTACTAAGTGTCTGGGCACCAGTAGATGGCAGTGTTGTCAAATCAACTTTTTGGCTTTGCAAATGGCTTCTTTTTTTTTTTTTTTAACAAGTTTAAAAACAAAACAACAACAAAAACATTACAAGACAGCTCTGCTGTGTTTGCACATGCACAGTGCGAGCGGTTGGATGCTTGTAGCCCCTCAGCAGCAGGATAACCTCACGACGGCCAACCAGAATAATATCAAACAGGTTTGATTTTCATTCGACCATACGATCGGCGATCAGGAGGTGGTTGTGAGATGTTGAACGCAGCTTGTTACTCCATGTACACTACACGATGCAGGACATGCGATTAACCTGAAACTCGGTCCCAAAAATTCTCACGCGAATGAAAAATCATCTGAAAAAGGGCCAAAGCTCGCACAGTGTAAAGCCAACATTTATGTGTCAACACAATACTGAGTGCACATTTTACAACATCATAAAACCTGCGCACGGCACAATATTATAAAATGAGCGCACATTCTCTCCACATGCAAAACATTTTGCGATGATACTTCCAGGGTCCGTAAAAATGCCTGTTTTTACAAATAAAAAATTGAATATTTTACAAAAGCACATTTATCTATAAACACCAACACACGACACACGTCACAGTAACGTGCTGGTTTACATAATGAATGACTGAACCAATCAGTGTTTAGCAGAGGCACTTTTACCCAGAATCCTTTACGATGTGTCTGTGTTTGTTACAAAACCTCAGAATTAGTGCATTATTCAACATTAAAAGATATGTGTTATACTTTAACTGTACAGATGACAGAATTGACATTAATGGAGTTATTCTATCAGTATTCACACAAAACCATAAGTCAGGATGCCTTTATTTTTCAAGACCTCCACCTGACCGGAACATCGTGAATGGTAGAGACTCTGGCTTTGTGGCTGCTCTCAGGGTGCTTCAGTGCTGTAGCTGTGTAGCTTCCAGCAGGGGGCAGCATGTTCAAACATAGAAATGCTGACTCATTGTTTGGGTCTTTTGTTGCTTTTTATGCTTCCAAAAGCGATCGTGGTGTTAAAACTCAAATTAAGCTTGTTAGTAGTTGCAAATGTACCAGAGACAACACTGGAATTCATCGGTTATCTGTTTATCTTTATCAAAGATAACTTTTCAGTTATCTGATTATCTGTTATCGAAGTTAATTTTTTGGTTATCTGTGCCCACCACTTGATAAAGGTATCAGTAAAGTATCAGATCTATACAACAATGATATCCTTTTAAGTTTCAATGAAATCAAGGACAAGTTTAATATCAACTCAAAACACTTTTTCAAATTCCTTCAGATAAGAAACTATATATCAAAGACTCAAAATTCCCTAGCTCTTCCCACTCAGAATTCTTTGGAATTGACTGCGGTGAACCATTATGGAGCAGCAAGGCTCATCTCCAGATTTTAACAAATCATTATAGCTAGAAGGAAAGAATCCTCAGAGGATAAAAGGATTGCATGGTGTGCAGATGTTATGGCCCAGTCACACGGCACACAATGATTCCTGAACGAAGGGAAAAAGTAAAAAAGTCACAATTCGTTGAGAAAAGGTGGACGAAAGACCTTTTATCACCGAACAGTCTGTGAAGCAAGAGCGCAAAAGGGACAAAAGAGGAAATTAACAAAACGGAAGCTCACGATCTCGACGAAACAAATCCTGGAGCCACAGCTGGAGCAGTGTGTGTCTGCTCCAGCACTCAGCGCTGGGATGGAGCTCATAGCACCTGAGTCCTGGAGAAACTGCAAACAGAATCTGTGGAGATCTGTGTGCACGTCGGTGGACCATCTGCTCTGGTTCCTCGTCCAGAACAAAAGAGGGATCATGTCCATCACTATCAGAATCCACACTGTCTGTTGACACGCTGCGCGCTCCATCTTCCTCCAATTAAAAAAAAAAAAAAAAAGTGCGCCGTGGTCACTGCTGTATCACAGTATTATGTTCTAAGCCATATATATTTATTTATAACAGAAAACTGTCAAAAAGATGTTTGAATATATCAGAACAGTAAATTAATCAGTGCATGTGAACGCGCGCATTGACTCGTGCGGTTATTCCACCAGCTGATCACTGATCCACAACGTGAATTCTTCCTTCCAGAACAGCTCTTTATATAATCATTTTGATTCATCTACCTGTTGCCACATGTACAGAAGGACTGGATTGTCATTCCTACACTCAGATTGTTATATTTAATACAAAATAATAAGCGCACGCAGGAGCTCCTGCTGCCGCTGATGCTGCATTCAAGTACCGTCGGAAATTACACAACGTTTTTGTTGTTTCAAATTCAACAGTTGCTTGTGGCAAAATAATTAATTATATCCACACAAAGATTAATTTTGGCCTATGTAAAGTACCTGAGCCCACTGAAGCTGCCCCCCCACACAGATCAAAAAAATCCAAGCAGGCAGGCTGTTTGCCCTGTAATTTCCGATGTACAGGAACGCAGCAGCAGCCTCAGCGCTCACAAACCGGCTTCTGCGCTGTGTGAACACGTTCGTTCAGCTGCTCCAACGAAGTCAAATTAATAACGTTACAAAAACTACACAAACGCTTAAAAAAACGTCAAGAACGACAGCAAAACGAGACACAGACGAATTGAGGTTTTCGTTGCCCTTCGTTCAAAATTTTCAACAGTTTAAAAATCCTGACAAAGCGCCCGCTGCAGGAACGAGGCTGCGCAAAGGTTAAACGATGCCAACGACAGTCAACAAGGTCCAGATTTCTTGTTTCATCAGGTCTTCGTCACCCTTCGTTAAGTACCGTGTGACTGGGCCATTAACGAGGAAATTACTGTAGAAGAATGGAAGGAGATATGTTTACAGTGTCAGGTTCAAACAATAAATACACAGTTCAAGTTATTACAGTATAAAATGGTTGATGAGAATGTACATTACCCCTGAGGTACTACATCGTATTCACCCTAATACACCTGATACATGTGTCAAATGGTGTACTCATAAAGGTAGTTTATATCATTGTATTTGGGAATGTTCCACCATTCAAGAGTTTTGGAAAGAGATTATTACAGTCCTATCGAAAAGTAGCTAATGAACTTCTTCCTCTGTGTCCTAAACTGTGTATATTTGGAGTTTAGCACTTAGGACGTTTCAGAAAAAGATGGTCATAATGTGTCTTCTTGAAGCCAAATATAAAATTGCACTGGAAGGGGATGATTTTACTGCAGCCCTGTAGCCTGCTATTTCTGTGAATACACATTATATGCCTGTCTGCCGCTTCTCCCCCCTTCTTAAATTTTTTTTTTTCTGGTGTTTTCTCTCATGATAAGCATCTGCTAAAACAATTAAACCATGTCGCTTATGTGGTCTTTTTTTTTTTCTTTTTCTTCTTCCAGTTTGGAATATTGTGTGCTTTAGAGTATTAATGGATGTGCCTTATGTTCTATTGTAGGTGTTGTTTCTATATTTTTTTTGTAGTAAGTGAAAAAGTTAATAAATATATCTGTCAAAAAAAAAAAAGTTGAAAGAGTCACAGTGCCTCATTCATTCATGTCAGCATTTATCACAGACATCAGTCGACTCTTCAGCATTCTACACACGATCAAAATAAATCCCATGATCCAACAAGACAAAAATAAAGTAAAACTAAAAAATGTTAAATTAATCTGTTTGGCCTCATGTGGAGTGGAGAGGCGACAGCGTACGCATGCTTGATGATGTGCTTGTCAATATCTGCGTGTTCTGCCTGCCAAACAAAAAGGTTCTGTTGGCTGTGAAAAACGCAAACCAAACCAGAGTGAAAGAAGAGCTAGCCTAAATATAATTTGTTTCTGATAAAAACATAATAAAACATGCATTTCTTGCCCTTCTTATGTGTTTTATTGCTTTTGATCATTAATAAATTGATAAAATAAAAAATTAGAAAGAACGCATCTGATTGGTTAGAAATTTTATGACGTGTGTGATGACCAAACTCCCGCCTTAACCCTCTGGAGTTGAATGATGCACCCTCGTCAAAAGTCACATGAGCTAATTAAGCAGATGCAGCGCACAATGTGCTCCACTGAGTGTCTGTTTGAATGTGTGTGTGGTGGAGTGTTTTAGCGTGTGTAGTTAGTGTTTGGTGTAGTTTTATTTTTATTTATTTATGTTGTGCATCAAAATAATCAGGTGTCTGGAATAGCGCATCAAGTCACTCACTCTCTCTTTTTTTTTTTTTGAACTGCATGAAGACGATCGAAGCGGGGACCACGTCATCAGAGTCTAAACCAGAGCATGATCAATCTGATGATGAAGTGGACTTTACTGTTCTGGTCTGGGCAAATAAGAGCAGGTGGATTCACCGATCTATGCGCACAGATCTACACAGTGGACCGAACCGCACACTTCTTTTTCCATCGTATCCAGGACTCATGCATTTCTGTTCCAGTGCCAAGTCCTGGAACACAGCAGGGTGGAGACACACACTGCCCCAGCAGTAAGCAGGCTCCAGGGCGGAGAACACAGGATCTCAGGTCGAGACTTCCTCCGCCCAAAGTCCAAAACACCTTTTTCTATTGTTTTTTTTTTTGGCTACTAACAGTCAGGACAATCTGTACCAATACCAATAAAAATGCTACAAAAACAAGGAATTAGGGAAAAACACACATGGATATTGAGGTGGAACATCTGTACAAATTTCTGGAGCTTCTGGTGTGCATTGAACAGGAATTGTTTTTCTGAGTGGTACAAATATAAATTTGTGTGGCATCTTACTGCATGTAAATAGCCACAAAAACGCCTGAAGCATTTCCTACATTTTAATGTGAATTGTTGTATATAACTTTGTTTACATTACATTTTTACATATATTTTGAAATTCACAATTTATATTTACATTCTAAGTATTGAAAAGGTTTGTTAAACCTATTTCATGTTTTGCACAGTAAAAAACTAATTTTTTCTGATCCTAATTTTAGGTTTTGGGGTGAATTTAGGGTCACTGTTTCAATGCTGTATGTCAGAATGAAAGAAAAACTAAGGTCACACAGGTGAGATTATACTGAAAAAAATGACACCAAACAAGGCCAGGTAAACAGTTTTTTAAGGTCAATTATGAAGGTAAAACCAAAAGTAATCAAAATGCCAAAAATAGCCAAGACTCCAGAGGGTTAATGTATCCATATTGAATTCTGTGTGCAAAAGAGGGGGAATGCTGATAAGACGGACTGACAAAAGTTTCACAAAGTACAGGTGCGATCAGCATGACTGTCACAAACAGTTATATGTTTGTCTAAAAAGAGTACGACTCACTCACTTACTGACACAGCCACTAACATGACAGCTACCCACAATTCCTCACTTGTCCCACTGAGAATGGGTCGTAACCAAAAAAAAAAAGTTGTTGAAAGACACTGCAGTCCCAACATTATTTGACTTCAGTAAGTGTGTAAATGAGGGGTGAGCCACAGCCAACAAGAGCCCTGGAAACAGGACATAAATTCAAATATTAAAACATTATTAACCGAACGTGAGGTCTGTACAGGGAAATATCAGACTGACGTGTTGTCAGTACAGACAGAGTGTCCGCGAAGACCCGGATGCGTTACTTAGCAGCTCCGATCTCTATGCAGGTGTTAATATAGAAAAGAACAGTTTCTGTATACTGCTGAAGATCCAAATGTTTAAACATCTGGTTCTTTGACATTTTGGACAATGACATAAGAGCAGTTCTGCTAATCTGCTAATCCGCTAACTTTTTTGGTTAGCGGATTAGCTTTTCAGATAACTTCAAAAACCATCAGCAGACCGATTAGCTTCTGCTAAATTTAGTTCCTCTAACTTTTAGTCCGCTAACACTTTTTTGCTGGCATGGTTAGTAAAGCCCAACAGTCAAAAACATTTGTAAACCCTAAAATCATACATGTGTGTTCTCTGTCTGCTATGTGTTTTGCAGTAGTCAGGCAGCTGGAGGAGCTGAGCTCAACTCTTACCTCAGGATTTATAAACCAAATTAATCCCAGATACTTTATCTAGCATTAATGTCAACTCCTGTCATTTTACAATGTGAAAATATAACACATACCATCCATCCATCCATCCATTTCTTCCGCTTTATCCGGACTGGGTCGTCGGGGCAGCAGGCTCAAGCAAAGCCGCCCAGACCTCCTGATCCACACACACCTCCCCCAGCTCCTCCCCGGGGGAACCCCAAGGCGTTCCTAAGCAGTTGAGAGATGTAGTCCCTCCAGCGTGTCCTGGGTCTTCCCCGGGGCCTCCTCCCAGTGGGACGTGCCCGGAACACCTCTCCAGCGAGGCGTCCAGGGGGCATCCGGAAAAGATGCCTGAGCCACCTCAACTGACTCCTTTCGACGTGGAGGAGCAGCGGCTCGACTCCGAGCTCCTCACCCTATCTCTAAGGGAGCGCCCAGCCACCCTGTGGAGGAAACTCATCTCAGCCGCTTGTACTCACGATCTCGTTCTTTCGGTCATGAGCCAAATCTCATGACCATAGGTGAGAATCGGAACGTAGATCGATCGGTAAATCGAGAGTTTTGCCCCCCTACTCAGCTCTCTCTTCACCACGATGGTACGATACAGCGACCGCATCACTGCAGACGCTGCACCGATCCGTCTATCAATCTCATGCTCCATCCGTCCCTCACTCGTGAACAAGACCCCGAGATACTTAAACTCCTCCACTTGAGGCAAGGACACTCCACCGACCTAAAGAGGGCAAAGCACCTTTTTCCGGTCGAGAACCATGGCCTCGGATTTGGAGGTGCTGATTTCCATCTCGGACGCTTAACATTCGGCTGCAAACCGCCCCAGTGCACGCTGAAGGTCCTGATTTGACGAAGCCAACAGAACCACATCGTCCGCAAACAGCAGAGACGAGATTCTGTGGTTCCCAAACCAGACCCCCACTACACCCTGGCTGCGCCTAGAAATTCTGTCCATAAAAATAATGAACAAAACCAGTGACAAAGGGCAGCCCTGGCAGAGGCCAACGTGCACTGGAAACAGGTTTGACTTACTACCGGCAATGCGAACCAAGCTCCTGCTGCGGTCGTACAGGGACCGGATAGCCCTTAGCAAAGGACCCCGGACCCCGTACTCTCGGAGCACTCCCCACAGGTGCCCCGAGGGACACGGTCGAATGCCTTCTCCAGATCCACAAAACACGTGGACTTGTTGGGCAAACTCCCATGAACCCTCGAGCACCCGATGGAGCGTGTAGAGCTGGTCCAGTGTGCCCCGACCAGGACGAAAACCACACTGCTCCTCCTGATCCGAGGTTCGACCATCGGTCGAATCTCCTCTCCAGTACTCTGGAATAGACCTTACCGGGGAGGCTGAGGAGTGTGATCCCCCTATAGTTGGAACACACCCTCCGGTCCCCCTTCTTAATCAGAGGGACCACCACCCCGGTCTGCCAATCCAGAGGCACTGTCCCCGATCGCCACGCGATGTTGCAGAGGCGTGTCAGCCAAGACAGCCCCACAACATCCAGAGACTTAAGGTACTGAGGACGGATTTCATCGGCCTGGGTAATGGATGAGTCCGCCTCCGAGTCCCCAGTCTCTGCTTCCTCTTCGGAAGACGTGACGATGGGATTGAGGAGATCCTCGAAGTACTCCTTCCACCGCCCGACAACATCCCCAGTCAGGGTCAACATCTCCCCACCCGCACCGTAAACAGTGCTGGTGGAGAGCTGCTTCCGCCTCCTGAGGCGTCGGACGGCTTGCCAGAATATCTTCGAGGCCGACTGACAGTCCTCCTCCATAGCCTCCCCGAACTCCTCCCAGACCTGAGTTTTTGCCTCTGCGACCGCATGGGCTGCGGCACGCTTGGCCTGCCGGTACCTGTCAGCTGCCTCTGGGGTCCCACCTACCAACAAAGATAAGTAGGACTCCTTCAGCTTGACGGCATCCCTTACTTCCGCTGTCCACCACCGGGTTCGGGGATTGCCGCCGCAACAGGCACCAGAGACCTTGCGACCACAGCTACGAGCAGCCACATCGACAATGGAGGTGGAGAACATGGTCCACTCAGACTCCATGTCTCCAACCTCCCCCGGGATCTGGGAGAAGCTCTCCCGGAGGTGGGAGTTGAAGACCTCGGTGACAGAGGGTTCCGCCAGTCGTTCCCAGCAGACCCTCACGATACGTTTGGGCCTGCCAGGTCTGACCGGCTTCCTACCCTCCCAGCGGATCCAACTCACCACCAGGTGATGATCAGTCGACAGCTCTGCCCTTCTCTTCACTCGAGTGTCCGAGACACGTGGCCAAAGATCAGATGATACGACTACAAAGTCGATCATCGACCTCCGGCTCAGAGTGTCCTGGTGCCACGTGCACTTATGGACACCCTTGTGCTCGAACATGGTGTTCGTGATGGACAAACTGTGACTAGCACAGAAGTCCAACATCTGAACACCACTCGGGTTCAGATCGGGGAGGCCGTGCTTCCCGATCACCCCCCTCCAGGTCTCACTGTCGCCGCCCACGTGGGCGTTGAAATCCCCCAGGAGAACAATGGAGTCCCCAGGTGGAGCGCTATCTAGTACCCCTCCCAGGGACTCCAGGAAGGTCGGGTACTCTGCACTGCTGCTCGGCCCGTAGGCCGAGACAATGGTGAGAGACCTGTCCCCGACCCGAAGGCGTAGGGACGCGACCCTCTCGTTCACCGGAGTGAACTCCAACACTTGGCAACTGAGCTGGGAAGCAATAAACAATGCGACCCCAGCTCTCCGCCTCTCCCGTGGGCGATGGCAGAAAAATGAAGCGTCCAGCCCCGCTCCAGGAGTTGAGTACCAGAGCCCAAGCTGTGCATGGAGGTAAGCCCGACTATCTCTAGTCAGTATCTCTCAACCTCCCGCACAAGCTCAGGCTCCTTCCCCCCTAGCGAGGTGACATTCCACGTCCCAACAGCCAGGGGCTGTGAGCATGGACCGGGCCGCCGGGCCACCTGCCTTCGACCGCCACCCAATCCTCTCTGCACCCGACCCCCATGGCCCCCTCTGCAGGTGGTGAACCCACAGGAGGGCGGGCCCACGTCACTCTTTCGGGCTGAGCCCGGCTGGGCCCCATGGGCTAAGGCCCGACCACCAGGCACTCGCACGCGAGCCCCAACCCCAGGCCTGGCTCCAGGGTGGGACCCCGGCTCCGCCATACCAGGCGACGTCACGGTCCTTGATCTTTTACAGGTCATGGAGGTTCTGAACTGCCCTTAGTCTGACCCGTCACCTAGGACCTGTTTGCCTTGGGAGACCCTACAGGGAGCACAAAGCCCCCGACAACATAGCTCCTAGGATCATCCGGGTACGCAAACTCCCCCACCACGATAAGGTGGCAGCTAGAGGGAGAGCATATAACACATATCTTTTCATTTTAAAATAATGCGCTAATTCTGAAGGTTTGAACATCAACACACGCAGGTACCAAAAGGCATTATGGGAACAAAAGCCTCTGCCCATCACTGGTTGGTTGACTTATTTATTTGTAAAAACCAACACACAAATTACTGTAACGTGTGTGTTGGTTTTTACAAATAAATGTGTATTTGTAAATATGTCATTTTTTTCATTTGTAAAAAAAGGCATTTGCAAAACTGAAAATTCAGTTTAAGTGCGATTTTAGTGCAACAAATAGCGACCATGTGATATTTGGTCAGACACTATTCACAATGCCATCCAGTAGATGGCAGTGTTCCATGCATTTTGACTCATCAAGTAGATAGGTCAATATGCATACAACACTGGAGTCAATACTGTTAATTAGCAGTTAGCTGTAGCTGCTGCTAAATATTTTAGTGGTTTATCGTGATAAAAGTTAACTTTTCAGTTCGTGGATTAGTGGTTATCGAAGCTAACTTTTTGGTTAGCTGTGCCCTCCACTGCCTAAGAGTCACAGCGCCTCATTCATTAATGTCATGTCAGTGTTTGTCACAGCCATCAGTCGACTCTTCCTGTGATGAAAATAAATCCGATGACCCACCAAGACAAAAAAAAAAAAATCTAAAAAATGTTAAATGACTGTTTGGCGTCCGTGTAAGAAGTGAAAGAGGTGCAGAGCTTTTGGCTTCTTACTGTGTTGTAAACACATTACCCCTCACGTTCACATCACACTTCTGGTTTGAATACAGCACCTCTAGCAGCTATTTATTTTTAGCGAATTTGTTTAATGTAACAATTATTTATAGAAAATGTGAATTTTGAAAAAACCTGAATTTTGAAAACCAAAAATTTAAAAATTACTTTAACACTTAGAATGGCACTATTATGCAAAAAATTTTACAAGAGGTCCCTTTTAAGTGTTCCGATACCAATACAATACCATGCATTACCGACCCGGACCACTTGGTGGAAATGTAGCTGTCAGCACATGCTGGCTAAATCATGAAGGTGTGACAGCTGCAAAACTTGGTCAATGTATCTAGCGCATTCGGGGCATTTTTCATATGTTGGCATATGCTGGCTAAATTGTCAAGGTGTGACAGGGCCCTTAGCTGCAGCACTGCATGTTTTTGGAGTGTCTGTGTGACTGACCGCATCTTTACTAGTGGACTTCATGATCTCGCTGAGACCGATGCAGACGCCTTGTCGCTCATCACTTTTGTCAGAGCGCAGCCCCTCCTCCAAGATGGGAATGATCTCTGGCAGAATCTTCTCTCCCAGCTTCCTAACCAGATCACCCAACGTCCTGGCAGCAATCTGAAACAGCAGCAACCGTTCAGCACAGACATGCTACATTCACTGCAAAGACTATGCAGGATGTAAACCTGGGAAAACGTGGGTTGTTCTTTGGTTTTTGTAAACGGGGGTTTAAAATACAGACGACACAAATTCACACAAAAACTCGTACCGTTCTTTTGTCAGGGCATGTGGAGGCCAAGAAGCCGAGCAGCAGGGTAAACAGGGTTGGGAGGATTTCTCGTAGAGTTCGGGGGGTGTTTGACACAACAATTTTCCAGACGTGTAGGGAAGCCTGCCGGACCACCAGCTGGGTGTCAGAACGACCCATGTAGAGGCCCGAGAGCACACGATTACGCCGTTCAGCGCCAAGAGCTGCAATAATGGCCTAAAAGAGAAAGAGTGAACCTTAGCAACCACTCAAATATCAGTATGACCCATAAACATCAAGAGTAATAACCAGGACTAAGTTAGGCTGACAGGAAAGCAGCGAGCACAAACTGCCATCGGCAAAGGCCAGGGTAAGAGAGACAGGTCAAATCTGCATTTCTGAAATATAGTTCAAAATGTTATTACAGGCACCAACAACAAAGCTGCATAAGGAAGAGTGCTATGAAAAGCTGCTCTTTCAAGATCATTTTTACAAAACAACCTTAAAATGTCAAGTACATGTTACTGGTGGCTTTACTTTGGTTTAAGCCCTGTACCATGATTCCACAATTAGGGGCCGTACTGATTTACTCCATTATTAAAGGTCAAGGTTAAATGGGTAACCATTCAAGCACTGAGCCATATCCGAGCTACTAGTCACACGCAGGTTACTCTGTAATCAGCAGGTGCCCACGGAACGGGTGGGTGCTGTAAGATTTGTCAAAAAATCCTGCAGGTGTGGATGGGTGGGTCAAAAAGCAAGGCAGAGTTCCCACTCAAGCACTGTGTCCATATAGTGCTTTTTTCTGAGCGGCAGCATCTTTCTTTCAATTGGTCTCCATGAGTACGAACATATGCAGCCACATGCAGCCAGTGAAGAAGAAGAAGAAGAAGAAGAAGAAGAAGAAAAAAAAACCACCCAGTGTTTTTTTTTTCAGAGCAATCCACTTTTGCTTGAAGCATTTGCACACGGCATTTCAAGGCATTGTGACAGCACTGCAGTGCCTTTTCAAGGCAGGCAACCAATCACACAGGAAAAAAAAAAATTCCCGTGTCACGTGTGGTTTATTTTGATACTTGTTTTGTGGTTCCTGGTTGTGTTGTTCTTCAGTTAGAACATTCTTCTGTGTTCTTCAATTTACTTTTCAGTGACAGGAATTTCCTCTCTTTGCTGGTGTACCTTTCGTTCGTTCCCTCAAATCCTTGTTTGTACCAAAGTGTCCATACATTGTAAAATGTGCATTAAATAAGAATATATTCTACCTCTGTGGTATGGCTATCATCACAACACAGACCCAACGGCTCTCCCAACCCCTCACAGATCAGATTTGGGTACTTAATCGGCGCATATTTTTGCAGGTCAGGTGGTGCAGATTGGTTCTTATGATGAGTCAGGTGGGTACAGGTGTTAATTCTAGTACTGCCAGTCGTGGATATATAGTGGATCACTCTGCATTACACTCTCTGCCGGTCTTCTAAATATCGCTCCCCGGAGAAACTTTCATTGGCCCCCGGTCCGCTATATTTAGCGTTGGGACCCTCAGAACCAGCATTATGACAAAAGAACCTCAAGGATTAGTTGAAGCCTGACCCTCAAGCGCACGTCAGACTTCTAGGTCTAATGCTGGTTTTGCATTGGTTAGACAAGTCTCTCCCTCAATATAGGGGGTTGTTCGACCGCCTGCGTGACAACAGAGAAAGCGATTGAATCATGCCGCTGACTGCAAATACTGTTGTTGATGTAGATAGCATACTTGACAAAGTAGAACTAGAGAATAGGGACTTATTCAGGGAAATCATTATGACAGAAGATTCTGATGATGAGTTCCTGGGTTTCGAGTCAGATGACCTGGAAGATGACAAATTGGAGCCTTCAGAGATGTAAACTGGACAAGTGGCATTTTGGACCAGCAAATACATTCCAGTTCACAGGGGAAGGGCCAAAAATCAACATGACAATGTTCAATGTAATGTTGGACTGTGTATTGATCCGTGCTTCAGGTTATTCCACAAAAACAAAGAACATAAACTATCTGAGCAGAGGCTCACGGCCAGGAGTGGTGCTGGAGAGAAGGATGCCGACTGATCCAGTTGTCATTTTGGAGCTCATTCCAAACCCCACAACTGCCCTTTTCAGGGCCACCCAAATCCACAAGATAATTGCAGAGTCCTTGCAAATTGTACAGTTGTATGCAAATGTTTGGGCACCCCTGATAATTTCATGATTTCCCTTTATAAATCACTGGTTGTCTGGATCAGAAATTTCAGTTAAATATATCATATATCAGATGAACACACTGATATTTGAGAAGTGAAATGAAGTTTCTAGTATTTACAGAAAGTGTGCAATAATTATTTAAACAAAATTAGGCAGGTGCATAAATTTGGGCACCCTTGTCATTTTATTGAATACATTTAGCACTAATTATTGGAACACAAAATTGGTTTGGTAAGCTCACTGACCCTTGACCTCCTTACACAGGTGAATCCAATCATGAGAAAGGGTATTTAAGGTGGCTATTTACAAATGTTTCTCCTCGTTGCATCTCTTTTAATGGGTGGCAACATGGGAGCCTCTAAACAACTCTCAAATGACCTGAAAACAAAGATTGTTCAACATCATGGTTTAGGGGAAGGATACAAAAAGCTATCTCAGAGATTTCAGCTGTCAGTGTCCACTGTGAGGACCATAGTGAAGAAATGGAAGACCACAGGCACAGTACTAGTTAAGGCCTGAAGTGGCAGGCCAAGAAATATCTCAGATAAAGTGAAGCGAAGGATGGTGAGAACAGTCACAGTCAACTCACAGACCTGCTCCAAAGACCTACAACATGATCTTGCTGCAGATAGTGTCTCTGTGCATCGTTCAACTATACAGCACACTCTGCACAAAGAGATGCTGTATGATGCTGTAATGCAGAGTAATGAGGTATGCTAAAGCACATTTGGACAAGCCAGCTTCATTCTGAAATAAGGTGCTGTGGCTGATGAATCTAAAATTGAGTTATTTGGGCATAACAAGGGGCGGTATGCATGGCTGAAAAAGAACACAGCAATCCAAGAAAAACTCTTTCTACCTACAGTAAAATTTGGAGGTGGTTCCATCATGCTGTGTGGTGGCTGTGTGGCCAGTGCAGGTACTGGGAATCTTGTTAAAGTTGAGGGTCACATGGATTCCAGTCAATATCAGGAGGTTCTTGAGAACAATGTTCATGAATCAGTATCAAAGTTGAAGTTGCGCCGGGGCTGGATCTTTCAACAAGACAACAACCCTAAACACTGCTGAAAATCTAAGGCATTCGTACACAGGAACAAGTACAACGTTCCGAATGGCCATCTCAGTCTCCAGACCTGAATATTACTGAAAATCTGTGTTGTGATTTTAAGTGGGCTGTCCATGCTCGGAAACCAACAAACCTGAGATGTTTTGTAAAGAAGAACAGTCCAAAATACCTTCAACTAGAATCCAGACTCTCACTGGAAGCTATAGGAAGCGTTTAGAAGTTGTTGTTTTTTGTACTAAATATTGATGTATTTTTTCTGTTGGGATGCCCAATTTATGCACCTGCCTAATTTTGATTAAAGAATTATTGCACACTTTCTGTAAATCCTATAAACTTCATTGGAAATCATGAGGGGTGCCCAAACATTTACATACCACAGTATACCTGGTTGGATAATGACATCACTCATATTTCAGGATGGTATTCTCGAAGGGTAAGTCATATTCTTCTATATATGCATGAGGGTTCTCCAATTTCACCCTATCAGGATGATTTTTGAATAGGACTATAGAGATCACTATTGCATTCTACATTCTTTATGCTAATGACTTATTATGACTTTAATATGGGTATTGTGTCTTACAGTGGGGAGATTTGGCTGTTTTCAATGCACATATTAACATTTTGTTTGTTTAGTGCATAATAATAAACATCTCAATGCACTTACAATAAAATAAAAATAAAATTAAATCACATACATAACTAAAATGATAAAATATAATATTAGCTTAAAATGCTTGTTTAAAATAATATAACTTTAAATGTCTCTTAAAATTGTCCAAATTTAGGGTTTTAATGTCACTGGGTAGAGAGTTCCACATATGTAGCGCAGCGTGTGTGAAAGCTCGGGTCCCAACCTGAGTTCGACATCTCTCATATACTTTCACTTTGTTGTAATACAACCTGGCACACAGACAGGCTTGGGAGGATTAACATGCCGGCATGAGGAAGGGGGCCTACTGATAAACCAGCGGTCAAAAACATTTTTTAACCTACTTGCACTGGTGCTAGTAACAAAAAAATTACTTGCACCAAAAAAAAGTTACTGAACAACCAAAAGTCAGTCTTATATCAACCTTAAAACTCCTCCTCTGATGTTGTCAGACTATTCCTCTCTGCGGAGGAGTTTGAGAGGAGAGCAGCCAGCAGCGGCAGACAGTTTTTTTTGTTTGTTTTTTTCCCCCCCACATGCGCGCACGAACGAATCGTCTGTGAAGATTATTTTATTTATTAACTACACAGATGTATAATAAAATAAATGGTGACTGGTTTATAACACAATTATGATGGAGTTTGAGGGGAGAGAGAGCGAGGAACCGCAGCGGCAGCCAGTTTTTTTTTCACGTGCGTGCGTGAACTAATCGTCTGTGAAGATAATTCTATTAACTACACACATGTATAATAAAACAAATGGTGACTAGTTTATAACACAATGATGACAGAGTTTGAGGGAAGAGAAAGTTTTTTTTTTCTTTTCTTTGTTTACATGTGCACACGCGAACGGGACAGGAGGTCCTCGAACTGGAGCTCCTGCAGCCCCTGCAGCAAATAATGACGAGCACGGTGACACACTGCACAAATGTGGTTTCTATAAAATGTACACATTATTTCTTGAAATATGTTAATATAAAATAAATAAATAAAAAATACAAACTTTATTAGATGCAGCTGTTCCAAAGTTGTCATCCTCCGAGGCTGTCTCTGTGGTCATCTTTCCTGTCACACCAGAGATATGGAAGAGGAGATCTCCAAGCAGCTGCACAGAGCTGAATCTGGAAATCAACAGCAGCACAACATGAATGTTCCTGTCATTCAAACACAAGCATATAGCTGTGTATGAGGACTGACCTGATCCGCCACAGATCATCAAACAGGCCTTGTTCCAGTTCTGGAAGCAGCAGTGCGATGGCAGTCTCAGCATACATGCTGATGATTCGCTGGCCGGCTCGTAGCGCAGTGTCTCGCACGTACTCATTCTCGTCAGCCAGAGCCTGGTGGGTGATATGGAGAGTGTCGGTGCTACACAACCAGAGGAAAACGTGAGGAGCAAAATGTTTGACAATTTATTTACCTTTTTGTCAAGACTCATCTAACAAGCCCTTAGACCTTCAAGATGTTCTATATTTTCTATGTTATATATAATTTCCCACGTCAAAAGAACGGCATGTCATTTATTTTAAGATCCAGGTTCAAAACTCACACTTTGGAACAAAGCTTAGCACTGCCCATCAAAAACACAGCAGTCCCTGTAACTCTGAATGAGACGCACAGTGATGTGTGTAGCCCACACCTCAGAGCATTGTTAGATCTACAACACAGAACACTCAACACTCACCACAAATGACAACTGGGTATGGTGAATTGAGTCCACAATGTCTATTACATATTGAATTATGTCTGCTACATACATCCTCCAAGAATTTATCATAAGCAAAAATAACTAATGTCATCGAGGGGGCAGGCAAACAACCTGGAGACACTGTGGCGTAAGTCAGTGGCAAGGAGATCCAAGGCCTCCACTGTGTGGGCCTGGGCTGAGTAGGAGGTCGTGCTCATAGAGGAGGACGGGCAAGACCCATGGGTCTGTCCAGATCCAGATGGGCTGGCTTGAGGCAGTCGACCAAAATGTGATCGGCTTTATCGGCTATGTCAACCACAAAATTTTTGTCCCCCCTGTCATCAATATATGAAACAGGCTATCACATAGGGATGCTACAACGGTCCCCTGTGTGCATCATGATGACTGAAATACATCTTCTGCTGACTGCAGATATGACGGAGTGTTGGAGGACAAAAGGCCATGCTGTGAACCAGGCATGGGTGCGAAAAGCCTAACCTTGTCCTGAAGCACAATCCGTTGGTGGGCAGCTGACCAGGGGGGTGGTGGTGTCATGAATGAACTCTCCTAGGACCCACAATGGCTGGTCACAAACCAACGCCACAGACAAGAAGTGGAGGTCCTCCTCAGGGACAGTTTATAGGCCCAGCATGGCCCACAGGAGTCTGTCCACCCAACTGCCACCTGTTAGGCTGGCCTAGAGAGGCCTTCATAGAGTGATGAAAGCGCACACAGTCCATTAACCTGGTGGCAATATGCGGTGGTGCAGTGGAGCTTCACACCCAGGCTGTCTGCAACGGCATTCCAGAGCTCAGACATAAACTGTGAGCGCCTGTCAGCAGAGAGGTCAGATAGAGTGCCAAATCGTGAGGCGGTAAGGTGGTGTGTGAAACACAGGGAGGAGGGTAGGAGGCCCATGAGGTCTACATTAACATAGTCAAATCTCCGCTCAGGCACAGGGAAGTGTGCCGGGGAATTTTAGAGTAGCAGTGGATCTTGGAATGCTGACACTCTCCAAAAAGTCCCTGTCCCTCACATCCTTCTTGAGCCCGTGCCAGACAAACTTGGCTGCCACCAATTTTTGGGATGGTTTTCTACCTGGGTCCAGTGGAGATGTTGCAAAGCAGCATGGTGTCACCCTCACTGAAAGAGATCTCTGTGAACTGCATTCCAATGGCAGCAGACCTGATGTTGGATGGATCAAATCAGCCCCATCCCAATTTTATTATAGCATTTTCAATGCTGTGGGTCAGCAATGCCTATTCACCTGCATCAAATAACACCCAAAATGTTGTGCAGTGCACATTTATTTGACCATCTTGCTGTTTTTTTTTTTTATTTAAAAGTTATCATATAAAGTAACAACACACACTGTAGTGTACACATGTGCAACATGGAGATCCTGTCCATTGTTAAACTAGCCCGCAGAGAAACACTGTGTGGACCCCTGTCCGAGCATGCAGGTTGACCAATCTTGCAAGAGGAAGACTTCTGCCATTGAAGAAAAACTGTGGACAACATTGGTCAATTGCCTTATATTAAAATCAATTATTTGTTGCACTTCGTTCAATTGATCTTTGTTGTTTTTAGTATGGCCTAAGCCGTATGGCCCTCTGAGGGATTTTTTTGACAGGTGCAATTTATACTCCAGTATGATTTATACTCCAGAAAACATGGTACTCTGTATTCTATTCATGTATTCATGATATAAACATTAAACCAAAACTTTGTTCAATAGCAGGAAAGGGATACCTTTAGGATACAGGGGATGATCGGTCCCACATAGGGTGTAAACTTGTCTCCAAAAGTGAGAGGAAGGTAGATGAACATCATGATGTATCCATCTCTGACATGGGAAGCAATGTCTATTTTACTGGCTGTCTGCACCACATCTGGCATCAATTTGTCCAATTTCTCCACTCCCAGTCCAGCCATCACCTCAGCCAGACCTGCACAAACCAGGACAGGCACTGAAGTACTGTCAAACTGCCACAACATCAAAGACTTGACACAGTGTATGAGATCAAACCTTGGGCAGCTCCAGATCGATCGACAGAGCTCTGTTCAGAGGCCAACGTCTCCATGAGCCATGGCAGCAGGTCGTCAAAGCAGGATTCACCCATTCCCTTTACCATGGCTCCCAAGGCTTTGGCTGATACTGTTCTGACCTGGAGAAGAGCAGAAGAGTAGCTACTGCATCAGCTCCACATATGCAGCCAGGTGTTATTGTGATTACAACATTAAACACACCTCAGGCACCGGATCCAACAGTGAGGCCTTCAATCCAGGATCACACTGGGCAGATATGGAGAAAGGTCCTACAAATGAAGACATGCACAAAAGTCGATCATGAAACAAGGTACAAATAATGTTTGGGTTCAAACATTAAATTCTGGCAGGTTAAAAAATAAGAACACCCATCAAATTAAAACTTGACAAGTTCTTGTTTTAGCCCCACACATTGACACAAGGAGGATGAAGTTAAACCTGAAGGCAGATGTACCAGAGTCAGTGATGCCGGTAACGCATTACTTAGTAACACGTTACTGTAATCTGAACGCTTTTTTTCAGTAACGAGTAATCTAACGTTAATCTTTCCAAATCAGTAATCAGATTAAAATAACTTAAAACAGCTTTAACACAGGTGTCCCGACGAGATGCAGGGGGAGGTCTGAACTGTCCACTTTGAGCGAGCTGCTGCACAGAGCCGCATCCGCTGCAGCCATCAGCTCAGCTCCGAGTTGAAAACAGCTGTCTCTCAAAGCGTGGTGACACTCAGAGCTATGGTTTTACAGAGACATTTTTATTTATTTATTTTTCTTTAAAACACTGTGCCGCTCTGGCTGTGTCCTCGTTAAAAACAGCTGATCTGCAATGCACACATATACTAACACTTTTTTTTTTTCCACCCAAATGCACTTAAACTCTCTTTCTGAGGACGTGATATAAAAACGTTGATAAAAACTTTCTTACCTGTCAGTCTGGTCATGTTTTCTGCATAAATAAACGTTATCCATTCTTCTGCTCAAATAGCAAACCACAACCTCTGTGCAGCAAACCAGGGCCGAACCCATGTGGGAAGGGAGTGTAGGCGGCGGGGCTCACCACAACTCCCCTAGATTAAAGGTCCACTTTTGAAAACATTTTTACTTTTTTTTTTCTTCTTTCTTTAAAACACTGTGCCGCGGACTTCCGGTGACGTCATGAAAGGGAAAGCAGCTTGATTTCTGAGCTTTGGAGAGAAAACCCAAAACTAGCTAGAAACAAAAAGTAAATTGCACTCATTTTATTCTACTCTGCCATATTAAGAGACCTGAAGATGTCCGCTGCAAGAAAAGAAACAAGAGCTATGAAAAAGGATGAAAAACGAGAACAAGTTGAAGACGCTGACACGGGAGATGCTGAAAATAACATGGCGTCACTGCTAACAGAGCTGAAAGACTTCAGAAACGAGCATGCGGAAGCCTCCAAAGACACAAAATCGACACTGACAAGGATGGAAAACGCTCTTAAGGATGTGATTGAAAGGACAGACCAAATCAAACAGCAAATGACTGATATGAAACAGAGTGAGCGACAATGAGGACATGCTACAGCGTCATGACAGAGCTATGCGCTACATGCTATGACGAGAAACTGCATTGTCAGCCAAATGCGAAGATATCGAATCGAGAGCTAGACGTAATAATCTACGCTTTATGGACTTAAAGAAGGCGAAGAGAGAAATGACATGATCCGCTTCATAACGGGGATGCTCCGCACAACGTGGAAATTACCCGAGGACTTCGACCTCGGTGTGGAAAGGGCTCGCTGACCATTAGACTGACAGACAATGCTCCACCAAGATCCATTGTGGTCAAATTTTTGGACTACAGAGTGAAAGACAGAATTCTACAAGAGGCATGGAAAAGACATGGGATACTATACCAAGGTCAAAAGGTGTACGTTGACCACGACTACACCACACATGTGCAGAAGAAACGTAAACAAGTGAGAGACGTAATCAAACATCTCAAAGAGGAAAAGGTTAAAGCCGCGTCACCTTTTCCTGCCCAGCTGAAGATCCACATGGACACCAGTGTGAAGACATTCTCCACACTTGCAGAAGCAGCGCCAACCCTCATGGAGATGGGAATAAGCGTCAAAGCGGATGAGAGAGAGAGAACTGCCGAGAGGAGCTGCTATGCAACACCTGGACCACTAAAGGAGCTGAAGACGGAGAGCTGACCACCGCGGACCTAAAGCTCTTCCTACGGAGATATGTCTGAGAAGTAGCAATAAATGTTTAAATAACGTTAAATGTGCACATTTTCTGCTATTGATGGTAACTAGTTAAGATAGTAACTATGTAAATTATCCGAGTTTAATTTGAAGGGTTCTCTCCTGCCCAGAAGAAGGTGGGATGATATTTCTGTTTCATTATGACTATTTTAAGTTGACTTTTGCAAAGGCAATTCCTCGTGCAGCCTTTTGCTGTCGGACTTTTGCCAACACACGAAGTCACGCCTCTCCGTCTCCACAGAGACTATTCCAGAGGAACTTCATTTAATTACATCAAATTTTGGAAGTTATTTTAAGGTTTTGTTCATAAGTTCTGTTCCAATAACTGTTATCAATGTTCTTAATATACAGAAGGTGCAGTCACAACTGTTTGACACAATGTATAACTGTGATTTAGTAAGACAAAAGATGTGTTGTTACATTCATACTATACATTCATGAGAAATATTAATATTATTACTTATAATGTCCATGGCTTAAATCACCCTATAAAAAGAAAAAAGATATTTAGCCAGTTGAAGAAAATGCAGTGTTCCATAGCTCTCTAACAGGAAACACATTTGAGTGACTTAGAACACAAAAAACTTAAAAGAGAATTGGTAAACCAAACATACAGCGCTTCATTTGGAAATAAAAGAGGGGTTACAATTATGATCAACAAATCACTCCCTTTCCTGAAGGAAAGTGTAATACAAGATAAATTGGGCAGATATGTCATGGTGATCGGACACGTGGGGGAAGAGGAACTTTCTATTATAAATCTGTATGGCCCAAATGAATATGACGAAGTTTTTTAAAGAAATTGCAAATATTATAGCAGGGAATGCCAAAGGTATTATTGTAGTGGGCGGAGATTTTAATACGGTTCAAGATGGGAATCTAGACAAAACGCCACTAGAAATGGGCGCACAAACTAGGAAAACCAAAATGCTGAATAACATAACAGAACTTGGCCTCACTGATCCATGGCGGAATAAGAACCAAAGTAAAAAGGATTTTACATTTTTCTCCAATGTTCATAATAGCTACTCGAAGATAGACTTTTTCTGTATCTCCCAACAACATATGCATCAAGTTACTGATTGTTGTATAGAAACCATAACACTGAGTGACCATGCCCCTGTGATTTTACAGCTTGATCTCTGTAGGGAAAAATTCTTTAAATATTGGAGGATGAACGTATCACTACTTACAAATCCACTAGTAGTTCAAGAACTGAAACAAAGCATTTTAGATTACCTAGAATCAAATGATAATGGGGAAGTCACTCCATCAATTTTATGGAGTGGAGCCAAAGTAGTAATTAGGGGGAAAATGATACAGATATCATCTCGACTAAAAAAAACAGAGACTAGAGGAACAAAACAATCTTGAACAAAAAATAAAACAGCTAGAAATGGAGCATAAACATACAAGTAATAATGACACATTGTTGAAATTAAAAGAAGCCAGGAAACGATTGGATAAAATTCTTACATATAAAGCAGAAGGGGCCCTAAGATTCTCTAAACATAGATATTATGAGATGGGTAACAGAGCAAGTCGCCTTCTAGCCTTTCAGCTCCGAAAGGCACAAACAGATAGAATGGTACACAAAATAAATCATCCCATAAACAAAACAACAATGCACCGACCCAAAGACATAGCCAATGCTTTTGCATCCTTTTATGAAAATTTTTATGACGAGCCAACCTCTATAAGTGATGAGTTAAAATGCCAAAATGAAATATTTCTCAGTAACCTAAATTTACCCACTCTCTCTGCAGATGATGCTGCAGGAATGGTGTCAAATATAACAGAAGCTGAGATTAGAGAAGCAATTAAAAAACTAAAAAAACAACAGGTCTCCAGGGACAGATGGTATCCCTGGAGAATTCTATAAATGTTTTTTAGAAGCTTTTTTACCACTATTAACCAGGGTTTTCAACTATACACTTACAAACGGTGAAATGCCCAACTCATGGTCTGAGGCGATCATCTCTGTCATTCATAAAGAAGGAAAGGATGCAATGCATTGTAAAGGGTATAGACCAATTAGTCTTTTGTGCAATGACTTAAAATTGTTGACCAGCATTTTAGCTAAGAGGATCTAAAAGCACATTAGAAAACTAATTCACCCAGACCAGGCTGGTTTTATCCCAAGTCGACATGGTGCTAATAATATACGGAGAACTTTAAATGTTATAACTCAAGCAAAACATCTTAACAATTCTATGCTAATCAGTTTTGATGCACAGAAGGCCTTCGACACTGTCAATTGGCATTTTTTATATTGCACCCTTTCGACCATAGGCTTCCACCCGAAACTTGTGGAGTGGATAAAGATAATCTACACAAATCCAAAATCATGTGTTAGGGTTAATGGTTGCTGTTCTGATTTCTTTTATCTGAAAAGGGGAGTTTGCCAGGGCGACTGTTTAAGTCTCTGATTATTTGCAATTAACATTGAACCTCTTTGCAGCACTAATTGGGACAAATGGAAATATTAAAGGCATTGAGGACAAAAACAAGAGGGAACATAAAATCTCCCTCTTTGCCGATGATATTTTAACATATATTAGTGATCCGGCAACATCCATACCAGCACTTATCGAGTCATTGGATATATATGGCAAATTCTCTGGCTATCAAATAAACCAATCAAAATCGGAGGCAATGATTCTAAAGGGACAATGGCCTACAGATCTGATCAACAGATACAAATTCCGGATGAGCAATCAAGGATTTAGATATCTTGGAATCATTGTCACCCCACAAATATCACAGTTGTTCAAATCCAATAATGATAAAATAATGGATGAAATTAAAAAAGACCTTATGCACTGGGAAATCCTACCACTCTCAATGGTGGGAAAAATAGAAACTATTAGAATGAACATACTACCAAGGCTTCTCTTCCTGTTTCAGTCTTTACCTATTAAGATACCGATTTCTACATTCACAATACTTAATAAATGGCTCTCAAAATTCATATGGCAAAACAAAAGGCCGAGGATTAGACTTAAAACACTTATGTGCCCTAAAGAGTTGGGAGGTCTAAATGTACCAAATTTGAGAAATTATTATTTGGCTGCTAAAATTAGATCAATGATCACCTGGTTGTCTCAAGAAGAAGAAACAATATGGTATAATATGGAACAAGGTGACTGTCCGGGCATATTTCTTGACACATTACCATTTGTAAATCTGGAAACTCAATCAAAGAACAAAATTACAAATTCACTAGTAAAAAACACCTTATCTGTATGGTCGAGTATAAGAAAATGTCTGAACTTATCTGATTCTTTCTATAGATTGATCCAAATTAATCATAATCCAGAGTCTCCTCCCGCCTCGACCTTAAACAATTGGGCCAAAAGAGGCTTGACCATGCTGCCTCAGCTGTTTGAGGGGGGAAGCCTGATGTCATTTCAACAACTCCAACAAAAGTACAGTCTTCCAAACCAAGATTTTTACAAATATAATGTCTTAATTGAAGATATAAGACATTATTTAAATAAAAACACAATTTGGAGTGCTCCTTCAAACATTGAACTCTTCTTTGTATCTGTGACAAAGAGGTCAATTACTAGTAAATATATATCTCATATATATAAAATACTGCAAGAGGTTTCAACAGAAAATACATTACATATAAAGACGAAATGGGAATTGGAAATGAATACATTAATTCAAGATGAAGACTGGGAATTGTCACTTGGGGAGGGACACAAAATTATCAACAGCCTTAGAGAGTTTGAATGGAAAACTAAAATCAGGTTCTTCAGAACTCTAGTTGTTACATCTAAATTTGGTGGTACCACAGATAAATGTTGGAGGGGCTGCGGTCTGGTGAGAAATTTCATCCACATATTTTGGGGTTGTCCTAAATTGAACATCTTTTGGGAAAATGTAAAATGTGAAATTAAGAATTGTTTAGATCTTGAAATAGGAGAAGAACCATCAACAAAGTTATTGGGTATTTTCTCAAAAAAAAAAAAAAAAAGATCACACTGTAATTACCACCTATTGAGAATTCTGCTCCTAATTGCTAAAAAGATGATCACGGTTTCCTGGCTCAGCCCGCAGCCTCCTACAATCATCCAATGGAAAAATAAATTAAGAGATGTTTATTATATGGAAAACTGCAAAACTACAACTGAAAACAGATATGTTTATTAAGAAATGGTCCCCAATACAAATGTATATTTCAAAAGTATGAGTTATGTATGAAATGTGCATTCTTTCTTTGATTTCTATGTCTAAGCCATGGACAGAAGTACTAATATTGCAAAACAATATGCATGAAAAGACCTATTAATTATCTATGCACTATGTATACTGTTTATTACTGTCTACCAGTTGTCATTTGCACTGAACATTCCAAAAAAAAAATAAGTTAAAAAAAAAAAAAAAAAAAAAAAAAAAAAAAAAGAACACTGTACCGCTCTGGCCGTGTCCTCGTTAAAAACAGCTGGTCTGCAATGCACACATACTAACACTTTTATTTTCGACCCAAATGCGCCTAAACTCTCTTTCTGAGGACGACGTGATGTAAAAACATTGATAAAAACTTTACCTGTCAGTCTGGTCATGTTTTCTACATAAATAAACGTTATCCATTCTTCTGCTCAAACAGCAAACCACAACCTCTGTGCAGCAAACCAGGGCCGAATCCATGTGGGAAGGGAGTGTGGGCAGTGGCAGTGGGGCTCACCACAACTGCCCACTTTTGAAGGTCCACTTTTGAAGACATTTTTTCATACTATTAGAACTACTAATACTACTTACAGTAATAATAATTTCAACAACTAAAATGTTTAGAAAGACTTTAAATGTTAGAAAAATGTTACAAAGAATTTAATAGTTACATTTATAAACAATGTAGGTTAGAAATGGTAAGTTTTATGGTTACAGTGCTGTAAACAGTTAAATATGAGGTAAAGAAAGATGTCTTTATATATATTTTTTAAAACAACCATTTATGTTCATTGAAGTCACTATAGTCGACTATAAAGTGAGTATTCACAAAACGGGTTATTTTCATGAGGTCATGGGGGTGTTGTCAGCAGCTGCTGAAAGTAACTAATAAAGTAACTAGTAATCTAACTTAGTTACTTTTAAACTGAGTAATCAGTAAAGTAACTAAGTTACTTTTTCAAGGAGTAATCAGTAATTGGATTACTTTTTCAAAGTAACTGTGGCAACACTGACCAGAGTACTGCACACCTGTAAACCAGTTCATTTATTTTTGTATGCAGGTTAAGGTACTAACTAATGAGTTCCAGAAGAGCGATTTGTTTTTGAAGAAAAATAAAACAATACCTACAGGTACACAGTAATGTGTCTGTTAGCTTCCTTGTGGGATTTAAGGAAGCTATTTTCAAGAAAGTCAATGAAAAGTCAACATCTGCTCTGTGACAGAGGCTTTTGTGGCAAATCTGAATAAGAAGTTTTCAAAAAAGTCTAATATTAATCAAAGAAACGTGATCTGATGAGTGCTATTTTAGTTCATGTTTTATTATCTTTACTTTTGAATTTATTTTTGTCAACTTGACATGCACAACAAATATCAGGTCAAGCAAAGTTTAGAAAAAATGAAGTAGGCCAGGGCTCACCAACCCTGGTCATGATCAGCTGTTCTGAATGTTTTCCAACAACTCCTGCTCCTCCCTCTGCTAGTTAACTCAGTCAGGTGTACTCAGCCAAGTCACAGCCACAAAACAGACTCAACCAATCAGCTGTGACTGCAGCAGATACACTTGAAAAACATGCAGGCCAGGTGACCTCCAGGAGAGGGTTGGTGACCCCTGCAGTAGGAGTCAAACACGTGCAGAGGAATTGGAGAAAAACTAACACAGGTCAAAAGACCCTGAAATCCTACAGACAAATTTTGACCAAATATGGAGAAAGTGGCATTATGCAAGTCATTTGTATGTATTTGCCTGAAACTGATTAATCTTCTGGGAGGGCACAGTGATTCAATCCAAAAGTCTATGACCGTGGCCAGATTGTAAAGCATCTTGGAGCTTAGGAGCAGCCTTAGGAAGTTTCAAGGACAATTTGTTTTTTTTCTATTGATAGACAACCTCCCAAAATACAGAAAAGGCTATTTTGAGCTATTTTTCTGAAATTATAAGTATGAAAATGACTTCTTTTTTTTTTCTGTGAGGCCCTGAGTGCCCCAGGGAGATTCACTTCATAAGTCTAAACTTCCATGACCCCACAGATCCCAAGGAATGCCCCCACCAAATTTTAGGAAATTTCACAGAACAGTTTTTGAGATGTTGGCACACTGGGTACTAATCTTGATAGCTTTAGTCCTTGCAGACCTTTACTGCAAAGG
This sequence comes from Thalassophryne amazonica, assembly GCF_902500255.1. NCBI lineage: Eukaryota > Metazoa > Chordata > Actinopteri > Batrachoidiformes > Batrachoididae > Thalassophryne > Thalassophryne amazonica. The sequence continues at coordinate 9,508,174 of NC_047107.1, read as the reverse complement.
ACTTAAAAAAAAAAAAAAAAAAAAAAAAAATGCAAGTGCACACTTGCATTAAACATCCATCACCAGAAATGTGAACTGATGCAAAAGCGAAGATTCATTTAGGGAGTTTTGGGGCCAACTTCACCATTCGTGCGGTGAGAGTAAAGGCTGTGAATGAGTGGATATGCTGGAAAACCACAACAGTCATAGATAATATTACTCCTCCTGACATAAGACTTTGGATGACAGTGCTGTCACACGCGTGGCTCTACGAGTCCAGGTCTCATCCCTACAGTTGCGTTGTCCCAAGATGGGGCTCCGGAGGCTTGGGCCTCACTTGGTTCCAGTTGGCTTAAAACTGGGATCTGGACCATAGATGATCAAAACCTAAGAGTCTAAATGCACCATTTCTTTGGAAGATACATGAAAATTTTGTCTTTTTGTTGTGATGTTTGTTGCTACTGTGTACCTTCTGATCGGTGAGTGAGTACATGTTGCCAATGATCTGGGCAGCCATCTTGCGAGTGTCAGTGGAGCGATCCTGGAAGGCTCTCTGAACAATGGGCATGATGAGAGCCAGCGAAGGAGCATCAATAAAGTGGACAAACTTCGTGTCCAGCAGGGTCTGGAGGCACATCTGAGTTTTTCTGGATGGATCAGTAAGAGCGTCGAGCAGGATTGGTGTAATGGCTGCCAAAGTAACAACAGTATTATTTCAGGTAAACAAAAGAAAAATAAATGTGAGGCAGAGCTCACCTTCAATCACTGATCAAAGGCCAGTAACTTAAAAAGTAATAGAACTAAAGAATTAACAGACTGGTTTTTTTGTTTGTTTGTTTTTTATTTTATATACACTCAACAAAAATATAAATGCAACACTTTTGGTTTTGCTCCCATTTTGTATGAGATGAACTGAAAGATCTAAAACTTTTTCTACATACACAATGGGCCTCATGTATCAATGTTGCGCACTTGTGGCGTGAATTTACGGCGTAAACTTGAAATACACCAAAGTCGCCGTGACATGTATCAAGCAGTGCGCACCTGCCCATTTCTGGCGTATGCCTGACGTGATCTTGATAAATGCGGCGGGTGGAAACGATCGTAATTATAATAAACACGCCCATAAATATTCAGACTCCGCTTCAGACACACCCTCATTGTGCGACATGGAAGCCGGGAAGAAAGCAATGAAAAAGAACTCCACCAATCACGACGTGTGCCAATAGAGCGTCAAAAGCGGCTGTCGTATCAATTGTTTTGTAGTATATAATCAATAAAGTGGTCCCTCATTAATCGCTGGAGTTACGTTCTAAAAAATAGCCCGTAATACGCGAAACCGCAACGTAGTCAGCGATATTTTTTACAATTATTATAGATGTTTCAAAGCTGTAAAACCCCTCACTACACAGTTTATACACTTTCTCAATCAGGCATGAACATTTTCTCACTTTTCTCTCGTGTGTAAACACTCTCAAAGTTCAAACCTTAGTAGGAAAATAATACCAGACTGTTTTCAGGCCCAAACATTTGTTTGAGAAATAAAAATAGAACGTTTTCCTATAAATAATTATGATGGCATTTAGAACTAACGAATTAATTTTAACGATCAACGAACGAGGTCGGACACATAAGAAATTATTAATAGTGACTCACCAGTATTTCACAGATCGGGCCTCTGCGTCCTGGCGCTGCGCCTTTTCCCACTCACACCTGGCTGCAGGTGTCTGTTTCCAAGTGACACACAGTTATGAGTAGTTGTTGGCGCTCTTTTCTCTTCTGGGCAACAAGATTCTTATAAACAGATACGCAGAAGACAGAACACTGTAAAAAAAAAAGGCATGCAAAATTGGACTAAATACTCCGCGAGACTCCAAGGCCACGACAAGTGAACGGCGTTATAGCGAGGGACCACTGTATTCTCTTTTCAATAATTCTTGACATGTGGATATTTGCTCGCAGATTTCTTTATTTTTTAAATGTATTTCTGTATTTATTTTATTGTGACAACCGAATGGAGACGACAAAACCTGGTTGCAGCACGGGCGAATTAAGGGAATGACGAAACTACAGTTGTTATCAATTTCATAGTCTAAAACGATCACACCACATGAAGTTAAGCTCAGCGCTGCTCTGGCTCCAGGCTCGAAGCCTGGAGAAAAAGGCGAGCAGCGCTGTCTTTGGAGTCAGCGCTGTAGCCACGGATCGTGCTCGAGACCAACAATCCCGCAAAGGCGGAATTTGTATTGATTATTATGTAGTATAATCAGGAAAGTGTTATTTATGTAACATATGCATTGATTTGTATAATGGCACTGTTTATCATGTTGATCATCTTCATTTTTATGTGGATTCCAGCGCTGGTTCATTTTGGTGTATAATTTACGCCACCTCTCGACCTGGTGTATATTTTCAGCGCAGCGTACGCCAACGACCACAATGATAAATGCCAAGTAGCGCAGACGTTCTGGCGTACACCCCATATACGTTCAAATATCGCCGTACGCAATGTTGATACATGAGGCCCAATATCACCATTTCCCTCAAATATTGTTCACAAACCAGTCTAAATCTGTGATAGCGAGCACTTCTCCTTTGCTGAGATAACCCATCCCACCTAACAGGTGTGCCATACCAAGATGCTGATTAGACACCACGATTAGTGCACAGGTGTGCCTTAGACTGCCCACAATAAAAGGCCACTCTGAAAGGTGCAGTTTTATCACACAGCACAATGCCACAGATGTCGCAAGATTTGAGGGAGCGTGCAATTGGCATGCTGACAGCAGGAATGTCAACCAGAGCTGTTGCTCGTGTATTGAATGTTCATTTCTCTACCATAAGCCATCTCCAAAGGTGTTTCAGAGAATTTGGCAGTACATCCAACCAGCCTCACAACCGCAGACCACGTGTAACCACACCAGCCCAGGACCTCCACATCCAGCATGTTCACCTCCAAGATCATCTGAGACCAGCCACTCGGACAGCTGCTGAAACAATCAGTTTGCACAACCAAAGAATTTCTGCACAAACTGTCAGAAACCGTCTCAGGGAAGCTCATCTGCATGTTCGTCGTCCTCATCGGGGTCTCGACCTGACTCCAGTTCGTCCTCGTAACCGACTTGAGTGGGCAAATGCTCACATTCGTTGGCGTTTGGCACGTTGGAGAGGTGTTCTCTTCGTGGATGAATCCCGGTTCACACTGTTCAGGGCAGATGGCAGACAGCGTGTGTGGCGTCGTGTGGGTGAGCGGTTTTCTGATGTCAATGTTGTGGATCGAGTGGCCCATGGTGGCGGTGGGGTTATGGTATGGGCAGGCGTCTGTTATGGACGAAGAACACAGGTGCATTTTATTGATGGCATTTTGAATGCACAGAGATACCGTGACGAGATCCTGAGGCCCATTGTTGTGCCATACATCCAAGAACATCACCTCATGTTGCAGCAGGATAATGCACGGCCCCATGTTGCAAGGATCTGTACACAATTCTTGGAAGCTGAAAATGTCCCATTTCTTGCATGGCCGACATACTCACCGGACATGTCACCCATTGAGCATATTTGGGATGCTCTGGACCGGCGTATACGACAGCGTGTACCAGTTCCTGCCAATATCCAGCAACTTCGCACAGCCATTGAAGAGGAGTGGACCAACATTCCACAGGCCACAATTGACAACCTGATCAACTCTATGCGAAGGAGATGTGTTGCACTGCATGAGGCAAATGGTGGTCACACCAGATACTGACTGGTATCCCCCCCCCCCCAATAAAACAAAACCGCACCTTTCAGAGTGGCCTTTTATTGTGGGCAGTCTAAGGCACACCTGTGCATTAATCATGGTGTCTAATCAGCATCTTGATATGGCACACCTGTGAGGTGGGATGGATTATCTCAGCAAAGGAGAAGTGCTCACTATCACAGATTTAGACTGGTTTATGAACAATATTTGAGGGAAATGGTGATATTGTGTATGTGGAAAAAGTTTTAGATCTTTGAGTTCATCTCATACAAAATGGGAGCAAAACCAAAAGTGTTGCATTTATATTTTTGTTGAGTGTGTGTGTGTGTGTGTGTGTATATATATATATATATATATATATATATATATATATATATATATATATATATATATATATATAGCGCCAAATCACAAAAAAGTTGCCTCAAGGCGCTTCACACAAGTGAGGTCTAACCTTACCAACCCCTAGAGCAAGCACACAGTTGGCTGAAGATAAATAAGTAAAGTAGTGAGCAAAGTGACTGTTAGACTAAGAGTAATAGTAGATAGGTAACAGTAATCGGGTGATCTGAGAGTAACTGACACAAACAAGAGACATGCATTTAGACTCCTCTGAGCTGACCTCATAAGGTCGAACATTCTACTCCCCTGATACCATCAAGGAAAACAGAAAATTCTGGTGGCTGACATCATAAAGAAACCCATTAAATTCTATCAATATCACAGATCAGGGTTTGAGTGACCATGACCAAAGTGCCAAATCAAAGTTCAATCAGCATCACAGAGTGTCCTTCAAGATGCCGAGTGACTTTTCTAAACCATTGATCATCAAATTGTGGTTCATAGACTGGGACCACTTACAAGTGTTAAGTGAAAATACATCCTGTCATACCAGGTTTATACAAACCAACTCAGGCTAAACATGTCGTCTTTCAGCCTGGACTCTGAGAACTTGTGTGCTACAATTCTTTATTGGCAGCATCTTAAACTGTGTTATTCTATGTCCAAACCACATACTACATTGGTCTTTTCCTGCCTAGGATCTAAGTCTTACCCAGGATTTCAGGGTTGCGGATAACGGAGCCGATCTGTCGCAGAGCCTGCTGACCGGCTTTTTGCACCTTCACATGGGAGTCTGTCAGCACCTCTGTCAGTTTTGGCACGATGCTGGGCAGGCAGGAGGACAGCTGTTTGGGCGCACAGTAAGCCATGGCACCCAGTAACTCCACCGAGCCTGGAGGAAAGAGACGGCTGGTGTGAGGCCACAGCAGCAGCAGAAGGTAAGACAGGTGGGATCTGGACCACTGAGTGCTCTCTTTCATAGCTGGACTTAGTCATGAGGTGATACTGTCTCTACCAAACATGTCTTCATCATTGCACATTTCATCATGAAAGCCACACTGGGCATCCAGGGGTGGGTATCCTCAAGATTTTAATGGTGCTCGTGAGCTCAGCAGTACTGCTCATCAGCCTGGGACTCAAAACCTCACTATAAATACCACAGTGAAAAAACAGGCCAGACGCCCAGTCACCACTGCTCAAAACAAGGAATTAAAGAAATATAGTGTTTCACCCAGTTTCGTCCCCCCCCCACCCCCACACAAAAAAAAACCTCAGGAAAAACAGAAGCTCTCAAGGAAACAAAAGCTAAAGTTAAGTGATGTTCTCATTATTTAAGTAATCCGTCCTGCAAAGCTTTATCATTACAGAGAAAAAAGAAAGAAAACTTATCACAGAAAAATACACAAATACGGCAATTGGGTATTGCGAAATCTTTGCATCCATCGGTCCATCCGTCTGTCTGTGCTCAGCATAAGTCCCATCCAATTACTGCCAGGGTCTTCAAATTCACAGGGAACGTTCTTGGGACACAGACCTTAGACAAGTTCAAAGATGGCTAAGCTTGACCTATTTTAAGGAGTCAAAAGGTCACATTCTGCTTCATATTTTTATGCTCATACAGCCAAGAGTATTTTAGCATTGTGTTATATTCAGGGTTGTGAGGGTTACTTTAAAAATGTATTCTGATACAGTTACTAGTTACCTGTTGAAAAATGTAGTCAGTAACGTAATCCAAGTACCATAATATTAAAGAAATGTAATTTGATTACTTTCAATTACTTCTGGATTACTCCAATATCAAATATGCTAATACAGACAAAAGAAACTACGGTAAATAGAAATAGTCTTGACCACACAGTACAGTTTATTAAGCAAAAATAAAACCTTCTTTTACATGGCATGCTCTGTTTTACTTCACATTATGAATTAAGAGCACCCACAATATTGTTTTAAACACACCCAGTGTTCACCTGCTAAATTTTCAACAAAAAATGCCAAACAAATTAAGGATAATGAAAACTCAGGCGGTGTGCGGATGAATTTGTAATTAAAAGTGGCTTGCAGAACAATATACAAAACAAACAAAAAAATTCTGCTACTTGTTCAGTAAACATAAAATGATCTTACTTTAGTCTTTCACATAGCATTCGCACCATGTTTAACATATCAGTCCACTGACTTTTAACAGGGGCCAGAAAGCGTGAGCACATTATCCCAATTTTGGCTTCTCTGCACTGGCTCCCTGTACGTTTCAGAATTGATTTTAAGATACTTTTGTTTGTTTTTAAAGCTCTGAATGGACTGGCCCCGCAATATATCATCAACTGCCTCCAGGTTTACACTCCAGCACGAGCTCTGAGGTCCGAGGGCCAGTCCCAGCTCATGGTGCCTAGGACGAGACTTAAAACTCGAGGGGACAGAGCCTTCTCCGTGGTTGGTCCCAGACTCTGGAACACTCTGCCCCTACACGTCCGATCTGCTCCCACTGTGGAGTGTTTTAAGTCCCGTCTTAAGGCCCACTTTTATTCCTTGGCTTTTAACACCGCATGAGTTGTACGGTCCTTGTGTCTTATTTTATTTTTATTTTATTGAAATGTATTGTTTCATCATGGTTTTATTTATTTATGCATTATTTTATCTTATCTATTTTACTGTTATTATTGTTATTATTACTATTTTGCGTGTCTATGTTTTTGCTGTGCAGCACTTTGGAGACTCGAGTCTGTTTAAATGTGCTTTAAAAATAAAGTGGATTGGATTGGATTATTGAACTTTCAAAATAAGAACAAAAGCATAATGATAATGAAAACCATTAAGTAAATACTGTCAGTAAGGAGGCATGGTCGTCATTTTAATTCCAGGCAAGTTAGTGATTTGCGTGCATAGAAGTTCAAGAAACAGGTGGAATATGCCGAAAAGCTGCCCATGTTGGCAAAACCACAAACGGAGGAACAAGGGAGACGATATTTCCTTCTATAAGTAAGTGGTTTTGGTTCTTCTAGTCACTTTGTCTGTGATATTTGGATGATAAACAGCTGTATGTCTCCTGCCGTACCTGTGTTGCCCGATGACACAGACCATTAACTCTTCACTTATGTCCAGTTGATATTTTCCACTGCTAGACCAATGTCTAGTTAAAATACTTGTCGTTAGTGATTAAAATTGTTCGACAAGACTGGGGATTTTTTTTAATTTGCATCTTAAAATAATTAGATTATAATGACCCGCGCTGTGCCGCTCACAGTCACACCCATACATAGAGATGTGTACCCACACCACTGACTTCATGAATGAAACTCGGTTAATAAAGGATAGGTGTAAAAAAAAAATAAAAAAAAAAAATATATATATATCAATCAATCAATTTTTTTATATAGCGCCAAATCACAACAAACAGTTGCCACACGGCGCTTTATATTGTAAGGCAAGGCCATACAATAATTATGTAAAACCCCAACGGTCAAAACGACACCCTGTGAGCAAGCACTTGGCTACAGTGGGAAGGAAAAAACTCCCTTTTAACAGGAAGAAACCTCCAGCAGAACCAGGCTCAGGGAGGAGCAGTCTTCTGCTGGGACTGGTTGGGGCTGAGGGAGAGAACCAGGAAAAAGACATGCTGTGGAGGGGAGCAGAGATCGATCACTAATGATTAAATGCAGAGTGGTGCATACAGAGCAAAAAGAGAAAGAAACAGTGCATCATGGGAACCCCCCAGCAGTCTACGTCTATAGCAGCATAACTAAGGGATGGTTCAGGGTCACCTGATCCAGCCCTAACTATAAGCTTTAGCAAAAAGGAAAGTTTTAAGCCTAATCTTAAAAGTAGAGAGGGTGTCTGTCTCCCTGATCTGAATTGGGAGCTGGTTCCACAGGAGAGGAGCCTGAAAGCTGAAGGCTCTGCCTCCCATTCTACTCTTACAAACCCTAGGAACTACAAGTAAGCCTGCAGTCTGAGAGCGAAGCGCTCTATTGGGGTGATATGGTACTACGAGGTCCCTAAGATAAGATGGGACCTGATTATTCAAAACCTTATAAGTAAGAAGAAGAATTTTAAATTCTATTCTAGAATTAACAGGAAGCCAATGAAGAGAGGCCAATATGGGTGAGATATGCTCTCTCCTGCTAGTCACTGTCAGTACTCTAGCTGCAGCATTTTGAATTAACTGAAGGCTTTTTAGGGAACTTTTAGGACAACCTGATAATAATGAATTACAATAGTCCAGCCTAGAGGAAATAAATGCATGAATTAGTTTTTCAGCATCACTCTGAGACAAGACCTTTCTGATTTTAGAGATATTGCGTAAATGCAAAAAAGCAGTCCTACATATTTGTTTAATATGCGCTTTGAATGACATATCCTGATCAAAAATGACTCCAAGATTTCTCACAGTATTACTAGAGGTCAGGGTAATGCCATCCAGAGTAAGGATCTGGTTAGACACCATGTTTCTAAGATTTGTGGGGCCAAGTACAATAACTTCAGTTTTATCTGAGTTTAAAAGCAGGAAATTAGAGGTCATCCATGTCTTTATGTCTGTAAGACAATCCTGCAGTTTAGCTAATTGGTGCGTGTCCTCTGGCTTCATGGATAGATAAAGCTGGGTATCATCTGCGTAACAATGAAAATTTAAGCAATACCGTCTAATAATACTGCCTAAGGGAAGCATGTATAAAGTGAATAAAATTGGTCCTAGCACAGAACCTTGTGGAACTCCATAATTAACTTTAGTCTGTGAAGAAGATTCCCCATTTACATGAACAAATTGTAATCTATTAGACAAATATGATTCAAACCACCGCAGCGCAGTGCCTTTAATACCTAGGCATAAACCTATATTGTAATGGTTTTAGGAGCCGTGCTGCGTTGAACATAGCAACAGCTGCAGCAGGATGCCTCAGCTCAGCAGCTTGAACAGCGCAGCTCTGTGTAACTTTCAACACTAATATTTGGGAATGTGTGTGTCAGAGTAAGTTTAATACTTTCCTGACATAATTTAATGTAATTTAATTTTACTGGCTCGATATCCAGGTCAAAATGGCATTTTTAACACGTATTTTGCGAGCATTTTTCTGAGTGTGTTCAGTCGCGAATCTCCATTGAAAATGCATTAACTTCCGGGTACTTCATCAATATTTTGTCCGGTTAGGAGACGTCATGCTGTCCACGTTTTCGTTTCAAAGAAAACAAATATATTATATACAGATAATATCATAAAATGTATTAAAATTGTAATCCTGCGAACTAATCCCCATTTTTACTAAATATACCTGTAATCTGAATACGTCTTTTTTCTGTAACTGTAGCGGAATACAGTTACCTTTTTTTGTATCCTAATTACATAACGCCGCTACATGTATTCTGTTACTCCTCAAGCCTGGTTATATTTTCATATTACAGAATACCCAATGATGAGGATCAGTCAGTTTCAGTGACACATGACCATTGCTGTGCATAAGCAACTGCATGGCCCCGTAAGTAAGAGTTAGGTAAGCAGTGAGGACTAGTGTTTAGCCAAAGGATATGGCTACCACCAAATTTGGGATGAACTTGGTGCTTATATCACAAAATGAAAGATTCTTATGAGATATGCATTTACCTGCTGTACTACGTAGACAAACACATTCACACTCGCATACACACCTACGGTCAATGTAGAGTCACCAATTCACTTAAACCTGATTGTCTTTGGAAGTGGGGGAAGCCGAAGCACCTGGAGGAAATGCACATAAACACGGGAGAACATGCAAACTTCACACAGAAAGGACCAGGTGGATAGCAAACCTGAAACCTTCTCATTGTGAGGCAACAGTGCTAACCACTAAGCCACTGTGCCACCCTGAACCCGCTACAGTTTTAACTATAATTAAAATTCAACGCAGATTCATTCATCTTCTATACTTGCGTACTCCAATCAAGGGTCACGGGGGTGGGAGCCTATACCAGCCATCACAGGGTGAGACGTGGAGTACACCCTACTGCAGACAATACAGTTTTTCTTTGTGAAAACTGTCCAAAGTGTTGTCTAAATCAGCACATCTCTCTGCAGTGAAGGTGGGCAGGGCAGCAGAATTTCTGTACTCAATGATCAGAATGTTGGAGTCCTTATATGGCTGAGATAGACAAATTGCTTGAGGTTGGGCTCAATCGTCTCCCTCTTCCCCTCCCCACATGTTAATTAGCTCAGGTGGCCACCTGCACTAATTAACACACTTCATTTACTTCCTGTAAGTTGCCAGAATGTCTCGAGTCAATAATGTTAAAAAAAGGGTGACATTAGGTGCTTCTCACCTGCTTTTGTCCTCCAGGACTCTTCCTCCAAGGCAACCAGCAGGGAGGGAAGGACCAGCTTCACTCCGTGGGCACTCAGGTTCCTCATCACAGCCTTGGCACAGTCATCTGCAGCCTGAGGAACAGTCAGACGTTCTGAGCAACGAGGTCTGACACATCTCACTATATCTTCAAGTGAACCATTTTCTAAGACCTAGAAAGGCAGCTTGTTTGTGGATTTTAAATTCTACACACGTGCTATCAACCAGTTGACAAAAACCTGCTCTGTTATAAAGGGAACACAGTGGATCAGCCTCTGAGAATTTAAACAGTGTGATAAATTTACAGAGTAGCTGAACGCTGGACTCCCACAAACACTGTTATTCAAGCTCACCTCTCTGACGTACTGGTTGCCATCCCCAAAGCAGAGCAGGAGATGAGGCAGCACGTGCACAACATAGGGCTCGAACAGTTTCCCCAGCATGTTACACAGCATCTCAAAGGCAAAGAGCGCTCCTGACAGAGGGAACAAGAACGTCAGAGAACGGTGCTTTCCAGCTCTTCTACACATGCAGGAATTGACAGAACTACACAAACAATTAATATACAGCAACGTGAGAGAAGTGACGGATTTCGTTCCAGAACCACAGTGTACAGCTTGGACCTTGCTCCCTCACCTTCCCTCCTCCTGAAGTTTTTCTTGTCCTGAATGGCATCAGTCAGCGTGGCCATGATGTCCTGCTGTTTGAGTGCCAAGATTCCAAGGCCCTTAACTAAACCGGCCAATCCGTACGCCGCTCCCTTTCTCTCAGCATACTTGTCGCTCTCCAGCAGCAGCTGCAGGAGGTTCCGGACGATTCCTGCAGCATCCTCCTTGATCGCAGGGACCAGCGGCGGTAAACAGCTCGCAACAGACTCCTGAACCTGAATGAGTGTTTAACATTTAATGGTGTTATTTTGAAGTCACAGCTTTAGCAGCACATCCTAACATGATGAAACACACCTGGAGCTTAACGGACAACACGGCCTTTAAAAGTGTATCCAAACATACAGAGACACAATATATACACAAGCACAGACATAGCGAATATTAATTACTTGGGCATAATTTACACTCCTCTCCAGGAACCACCACCTTATCATGGTGAAGAGGTTTGTGTGGCCCTATGAACGTGACGGGGGGGGGGGGGGGCTTGTGCGGGAGGTGGAGCGCTACCAGTTACCCAGCTAACAAAATAAAACTTCCAAAACAGTATATGAACACTTGTCAAATGTTATCAGAATGTTACCTGTAAAGTTCTTGAAACGTTATTATGGAAAGTTTCTTTTTGGTTCCCAGAGCATTTGATAGTAACGTGAGTGGTGCGATGGTGCCCTCTGGTGTTCAGAGAGGCCACCTGCAGATGGGGACTATTGAACTATTTTGAATGTTTTATAAATTGCTGTTTCTTTTTATAATAAACCAGTTTCAATAGGTTCTGCTTTGTAAATGAACCTCCTACTCTGCCTGGTTTGCAAAGGACCTGTGTGCCTAACATCGGAGTTGATTTGACTGGAGAGAATTCTCTGGGTGAAATTCCCAGGGTGGTCTAACATGTTTATTCATGACTAGTACAACCTCAATTCCAATGAAGGTGGGACGTTGTGTAAAATGTAAATAAAAACAGAATACAATGATCTGCAAATCCTCTTCAACCTATATTCAACTGAATACACCACAAAGACAAGATATTTGCGTGCAGTAAGTGTCCAGCGTCCACCTGTGCCAGTATCTGAGCTGTGTGTTTCAGGCAACTGTACTAACTGATCAGAATTTTGGCTCTCTGTTGGGACTGTTTACACAGAGACTGCTACCTGCTGCTTTGGACTTGAACTAACAGTCTTTTTCAAGACTTTTTTACTTTTTTACCTTTTTATTTTTTTTTTTTACTTTTTTACTGTGCTCCAACGCCTAAGGAAGACCTCTAACGGTCGAAACATCGCGACGGAGCACTTTTATCAGCTAACTTTCATTAGCGTTGGCAAGCTAACTAGCTTGCTAACGCTTTCGTTTTTATTTTTTTTATTTTTATTTTATTTTAGCACCGTTGTCGTGCGTTCGCTGTTGTCGTGCGTTGCCTGTGCTGCTTCATGGCCTGTTTGGTGCCTTGATTGGGGCACTCCTTCTGCTGAATCACCTCTGGATTATTTGCACAACATTCACTTTGTGTGTTTTTAGGAATCCGCTAGCTTAGCGCAACTACTAGCTCTTAGCCGATTTAGCATGGCGGCTTCTCCTGTCTCTCCCGTACTTTTCTGCTCTGGGTGTGAAATGTTTAGTTATTCCTCGGCCTCCTTTAGCAGTAATGGTACTTGTAATAAGTGTAGCTTATTCGTAGCTTTGGAGGCCAGGCTGGGCGAATTGGAGGCTCGGCTCCGCACCGTGGAAAATTCTACAGCTAGCCAGGCCCCTGTAGTCGGTGCGGACCAAGGTAGCTTAGCCGCCGTTAGTTCCCCCCTGGCAGATCCCGGGCAGCCGGGAAAGCAGGCTGACTGGGTGACTGTGAGGAGGAAGCGTAGCCCTAAACAGAAGCCCCGTGTACACCGTCAACCCGTTCACATCTCTAACCGTTTTTCCCCACTCGACGATACACTCGCCGAGGATCAAACTCTGGTTATTGGCGACTCTGTTTTGAGAAATGTGAAGTTAGCGACACCAGCAACCATAGTCAATTGTCTTCCGGGGGCCAGAGCAGGCGACATCGAAGGACATTTGAAATTGCTGGCTAAGGCTAAGCGTAAATTTGGTAAGATTGTAATTCACGTCGGCAGTAATGACACTCGGTAACGCCAATCGGAGGTCACTAAAATTAACATTAAATCGGTGTGTAACTTTGCAAAAACAATGTCGGACTCTGTTGTTTTCTCTGGGCCCCTCCCCAATCAGACCGGGAGTGACATGTTTAGCCGCATGTTCTCCTTGAATTGCTGGCTGTCTGAGTGGTGTCCAAAAAATGAGGTGGGCTTCATTGATAATTGGCAAAGCTTCTGGGGAAAACCTGGTCTTGTTAGGAGAGACGGCATCCATCCCACTTTAGAGGGAGCAGCTCTCATTTCTAGAAATCTGGCCAATTTTTTTGGATCCTCCAAACTGTGACTGTCTAGCGTTGGGACCAGGAGGCAGAGCTGTGGTCTTATACACCTCTCTGCAGCTTCTCTCCCCCTGCCATCCCCTCATTAACCCATCCCCATAGAGACGGTGCCTGCTCCCAGACCACCAATAACCAGCAAAAATCTATTTAAGCATAAAAATTCAAAAAGAAAAAATAATATAGCACCTTCAATTGCACCACAGACTAAAACAGTTAAATGTGGTCTATTAAACATTAGGTCTCTCTCTTCTAAGTCCCTGTTGGTAAATGATATAATAATTGATCAACATATTGATTTATTCTGCCTAACAGAAACCTGGTTACAGCAGGATGAATATGTTAGTTTAAAGGAGTCAACACCCCCGAGTCACACTAACTGTCAGAATGCTCGTAGCACGGGCCGGGGTGGAGGATTAGCAGCAATCTTCCATTCCAGCTTATTAATTAATCAAAAATCTAGACAGTGCATTAATTCATTTGAAAGCTTGTCTCTTAGTCTTGTCCATCCAAATTGGAAGTCCCAAAAACCAGTTTTATTTGTTATTATCTATCGTCCACCTGGTCGTTACTGTGAGTTTCTCTGTGAATTTTCAGACCTTTTGTCTGACTTAGTGCTTAGCTCAGATAAGATAATTATAGTGGGCGATTTTAACATCCACACAGATGCTGAGAATGACAGCCTCAACACTGCATTTAATCTATTATTAGACTCTATCGGCTTTGCTCAAAAAGTAAATGAGTCCACCCACCACTTTAATCATATTTTAGATCATGTTCTGACTTATGGTATGGAAATAGAAGACTTAACAGTATTCCCTGAAAACTCCCTTCTGTCTGATCATTTTTTAATAACATTTACATTTACCCTGATGGACTACCCTGCAGTGGGGAATAAGTTTCATTACACTAGAAGTCTTTCAGAAAGCGCTGTAACTAGGTTTAAGGATATGATTCCTTCTTTATGTTCTCTAATGTCATATACCAACACAGAGCAGAGTAGCTACCTAAACTCTGTAAGGGAGTTAGAGTATCTCGTCAATAGTTTTACATCCTCATTGAAGACAACTTTGGATGCTGTATCTCCTCTGAAAAAGAGAGCTTTAAATCAGAAGTGTCTGACTCCGTGGTATAACTCACAAACTCGTAGCTTAAAGCAGATAACCCGTAAGTTGGAGAGGAAATGGCGTCTCACTAATTTAGAAGATCTTCACTTAGCCTGGAAAAAGAGTTTGTTGCTCTATAAAAAAGCCCTCCGTAAAGCTAGGACATCTTTCTACTCATCAGTAATTGAAGAAAATAACAACAACCCCAGGTTTCTTTTCAGCACTGTAGCCAGGCTGACAAAGAGTCAGAGCTCTATTGAGCTGAGTATTCCATTAACTTTAACTAGTAATGACTTCATGACTTTCTTTGCTAACAAAATTTTGACTATTAGAGGAAAAAATTACTCATAACCATCCCAAAGATGTATCGTTATCTTTGGCTGCTTTCAGTGATGCCGGTATTTGGTTAGACTCTTTCTCTCCGATTGTTCTGTCTGAGTTATTTTCATTAGTTACTTCATCTAAACCATCAACATGTTTATTAGACCCCATTCCTGCCAGGCTGCTCAAGGAAGTCCTACCATTATTTAATGCTTCAATCGTAAATATGATCAATCTATCTTTGTTAGTTGGTTATGTACCACAGGCCTTTAAGGTGGCAGTAATTAAACCATTACTTAAAAAGCCATCACTTGACCCAGCTATCTTAGCTAATTATAGGCCAATCTCCAACCTTCCTTTTCTCTCAAAGATTCTTGAGAGGGTAGTTGTAAAACAGCTAACTGATCACCTGCAGAGGAATGGTCTATTTGAAGAGTTTCAGTCAGGTTTTAGAATTCATCATAGTACAGAAACAGCATTAGTGAAGGTTACAAATGATCTTCTTATGGCTTCGGACAGTGGACTTATCTCTGTGCTTGTTCTGTTGGACCTCAGTGCTGCTTTTGATACTGTTGACCATAAAATTTTATTACAGAGATTAGAGCATGTCATAGGTATTAAAGGCACTGTGCTGCGGTGGTTTGAATCATATTTGTCTAATAGATTACAGTTTGTTCATGTAAATGGGGAATCTTCTTCACAGACTAAAGTTAATTATGGAGTTCCACAAGGTTCTGTGCTAGGACCAATTTTATTCACTTTATACATGCTTCCCTTAGGCAGTATTATTAGACGGCATTGCTTAAATTTTCATTGTTACGCAGATGATACCCAGCTTTATTTATCCATGAAGCCAGAGGATACACACCAATTAGCTAAACTGCAGGATTGTCTTACAGACATAAGACATGGATGACCTCTAATTTCCTGCTTTTAAACTCAGATAAAACTGAAGTTATTGTACTTGGCCCCACAAATCTTAGAAGCATGGTGTCTAACCAGATCGTTACTCTGGATGGCATTACCCTGACCTCTAGTAATACTGTGAGAAATCTTGGAGTCATTTTTGATCAGGATATGTCATTCAAAGCGCATATTAAACAAATATGTAGGACTGCCTTTTTGCATTTACGCAATATCTCTAAAATCAGAAAGGTCTTGTCTCAGAGTGATGCTGAAAAACTAATTCATGCATTTATTTCCTCTAGGCTGGACTATTGTAATTCATTATTATCAGGTTGTCCTAAAAGTTCCCTAAAAAGCCTTCAGTTGGTTCAGAATGCTGCAGCTAGAGTACTGACGGGGACTAGCAGGAGAGAGCATATCTCACCCGTGTTGGCCTCTCTTCATTGGCTTCCTGTTAATTCTAGAATAGAATTTAAAATTCTTCTTCTTACTTATAAGGTTTTGAATAATCAGGTCCCATCTTATCTTAGGGACCTCGTAGTACCATATTACCCCATTAGAGCGCTTCGCTGTCAGACTGCGGGCTTACTTGTAGTTCCTAGGGTTTGTAAGAGTAGAATGGGAGGCAGAGCCTTCAGCTTTCAGGCTCCTCTCCTGTGGAACCAGCTCCCAATTCAGATCAGGGAGACAGATACCCTCTCTACTTTTAAGATTAGGCTTAAAACTTTCCTTTTTGCTAAGGCTTATAGTTAGGGCTGGATCGGGTGATCCTGGACCATCCCTTGGTTATGTTGCTTTAGACGTAGACTGTGGGGGGGTTCCCATGATGCACTGTTTCTTTCTCTTTTTGCTCCGTATGCATCACTCTGCATTTAATCATTAGTGATCGATCTCTGCCCCCCTTCTCGGCATGTCTTTTTTCTGGTTCTTTCCCTCAGCCCCAACCAGTCTCAGCAGAAGACTGCCCCTCCCTGAGCCTGGTTCTGCTGGAGGTTTCTTCCTGTTAAAAGGGAGTTTTTCCTTCCCACTGTGGCCAAGTGCTTGCTCATAGGGGGTCGTTTTGACCGTTGGGGTTTTTCATAATTATTGTATGGCCTTGCCTTACAATATGGAGCGCCTTGGGGCAACTGTTTGTTGTGATTTGGTGCTATATAAGAAAAAAGTTGATTGATTGATTGATATTTAATGTTCAAACTGATAAACTTTATTGTTTTTGTGCAAATATCTGCTCATTTTGAAATGGATGCCTGCAACACATTTCAAAAAAGCTGGAACAGTGGTATGCTTACTACTGTGTTACATCACCTCTACCATGCAAAGCAAAAGTCATACATCAACAACATCCAGAAATGCTGCCGCCTTGTCTGGGCCTGAGCTCATTTGAAATGGACAGACACAAAGTGGAAAAATGTGCAGTGGTCTGATGAGTCCACATTTCAAATTGTTTTTAGAAATCATGGACGTTGTGTCCTCTGGACAAAAGAGGAAAAAGACCATCCAGACTATTACCAGCGCAAAGTTCAAAAGTGATGGTATGGAGGTGTGTTAGTGCCCATGGTATGGGCAACTTACACATCTGTCATGGCACCATCAATGCTGAAAGGTACATCCAGGTTTTGGAGCAACACATGCTGCCATCCAAGCAACGTCTTTTTCAGGGACGTCCCTGATTATTTCAGGGACTGGCCTGCCTGCAGTCCAGTCCCGTCACCCATTGAAAATGTGTGAAGCACAAAATATGACTACAGAGACCCCGGACTGAACAACTGAAGTTGTACATTAAGCAAGAATGGGAAAGAATACCACCTACAAAGCTTCAACAATTAGTGTCCTCTGTTCCCAAACGCCTATTGTTTTTAGAAGGTGATGTAACACAGTGGTAAACATACCACTGTCCCAGCTTTTTTGAAACCTGTTGTAGGCATCCATTTCAAAATGAGTAAATATTTGCACAAAAACAATAAAGTTTATCAGTTTGAACATCAGTTATTAAGTTACTCCAACTGGAGTCTAACTTGACTCGGAAGAGAGCCGCGTAGCGTTTGGAGCTGTGCGAAAGGAACGGAGGACAATTTGCATTTCTTGTCCGCAACAAGACAAGAGTCCCAGTTACTGACTTTAATCCACACAAAAGTCACTCACAATTGACATTTTAATGGCTTTGAGAGGGGTTAAGATGCGGACTTGCTGCTTCTGAAAAGCAGTAAAGCAGAAAACAAACGAAGCAGTGGGTCGGAGCACTGCTTCATTGCTTCAAGCAGAGATGCTGCAGAAGAGGTTGATTACAGACCCACTGCAGGGTCTGCAATCAACGTAGAGAAATGATGATTTTCCTGACAAACACCCTCAAAAACAACAGCCACTCTGAAGAACCAACAAGGGAATCATTAAGCAAAAAGGCTGTTGATGTCGGTGGATCAAATAATTTCTTAACAAAAAGAACCGGTTCTCGATACCCAACCCTAATGGGGACGCACACGTGCTCTTACAGCCTTTATTTCCGTACCTGTTGTGAAGGTGTAGAGAGTGCAGTGATGAGCTTGGCCACGATAGGTTTGACTTTTGGATCACTTTTGTCCAGATGTTTGGCCAAGGAGCCCATGAGGATAACCACACTCTGACGGACAGAGTCGTAGCTGGCATCCTGGGGGGCGTTCTTCAGAAACTCCTCAAACACTGGCAGCAGGGAACTCACATTGTCCTGGAACACAAACCAAATGCTGGCTTCTGAAGTCAAATCCTGAGACACTTTACTTTCAGATGGCTTCTTTAGTCCAGAACCAAACTAGAGGTCTAATCGATGCTGATGAGAAATTTGATAAAAAGAAGTTAATCTCCGTACTGAAGAGCCACACGGGGCTGCTCTGTTTATACATGCAAATGACAATATGATATATTAAAAAACTTGCCTTGAGAACACTGGATGGAACCATTTATCTTCATGTGGACTCCTACAACTGTGCTTTAAAGTTTTTAGAAGGTTTCAGAGGAGATGTGCCTTCAAGTCTCAGGGACAGACAGAGTGACTCACTCTTATACACCTCTCCTCCCAAAAACAAAAAAATACATTATTTAAAAATCCAACTGTAAACACGTACTGTAGGACATTCAAATGAATAACCTTCACCTTTTCTTCTAATACTAAAGCTTTTCTTTTCTGAGATGTATAAGTTTTGCCAATAGGTGTCATTTTTCTTTGTTTTTTGTTTACTGGAGTAATCTCACAAGCTCACGTTCATGGAAGAATTTTGACGCAGCTTCTGTGGAAAAACCCAGATGGGGATTTCCGGAGTTTTCCGCTGTTTTCCAGAGTATACATCTCTATTTTTTAAACACTTGTCTGGTCCTGCAACTTATATTTCATTATCAACTATGACCACAAGATGGCACTGTCTACATGCTTGACAAGCTGTTCATGTGTTCTGAGGCAAATGAGGGACTGTTATGTACACTCTGGGACAGAAGGTGGCAGCAATGCACCATTAAGCTGGATGCCAACCACCGTAAAACAAGATGATGTGAATGAGAACGCTGTGCTGGCTTAGAGAATGAGTGAAATTAAAAGTGACCTCTTGTTAAAAAAAAAAAAAAAGTACAATAGTGTAATTCTAAGTGTTAAAACTATTTTTGCAGTTATTTTCAAAATTCGTATTTTCTATTAATAATTATCGTGCTAACCAAATTAGCTAAAAATAAATTGCTGCTGGAGGCGGTGTACTCAAACCGGAAGTGTGACGTAAGCGTGTGGGACAAGCCATAAGCTCGGCACCTCTTTCACGGATGCCGAACAGATTCATTTAACATTTGTTAGATTTGTTTTTTTTTGGCTGTGTCTACAAGAGAGTGAGTCAGACTCTATTTTTAGACCCAGACGCTGTTTGTGACAGTCACGCTGATCGTACCTGAACTTTGTGAAAAATTTGTCAGTCCATCTTATCGACATTCTCTCCCTCTCTTGAACATAGAATTCAATATGGATACATTAAAGTGGAAGCTTGGTCCCCATACGCATATGTCATAACATTTCTGACTAATCAAATGCGTTCTTTATCATTTTTTATTTTATTGATTTTTTTTTAATTATAAAAAAACTCATGAGTGGGAAATACATATTTTTTGCATGTTTTAGCAGATAAAATAGGAATTTTTTTAAGCTAACCCCTCTTTAATTAATCATACTCTCAAACTGAAAGAAAACAGTCTTGAATAATTAGAGGGAATGTACTTGAAATTACTCTATACTCTACTTGGATGGGAATTTGTGGGACGGTCAGTACAGCAAAGAGGATGACAGCTGGGCTAAGGTAACACAAACTATAACGCTTGTAAAATGTATAGGAGATTTAAAATGTAGTGGTGACAAAAAGCAGTTTACTCTCAATTTTTCAATAACAATTAGCTTACAAGCTTCTGCTGGCTGACGTGGTATTTGTGTTGTAAATAAATAATGCACCATTTACATTTGTTTTGCTTCTTGTTGCATGAAGAAACAGCACAATTATTTCAAAAATAAATGTGATTTACATACCGATGTGGCATATCTACTTTTTTCTCTCTCTCTTCATGATGCATTTTTGAACAGATGCAGCTAATCTTCCAGAACAGGGTAATCTCTGGCTTTAATTTCTTCATTCACCGTCTCTTTTGCTTTAACTGCCGAGAAAGAACTTCACCAAGCAGAGAACTTAAGTTTTTTATTTGGCTAGCTAGCAAGTTCTTTGTGTTTTTTGGCTGCTGTTTTTTTTTTTTTTTTTTTTACAGTATTTTGTTGTGTTGTCATTCTGCTGCGACACACTCCTGCCCAGTTGTTGGCGGTAATGCACCAAAAGGTTTGCTAAATTCCATTATGTTTCATAAGATAAGACTTTATTGACCTCACAGTGGAGAAATTCACATGTTACGTCAGCTCTTAAAAAACACACAAGATGAGTGCGAGTAGAGGAAAATGTGCATCAAACAGCGTGTGCAAAGATAAGCAATAATAAAAATACTTGTAACAATACAATAAAATAAGAAAATGAGGTAGAAATAGTATTATATATATATATATATATATATATATATATATATATATATATATATATATATATATATATATATATATATATATATATATATATATATATATATATATATATAAATACACACACACACACACACACACACGCATATATGTAAGTATATATGCATATATAAACATGACTGGAATTTAAAAATAGGAGCATCTTATTTCCAAGATGTGAAGTGGAATTTAGATGTGATAAGGTGACACTAGTGCTGGGATTTGTAAATAAGTTGTTATTGCACGATTTGTGGACATATTAATATTGCACATGGCGTCATGACCCATAAGGATTACATTTACAAGAAAAAGAAGACACTGACATCACGGCAATTTAGCCAATGTTAGATTTGTGTTATTCATCAACGATAACCTCTGCAGTGACATGATCTGCTTGCTGTCATACACTGATAATAACAACATTTCTTGGACTCTAGGATAACTGCAGTGGACACCAACGATAGTTAGCATTGTTTCAAACGGTGTTTTGAAAATACACAAGGCAGCCTGTGGTTAAAGTGTATTATGAAAGTTTGGTGGGCTGCCAGACTTCATGCTGTGCATGTGAAACTCTGGAAGTTAATTGCTATTATATTTTGTAAACATCAGTAGGAAAGGAAGGGCATACACAACACTGGGGTTCCCTCTCACTGCACCATGCCTGGTGTTACATCACGCTGTACATGACAGGATATAATTATGGTACACTGTGTCAAGAATTAACCCTCTAGAGTCCAGGTTCTAATTGGACGTTTTTGACTACTTTTAATTTTACCTTCATAATTTACCTTAAAAAGCTGTTTACTTTGCCTTGTTTGGTGTCACTTGGTCAGCTTAATCTCACCTGTGTGATGTTAGTTTTTCTTCCATTCTGACATATTGTATTAACACAATGACCCATATTAACAAACCATTTTTATAACTTAGAATGGAAATGTAAATTTCAAAACATACAGTATGTACAAATATAGCAACAGCAAATATAGCTTGTGTTCGACATGTAATGTAAGACATTGGAATGACCTGACTGTCATTCCTGCTGCTGTCCACCTGAAGGCCGCGTTTGTCTTTAGTGGCTTTTTTCCTCATCAAGCCCATGTGGGGTCGATGATCAATCCACGTGGGATCAGTGGTTTTCAATGGGTTCATTTGAAGGCTGGCTCCCAAAATAGGTCCCCAGTAAGTGACCTGAATTTTTCATTTTGCCAGAGCACTCCAAGTTTTTTGTGTGGCCACATAGTGCTTTAAGCTGAAAATATCTGAATGTTTCAGAAAGGTACCATGTTATTACTGCAGCACCATTTCAGGCAACCAGTTAGGAGAATGCAAAAGAACTTTTTTGCAGGTTCCCTTGACAGTCAGCTGATATGTCACACACACTCCTGCAGCTGTCTGCATCACAGCTTTAAACAGAAGGCGTAACAATCTGACATCTATCCCACAGATTCTGACTCCAATCTACGTTCATTTGGAGATCACGCCTCCAAATATATTTTTGCTCTACAGATGTTCATGAAACACTCTCCGATCATGTGGTCCATTAGTGCTGTTAAAAGTCAGTTCACACAATCTGTTAAAACTCCTCATGAATCACGTTCATACCAGGCATCTGTGCTGTTAAATGCAAAGTGTTTCATGTTGATTACTATAAATAAATAACATTTTTCCTCAGTGTCATTAACATGTTAATTTATAAAAATGTTATCTTATCTGACAAAAAAAAAAAAAAGGGGGGGGGGTGTAACCAACAATACCTTTCCGTGTGCATTGAGAGTCGAAAGGGCAGCATCTAACATGCAGCGCCGCACCTCAGCGTGACGATCGTTCAAAGCATCAGGAACAAAGAAGAGGAAGAGAGGTGTAACCTGAGATTCATCCAAATACTGCGCCAACTTGTTCAGAGCCAAAGCTACACCACATCTAAGACAGGAGGAAAAACAAACTGTGACAGAATCCTTTGTGGACCACTGAAAGAGATTAAACGCACAACACAAAACATGCAGTAGTTTTTCAATCAACCAGATTCAGATGGGGATCAGTCTCCATGATAAGTGGTAACAAAAGTCATTAACATAAACAATCAAGACTTTGAGAAGTTCATGTCAAGTTCATGTCCATGTGTCTACAAGTGAGTAGACACATGGACATGAAATAAGAACTGCTAAGGACTGCTGCATACCATCATGCACCACGGTAAAGTATAACAACGACAAACCCTGGTTTAGCCCTAAACTCAGACAGATGAGGCTGCAGAAGGAGGAGGCTTTCAGGAGTGTGGACAAGGTCAGGTTTAAAGAGTCAAAGTACAGGTATGGGAAGGCGGTTAGGGAGGCTAAATGGCTGTACGTCAACACCAGTTCTTAACCAATAACTCTATATCAATAACTTCTGTCTGTAAGGGAGTCAGATAGATCACAAACTACAAACCAAACCCTCGTCTGCCCAACCAGCTGAACAAGTTCTGCTGCAGATCTGAAAGACAATGGGGCAGTCCTATTACCATTCCCCATGACGATCGACAGCACAAAGTAGAGAAGCTTGAATCTTCGACTGGACTGGGTTGCTTGACGCGAGGATGTTTTGCTTCAAATCGCAGAAGCTTCCTCAGCTAAAATTCTTGCTCTGGTACTCTGACTTCTGTCTTGACTCTTGTAGAGAAGTCCTCTCGTCAAGCAACCCAGTCCAGTCGAAGATTCAAACTTCTCTAGTATGGAAACCACCTGGACAACTGAGAGCCTACATAGAAACTTCAGCGCAAACCCATCAGCATCTCCTCCCCCACCCTAACTGGGGTCTGCTCCCCTACATAACTGCTCACAGCAAAGACCCCCACCTCCTCCCCCACCACGCCTCTCTCCATTCATGAGAGACATGTCAACAGGCTCCTCAAGAGACAGGACCCATGCAAAGAAACTGGACCTGACTCTGTCTCCCCATCCATGCTGAAGAACTGGGCATACCAACTGTCTCCGGCGTCCACAGATATTTTCAACACCTCACTGGAGACATGTCAGGTGCCAGCATGCTTCAAGACCTCCACCATCCTCATCCCCAAAAAAACAAAGAACTACAGGACATAATGACTACAGACCTGTCACCCTGACCTCTGTGGTGATGAAGACCTTCGAGCGCCTTCTCCTCACACATCTCAAAACCATCTCTGACCCACACCTGGTTCCCCTGAAGTTCCCATAGAGTCAACAGGTCAGTAGACGATGCTGTCAACATGGCCCTCCACTTCATCCTCCAGCATCTTACGCCAGGATTTTGTTTGTGGACTTCAGCTCTGCTCTGCTTTCAATACGATCATCCCGGCCCTGCTGCAGGACAAGCTCTCTTAGCTTGGTGTGCCTGACACCACCTGTAGGTAGATCACTGACTTCCTGTGTAACAGGAAGCAGCATGTGAAGCTGGGAGGGCATGTCTCTGACACATGGTCCATCAGTACTGTATCCCCCCAAGGCAGTATTCTTTCTCCTCTACTCTTCTCTCTGTACACCAACAGCTGCACCTCCAGTCAACAGTCTGTAAAGCTTCTGAAGTTCGCAGACGATACGATCCTCATCGGACACATCTCTGATGGGGACGAGTCTGCCTACAGACGGGAGTTCGATAACCTGGTGTTCTGGTGCAGACAATACAACCTGGGGCTCAACGCCCTAAAGACAGTGTAGATGGTTGTTGACTTCAGAAAGAACCCAGTCCTGGCCACCCCCATCACCCTTTTGTGACTCCCTCGGCACCATTGTGGAGTCCTGGGGATCATCATCACCCAGAACCTGAAGTAGGAGCTGAATGTCAGCTCTCTCATCAAGAGAGCACAGCAGAGGATGTACTTTCTGTGGCAGCTGAGGAAGTTCAACCTGCCAAAAACAATGAAGGTGAACTTCTACACTGCCATCACTGAGTCCATCATCTCTTCTTCTACCGTCTGGTACGCTGCCACCACTGCTAAGGACAGGAGCAGACTTCAGCATATCATCCATAAAGCAGACAAGATGATCAACTGCAGTCTACCATCCCTACAGGACCCTGAGGTAAGCAAGCAAGAGTGTGAATGATCCCTCCCACCCAGGACACAAACTTTTTTCACACTCCCCTATGGCAGAAATCTGAGGTCCATCAGACACAAAAACAGCTTCTTTCCATCCGTAGCTGGACTCATAAATGCCAGAGACCTTACTCTGCCTCCCTCCCCCACTACGATAAAGCACAGATTGGTTATCCCTTCACTGAAGGTACTGTACATCTGTACTTACCTGTTTTTGCATGGTCCCATTACACTACGTTCTTAATGTTTATGTACCAATAACACCAGATCAAATTCCTTGTATGTGTGAACTTACTTGTCAATAAATTTGATTGTGGTTGTTTTTTTGGTGGGGGGCATTTTTATCTAAATTTCTAAGCAACTGATTTTAACACCAATAGAATAGGTTTTCTGAAAATATAAATACAAAAAAAAAAAAAAAAATATATATATATATATATATATATATATATATATATATATATATATATATACACACACACCTTATAGAAAACTTTAGAAAGGTATTCATAAATGCACACACCCTTCTGTTGGTCACGTACCTGGCCTCCCATTGGTCAGGTGGCGCTTCAGAGATAACTCTGCCGAGGGCATCAAGCACAGGAGGCGATCTCTGCAACAACAACATTGAAATGACGCTTTATTTATTTATTTATTCTCTAATAAGAAGCAAAGTAGTGTTTTGCCCAAGATGCGGTCTCACATAGAGTTTGTGCTGGTAGATCTCAGTGAGTTGACTGAGCACCGCAGCAGATTGGTCTCTGTACTGGGACACTGCACTGGCCAAAGCTTCAGCTGCTGCAGATCGCACCACCTCCTCATGGTGCGTGACATCTTCGATCAGCAGTGAACATAGCTCAGGGACCAACTCCAGACCCAGAGATTCCCACAGCCTGAAGATGACGCAGAAGTAAAAAAACATTTCCGTTGACTGAAATACCCCAGCAGATTTAAATGCTGCTCAACACTCCCTCTTTAAATGGCAGCCTCCCGTTTCTATTGCCTACTGTTACTTATGGACTCAGACTTGGTAAGCCTTGTTCAAATCAAAGGGGTACCTAAATATTTATTCTGTAGAGTTTCACACACAATGCTTCATCTTGTCTCTGATTGGCTCTTATGAGATGTGTCAAACAGAAACGCGGAACACACTTATTTTGATTCTGTGAATGTCACAGTGAAGTTTTTCCATCACGTTTCACAGTCGAGTTCTCACATACAACGGAGATCCTCGAAAAAAGGCGGTCCCCACAACATTAGGATGACAAGTTTAAATCATACTGGACTACCAATAACAAGCTGTCTGAAAGTGTCATAAAAGGAGACGGGCATGCATTCTGCTAGCTCATCTACCATCTTAAAAAAAAAACCAAAAAAACAATAAAATAAATAAATCACTGACACAAAATGATGGAAAAGGTACTTAATAACAAATGTCTAAGTAATCTGTCATGTCATTTATGTCCTCTATAAATAGACGTAGACCCAGAATGCTTCCCTGTGGATATCCCAATCCTACATTTTATGATTCCAGGTTTGGACTGGACACCATTTTCCACCTAAATCCTAATGCATCTATCTATCTTAATATGTTGTTGTCAAATGAATAGAGTCTAATGATTATGTAACAATTGTACCATTATTTATTTCACTATAAATATCATTAAGTATGGAGTAGTTATGCTGGCATTTCCTTAAAATGACTGTCACAAACTACTTTTTCCACCCATTTCATTTTATGTTCATTTTTGTTGATCTTAGGGGAGGTGATGGTCTAGTGGTTAAGGTGTTGGGCTTGAGACCAGAAGATCCTTGGTTCAAATCCCAGCCTGACTAGAAAATCACTAAGGGCCCTTGGGCAAGGTCTTTAATCCCCTAGTTGCTCCTGTTGTGTAGTGAGCGCCTTGTATGGCAGCACCCTCAAATCAGGGTGAATGTGAGGAATTATTTGTAAAGTGCTTTGAGCGTCTGATGCAGATGGAAAAGTGTTATATAACTGCAGTCCATTTATTTTACCATTTGTTCATGTGGTTTTATGATGCTGCAGTACATCGGGGAAGTACTCACAGCACATCACTTTTTCAAGTTATGCCTTATTCCAAAACAGATGAAATTAATTTTTCCCCCCTCAAAATTATTAACAACTTGGTAAAAATATATATTATTTTTGGGGGGTATTTTTGCAAATTTATATATATAAAAAAAATATTGATTTACTTTTTTTTAATAATAATAATAATAATCACGTGGGCCCGGCCGGGCTCAGCCCGAAAGAGCGACGTGGGCCCGACCTCCTGTGGGTTCACCACCTGCAGAGGGGGCCATGGGGGTCGGGTGCAGAGAGGACTGGGTGGGGGTCGAGGGCGGGTGGCCTGGCGGCCCGGTCCATGCTCACAGCCCCTGACTGTTGGGACGTGGAATATCACCTCCCTAGGGGGGAAGGAGCCTGAGCTTGTGCGGGAGGTTGAGAGATACCGACTAGAGATAGTCAGCCTCACCTCCACGCACAGCTTGGGCTCTGGTACCCAACTCCTGGAGAGGAGCTGGACGCTTCATTTTTCTGGCACTGCCCACGGGGAGAGGCGGAGAGCTGGGGTCGCACTGCTTATTGCTCCCCAGCTCAGTCGCCATGTGCTGGAGTTCACTCCGGTGAACAAGAGGGTCGCGTCCCTACGCCTTCGGGTCACCGTTGTCTCGGCCTACGGGCTGAGCAGTAGTGCAGAGTACCCAACCTTCCTGCAGTCCCTGGAAGGGGTACTAGATAGCGCTCCGACTGGGGTCTCCATTGTTCTCCGGCGACAGTGAGACCTGGAGGGGGGTGATCGGGAAGCACAGCCTCCCCGATCTGAACCCGAGTGGTGTTCAGTTGTTGGACTTCTGTGCTAGTCACAGTTTGGCCATCACAAACACCATGTTCAAGCACAAGGGTGTCCATAAGTGCACGTGGCACCAGGACACCCTAAGCCGGAGGTCGATGATCGACTTTGTAGTCTTATCATCTGACCTTCAGCCACGTGTCTTGGACACTCGAGTAAAGAGAGGGGCAGAGCTGTCGACCTATCACCACCTGGTGGTGAGTTGGATCCGCTGGGAGGGGAGGAAGCCGGTCAGACCTAGCAGGCCCAAACGTATCATGAGGATCTGCTGGGAACGACTGGCGGAACCCTCTGTCAGTGAGGTCTTCAACTCCCACCTCCGGGAGAGCTTCTCCCAGATCCCGGGGGAGGTTGGAGACATGGAGTCCGAGTGGACCATGTTCTCCAACCCCATTGTCGATGCGGCCGCTCGTAGCTGTGGTCGCAAGGTCTCTGGTGCCTGTAGCAGCGGCAATCCCCGAACCCGGTGGTGGACACTGGAAGTAAGGGATGCCGTCAAGCTGAAGAAGGAGTCCTACTTATCTTTGCTGGTAGGTGGGACCCCAGAGTCAGCTGACAGGTACCGGCAGGCCAAGCGTGCCGCAGCCCGTGCAGTCGCAGAGGCAAAATCTCGGGTCTGGGAGGAGTTTGGAGAGGCTATGGAGGAGGACTATCGGTCGGCCTCAAAGAGATTCTGGCAAACCGTCCGACGCCTCAGGAGGCGGAAGCAGCTCTCCACCAGCACTGTTTACGGTGCGGGTGGGGAGCTGTTGACCCTGACTGGGGATGTTGTCGGGCGGTGGAAGGGGTACTTCGAGGATCTCCTCAATCCCATCGTCACGTCTTCCGAAGAGGAAGCAGAGACTGGGGACTCAGAGGCAGACTCATCCATTACCCAGGCCGAAGTCACCGAGGTGGTCAGAAAGCTCCTCGGTGGCAAGGCTCCTGGGGTGGATGAAATCCGTCCTGAGTACCTTAAGTCTCCGGATGTTGTGGGACAGTCTTGGCTGACACGCGTCTGCAACATCGTGTGACGATCGGGGACAGTGCCTCTTGATTGGCAAACCGGGGTGGTGGTCCCTCTGTTTAAGAAGAGGGACCGGAGGGTGTGTTCCAACTATAGGGGGATCACACTCCTCAGCCTCCCCGGTAAGGTCTATTCCAGAGTACTGGAGAGGAGAATTCGACCGATGGTCGAACCTCGGATTCAGAAGGAGCAGTGTGGTTTTCGTCCTGGTCGCGGCACACTGGACCAGCTCTATACGCTCCATTGGGTGCTCGAGGGTTCATGGGAGTTCGCCCAACCAGTCTACATGTGTTTTGTGGATCTGGAGAAGGCGTTCGACCGTGTCCCTCGGGGCACCTTGTGGGGAGTGCTCCGGGAGTACGGGGTCCTTTGCTAAGGGCTATCTGGTCCCTGTACGACCGCAGCAGGAGCTTGGTTCGCATTGCCGGTAGTAAGTCAAACCTGTTTCCAGTGCACATTGGCCTCCGCCAGGGCTGCCCTTTGTCACCGGTTCTGTTCATTATTTTTATGGACAGAATTTCTAGGCACAGCCAGGGTGTAGAGGGGGTCTGGTTTGGGAACCACAGAATCTCATCTCTGCTGTTTGCGGACGATGTGGTTCTGTTGGCTTCGTCAAATCAGGACCTTCAGTGTGCACTGGGGCGGTTTCCAGCCGAGTGTGAAGCGTCTGAGATGAAAATCAGCACCTCCAAATCCGAGGCCATGGTTTTCGACCAGAAAAAGGTTCCTTTGCCCTCTTCAGGTCGGTGGAGTGTCCTTGCCTCAAGTGGAGGAGTTTAAGTATCTCGGGGTCTTGTTCACGAGTGAGGGACAGATGGAGCGTGAGATTGATAGACGGATCGGTGCAGCATCTGCAGTGATGCGGTCGCTGTATCGGACCGTCGTGGTGAAGAGAGAGCTGAGTAGGGGGGCAAAGCTCTCGATTTACCGATCGATCTACGTTCCGATCCTCACCTATGGTCATGAGATTTGGCTCATGACCAAAAGAACGAGATCGCGAGTACAAGCGGCCGAGATGAGTTTCCTCCGCAGGGTGGCTGGGCGCTCCCTTAGAGATAGGGTGAGGAGCTTGGTCACTCGGGAGGAGCGCGGAGTCAAGCCACTGCTCCTCCACGTGGAAAGGAGTCAGCTGAGGTGGCTCAGGCATCTTTTCCGGATGCCCCATGGACGCCTCGCTGGAGAGGTGTTCCGGGCACGTCCCATTGGGAGGAGACCCCGGGGAAGACCCAGGACACGCTGGAGGGACTACATCTCTCAACTGGCTTGGGAACGCCTTGGGGTTCCCCCGGAGGAGCTGGGGGAGGTGTGTGTGGATCGGGAGGTCTGGGCGGCTTTGCTTGAGCTGCTGCCCCCGCAACCCGACTCCAGATAAAGCGGAAGAAGATGGATAATAATAATCACATGTACATAAGTATTCACAGTCTTTGCCATGAAACTCAAAATTGAGCTCAGGTGCATCCTGTTTCCACTGATCATCCTTGAGATGTTTCCAAAGCTTAATCGGAGTCCCCTGCAGTAAATTCTGTTGATTGGACATGATTTGGAAAGACACACACCTGTCTACATATAAGGTCCCACAGTTGACAGTACATGTCAGAGCACAAACCAAACATGAAGTTAAAGGATGTTGAAAACATCCTGAAGAAACACTGGCACATTGTGAATACAGATCCACAAATGAAAAAAAATTTGTAATTAAGCTCCGCAGTTGGTCTATAAATGGCCGCCTAACTTGAGACAAATGCCTGTCCACTCAGAACTGGTCCCAACAAAAAAAGACTAGTTTCCTGGATCCTCCACCGGGCAACGCCAACTGTGGCTCTTGCATACAGTGCAATTTTACTTACAATTGCAAGACCTACACACACCCAATGTCAGAATGAAAGACATTCATAATTAAAGGGACAATTACATGTTCAACAAAGAATGTCATATGTCACATGGGCCGATAACTGGTTTCACAGTATACCACGATATTAAAAAGCCACGGTATCAAAACCACTAAAAATTTTCCATTATACCGTCCCCACAGTATGACCGGGTTATGAGAATTCTTGACACGCAGAGCGGAGGCGGCTGCTGCCACCCTTCCCCCGGCACGCACCTCTGTCTCTGTTTACAAACTGGCAGCTAACGTTAGCTAGCTCTGTATCATGGCTGAAGGAGGTAAAGCCTGCACTGAACTTTTCCCTGAGTCTAAAAGGACCAATCAGGATTACATGGACGGAGTAAACTTTATCCCATCTTTGAAACCACTGAGATGTACAAGCAGTGGACTCGAGCCATGCTTGTGTTCAACCAAATTTCTCCCACAAACATGTAAAGTAGGACAAATACATCTATTCCAAACACTTTGTTGGTGAAGCTGGGCCAAGTATTGAGCATCCGGAGTTCCAGACCTTATTCCAGCCACGTTTCTCCCTAAGCAAGTAAGTCATGTTTCCCACGGGGCAGATGCTACATGTCTAAAAGAGTGACTGTTATTTTGGTATTTTCTCTAAAGCTATCAGTGTTACAGTGCTTGTATTGGTAGACATCACATCAATTAGTGCGCCTGAATCATGCGCGCTTCATATGCAAATAGCCATAATGTTGTTAAAGCACATTTTAA
This sequence comes from Thalassophryne amazonica, assembly GCF_902500255.1. Taxonomy (NCBI): domain Eukaryota; kingdom Metazoa; phylum Chordata; class Actinopteri; order Batrachoidiformes; family Batrachoididae; genus Thalassophryne; species Thalassophryne amazonica. The sequence continues at coordinate 9,476,777 of NC_047107.1, read as the reverse complement.
AGCTATACATAATACCGTGAAACCGCGGTATTTTTGCCCACGGTTAACATACCGTCCAAATCTCATACCGACCCATGCCTAGTCATATATCTCTTAAAATGCAGCTGTGGACTTGGTTATGTAGGTAAAACATCAAGAGCATTAAAAACTCGAACAGCAAAGCACACATGTAGTATTCGGAAAGAGGACTTAAGAAATCCTGTTGCTGCTCATTTTAAGGAAGCACAGCACCCAGTCTCCTGTCTAAAATACATTGGGATTGAACATGTAAAATCTCCAAGACGTGAAGGGGACATCAACAAGCCACTCTTACAAAGAGAGAGCTTCCACATTTATACATTATAAACTCTAATGCCTTACGGCTTTAACCAGGACTATGATATTAAGCACTTTCTATAACTTTACTTAATATTTCTTGAATGTTTTTAACTTTTCTACTTGATTTTTAATGTACTTTTTTTTTGGAGACAAGATGTAAAAAACTTTTTTTATGGCCATAATGGTCAGGTCTGACCATTGATATGATGTATATTTATGTTTGCCAAACTCCTTCTGCGACCTGGGGATGGGCCAACCAATCAGGGAGCAGATGTTATATATGGGAGGGGCATACTCGGTGAAAGTATGACCAGAGAAAGATCCAGTGGGATCAAAACATCGTGCACACTTTCTGTAAATCCTATAAACTTTATTTCACCTCTCAAATATCACTGTGTTTATCTGCTATATGATATATTTAACTGAAATTGCTGATCCCAACAACCAGTGATTTAAAAAGGAAAATCATGGAAATCACCATGGGTGCCCAAACTTTTACATACAACTGTATGTAGGTATTTTTATGCCTGTATTTTTGTATTTTTATTTCCTGCAGTGACATCAGGTACACATACATAAATCCCAAAATGCTGATACTGGGACTTTACTTTAAGAGGGACATTCATTTAAGAAGATATTTAAAGAATGAACTGAAGTCATAAGATGGTATAATTTGATTTTGATGACAAAACGCTGTAACATGCTGTTGAAAATGACTAAGCCAACAGTATGAAACACTGCTGCAGGGACAAGCAAGTTAATTTATGAAAGAAGCATAAAATTCTCAGCTAATATTCAAGCCATATAAAAACAAGAAACCAAAATAAATGAATGAATGAATGAATAAATAAATAATTTAACACTCAATTTTTTAGCAGACAGAGAAATACTGACTTTTTGGTAATCAGAAAATTGTAATTTGTGTAATTTGACAACATTTAAAAAAATCCATCTTTGACATATTACAGCTTTTCAAAATGGGACGAATATTATTGTCATTTTCTTCATGGCTGGTTGCGTCCTTACTTTTGTGCTAATGCTTGGCCCTCCTCCTCAACATCAAACCTGCCAACCCAGAGTCTCTGAAGCAAAGTCAGCCCGCTGGGCTCAGTGCTGTCTGTAGGCAGTGCAAACTCCATCTCCAACAATCCCTGAACACAGCACAGTGTTAAATTATAAACAACAACAGAGATAAAATTAGCCACAAAATATTCACCCGGGGGTCAGTGGCCATCTGGCTCAATATCTAAACATGATCAACATTTCTAAAGTTTTTATATTTTCCTTAATGGTTGTGAGCTGTGGACATGCAAACAGATGTTTTAATTTATTTTTAAACAGGACTCTAACCAGCCGTGGAAAATAATCCCCCCCCAAAATAAAATGAAAGGTGGTGATGAAGAATTTCCTGGTGTGGGCTGTGTGATAAATCTCACCCTGAGTGCAGAATCTCGCACAGAAAAGCAGGGCGACAGGAGGGCGCTGAGCAGGACATCGATCTCAGCCTGCTCGGCCACAGTGCAGCCGTCGCCTCCTCCGGCGCTGACACACAGAGCTGTCAGGCACCGAGACGCCAACACCTGAGAGCCAGACACACTGTATTCACTGTACCCCACTGAGACCAACAACCAGTAGGACACCACACTGAAGTCTTACAATGACCACAAGACCACCGATGTTTACCTGCAGCCTCGGTGTGGCCGTAGAAATCACTCTGGTCAGCAGCAGCAGCATGCTGACACGTGGCAGCAGCTCTGGACCGTTCTAAAACAGAACCAACAAAACAACAGAAAATAAGAACATGAATTCACAAAGTGGTCACTCGTTGTACATGTACAGTGTGAAGAGTGTCAAGTATGTGAACGTTTGATCTATTACACATCTGAAAGTTAGAATGATAAATTTAAAAAAAATAAATACATTCATGCTTCTGTATAAAAAAATAAAAAAAAATCGAAAATGATTCCCTTTAAATTCACACTGAAAACTAATGGCTACAACATGACAAATGAAAAATAAAATATAAACAAACATAATATACAAATAATGAATGTTTATGAGTTCAATGGTATGAATATTTCATGAGGTGAAAGCTGAAACTTACCATTCAACGAGGCAAAACCGAGTTGAATGGTAAGTTCCAGCGTGTGCATGTGAGAGTGCAATGGTACCAAACGTATGGAACCAAATTTACACTCTAAATGGAACCAAGCTGCACTCTAAATGCAATGCAACACAAATGGGATGAATTAATCCATGTCATGTGACATACAATGCACCAATCAAATGACCAAGATCCACTCAGAAATTTCAAAAAGAAATATAAGATCTAAAGTGATGGGCTGCATAATTAATGGAAAACTTTAGTGTAACACAAGTAAATCATCAATTTTACAGCCAGTTTTCTTAAGACAAGTCAGGGGATGGATACATGAACAATCCCAAGACACTGACCACGTCACCGACTTCATTTACATCAGTCATTAAGAATTAGTGTGTCACTGTGTGGTAAATCTATGTCAAGTAGATATTTCTCAAAAACAGAGTGAACGCGCAAAAAGGGGACAAGTGAGGGAAGCCACCAAGACCCCCAGACAACCCTGAAGAAGTTATAGGCTTCTGTGGCTGCAACTGGAGAAATCATACATAGATTAATTTTGCATCACCAGTTATACAGCTTCAATATGATGTGGTATCGAGAATTTTCTCAAAAAGTCTTCAAAGTCCATCCATGGATTTCCAGAAGACAGAGGTGAGATAGAAGACCAAATGTAACCTGCTTTGTTGTAAAATCATCCTCTGCTCAACTCTGCTATGAATAACTGCATGATGATGCAAAATACAGAACATGTCTTGAACATGGGGGTTAACGTGTGCCATTTACCTAAATAAATGTAAATAAACTTACAACATGACAGTTAGCCTTACTGAGCCTAGGAATCCTTCTCAATGTAGGTCCAGCTGTCCCACAAAGTGCAAACAAGTCAAATGACTTTTACGATGAAGGTCAGCCACTCCCTTCACTCAAGACCATGCGCCTGTCACCCCCTCCATTCACTCAAGAGCATGCGCCTGTCCTCCACTCCCTTCAGTGAAGCGCACGCGCCTGTCCTCCCCCCTTCACTCAAGAGCACGCGCCTGTCGTCCCCTCCGTTCACTCAAGAGTACATGACTGTCACACCCTCCCCACACTCAAGAGCACGTGCCTGTCTCCCCCTCCCTTTACTCAAAAGCAAACAGAGATTGCCCACTGCCGTTTACTCAAGAGCACGACTCACCACCTCCCTTCACTCAACAGTACGACTCTCACCCTCCTCCATACACTTAAGAGCACGCGCCTGTTGCCCCTTCCTTTACTCAAGAGCACACGACGGTCTCCCCCTCCCTTTACTCAAGAGCAAACGGAGATTGCCCACTACACTTTACTCAAGAGCACACGACGGTCTACCCCTCCCTTTACTCAAGAGCACACAACGGTCTCCCCCTGCCCTTTACTCAAGAGCACACGACGGTCTCCCCCTGCCCTTTACTCAAGAGCACACGACAGTCTCCCCCTGCCCTTTACTCAAGAGCACACGACAGTCTCCCCCTGCCCTTTACTCAAGAGTACAAGATGGTCTCCCCCTCCCTTTACTCAAGAACACACGATGGTCAAAGACAATTCTGAATGTGCTCACAGAAATTCTCTTAAATATACCATATTTTTTGGAGGATAAGTTGAGGGGTTTTTTTTTTGTTGTTTTTACTAGTTTGGAAATGAGCAAATATTTGCACAAAAACAATAAAGTTTAGCAGTTTGAACATTAAATATCTTCTCTTTGTGGTGTATTCAATTGAATATAGGTTGAAAAGGATTTACAAATTGTATTCTGTTTTTATTTACATTTTACACAAAGTCCCAACATTATTGGAATTGGGGTTGTATAATTATATTATGTAGATGTGTTGAATTTACTAAATAAAACCCTACATACATACAAAAACACTTTGCACTCACTTAGATGATTTACTGCCCCCTGCTGGAATGGCATGCGAGTCCAGAATGTAATCATCATTGTCCAGTGTACAGTGTTGTTAGCTAATAGCCGTAGTTTATCCAAAACAATTAGTCTTATCAACATTCGGTATTTGTGGAGTTCATCCTCGACCCAAAATACATAAGCATACCAAACGGCAAATGTCAGCTCTCCTCGGTTTCTCCATGATTGAAGCCATACGCACATACACACAGAGGCCAACTGGCTATTATAATATGTACGACAGTGTATGTTTTGTAATCAATGGAGTTCATAAACCTTTGCTGTAGTGTACTTTTTATTATTTGCATGTATTATTTTATTATCAGTTTATTTTGTTTAGTACTTTGATTCCTGGGAAACTCCAATATCGTTTATTCTGAACAGTCACACACTGCACAGCCACACCATGAGTAAATTCTCAACCTGTGGGAAACATTTAAATTTTCAAACTTTGTTTAAGAAAGCTTTGCTCTTACCTCATCAATACTCATGTCTGTGACGTCTGTGTTGGCACGAAGCTGGGCATGCTCACTGATGATCTGCAGCGCTCGAGTCATGATGAGCTCTGCCTCGTCAGTGCCCCCTGAAGAATCCCTGAGCATGGCGTTAAGGAGCGGGAAGCAAAAAGAGAAAGCTGGAGCTGACAGAGGAGCCACATCTGGGGGAGAGGAAAAAAAAAAACAAAAACAAAAAAACATAAAGGACCAATCTCCATAACTGCAGTCACACACACGTGGACAAGATATTTGAAAAACACACAATTTCAAAGGTGTTTTTTTTGTTTGTTTTTTTATACCTTTATTTAACCAGGTAAAAAACTCATTGAGATTAAAACCTCTTTTTCAAGAGTGACATGGCCAAGACGGCAACACAAAAGCAAAGTAGCTACACGAAACACAAAACATACACATTCGAAAAACAGAATTGCAATACATGGTTACAAAACGCAATTACACAGTCTAATTGTCCTTAACTCTCTGTCCTTTATGATTGTTTTAAATTCTCCCAAAGTTACAAGACGTGTCAATTTGAGGTCCTTCTGCAAAATGTTCCATGTGGACGGGGCAGCAACTTTAAAAGCCTTTTTGCCCAATTCAGTTCTGACTCTTGGGACCTGCATCAGTATAACGTCCTGAGAGCACAGGCCATAAGCGCTGACGTTTCTACACATATATGAACACAAATATGAAGGCAGAAGTCCAAAAATACACCTATAGATAAAAATCAGCCAATGAGAGCGTCTGTGAACAGACAAGGATGAACAATGTGCAGCGGCATATGGTAAATGGCCTGCATTTATATTTATATAGCGCTTTTCCATTTGCATCAGACGCTCAAAGCGCTTTACAATTATGCCTCACATTCACCCCAATGTCAGGGTGCTGCCATACAAGGCGCTCACTATACACCGGGAGCAACAGGGGATTGAAGACCTTGCCCAAGGGCCCTTAGTGATTTTCCAGTCAGGTGGGGATTTGAACCCAGAATCTTCTGGTCTCAAGCCCAACACCTTAACCACTAGACCATCACCTTCCATATAATGAGCAGTGATGTACACGATAACTGCAGTCAGTAATAAAACGTAATGCACAATGGTATACAAAAAAACTGATGAGGAGCATTCATAAAAAGCAAGTCTCCATAGTCCAACAAGGGCAGAAAGACTGTGGTGATCAGTTTTTTTCTAGCTTGCAGAGAAAAACATGATTTATTTCTAAAAAAGAAACCCAGTTTCAATTTCAGTTTAAAAACAAGTTTATCAGTATGCGATTTAAAAGACAAGTTCTCATCAATTAAGATGCCCAAGTACTTGTAAGATGTGACCATTTCAATTTCTGCTCCATAAATGGTTGACAACTTAGGAAGGGGAAATGGAAGCTGCTTGCCATTTGAAAACAGCATAGTCTTTGATTTGTCTGCATTCAGCACCAACTTGAGCTGTTTCCAAACAGAGCTGAACAGTGTCAAAGGCCAACTGCAACAACTTGAGTGATTTTAAAGCTGAGGAAGCGAAGCAGTAAATTACAGTGTCATCAGCATAAAAATGTGACGCAGCATCAGACAAATCATCACAAAGATTATTTACATAAAGTGTAAACAACAAAGGCCCCAGTATAGAGCCTTAAGGTACTCCCTTTTGCACGGGGAGAAAAGAAGAAAAAGACCCGGCAGCCTGAACACACTGCGTTCTCTCTGATAAATAATTGGAGAACCAGTTTAAGGCCCGGTTAGACAACCCAATCTTATGGAGTTTATCTACCAGGACGGCATGATCGACTGTATCAAATGCCTTTGACAAATCTATAAAAAGAGCTGGCAAAGACGGCACTTTTGCGCAGTATTTTCAACCATCTAGTGCCTCTATAATGTCGTTTACCACTTTAACAGCAGCAGTTATTGTACTGTGCTGTTTTCAAAAACCCGACTGGTTTTGTGAAAGGAGACAATGATCATTTAAAAAGTTTTTGAGTTGTTCACTGACCAGCTTTTCTAGATTAGAAAGAACACAATTTGGAGATTGGCCTATAATTGTTAACCAAGGAGGGGTCACCACCTTTCAGCAGGGGAAAAACATAAGCTGACTTCCATATTTTTGGAATCCTATTTTGGAAACTAGTTAAATTAAAAATATGACAGAGGCTCTGCTATAAAATCTGCAGCTGACCTCAAAAAGAAAGGATCAAGATTGTCAGGTCCTGCAGGTTTGGACTGATCCAATTGTTTTAGAGCCCTAAGGAACTCAGCTACATCAAATGGAGTCAGATCAAATCCTGAAGCAATACTACAACCCCTGGCAAAAATTATGGAATCACTGGCCTCGGATGATGTTCATTCAGTTGTTTAATTTTGTAGAAAAAAAGCAGATCACAGACATGATACAAAACTAAAGTCATTTCAAATGGTAACTTTCTGGCTTTAAGAAACACTATAAGAAATCAAGAAAAAAAGATTGTGACAGTCAGTAACGGTTACATTTTTAGACCAAGCAGAGGAAAAAAATATGGAATCACTCAATTCTGAGGAATAAATTATGGAATCACCCTGTAAATTTTCATCCCCCAAACTAACACCTGCATCAAATCAGATCTGCTCGTTGACATTGACCCTATGCCATGACATTGACCCTATGTGTCTTTTTGCAAGGAATGTTTTCACAGTTTTTGCTCTATGGCAAGATGCATTATCATCTTGAAAAATGATTTAATCATCTCCAAACATCCTTTCAATTGTCCAAAATATCAAAGTAAACTTGTGCATTTATTGATGATGTAATGACAGCCATCTCCCCAGTGCCTTTACCTGACATGCAGCCCCATATCATCAATGACTGTGGAAATTTACATGTTCTCTTCAGCCAGTCATCTTTATAAATCTCATTGGAACGGCACCAAACAAAAGTTCCAGCATCATCACCTTTCCCAATGCAGATTCGAGATTCATCACTGAATATGACTTTCATCCAGTCATCCACAGTCCACGATTGCTTTTTCTTAGCCCATTGTAATCTTCTATTTTTCTGTTTAGGTGTTAATGATGGCTTTTGTTTAGCTTTTCTGTATGTAAATCCCATTTCCTTTAGGCGGTTTCTTACAGTTCGGTCACAGACGTTGACTCCAGTTTCCTCCCATTCGTTCCTCATTTGTTTTGTTGTGCATTTTTCGATTTTTGAGACATATTGCTTTAAGTTTTCTGTCTTGACGCTTTGATGTCTTCCTTGGTCTACCAGTATGTTTGCCTTTAACAACCTTCCCATGTTGTTTGTATTTGGTCCAGAGTTTAGACACAGCTGACTGTGAACAACCAACATCTTTTGCAACATTGCGTGATGATTTACCCTCTTTTAAGAGTTTGATAATCCTCTCCTTTGTTTCAATTGACATCTCTCGTGTTGGAGCCATGATTCATGTCAGTCCACTTGGTGCAACAGCTCTCCAAGATGTGATCACTCCTTTTTAGATGCAGATTAACGAGAAGATCTGATATGATGCAGGTGTTAGTTTTGGGGATGAAAATTTACAGGGTGATTCCATAATTTTTTCCTCAGAATTGAGTGATTCCATATTTTTTTCCTCTGCTTGGTCTAAAAAAGTAACCGTTACTGACTGCCACAATCTTTTTTTCTTGATTTCTTATAGTGTTTCTTAAAGCCAGAAAGTTGCCATTTGAAATGACTTTAGTTTTGTGTCATGTCTGTGATCTGCTTTTTTTCTACAAAATTAAACAACTGAATGAACATCCTCCGAGGCCGGTGATTCCATAATTTTTGCCAGGGGTTGTATTAATAGGTGGGGATTGAGGGCAAATCCCTTGCACATTAAGTTGATGTGGATGTAATGACTCAAACAGAGCTCCTGAAGAAACAAAGTGCTCATTAAGATGATTAAGAATGGCTGTTGTGTCAGCTAGAACATGTTCATCTTTTACTATGCAAGCAGACAGTTCATCTATAGTATCATCCCCAAAGGAAGACTTGACTACTTTCTAAAATTTCTTTGGATCATTTAAATAGCGAGTAGTTTTATCCATATAAAAATCAGACTTAGCCTTTTTAACCAAGGAAGTAAAGCGATTTCTGAGCCGTTTTAAAATCAACCAATCATCTGGGGATTTAGATTTTCTGGCCTTAGCCCAGGCATCATCACATGCTTTAAGAAGACTGGTAAGCTCAGGTGAAAACCAAGGGTTATTTCTACCTTTCACTCTAAATTTGAGTAGTGGGGCCTGTTTATTAATAATACTACTAAAAGGTTCATAAAAGTCATTCCAGGCAAGTTCTACATCATTAAAAAGTGTGATCTTGGACCAGTCGTAATGCCATAACTCATGGCAAAAACCCTGTTCACAAAAATGTTTAAAATCGCATTTCATAATAATACTTGGCCTTGATTTTTGGGAGCTTTGCTCATCTAATAGTGGCTATGACACAATCATCACTCAAATCATTTGCAAAAATACCAATGTCTGAGTATTTCTGAGGAGAGTTAGTTAAAAATAAATCAATGAGAGAGGATTTCTCTGGACACTTAAAGTTTCGGCATGTTGAACCATTAACTAATTGTGTTAGGGTAAAAGAATCACAAACAGATTTAAAACCATCCGAAACAGAGGAAAACCAATCCAAGTTCAGATCTCCCGTTAGTAGAATCTCATTGAAGCTTAAAATCAAAAGGTGATCACTCAATGATGACAAAGTCTCACTACTAGCAGATGGCGGTCTGTAGCAGCCTACAACAGTGAGAAAGTGGCCATTTTGAAGCTCCAACTTCAGAGCAAGAAATTCAAATTGGCTGGGGCGGGAATTTCTTTATCTACAATGGATTTTTTTTAACCAAGTTTCAGATAGGACAAGAATGCTCTGCCTCCTGTCTTTTTGTTAGTGCCACCGTCTCTAAGCCGTACAACATAGCTGGTCTCACTACTGTCTTGTAAACTTTCCCCTTCACTCTTGCTGATATTCTTCGGTTGCAAATCACTCCTGCCACCTTTCTCCAACCACTCCACCCTGCCTGCAGTCTCTTCTTCACCTCTCTACCACACTTTCCATTACTTTGAACAGTTGACCCCAAATATTTAAACTCATCTACTTTCACCACTTCTACTCCTTGTAACTGCACTATTCCACTGGGCTCCCTCCCATTCACACACATGTACTCAGTCTTGCTTCTACTGACTTTCATTCCCCTTCTCTCCAAAGCATATCTCCACCTCTGCAGACTAGACTCAACTTGCTCTCTACTCTCACTACAGATCACAATGTCATCTGCAAACATCATAGTCCATGGGGACTCCTGTCTGATCTCATCCGTCAACCTGTCCATAACCACTGCAAACAAGAAAGGACTCAGAGCTGATCCTTGGTGTAATCCCACCTCCACCTTGAATGAGTCTGTCATTCCGACTGCGCATCTCACCGCTGTCACACTATTCTTGTACATGTCCTGCACTACCCTAACATACTTCTCTGCCACTCCAGACTTCCTCATACAATACCACAGCTCTTCTCTTGGTACCCTATCATAAGCTTTTTCTAAGTCCACAAACACACAATGTAACTCTTTCTGGCCTTCTCTGTACTTCTCCAACAGTATTCTCAGAGCAAACATTGCATCTGTAGTGCTCTTTCTCGGCATGATACCATATTGCTGCTCACAGATCTTCACCTGTTTTCTAAGCCTAGCTTCTACTACTCTTTCCCATAACTTCATGCTGTGGCTGATCAACTTTATGCCTCTGTAGTTACTGCAGCTCTGCACATCACCCTTGTTCTTGAAAATAGGAACCAGCACACTTCTCACTTTCAAGGATTTTATTAAACAATCTGGTTAGAAGCTCTACTGCCATCTCACCTAGACATTTCCATGCCTCCACTGGAATGTCATCTGGACCAACTGCCTTTCCACTCTTCATCCTCTTCATAGCAGCCCTCACTTCTTCCTTACTAATCTCTTGTACTTCCTGATTTACTCTCACCACATCATCCAGCCTTTTCTCTCGCTCATTTTCTTTATTCATCAGCTCTTCAAAATATTCCCTCCACCTTCTCAGCACATTACCATCTGCATCTTTTACCACCCTAACCTGCTGCACATCCTTTCCAGCTCTGTCTCTTTGTCTGGCCAATCGGTACAAGTCCTTTTCTCCTTCTTTACTATTCAACTTCTTGTACAGCTCGCAATATGCCTTTTCCTTCACTTTTGCCACTTCTCTTTTTGCCTTACACCACATCCAGATCCTAATTAAATCATGTTTTGGCAAAAGACTTCTAACATTTAGGTGTACAACACCAAGTCCTGATCTGGATTTAAAATCAGTTGGAGTACTCAGACTATTGATACCAGGGCCAGGGTTGAGTTGAATATTATCAGACAATAAAAGCAAAATAAAAACATTTCTTCCTTCCTGGGCATGTAGATGTTAATTTAATGGAACTATGTCGGTGATATGCCCTGGGGCTTCGGAAACTGGGAAGATAAGAATAAAGTGATAGCAACCAGTCATACACACTAAATAAAACAAAAACCTGAGGCAAAGTGTCATTAATAGTACAATACGTGCTCTGGACAGGACAAAACATAAAAAGGATGGTATCACATCCCGTCCCTTTTCCGGGTAATAAATAATGTTTAAGAATAATGCAATCATCCTTATGTTCAATGGAATCCTAACTATTCCAACTTCACCGATGGTAAACAAAGAAAAGAGAGTCAGAGTTAGAAGGACGAGCACGATACTTGCTATGATGAGAAGCTATGGTTGCAGAACAGGTGGAGGCTAGCTGCTACCGGGCAGGCTTGCTGCTGCAGGACAGATGAAAACTACCTGCTAGCTGTTGCAGAACAGGTAGAGGACAGCTGTTGCAGGACAGGTAGAGATCAGCTGCTGCAGGCCAGGTGGAAACTAGCTGCTGCAGGCCAGGTGGAGGCCAGCTGCTAGCTGTTGCAGGACAGGTGGAGGTTAGCTGCTAGCTGTTACAGAGCAGGAGAAGGGTAGCAGCTAGCTATTGCAGAGCAGGTGGAGGCCAGCTACTAGCTGTTGCAGGACAAATAGAAGCTAGCTGTTAGCTGTAACAGAAAAGGCGAAGGCTAGCTGCTGTAGGACAGGTGGAGGCTAGCTACTGCAAGACAGATGAAAACTAGCTGCTAGCTGCTGGACAGGTGGAAATCAGCTGCTGCAGGACAGGTGGAGGCTAGCTGCTAGCACTAGGCCATACAATGCAGGTTGATTCCAGGCCTCATCCAGTCCAAGAGCTGGGCAAGGCCTCAAACAAATCCAGAGCAAAATGTCTGTCAAAGTTGCAAATAAACGTCCCAGATTTAAACTTGAATTTCTTTAAAAAAGAGATCAAATGGCTTAAAAGCATAAAACCTTAGATTTCAGTTTACACATTCAGACCTCACAAACAGGAAAGTGGTTTAGAATAAATACTCTGGGATTCCCCACACAATGACTTTACTTGACTGCATCACCCAAACATATTAACGGCAAGCCAAGTACAACCCCGAATCAGTACGTAAAAATGAAGGGTGGGGGGCAAGAACTGCGTTTTTTGTTTGTTTTTTTTTTACCCGAGGACAAAATATGGCCATCGCATTGCGAAGACCATGCATCCATCCATCTGTCTGTCTGTGCTGAGCATAAGACCAGTCCTATTACTGCCAGGGTCTTCAAATTCACAGGAAACATTCTTGGGAATAGACCTTGGACAAGTTGAAAGATGGCTAAGCTTAACCTATTTCAAGATGTCAAAAGGCCACATTCCGTTTCCTATTTTTATGCTCATACGGCTGAGGGCATTTTAGCATGGCATTATTCAGGAAGGAAAAAGCCTGGTTGGAGACTGTGAGGGGGAGGGTGCTCTCATTTATACCTTTAATTGTTTAAAATCTTGGCCATGAATGACATTTATAATAAAATGTATCAAAATTTACTGTCAACTACTAATGTGGGCATGGAATCCATTAGCTTAATGGGAAAGTTAGAGGAGAAAACCCATTATGGTGATACTACAGTTTATGTTGCTGGGACAGAAATTCATCAGGTTCAGACTGTGGCTCGTTTCTGCAGACATGTTTATTATAAGGAGCACCGAGGGAGATGTTTTACAAACCTGATACCCATTACTACATTGGATGACATTAAAATTGAGGATGCCCCACTGGTTTTTCCTGAAACGTCAAATATCTTGTGTCTGCTACCTACAACCCGCATGGAATGTCTTAAACCTAAACCTAGGAATCTTATATATGCTACTCTAGAACCACCCCCAAATCCAAATAGTCTTATCGTCAACCCCATTGAGGCCATTACTTTGGGTCTCATTAACAAAAGGTTACTGTCCTCAAAATCACTTTGGCGGAAGACGATCTGTTTGCCTCAAACTCCACAACACACTGTCGCCTGTGGTTCTCTCTCTCAGGACATATGTATGTATTTCCTCCTTTTCCGTTGACCACACTGACACAACACAGGATATGCATGAGCGATCACACAGTGCTGCTCGTACTGGCCGGGAAGGACGTGGTTGAGGGAGAGGCCACGGCTCTCCCTCAGAGGAGAACCTGTTGTCGCAGTCCATTTGGCACCCTCAGCCAGCACATCTTCTGTCACATTATGGTGGATGGTTGCTCATTAAGGTTGCACTCCATGTTATGGTCCGGCTTCGACCTTCAAAGGTGGCACGTGTACCATCCTGGGATCTTCCATTGGTCCTCGAGCTTACGCTCTTCACTATTTGAGCCTCTGGGAGGCGCTGGTCTCAGCTTGCATTCCTCCTGCATTCGTCCTTGCAATTTCATACGCAAAGCAAGTTAGCGAGCTCCACGCCTTGTCAATTGCTGAGAACAGTGTGTACTGGAATTCTGATGGGTCAGGGGTTACTCTATGGCCTAACATTCCTTTTTACCAAGGAGTGGTTTGGCCTTTCATGCTAACCAGCCTGTTACCATGGCTGTCTTTGCCCCACAATCTGGCGCAGACACTAATTCTCATCTGTTGTGTCCTGTTTGTGAACTTAGACGTTACGTTGAATTGACCACTGAGTTCCACCGAACTGATGCTCTGTTTGTCTGCTATGGGGCGGGGACAGGAAGGGCTGTGATTTGTACAAGCAAAGACTGTTGCAGTGGATTGGTGATGCTATATTGCAAGCTGACAGGAACGGTGACTGTCAACCACCTCCAGTGAGATGTCATTCAGTCTGGGGCATATCCACTTCCTGGGCTGCCCTCAGTGGTGGTCCGCTGACTGACATCTGTGCTGCAGCAACGGGGGCTTCCTCCTGTACTTTTGCCCGCTTTTACAGAGTTAATGTGGCTGGTATTCACCCTGTGACAACGGCTATATTATCGGCTTCTTCAAATTGCAACTGCATTTTGGTAAGTGCAGATTCCTCACGACTTTGTTGGTATGAGGTCATCCAGGTGCTAAGCACTGCCCTCTGGTGTTCAGGAGGAATGAAATAGAACAATAGCTCCGTATGAATTCTGGATGGATGCTACAGTTGGTTACCATTCAGAGTCTAGGCGATAGATTGCAAAATAAATTAATGCTGGGTAACACAGTCTCATATACTGTTGACTGACATCACCCAGGTCATAAAGCAGGTCTGTGCAAGTGTGTGTGGGATAAGTGCAGATTCTTCACGACCTTGTTGGTATGAGGTCATCCAGGTGCTAAGCACCACTGTCTGGCACTCATCCACAATTCATAGAATCGTAGTTACATACGTAACTCGCCAGTTTCCTTGCAGCTCAAGCGTCAGAATTTGGATGGAAAAAGACAGACAGAAAGGGAAAAGAAACAAGGTCACGGCAGTGATAAACAGCAGAATTTTTTTTGATGTGTGGATGACTGCATCTTGTGAATGGATGAAAGATGTTACCACACTGATTTCTCCTGTTACAAAGAATGATCCCGTTTTTGGACTCTGCAGTCTGACAGCGGCTGGATGTTAAAGCTGTTCTTTCACAGAGGGAAGGAGGATGCACACCTCTTTTTAAGCCAGTTCACTGCACACTGCAGCAGCACTTTCCACAAAGTGATAAAGCTTCCTGTTTTATTATAGCATTGTGCAAAACACAAAAGGTTGTCACAAACTGTCTTTCAATTAAGCAAAATGTTGTCAGATTATTAAATGTCAGTCTCACTTCTGTTGCTGCCAACAACACAAAATCTGCATTAACAAGGGTTTCTCTACCATCAAAAAAAAAAAAAAAAAAAAAAAAAAACTGTGGGAGCTTTTAGATGTGCGTTACACGTGAAAAGGAAGCCTAATGGTTAAAGGTGAGAATGCATCAACTGCTGCAGAGAGGTTGGAACCACAGAAGAACAGTCAGGCGTCCAACTCAGAAACCAACAATCACGGTGAAAACGGGTAAATTACCAAGCAAAGCAATGCCGTCTGACCTCAATTCTGCCAGATCCATATACACCCCCACCCTGCAATTTATTTATTTTTTGAAACCAAATAAAAGCCTATTTTATTCACCACAGCTATTCCGTGCTTCCATTCGTCCTGACTGTTGTTCTCACCAGCAGCTTTGTCCTCTCTCTGTGGGACAGTGTGGCTGTGGACCAGCAGCACAGTGCGTTGGACTGCAGTGGACAAATCCTCTTGCTCCCACGCCTTGTCCAGAGCACACTGTGGCTTCAGTAACCGTAGAGTCACATGTCCCACTAACGCAGCTAGAAAGGAGAGGAGGAAAAAAAAGCAAGGTGACAATGATTTGAGATGTCAAGACAGTCAAATACAACAGAGACACAGATGAAATTATGGGGACGGAGTTGCTGCTTTTACCGAGATAATGTAGGTGTTTGGGCATGAGGCACAACCCTATGTCCAAAAACATCTGCTGGATCCGGGGAGCAGCCAAAGGAGAATGCAGCAGAGGAATTAGGACCTGAAGGACAGCAGGGAGCTCCATGGTGATCTGAGGTGGTCTCGCTTTCAGAATTGCCTCCAGCAGACCCACCACAGCTTGCAACTCCGCATCCAGCTGGCAGCAGGAGGAGCAACATAAGTCAGTAAATACGTCAGGTGTCACACACTAAACCAGAACAATCACTGTCAAGACTTCATTTCTGACCTCTTGAAGCCTTTTGCGAACAGAAGCCTCGTTTTCGAGCTGAAGTTGCACCATCTCCTTTTGTTTGCTGGTCAGCTGCACTTCATCTTTGATGCCTTTTTTCTTCTTCAACTCCTGAAAAATTGAAAAAAAAAATATATATATATAGGAAAAAATCAAATATATGACTCAGAGATCATCTCTGGTATGAATGGTAAGAAGGTAAAGTCTACCTCCTGAAGCTCAAGCTCAATAATCTGTTCTTTGTATGAGTAGGCCTTGTTTTCTCGCTTCATGTTGACTTTCTTCATGTTTTCCTTCTGGGCACTACAGCAAGCATGGAGATGAAAGAGAAATAAATGCAAGTGACAAGTCGAAAATGAATGATTTTTTTTAAAAACTTGAGAACCAACATCTGGCCAGTGGCATTCAAGGATTTGTCCTCATTTTTATGAAGAATTGAGATAGGAGCTACATTTGTCTGAGTTTGTTCATATGTTTATTCATAAATAATATTTGGTGGCACGGCAGCTTAGTGGTTAGCACTGTGGCCTCATATCAAGAAAGTCCTGGGATCGCTGCTTCCCATCTGGGCCTTTCTGTGTGGATTTTGCATGTTTTCCATGTCTGTGTGGGTTTCCTCAGGACACTCTGGTTTCCTCTCATAACCAAAAATTGGTCCCCAGGCACTGGACCGTGGCTGCCCACTGCTCCTGGTGTTTGGGTTGTGTGTAACTCCAAATGTCTTAATACAACAACAGTAAATTTTTCCATTCTACTGTTATAAGAATGTACAATGACAATAAATACCCTTCTCTTCTCAAATCTGTAAAGACGTTCTCTGCACCTGTCACGATGACCAATTTCATTGGACAATACATTACCTCAGAAAAATCATGATATCACTGATGTTATTTTAAGACCATTTTATGCCACAACATTGCATAAAAAATGCAAGTAGATCCTTTCAAATAGCAACAAACTTTTAATTTTCAACAATATTTAACACTGGAATTAACAGTGGAGGCGCCATGGACGGAACCTGAGGAAGCAGAAGAGGGGCAAGCGCGGAGGTATCCAGGCCAGGTTAGCTGCCAGACCTTACCGGCCAGCTATCCCTTCCATCACCCTGGCCAACATACGCTCACTGGACAATAAACTGGACCATATTAATTTACTCCAGACATCTTCCAAGACTGTAGGTGAGTGTTGTGTCTTTGTTTTTGTGGAAACATAGCTCAACGACAGCATCCCAGACCATACTATCGGGCGGACAGAGCGCTCATCGAGGGGGGGGGAAAGTCCCGCGGCGGAGGACTGTGTGTTTACATCAGTGATGCCTGGTGCAGCAATGCTGTTGTTGTTTGCAAGCACTGCTCACCACTGGGGGAGCTGATGATTATTAAGTGCCAGCCATTCTACCTGCCGAGGGAATATACTGCTATTCTTCTGGCAGCTATATACATCCCTCCCAGCAAAAACAACAACAGGAGTGAGGCACCGAATGAACTCCACCAGCACATCAGTGAACAGCTGACAGCCCACCCTGATGCTTCCTCATCCTGGCTGGGGATTTCAACCATGCCAACCCCAAGAGTGTGTTTCACAACTCCATGGACATGTCAACTTTCCCACTAGAGGCACCAATATCTTGGACAATGTTTACACCACACACAAGGAAGCCTACAAAGCTTCCTCCCTCCCCCACCTTGGGACCTCCGACCACTCCACTGTTATGCTAATGCCTGCATACAGACCTCTGGTTAAAGTCACAAAACCAGTCAAAAAGGTGATCCGGGCATCAGAAGCGCTCCAAGACTGTTTTTCCACTACTGACTGGAGCATGTTCAGACAGGCAGCCACCTACAACAACACCACAGACCTCCAGGAGTACACGGAGACCGTCACTGCCTACATGAGAAAGTGCATGGATGACGTCATGGTCTCCAGAACCATCACTATTCGAGCCAATCAGAAACCTTGGCTGACGATGCTATCTCCACTGCCCTCCACTCAGCCCTCACTCACCTGGAGACCAAGGACTCGCACATCAGAATGCTGTTCATCGACTTCAGATCAGCATTCAATACAATCATCCCCCAGCAGCTCATCCACAAACTAGTCCAGCTGGGACTCAACACATCCCTGTGCAACTGGCTGCTGGACTTTCTGACGGGGAGACCACAGGCAGTTTGGGTCGGCAGCAACACCTCCAGCACCATCACGCTGAACACAGGAGCCCCCCAAGGATGTGTGCTGAGCCCCCTCCTCTTCAGTCTGCTGACCCGCAACTGCATGCCTACATCCAGTTCCAACCTCTTCATCAAGTTCGCAGACGACACGACTGTGGTGGGTCTCATCAACAACAACGATGAGACAAGCTACAGGAGTGAGGTGAGCCGCCTGGCCACGTGTTGCACGGACAACAATCTCCACCTGAACGTGGAGAAGACGAAGGAGATTGTCGTGGACTTCAGAAGAGAGCCTGCTCAGCATGCTCCACTAACCATCAATGGTGCTGAAGTGGAGCGGGTGAGCAGCACAAAGTTCCTGGGTGTACACATCTCCCAAGACCTGTCCTGGAACATCAACACCACATCTCTGGCCAAAAAAGCCCAACAGTGACTCTACTTTCTGCGGAAACTGAGGAAAGCAAGAGCCCCAACCCCCATCATGTACACCTTCTACAGGGGTACCATCGAGAGCATCCTGACCAGCAGCATCACTGTGGTATGGTGCCTGCACCGTATCCTGCCGCAAGACCCTGCAGCGCACTGTGAAAGCAGCTGGGAAGATCATCAGTGTCCCTCTCCCCTCTCTGCTGGACATCTACCACAGCCGCATCACCTGCAAAGCCACCAGGATCGCAGGTGACCCCACCCACCCAACTCACAGTCTTTTTACCTTTCTGCCGTCGGGGAGGAGACTGCAGAGTCTCCGGGCCAAAACCAGCAGACTCAAAGACAGTTTCCTCCACCAGGCAGTCAGGATGCTCAACTCCCTCCCTTCCCTTCCACCAAAGGACTAAGGAGAAATAATTAATAATTATTGGCATTTATTTGTTTGTTTATCTGTCTGTTAGCAGGATTATGTCAAAATACTGCGCAGATTGACGAAATTTTCAACACAGATTAGGCCATGGAAGACTCCATTAAATTTTGGAGGTGATCTGGATCTGGATCCGGATTCTGGATCAAGATTCACTTTATATAGGCTTTGAAGGTTTACTTCAAAACTACTTCACGGATTCTCACCAAATTTTCACCACAGATAGATATTAGGGCATGGAAGACTCCGCTGAAATTTGGAGGTGATCTGGATTGGTGGATGTCATTCATCTGTTTGCTCTTGTTCAGTCATGTGACTTCAGCACCTATCCACATCAAACCAATGAGTACAGCCTGAAACATGTTTGACTGTGTTCCATCAGGATGAAAATTTGAAACAAAAGCAGTAACCGTTGCAGTTCTGGCTGAGAACACAGCTGGGTGAAGCTTTACTTTCATTTTCAAATGGGTTTCCAGGTCTGCACTTTATAAGCGAGCCTGATAGGAGGCGTGTCGGAGAAAGCCGTTTCACCCGGTTTTTGCACTTTCTCTGGATCATGAAGGGTCAGAACAGTGTCTGGTGGAATAGGGCTTCAATGAACGATCATTAAGGTTTTAATGATCCTGCAGTACAAAAGTCCATAAGTTACAGCACAGTTGCGTTCTTGTTTCTTTTGTTTAATAGAGAGCTCAGACGCATTCCACAGTGACTGTGACTTACCTCTGGATGATGCTTTTGTCATACAGTTCTCCCTCAGGTGTCAGCATAATGCCGAATTCCTCTTGAGTGACCAAAAGCAGATCTGGTTGGGACAGCCTGTCAGTGATGTGACCCATTACACGTGGTAACAGTTTGGAGGGAGAGAGGCTGGAGAGGGCGCCAACAGCATTTTTTATTGCCTGGGAGTGGGGGGGGGGTGGGGGCGGAAGAGACAAAAAAAAAACATCTAAATGCCTCAAGACTCAGTCACTGCCGTTTAGAATAGAAATTTGTTCTTAATGGAATTATAAACAGTTATTCAGCTCGACAGCAATCACATGAAAGCTTAATGAGTGCATTTGAATGGTGTGAGACCTGATTGTCAGTGTTGACTTCCAGCAGATGTGACATAATAGAATCCAGATTCTTTTCGATAAACTCCTCGGGTGTTATGTTCATGGAGGTGAGCAGAAGAGGCCAGAGACCGTGGCGAGCTTCGACTGAAAGAGATTCATGTGATGAGACGTCACACACAAGATGTTTTCCAGGCAAAGCTTTTTAGGTGTCCTCTATGTGACGAGAGGAAGGCCCGTGGAACTGTGCTCATAAAACAGTAATTACATCCACCTTCATTACAGCCTGACAATTTGGTTTTTGTGTCTGACTTTAGCAGTAACAACTCTGACCCAGTTGGTCCTGTGTGCATCTGCTTTGTTTAACAGGCTTTATACAGCCTCACAGAAGCAGCTGCTAACAGTCTAAAACAGGAACATCACAAGAACCAATACGTCGGGACCGAATCGATAAACTTGTTTTTGTGAAACAGTGATTGTAATGCAGGCAGCATTACAAATTTAACAAAGCAGTTAAAAGACAGCCAGTTCTGTTCACAAAATTCAAGGTGAATGTCAATTTATGTTGACAACATATCTAAGCTGTTACCCATTTTAACCTTAGCATGAATGCTACTATGACTTTCTTTGACACAGCCAACACAGGCTAACTTTAGCGTCACAGGTAACATTTAGCTGCCTCATTACCTTAGTTATCGTAACGTCACAGGCAGTTCCCAAAAATTCAGCCATGCCAGAAGAAGACTCATGAGGGAAGCCACCAAGACTTGAATTTGACTACAGTAGGTTTAACTGCTATTGCTATAAACAATATTAATACAGACTGACCATAATGCAAATTATATAAACAGAAATTAAATTATGTGAATGAATCCTGATTCAGTGTGGACAGCACTCACACCAAACAGTGGACAAAACAAATAAATAAATAATAAAATAAATAAACTACCTACTTTATTGGTACAAAAAATAAACAATACCTTTATTTTATTGCTTTTTTTTACCGTGGTATCATATTTGGTATAATTTAAATGGTATTGGTGTTGGCAATCAAGTTTTCAGTATGGTGATGACCCCAGTCTTAAAAACTGCTGCCTGAAAAAAACGTCAGGACTTGACTGCGATCTTAGCAAGGGTTTGTATCCCAGTTTAATCTGGCCAATACACCAGTGTATTACTACTTTTATTAATTAAACTTTAAAAAAATAAAAAATAATCCAAGCAGCGAGAAGAAACATGATTAGTGACCCAGCAGCCTCGTCTTCTGGACAGTTACACGAACGACTACCTATGGACGGATGATGAGCAACTATCAGGGTCTCCATGGCCAGGTTTTCAGCTTCAGTCGGGTCAACCCACTGGCTGGCAGTAGAGCAAACCACACAAAGTGCATCGTGCAGGACACGAGGGGGAATGCAGGTGCGGCCCAGCTCTGTGAGCTCTCCTGTCTCTGACACCAGCACATCCTGCGGTAAAACCTGATGGCAACAACAGCTGTCAGTAACAGTGACATTCACTGGGGCACACATCATATTCTTATTTATTTCAAATGATACTAGTGATCAATGATTGATATTTCACTGGACAAACTCATAAAAAGAAAAAACCCTTTCAGAAGCCCTGAGCAGAGAAACATTTCATAGACCTATGTAGAATTACTCTATAAATAGAGGTAACAGTTTTCTGCTCATTTGTCTGTACTTTGTGTTTGTTGATTATCACGTGGAGTTCTTCCAGAAGACCTCGAGCAAGGCTGGAGCCACCCAGGGAGGACAACAACTTCCTGATGGTCTGTTGTGCCCGTTTCCTCACATGCCAGACCCGAGACAACAGAGCTGCGACTATGGAGTGGTGGTACATTCTAGAAGGGGAGACAAGAAAAGTCTTATTTGACGTAACCAGTGAATTCGCCAAATTTGTCATGTCAGCATACGCTGGCTAATCGTCAAGGTGGGACAAGACCATAAACAAGATCAGAGATGCCCACAGCTGGTCCTCTGGGACTCCTGCTTTACACAGTTTTCATTTCTCTTGGTAACATTCACACCTGACTGCTTCAGTCTGGTGTCTACAAGCACGTGGTCGGCCAAACACACCAGAGCAGGGAAATGGAAAAAAGTGCAACACAGAATTCCCTGATGACCAGGACAAGACAGCCACTGGATTACAGCACTACAGGAATATTTCCCCCAGAACATAAATATTAAATGACCACGTAACTCTGAGGGCGTTTTCACACCTGAAAGTCTGACGAGGTGGGAACCAAGGTTCATGTTTGGTCCAGTTAGTTTTGTTTCACATTGCAATTTTGCAGCCAAACTAAAGAACTTTTCATGATGCACTTAAGTTCTGATGTAGACAGACATGCTTTTAACAAGGGCTTGTTGGCAATTTGAAGTAAGGTTGGTAAAGTTGGACCTTACTTTTGTGAAGCGCCTTGAGGCAGCTTTGTTGTGATTTGGCACTGTATAAACAAAATGAATTGAAATAAATTGAAATTGAGCTCTGTTTGAATGAACAAACAAACAAACACAAACACACAGAAACCCTATAGAAACCCTTCTGTGATCACATCTTAGTATTTAAGGTAATTGCCCATTCAAACATAACATGAAGTTGGGCGAATGAGGCCAAAACCAGATGAAAAAGGCAGCATTGGCGATCCTCAAAAAATTCCAGCCGCTGTCAGGAGGGAGAGACAGTCGGACAGCCGTGCACACGCATGAACACAGTGCAACCACAGTGAGAGGTGTGATACCACATTGTGCTCACACAGCAGCGGAAGCAATTAAATGTACATAACTCTAAGAAAATGTATGAGGGCAAAATAATGAGAGAGCACAAACCATGATAGGAACAATGAATGTACTGTTTAAATGTAAGACAATCATGTTACTGGTAATGATGTGTAATTGATGCTTGATGACCTGACAGTCTGTGTTGGAAATGAGGAAACAAATGGATTTTGTTTCGTCTGTTAAAATATTTAATTCCTGTTATAAATAGCAGACAATACAAGAATTATTGCCCTTCTGTTCTTTTATGTTCATGAGCCAAGGCCATGGATGTAAACAAGGAATTAATGAACTGACATGAATGAATCGATGCGCTCACATCAACCAGCCACACAGAGGGTCCATGCATTCGCGGGGCCCCGAAGGACACCACATCATGTAATGTGGTATAACTCACGTGGTGGACATGAGATTTGCCTTGCCAGCTGGCCATTTACATGATCAGATGGATATTTTCACATGGTGCAGCCTGGCTAATGGTGTCTGCAATGTGCAATGAGATGCAGCTGAATGCGTTCCAAAGGTGATGTGTGTTTATATTTTTACCCATGTAGTCATCGTTTGCAGACACGTGTGCACCACCGTGCCTTGTACATGGCTGATTGAAGCATGTGACAATATGTGTTCCCCAGCTTTGCGTTGTGCTGCTGTGCAGGAACGTAGTCACTGGCTGTAGGCCGTGGTCTGCTCCCTCCCTGCTTGATTTCAAATGGCGTCCAACCCATGACATGATTACATGTCAATCACAGTCCCCTGACAAACGCATAACTGTAGTGTGTGTGAGCGTGTGTGATCATGTCAATATGGACATCACATCACTGATGAGTGACATTCCCACCTGTCTGGAGCAGCAAACCACTCACATGAATGGGCTCATGGCTCCAGGATGTGGGGCAAATGCCCACACTGTCTGTCAGTCAAGCTGTCACATGATGAACAGACTGTGTGGACATTGCGATTGCGTGTCACGTGAGGCGCAGCGGGCCAGTGAG
Organism: Thalassophryne amazonica; assembly: GCF_902500255.1. NCBI lineage: Eukaryota > Metazoa > Chordata > Actinopteri > Batrachoidiformes > Batrachoididae > Thalassophryne > Thalassophryne amazonica. The sequence continues at coordinate 9,452,989 of NC_047107.1, read as the reverse complement.
CTGTTTTTAGTTTTTAAAATGCATAGAACACTGCCATCTACTGGATGGGAGTATGAAAAGCGGCCAATATGGTGGGCCACACTTCACAGAGTTTTCAGTTTTGCAATTTTATTTATTTATTTTTCTTTTACAAATGGAAAAAATTATGTATTTACAAAATACACATCCATTTGTAAAAACCAACACACAAGTTACAAATCGGAAATTTGTGTTTGTGGATCACAAAACACGTGTGCAAATCAAGGACTATTTGTACATCACCTTCTGTGCATTTGCAGGTGTTAATGAGCCAAATTTAAGTCAATAAATAAGTGTCTTTTCACTTAAAAAAGTAAAGGTTTGCATATACAGGCTGTCTTTTGAAGCAGACACACTGTCGATCATAATGCATTGCAGCAATGCATTATGGGAGTTCGAGACTTGTTTGTTTTTTATTATTATTATTGTAGTACATGTTGGTTTAGGAGCATTGTTATTTGTTGTGTTTTTATAGTTCAAGGAATGTAGTTAGTTTGGTGAAGAGTTATGTTGTGACCATGATTGAAAACGACATTGCGATTTACCTCTTCTGCCACTGTCTGAGCTGCTACTCGTTGAAAGTAAAGGACTTTTTTTCCCAGCCGCACTGGCAGCCAGCCTGCCCCCTTTTGCTGGGGGAGGGCGGAGGGCTGAGTTCCTTACATCAGCCTGGCTGTTGCAAAACACCCAACAGACAGGAATTAATGTTTGTTTACAAACGTTTTTGACCATTCGGTCTTACTCACCATGCCAGCAAAGAAGTGTTAGCGGACTGAAAGTTAGTGGAACTAAATTTAGCGGACGCTAATTAATCCGCTGATGGTTTTCAAAGTTAGCTGAAAAGAAAATCCGCTAACAAAAAAATTAGCTTTGGAAATTAGCGGTTAGCGGATTAACGGAACTGTGCCCAACACTGGTTATGACAGCCTGCCTACACATGTGCATCACAGTGCAGTGTTGAGAGGTGATGTTCTTCATGGCACAATATGTGTTCTCATGCTGTGAGAAGCGATGACACAGTGGTCAGCTGTGATCACCTTGGTGTACGCGTATGATCTGCTAGTGGCTGCGGTGCACCCGCGTACAGTGGCATCATCTGATTGCCTGGGCCGTGATCATCAGCAATCGCGTGTCACCTGACATGGCTGTCTGGTCGAATGGTGTGCTGGCCAAAATTTGATGGCATCTTCCATGCCCTAACATCTATCTGTGGTGCAAATTTGGCAAGTGTCCGTGAAGTGGCGTCATGGATTCGTGGATCCGTCAACTGGCATCCTGTCCACAAGACAAACAAACACATTTACACCAGCATGTACACCGACAGATAATTTCAAGTTTCCAATCCACCTAACCTGCATGTCTTTGGATGTGGGAGGATGCCAGAGCACCCGGAGATAGTAAGGTTTCATTTTCAGAAAAGAAGCTTGTATAAAGTGCCCAAAGCATTTTCTGCTAAAAACAGACAGACTGATTCCAAAGCATTTTGACCTGCCGAGTTCAAAAATTGCTGTTGACATGCTCTATCTTTACCCCTTCACCCCCTAATTTGCATGAAGCAAAATGGCTGCCAATCACATCAAAATTTCGACAATTTTGGTTGTATATGTACTATAAAAGCAAACTAAACATCCTTTTCTATGTATTTTGACCTGCTGAATTGAAATATTGTTGTTGGCAAGATGTAGCTTTACCCCTTCACCCCTAATTTGCATAAAACAAAATGGCCGCTCATTTCATGAAGCTTTTCAAAAGTCTGCTTGTGTTTGCATTAGAAGAGAAAATAAAACTTCTGTTTCTATTTATTTTGACATGCTGAGTTTAATTTTTGTTGTTGGCAAGCTATATCTTTACTCCTTCACCCCAAATTTGCATAAAATAAAATGGCCACCCGCTTCATCAAATTTGTCAGAAGTATAGTGCTATTTGCTTTGGATGAGAAAATACAACTTATATTTCTATGTAATTTGACCTGCTGAATTTCAATATTGTTGTTGGAAAGCTGGATCTCTATTCCAACACCCCATAATTAGCAAAAAAAAATGTTTTTATTAATTTAGTATTGTTACCAGTAAAAAAAAAAAAAAAAAAAAAAAAAAAAGGAAGTCATCTTTGATTTGGCCAAGGCAAGCAAATGAGCAAAATGAAGTAAAAAAAAAAAAGAATGATAGTTTGAAATGAAACACGTCTTGGATAAATATGCATGTCTCTAAAGGTTAAATGTGGGTAAAATTGTTCTAATATTTTGCTTCTGCTGCTCAAGAGATCAGCACAACCAGCAAGAGCAATGTGCAGATCACGATCAAACTCTGCAGCCTTCAGTATCTTTTCATTCATCTTGAAGGTCTCAACACTGTGCAGAGTCTTGTCAACCTTCTTCTCCTGGCAGAATATGCAAAGGGCCCATCTGAAAGTACTGGAGGCACTTCTGAGTCTTGCAGCTGGACCAGTGGAGAGACCTGTAATGGGTTCCTCGGTTTCTTGAGACATTGACCTTTTCTCTTGTCTCCTAATATTTGTTTTGTTGGTGAACCAACTGTAACAGGATCTATGCTATTTTAGAGACATCTTATCAGAACTCAATACCCTCTCAGTTGTGAGTTTGTTCTCCATATCTTTGAGCTTGTGATGGACTCTTGCACTATCCTGCAATGTAACCCTTCCTTTCTCACTACCCTGAACAATATTTTCTTTAGTGCAGTCCTGACAAATGATGCAGACATCACCATCCACTGAAGAATCTCATTTCATGCTACAACAAGAGAAAGTACTAACAAGAGGAAGTCACTCCACAATTGAAGTGATGAATGCAACTAAACTTAAATGCTAGAGAACACAGAGATTCAACTATATTATCTTGCTGCCTAACACTTTCAAGATTAGTTTAGTGACAAGGGACACTGGCAACCTAACACAGTGTATATAAAGAGAATCAGCAGACCAGAGACAACAAAAATCTAATCTAATGCTACTAAGTATAATATATTATACTACAAAACCAATACCACAAGATTGGAACTTGTCCACACAAACCAACACACTACACCATGAACATGCACAGATATAGATGAACAAAGTATCTCAGAGTCTCCTTAACATGAGTGTGAAAGGATGAACTCCACAATTATATCAGGGAACAATGCAGTTTGATTGACCACGTCTATGCTGTGGCTGCTGCTGCTGCTGAGTCACTGTGGCACCATACAAGGTCTGTCCATAAAGTATCGTACCTTTTTATTTTATTTTTTTTAAACTATATGGATTTGATTCATATGTTTTCACATCAGACAAGCTTGAACCATTGTGCGCATGCGTGAGTTTTTCCATGCCTGTCGGTGACATCATTCGCCTCTGAGCACGCCTTGTGGAAGGAGTGGTCCCGCCCCGTCGTCGGATTTTCATTGTCTGGAAATGGCGGAATAATTTGGGGGTTTTTTTCCATCAGAATTTTTTCAGAAGATGTTAGAGACTGGCACCTGGAAACTATTTGAAAAATTTAGCTGGCTTTCGGTGAAAATTTTACGGGCTTCACAGAGAATAAGGTCTGTTAGTACAGCTTTTAAGGACCCCTTTAAGGACGCTCAGTACGCGCCGCGCTCCGAGCTGCGACGACACACCGGCACAAGCCACCGGACCATTCTGAGCTGATGGCTCTGTGGATACGAGACCGTCGTGTGCTCTTTCTCTGGTTATCACAAGAGCTGGACATCAGCCATTTCTGGCAGATTTCACTTTAACAAGAAGATTTTGTCATGGAAAGCCACGCGGAGGCTTTCGCGCGTCCAGACCGATTCGCTCTGGAAGCAAGGACAAAGGAAAACCTCCGTTTCGGCGTGTCAGAAGACAAGTTTGGACATGTCTATATCGGCTTTCAATGCTTACCAGTCCAGTAAGTATCAGTGAAATTGTGGAGAGCTGGACATGTCCAAACTTGTCCTCTGACACGCCGAAATGGAGGTGTTCCTTTGTCTCGCTTCCAAAGCGAATCGGTCTTGACGCAAGATCTCTTGTTAAAAGTGAAATCTGCCGGAAAATGACTGATGTCCAGCTCTTGTGATAACCAGAGAAAGAGCACACGACGGTCTCGTATCCACAGAGCCATCAGCTCAGAAATGGTCCGGTGGCTTGTGCCGGGTCGTCGCAGCTCGGAGCGCGGCGCGCTGAGCGTCCTTAAAGGGGTCCTTAAAGCTGTACTAACAGACCTCATTCTCTGTGAAGCCTGTAAAATTTTCACCGAAAGCCAGATCAATTTTTCGAATACTTTACAGGTGCCAGTCAATCAATCAATGCAATCAATTTTTTTATATAGCGCCAAATCACAACAAACAGTTGCCCCAAGGCGCTTTATATTGTAAGGCAAGGCCATACAATACAATAATTATGTAAAACCCCAACGGTCAAAACGACCCCCTGTGAGCAAGCACTTGGCTACAGTGGGAAAGAAAAACTCCCTTTTAACAGGAAGAAACCTCCAGCAGAAACCAGGCTCAGGGAGGGCAGTCATTCTGCTGGGACTGGTTGGGGCTGAGGGAGAGAACCAGGAAAAAGACATGCTGTGGAGGGGAGCAGAGAGCGATCACTAATGATTAAATGCCGCAGTGGTGCATACAGAGCAAAAAGAGAAAGAAACAGTGCATCATGGGAACCCCCCAGCAGTCTACGTCTATAGCAGCATAACCTAAGGGATGGTTCAGGGTCACCTGATCCAGCCCTAACTATAAGCTTTAGCAAAAAGGAAAGTTTTTAAGCCTAATCTTAAAGTAGAGAGGGTGTCTGTCTCCCTGATCTGAATTGGGAGCTGGTTCCACAGGAGAGGAGCCTGAAAGCTGAGGCTCTGCCTCCCCTTCTACTCTTACAAACCCTAGGAACTACAAGTAAGCCTGCAGTCTGAGAGCGAAGCGCTCTATTGGGGTGATATGTGTACTACGAGGTCCCTAAGATAAGATGGGACCTGATTATTCAAAACCTTATAAGTAAGAAGCAGAATTTAAATTCTATTCTAGAATTAACAGGAAGCCAATGAAGAGAGGCCAATATGGGTGAGATATGCTCTCTCCTTCTCGTCCCCGTCAGTAACTCTAGCGCAGCATTTTGCATTAACTGAAGGCTTTTTAGGGCAACCTTTCTACGGACAACCTGCTTAATAATGTGAATTACAACAGTCCAGCCTAGAGGAAATAAATGCCCATGAATTAGTTTTTTTCAGCATCACTCTGAGACACGTACCTTTCTGATTTTAGAAGATATTGGGTAACATGCAAAAAACCAGTGCCTTACATATTTGTTTAATATGCGCTTTGAATGCCATATCCTCCTGATCAAAATGACTCCAAGATTTCTCACAGCTATTACTAGAGGTCAGGGTATTGCCTCCAAGAGTAAGGATCTTGGTTAGGACAACCTGTTTCTAAGATTTGTGGGGGCCAACGTCCCACTAACTTCGTTTTACCTGCCCTGAGTTTTAAACCCAGCCCCAGGGAAATTAGAGGTCCATCCATGTCTTTATGTCGTGTAAGACAATCCTGCCAGTTTAGCTAATTGGTGTGTGGTCCTCTGGCTTCATGGATAGATAAAGCTGGGTATCATCTGCGTAACAATGAAAACTTTAAGCAATACCGTCTAATATACTGCCTAAGGGAAGCATGTATAAAGTGAATAAAATTGGTCCTAGCACAGAACCTTGTGGAACTCCATAATTAACTTTAGTCTGTGAGGAAGATTCCCCATTTTACATGACAAATTGTAATCTATTAGACAAATATGATTCAAACCACCGCAGCGCAGTGCCTTTAATACCTATGGCATGCTCTAATCTCTGTAATAAAATTTTATGGTCAACAGTATCAAAAGCAGCACTGAGGTCTAACAGAACAAGCACAGAGATGAGTCCACTGTCCGAGGCCATAAGAAGATCATTTGTAACCTTCACTAATGCTGTTTCTGTACTATGATGAATTCTAAAACCTGACTGAAACTCTTCAAACTCTTCACAGTCTCTAACAGCTTCTGAAAAAATTCTGATGGAAAAAAACCCCAAATTATTCCGCCATTTCCAGACAATGAAAATCCGACAATGGGGCGGGACCACTCCTTCCACAAGGCGTGCTCACAGGCGAATGACATCACTGACAGGCGTGGAAAAACTCACGCATGCGCACATGGGTTCAAGCTTGTCTGACGTGAAAACATATGAATCAAATCCATATAGTTTAAAAAAAATAAAAAAGGTACGATACTTTATGGACAGACCTCATATGCTTGGCCACTGGCCACTAAGGCCTGCCTTCTGGTGTCGAAAGCAGTAGCTCTCTGGTGTTGAAGCTGTATACATTATCTGTGCTGTACTGAACCAGTTATATAGGTTTTCACATAGTATTCTCATTATGTTGTTCAGCATTTGTGATGAAAAAAATACACGAGTCATTCACATGCCATCAAGGACTGAATATAATGATATTGTGATTTTTAAATCCACAGGAGACGTTTTTCAACAGGCCAGTATAAGTAAGATTGACAAATACATGCATTTGTAGGCCTGATTGTGCAGCAGAGGCATTGGGAAAAACTGGTTTTGTTATCAATTTCTTTTGTAGAACAAGCTTCTACAAAGTATGAACAGCAGGCGGCCATGTTGTTTCATGCATATTAGGGATGAAGGAGAGAAGATACAGCTTGCAAATAAGAAACTTTTATTTCTATTTCTAATGCAAGTAAAATTGTGGGAAATTTGACAAAATGAGCAGCTATTTTGTTTTATGCAAATTAGAAGGTGAAAGAGTAAACATACAGCATGCCAAGAGCAATTTTTAAACTCAGCAGGTCAAAATACATAAGAACGAGCCTGTTGTCTGCTTTTAACAGAAAATGCCTGGGGTAGTCTACTTATGTGAAAATAGAACCTAACTAGAGAGAACACACAAACTCCACAAGTCCACAAGTGGGAATCGATCCCATGACTTTCCTGTTGTGAGACAACAGTGCTAACCACTAAGCCACTATGCTGTCCCAAAAACAAAGAAAAAACCCCTATATGGACACGGACCCTAATGAGCTCAGCAGAAGATGAACAGTCCGTGGCTCAGCTTTCTTTGTCAGAACAGCACAAATTGACTTTTTACAAAAAAAAAAGTCTGCGCATGTTAAGAGAAGGGCAGCCTCACCGTGATTTGCTGGTGGTCAGTCTGTGGGCGTGGTCCATGAAGAGCCTTTCACAGAACAGGAGCACCATGCAAAGAGCTAGAAAATACAACAGACAGAAAGAAACAGTCATTTCACAGCTTGCTTCATCAAAACCACTCAGGAGGCACGGACGGCACGAACAAGTGGACAACTATCTTACTTTCCTCACTGGCCTGGAAGAGAAACTTCTCTGTCGTGAAAAGTGGCTTTTTCTCATCCAAGACCAGGTTCCAAAAACCAGCAAACTTTGTTTCTGCAGGTTAAAAAATAAACAAATACAGTAAGATTCCTGCGTTTTTGTCTAATCAGTCTCCATATATGAGACAGTCTCACCCGTCTGTGTGTCCAGCAGGGACAGTTGAGTCAAAAGAGCAGAAGCAGCCACACCTTCTGCAAGAAGAGCATGCTGGGAGTTTTGTGTGGCAGCCTTCTCCACCACCTGGAGAAGCAAATCTATGAAATCTGAAGCTTGAGCCAAAGTGTCGCCTAAAAATCAAGAAAAGTGAAACGACAAGAAGGAAGCTGTACTCATTAAAGGTCCAATCTGCAAAAATTCATTGACAGCACAGAACACCTTCATTTATAGTCTGAAGGTATCTAAAGACAACAGTGGAAAAAACCATGCATTTGGTGGTACAAGCACCAAATCTGGCATGGTGATCCTCATGATACTGCTCAGTATGTCTGGTCAATTGGTCACGTTTATGTTTTATTTGATGTTTATTATGTTGTATTTGGGTTAGTTATATGCCAAATTACAATGACATTTATTACCAGTGTCTCCAAAAACTCCACAAAGAGGTTGAAGCTGCTGAAGAGCATTTAATCATCAGGTTAAATGTTCTCAGAGTCCAGCTCACCTGTCATCTCTGCAAACTCACACTTGCTGTGCCACTTTTAAATAAAACAAAGGCTCTTTAAAGAGCAATTATTATTTGAAAAAGCCATTTCCATTCATATTTTAACATTAAATTAATAAATCATTAAACATGACCATGAAGTCAAAGTTCAACTTGCACAGATACAAGCCCCGCCCCAATTGTGCACTATTGCAAAGTATTCACAATCACTACAACTGTCCTGATTACAACATTAAAAACAATCAATCAATCAATCAATTTTATTTATATAGCGCCAAATCACAACAAACAGTTGCCCCAAGGCGCTTTATATTGTAAGGCAAAAGCCATACAATAATTACAGAAAAACCCCAACTGTCAAAACGACCCCCTGTGAGCAAGCACTTGGCGACAGTGGGAAGGAAAAACTCCCTTTTAACAGGAAGAAACCTCCAGCAGAACCAGGCTCAGGGAGGGGCAGTCTTCTGCTGGGACTGGTTGGGGCTGAGGGGAGAGAATCAGGAAAAAGACATGCTGTGGAAGAGAACAGAGATCAATCACTAATGATTAAATGCAGAGTGGTGCATACAGAGCAAAAAGAGAAAGAAACACTCAGTGCATCATGGGAACCCCCCAGCAGTCTAAGTCTATAGCAGCATAACTAAGGGATGGTTCAAGGTCACCTGATCCAGCCCTAACTATAAGATTTAGCAAAAAGGAAAGTTTTAAGCCTAATCTTAAAAGTAGGGAGGGTGTCTGTCTCCCTGATCTGAATTGGGAGCTGGTTCCACAGGAGAGGAGCCTGAAAGCTGAAGGCTCTGCCTCCCATTCTACTCTTAAAAACCCTAGGAACTACAAGTAAGCCTGCAGTCTGAGAGCGAAGCGCTCTATTGGGGTGATATGGTACTATGAGGTCCCTAAGATAAGATGGGACCTGATTATTCAAAACCTTACAAGTAAGAAGAAGACTTTTAAATTCTATTCTAGAATTAACAGGAAGCCAATGAAGAGAGGCCAATATGGGTGAAATATGCTCTCTCCTTCTAGTCCCCGTCAGTACTCTAGCTGCAGCATTTTGAATTAACTGAAGGCTTTTCAGGGAACTTTTAGGACAACCTGATAAAAGTAAATTACAATAGTCCAGCCTAGAGGAAATAAATGCATGAATTAGTTTTTCAGCATCACTCTGCTACAAGACCTTTCTAATTTTAGAGATATTGCGCAAATGCAAAAAAGCAGTCCTACATATTTGTTTAATATGCGCATTGAATGACATATCCTGATCAAAAATGACTCCAAGATTTCTCACAGTATTACTAGAGGTCAGGGTAATGCCATCCAGAGTAAAGATCTGGTTAGACACCATGTTTCTAAGATTTGTGGGGCCAAGTACAATAACTTCAGTTTTATCTGAGTTTAAAAGCAGGAAATTAGAGGTCATCCATGTCTTTATATCTGTAAGACAATCCTGCAGTTTAGCTAATTGGTGTGTGTCCTCTGGCTTCATGGATAGATAAAGCTGAGTATCATCTGCGTAACAATGAAAATTTAAGCAATGCCGTCTAATAATACTGCCTAAGGGAAGCATGTATAAAGTGAATAAAATTGGTCCTAGCACAGAACCTTGTGGAACTCCATAATTAACCTTTAGTCTGAAGAAGATTCCCCATTTACATGAACAAATTGTAATCTATTAGATAAATATGATTCAAACCACCGCAGCGCAGTGCCTTAATACCTATGCATGCTCTAATCTCTGTAATAAAATTTTATGGTCAACAGCATCAAAAGCAGCACTGAGGTCTAACAGAACAAGCACAGAGATGAGTCCACTGTCTGAGGCCATAAGAAGATCATTTGTAACCTTCACTAATGATGTTTCTGTACTATGATGAATTCTAAAACCTGACTGAAACTCTTCAAATAGACCATTCCTCTGCAGATGATCAGTTAGCTGTTTTACAACTACCCTTTCAAGAATTTTTGAGAGAAAAGGAAGGTTGGAGATTGGCCTATAATTAGCTAAGATAGCTGGGTCAAGTGATGGCTTTTTAAGTAATGGTTTAATTACTGCCACCTTAAAAGCCTGTGGTACATAGCCAACTAATAAAGATAGATTGATCATATTTAAGATCGGAGCATTAATTAATGGTAGGGCTTCCTTGAGCAGCCTGGTAGGAATGGGGTCTAATAGACATGTTGATGGTTTGGAGGAAGTAATTAATGAAAATAACTCAGACAGCACAATCGGAGAGAAAGAGTCTAACCAAATACCAGCATTACTGAAAGCAGCCAAAGATAACGATATGTCTTTGGGATGGTTATGAGTAATTTTTTCTCTAATACTTAAAATTTTTTTAGCAAAGAAAGTCATGAAGTCATTACTACTTAAAGTTAAAGGAATACTCGGCTCAATAGAGCTCTGACTCTTTCTCAGCCTGGCTACAGTGCTGAAAAGAAACCTGGGGTTGTTCTTATTTTCTTCAATTAGTGATGAGTAGTAAGATGTCCTAGCTTTACGGAGGCTTTTTTATAGAGCAACAGACTCTTTTCCAGGCTAAGTGAAGATCTTCTAATTAGTGAGACGCCATTTCCTCTCCAACTTACGGGTTATCTGCTTTAAGCTGCGAGTTTGTGAGTTTATACCACGGAGTCAGGCACTTCTGATTTAAGGCTCCTTTTTCAGAGGAGATACAGCATCCAAAGTTGTGCTCAATGAGGATGTAAAACTACTGACGAGATAATCTATCTCACTCACAGAGTTTAGGTAGCTCCTCTGCACTGTGTTGGTATATGGCATTGGAGAACATAACAAAGAAGGAATCATATCCTTACACCTAGTTACAGCGCTTTCCGAAAGACTTCTACTGTAATGAAACTTATTCCCCACTGCTGGGTAGTCCATTAAAGTGAATGTAAATGTTATTAAGAAATGATCAGACAGAAGGGGTTTTCAGGGAATACTGTTAAGTCTTCAATTTCCATACCATAAGTCAGAACAAGATCTAAAGTATGGTTAAAGTGGTGGGTGGACTCATTTACATTTTGAGCAAAGCCAATCGAGTCTAACAATAGATTAAATGCAGTGTTGAGGCTGTCATTCTCAGCATCTGTGTGGATGTTAAAATCGCCCACTATAATTATCTTATCTGAGCTAAGCACTAAGTCAGACAAAAGGTCTGAAAATTCACAGAGAAACTCACAGTAACAACCAGGTGGACGATAGATAACAACAAATCAAAGTGGTTTTTGGGACTTCCAGTTTGGATGGACAAGACTGAGTCAAGCTTTCAAATGAATTAAAGCTCTGTCTGGGTTTTTGATTAATTAATAAGCTGGAGTGGAAGATTGCTGCTAATCCTCCCCCTCAGCCCGTGCTACGAGCATTCTGACAGTTAGTGTGACTCGGGGGTGTTGACTCATTTAAACTAACATATTCATCCTGCTGTAACCAGGTTTCTGTAAGGCAGAATAAATCAATGTTGATCAATTATTAGTTAGTTTATTATTTTTTTTTTTTGAATTTTTTATGTTTAAACAGATTTTTACGGGTTGGTGGTGGTCTGGGAGCAGGCACCGTCTCTACGGGGATGGGGTATTGGGGGGATGGCAGGGGGAGAGAAGCTGCAGAGAGGAGTGTAAGACTACAACTCTGCTTCCTGATCCCAACCCTGGATAGTCACGGTTTGGAGGGTTTAATAAAATTGGCCAGATTTCTAGAAATGAGAGCTGCTCCATCCAAAGTGGGATGGATGCCGTCTCTCCTAACCAGACCAGGTTTTCCCCAGAAGCTTTGCCAATTATCTATGAAGCCCACCTCATTTTTTGGACACCACTCAGCCAGCCAGCAATTCAAGGAGAACATGCAGCTAAACATGTCACTCCCGGTCCGATTGGGGCCCAGAGAAAACTACAGACAACAATCAGATAGTCAACAAGGACAAAACTGAATGGTGAAATAACTAAATTAAAAAATGATTTAATCATGAGGTTTATGTCACGTCCTGACGAATAACCATAAAGTGTAACTGAAATGTGACTGTAGAAAATATGTAGTGCATCCAGAAAGTACCTCCATGACCAGTAAAAGATCAAGGACCGTGACGTCGCCCGGTATGGCGGAGCCGGGGATCCACCCTGGAGCCAGGCCTGGGGTTGGGGCTCGCGCGCCTGGTGGTTGGGCCTTAGCCCATGGGGCCCGGCCGGGCTCAGCCCGAAAGAGTGACGTGGGCCCGCCCTCCTGCGGGTTCACCACCTGCAGAGGGGGCCATGGGGATCGGGTGCAGAGAGGATTGGGTGGCGGTCGAGGGCGGGTGGCCCGGCGGCCCGGTCCACGCTCACAGCCCCTGGCTGTTGGGACGTGGAATGTTTACCCTCGCTAGGGGGGAAGGAGCCTGAGCTTCTGCGGGAGGTTGAGAGATACCGACTAGAGGTAGTCGGGTTCACCTCCACGCACAGCTTGGGCTCTGGTACCCAACTCCTGGAGAGGGGTTGGACGCTTCATTTTTCTGGCGTCGCCCATAGGGAGAGGCGGAGAGCTGGGGTTGCATTGCTTACTGCTCCCCAGCTCAGTCACCAAGTGTTGGACTTCACTCCGGTGAACGAGAGGGTCGCGTCCCTACGCCTTCAGGTTGGGGACAGGTCTCTCACCGTTGTCTCGGCCTACGGGCCGAGCAGCAGTGCAGAGTACCCGACCTTCCTGGAGTCCCTGGGAGGGGTACTAGATAGCGCTCCGACTGGGGACTCCATTGTTCTCCTGGGGGATTTCAACACCCACGTGGGCGGCAACAATGAGCCCTGGAGGGGGGTGATTGGGAAGCACGGCCTCCCCGATCTGAACCTGAGTGGTGTTCAGTTGTTGGACTTCTGTGCTAGTCACAGTTTGTCCATCACGAACACCATGTTCGAGCACAAGGGTGTCCATAAGTGCACGTGGCACCAGGACACCCTGAGCCGGAGGTCGATGATCGACTTTGTAGTCGTATCATCTGACCTTCGGCCACGTGTCTCGGACACTCGAGTGAAGAGAGGGGCAGAGCTGTCGACTGATCACCACCTGGTGGTGAGTTGGATCCGCTGGGAGGGTAGGAAGCCGGTAAGACCTGGAGGGCCCAAACGTATCGTGAGGGTCTGCTGGGAACGACTGGTGGAACCCTCTGTCAGTGAGGTCTTCAACTCCCACCTCCGGAAGAGCTTCTCCCAGATCCCCGGGGAGGTTGGAGACATGGAGTCCGAGTGGACCATGTTCTCCACCTCCATTGTCGATGCGGCTGCTCGTAGCTGTGGTCGCAAGGTCTCTGGTGCCTGTCGCGGCGGCAATCCCCGAACCCGGTGGTGGACACCGGAAGTAAGGGATGCCATCAAGCTGAAGAAGGAGTCCTACTTATCTTTGTTGGTAGGTGGGACCCCAGAGGCAGCTGACAGGTACCGGCAGGCCAAGCGTGCCGCAGCCCATGCGGTCGCAGAGGCAAAAACTCGGGTCGGGGAGGCTATGGAGGAGGACTATCAGTCGGCCTCGAAGAGATTCTGGCAAACCGTTCGACGCCTCAGGAGGCGGAAGCAGCTCTCCACCAGCACTGTTTACGGTGCGGGTGGGGAGATGTTGACCCTGACTGGGGATGTTGTCGGGCGGTGGAAGGAGTACTTCGAGGATCTCCTCAATCCCATCGTCACGTCTTCCGAAGAGGAAGCAGAGACTGGGGACTCGGAGGCGGACTCATCCATTACCCAGGCCGAAGTCACAGAGGTGGTTAGAAAGCTCTTTGGTGGCAAGGCTCCTGGGGTGGATGAAATCCGTCCTGAGTACCTTAAGTCTCTGGATGTTGTGGGGCTGTCTTGGCTGACACACCTCTGCAACATCGCGTGGCGATCGGGGACAGTGCCTCTGGATTGGCAGACCGGGGTAGTGGTCCCTCTGTTTAAGAAGGGGGACCGGAGGGTGTGTTCCAACTATAGGGAGATCACACTCCTCAGCCTCCCCGGTAAGGTCTATTCCAGAGTACTGGAGAGGAGAATTCAACCGATGGTCGAACCTCAGATTCAGGAGGAGCAGTGTGGTTTTCGTCCTGGTCGTGGCACACTGGACCAGCTCTACACGCTCCATCGGGTGCTCGAGGGTTCATGGGAGTTTGCCCAACCAGTCCACATGTGTTTTGTGGATCTGGAGAAGGCATTCGACCGTGTCCCTCGGGGCACCCTGTGGGGAGTGCTCCGGGAGTACGGGATCCGGGGTCCTTTGCTAAGGGCTATCCGGTCCCTGTACGACCGCAGCAGGAGCTTGGTTCGCATTGCCGGTAGTAAGTCAAACCTGTTTCCAGTGCACGTTGGCCTCCGCCAGGGCTGCCCTTTGTCACTGGTTCTGTTCATTATTTTTATGGACAGAATTTCTAGGCGCAGCCAGGGTGTAGAGGGGGTCTGGTTTGGGAACCACAGAATCTCGTCTCTGCTGTTTGCGGACGATGTGGTTCTGTTGGCTTCGTCAAATCAGGACCTTCAGCGTGCACTGGGGCGGTTTCCAGCCGAGTGTGAAGCGTCTGGGATGAAAATCAGCACCTCCAAATCCGAGGCCATGGTTCTCGACCAGAAAAAGGTGCTTTGCCCTCTTCAGGTCGGTGGAGTGTCCTTGCCTCAAGTGGAGGAGTTTAAGTATCTCGGGGTCTTGTTCACGAGTGAGGGACGGATGGAGCATGAGATCGATAGACGGATCGGTGCAGCATCTGCAGTGATGCGGTCGCTGTATTGGACCGTCGTGGTGAAGAGAGAGCTGAGTAGGGGGACAAAGCTCTCGATTTACATTCCGATCCTCACCTATGGTCATGAGATTTGGCTCATGACCGAAAGAACGAGATCGTGAGTACAAGCGGCCGAGATGAGTTTCCTCCGCAGGGTGGCTGGGCGCTCCCTTAGAGATAGGGTGAGGAGCTCGGTCACTCGGGAGGAGCTCGGAGTCGAGCCGCTGCTCCTCCACGTCGAAAGGAGTCAGTTGAGGTGGCTCAGGCATCTTTCCCGGATGCCCCCTCGACACCTCGCTGGAGAGGTGTTCCGGGCACGTCCCACTGGGAGGCGGCCCCGGGGAAGACCCAGGACACGCTGGAGGGACTACATCTCTCGGCTAGCTTGGGAACGCCTTGGGGTTCCCCCGGAGGAGCTGGAGGAGGTGTGTGTGGATCGGGAGGGCTGGGCGGCTTTGCTTGAGCTGCTGCCCCCGCGACCCGACTCCGGATAAAGCGGAAGAAAATGGATGGATGGATGGATGGATCCAGAAAGTATTCACAGCGCTTCACTTTTTCCACATTTTATGTTACAGCCTTATTCCAATATGGATGAAATTCATTTTTTTCCTCAAAATTCTACACACAAAAACCCATAATGACAATGCGAAAAAAAGTTTTGTTTTTTATTTTAGCAAATTTATTAAAAATAAAAAACTAAGAAATCACAAGTACATAAATATTCTCCGCCTTTGCCATGAAGCTCAAAATTGAGCTTGGGTGCATCCTGTTTCCACTGATCAGCTTTGGAATGTTTCTACAGCTTAAATGGAGTCCACCTGGGTAAATTCAGTTGATTGGACATGATCTGAGAAGACACACACCTGTCTACATATAAGGTCCCACAGTTGACAGTCAGAGCACAAACCAAGCATGAAGTCAAAGGAATTGTCTGTAGACCCCCGAGACAGGATTGTCTTGAGGCACAAATCCTGGGAAGGGTACTAAAACATTTCTGCTGCTTTGAAGGTCCCAATGAACACAATGACTTCCATCGTCCATAAATGGAAGAAGTTCAGATCCACCAGGACTCAACCTAAAGCTGTCAGCCCGTCTAAACTGAGCGATCTGGGAAGAACCCTGATTGCTCAGTTTAGAGTTCAATAGTGACAGTTCAATTTTCAGCAGGACAATGACACTAACCACACAGCCAAGATATCAAAGGAGTGGCTTCAGGACAACTCTGTGATGGTCCTTCAAGTGGTCTAGCCAGAGCCCAGACCTGAATCCAACTGAACATCTCTGGAAAGATCTCAAAAATGCTGTGCACCACTCCCTGTGGGGTCAGGGAGCAGTGCTCCCAGATGTTCTGTGGTTTTAGGCAAAATTAGACCCATTTAAGCCTTATTTTAGCAACCAAGCAGGCACTTGAAAAAAGTCAGGAAAACCTGTTTTCCAGAGCTGTGGCATTTTAGCCAGCTCAACTGCGCACACTTGATTCAGTGGGCTCAGACAAAATCAGTCTAAACCAATTTTGTTTCAAAATCAACATGGTTCAAAATGCATTACTTTAGCCTTAAATATTACAAATAGTAAGTCAATAATAAGAACAACATTGGTAATATATTATTCAATAATATTGTACTGTATCCGCATGTAGGAATGTCCAGGGTCAACTGTCAGCCCACCCTATGTTGAAGAAAGTTGGTTAAACGATTACCCAAAATTAATTTTTTTTTTATAAATAAAATTTTTTAAATGTCCACCTAACATAATTTAATTTTGTGACCCCCAGCACATCAAAAAAGAAAAAATAAATGGTTTTCACAGTGTTTTTCTCCTTGCTACCACATCTTACCTGTGATGTTATTTGTGTGTACGGACGGGTACTGATGAAATTATCGATTCCATTTATTGATTCCCTTATCAATACCTCCTGTGAATTTTCTGTGTACTAAAAGTAGGCTTTACAGGTTTTCTATGTCAACAACATTTTACTGAGTCTTAACGTAAATAAATATGAAAGTGGTCACTGGATCCTTGATCTCTGGACGTAAACAGAAATAAAAATCTGTAGTTTTTGTCAAAAGCATTTCTTTCAGACACTGACAAAAATGTAACTCCACACCTCTGAGCTGAGCTCTTGCAAACGGCTGCGCTGCAAGTCAAGATCAATGTAATTCATAAAGAGCAGAGGACGTCCCATTTTGGAAGGAAAAAAATGTTTTAGTCTGTTGTAGTTTGTTGTGTGTATTACAACGTTTGGAAAGAGGTGTCATTTGATTTAAAATGGTGGTTCACTTTGAAGTTATTAATTCTGACCAGACTCTAACTTGACTCAGCACAGAGCGACGCAGCGTTTGGAGCTGTGCGAATGGAACGGAGGACGATTCTCATTTCTTCCTCGCAGCAAGACATGAGTCCCAGTTAGTGACTTTAATCCACACAAAAGTGACTCATGATTGACATTTTTAAACGGCCTTTGAGAGGGGTTTAAGAAGCGGACTTGCTGCTTCTGAAGAGCAGGGAAGCAGAGAACCAACGAAGCAGCGGGTCAGAGCACTACTTCATTGCTTCAAGCAGAGCCACGCTGCAGAAGAGGTTGATTGCAGACCCGCTGCAGAGAAAAAATATCTTCAGAAAGGTAGAGTTTCTTGCTTTTACCACATATTACATAGTGCCGGTTTTATAATATAGTTCAATAGAGTTTGGGGTGTAACAATGTTGCTCAGTATTTGTAGTTTAGTAGCCCCAGTGTGACACACCTCTGAATGCCCCCAGCATGGCCTGAAGGTAGGCGTGTCGAACCAGAGAGGTGGAGGTCTTCAGGGTGAAAGCTTTCTTCAACCAGTCCAGCAGGGCAGCAGGAACTTCAGCGGTGAGACGACTGGTCCATTGCGATAGGATGGACACTGCATGCACCAAGGTTCCCTCGTGAACTAAAACACAGGCAAAATCCAAATGCTGGGTGTAATAATGACACCACAAAAAGAACAACGTCCGGGTTCCACCCTAAATGGAACCAGGACAGAGCACAGAACAGTGGAGTTATACTCAAAGTGCAGCAGAGTAGAGACTGCTACACTGGACACAAGCACCAAGAACTCAAAATTGTGTGCATAGTTCCATGTACTTGCGTCGCGCGTGTGTGTATTTATATATACAGTTGTGCTCAAAAGTTTGATATGATAACACAAAACTTTTTTTTCCCCACTCATAATTAGTGACTGGGTGAAGCCATTTATTGTCACCCAACTGTGTTTACTCTTTTTAAACCATAATAACAACAGAAACTACCAAAAAGACCCTGATCAAAAGTTTACATACCTCTGTTCTTAGTACCGTGTGTTGCCCCCTTTAACATTTATGACAGCTTGGAGTCTTTTGTGGTCGTTGTGGTAAAGATGCCACTGAATATGTCTTGGACTTTATTCACAAAGAAATACAAACAGCACTCTATGATAAATCTGCTTGGAGTAGACAGTTCTCAAAAACAGAGACTATGCAAGAAGGAGAAGAGGAGAAGAAGCCACCGAGACACCCAGACAACCCAGAAGTTACAGGCTTCTGTGGCTGTGATTGGAGATATTGTGCACGTGCAAATTCTGCATTTTGTGTCACCACTCTTAGCTTCAGAGTGGAGTAGAGCGGAGAAGGATATTCTTTCAACAAAACACATCAAATCTAGGCTTGCATCTAGGGGTACCTTCTGGCAATTTGGAGCTAAACATTCAGGTTTTCTTTTTAAGAAAATCCTCCTCTATACCACTTTATCATGAAGCTGTGTAACTGGTGTGAACCACCTCAGCTGGCTCAGCGGGTCTACTCAGAGTCCCTCCTGGACATTCAAGCTTCTCACCCTGTCCCTGACTGTAAGCCCGGACACTCTCCCTGAATCAACACCTTATCGTGGTGGAGGGGTTTGTGAACTCAATTGATCCTGGGAGCTGTGCTTTCTGAAGCATCAGCTCCCAGGATAAAATAATAAAAGAATCAAATGAGTAATACCTTCTGCTGTAAATAAGGGATGAACATCACAGTGACTGCCGAGTTGAGTGTTTGGCTGGATGTTCCTGACACAACGTGATGGCTGCAGGCAGCAATCCCTACAGGGAGAAGCAGTAAATTATCTGATTAATTAATTAAAAACAACAGTGGGACAGGGTTTTGACCAATTCTATCTCAATGACTAGGAGATTCATCTGGACTTACCTGACAACACACTCATCTTTTGGGCAACAGTAGTGAGCTTTCCCTCAGATCCTAGAACCAAATAGAACCCATGTTATAGCATTTATAGCACACAAGGTTTAGATAAAATTCAAGCTAAAGAGCACTCTGTATGTATTTACCTCCATGATGTTGAAAGGTGTGTGACAATGTCCTGCACCGCGGTGGGATCACTGCACTGTCTGGCCAGGTTCTGCATGCTTGTCCTGCCTGCTCCATCAGGTGGACATTGTAGCCTTCAGCTGACCTGGAACAAACAAACAAACAAACAACAAACAAAAAAACAAGTGGCTCAGTACACAGCTGCACCATTACATAATTACACTGCAGTCCTAAGTGACTACATGATCTAAACTTCATGTTTTCCGACACATTTAATATTTTAGTTTACTCAGTGGCCAGAAGAATTTTACTGCAGCCTTTTCCGTTTGTCCCTTACACGCCCTCCACACAGCTGTTTGGCTCACAACAGATGAGGGGCAAACTAAATATTGGACTGAGGAAATCTTCAGTCCTGAGTAAGAGGCTGAACACCAAATGTAAAATTAGGCATCAGGTTAAAAAAAATGCTGAGACATCTCTTTTATAATCCTTCAATTATTAATAAATAAAAGCACTCCCAGTGGTTCTTCACAGCGTCCTTGGCAGTGAAATTATTGGATGGTAGAATTCCTGTGCTATTAGCAAGACCTTCAAGGTCCTCCATTTTCATACTTGAGCGAGATCTTAACCTGATACACCTTACCTGTACGTTAGGTGACCCAAGACCTCTCCATTCCAAAGCAATCGCACAAACAAGAAAATCTGGCTTGTGACTTTCACCAAGAAACCAGCACACAGAAAACACAGTACACAAAGGTGATTTATTTAAATCTCAGCATTTTATCTATATTATAATAGCCAAGTGGCCTCTGTGTGCGTGTGTTGTTGGTGTTCTTGATTTACTTAAAAACAATGATCCCTGTCACAAGCAAACCTATGCAAGGTGAGTCTGAAGTCAACATTAAGGAAAAATTCCATTCATATGATTAATAACCACCTTTGCATGAACTTAAGTTAGTCCATGCATGTGCATAGCTTATGTACAGCTAGCTACATGTTAGTTACTGTGCTTTGTTTATTCAGTGATAGACATTGTTTATAATGTAGCAATGTATGTGCATGGATGTTGGATGGATTTCAGAATGGCTATCGTATAGACTGTCATATATTTCCTGTACATTTTCATGTACATTTTGATTAAGCTGAAAACTGAAGATTACCAATAAAGAGGGCACTTGTTTTCCCATCAGTCCTCTTGTTAGATGTTGGTTCCAGGTTTAATTTGAAGTTCCAATAAGACCTTTCATTTGAGACCAACAAAACAAAAATCAAAAAATGCCCACATGTCCAAAAGGGGGCGCCAAAGGAACATATTTGGTAAAAATAGCCGGACAACGGGTTAATTTTGGGCAAAATCTGAGGACATTGTGGTGTTGTTCTTTGCATCTCAAGGAAACCTAACATTAGTACTACCAACATGCCAAACAGCATTTTTTACATGACAAGGTAAATATGGTTAAATGCACATCAAAGTCACCACACTTTCGGAATTCTTTTTTTTTTTCAAATTCTATTTTTTGGTCATTAATGGTGTGGCCCCCCAGGGGGTTAATTTCTTCAACTGTACATTTTACATAAACTTTAAGACAGAATAAACAAATTCTGAAAATATCAAGTTAATATCTTTTCTAGTTTTTGATTTATGGCCAAGTAAACATGGTCACAAACGGAACACAGAGGGTTAACACGGCCACGCCCCCTTTTTAAAACCTCCATAGAATCTAAACAAAACAAGGATATTGAGCTGCCGCCAAGACCATTCTCTTCTCTCTCAACACTGGCTACAAATATATATCAAAACCAGGCAATTCTAAAACATGAAACTGGGACCTTTGGTGAATTCATATGGAATGACCCTAAGGTGAATAAAAGCGATGACAAGGGACATCCTTGACGACACCCTCTTTCAACTGAAATTTGGTCTAATAAGTTCTTATTCCTTAAAATTTTAGCAGTAGGGTTACTATACAATAATTGAATCCATCATATAAAGTTATTTTTATATCCAAATCTTTCCAGAACATTCAAAAGATAGGGCCACTCCACCCTGTCAAAGTCCTTTTCAGACTGTAAAGACAGGAGGGTCATCTGATGTGACCCTATCATGTTGAGGACTCTCCTAACATTATTAAACCCCTGGTGAACTCATTTGATTCCTATGTAGTATTACACCAGGCAGTGTATCCTGTAACCTTCTTGCTAATACTTTGGATAAAGTTTGAGGTCTCCATTTAATAAACTTATTGGTCTCTTATTACCGCACCTATTACTATGTTTTCCTGGTATCTCCAGATATCTAGTTAACTCTTTAATAAAGTGGTGAAAAGTCACTCTACTTTTGCTGTGAGTGTGGTCAGTTCCCGTAGACCGAAGCTAATGTTTTTGTTAACAGATTAGCTTTTCAGCTAATTTTGAAAACCATCAGCGGACCACTTAGCTTCCGCTAAATTTATCTCAGCTAACTTTCAGTCCGCTAACTTTTTGCTAGCATAGTGAATAAAACTCAACAGTCAAAATCATACATTTTAGTACTTACCTGTTGCATGCTTTGCAATAGTTAGACGGCTGTAAAGTAAATGCTTTTTAATGAAAGTAAATGTTTTTCTCTTCTCCTTTAGGGCAACAGCAGCCAGCCCGCTCCTCTCTCTTCTGCTGGGGGAGGAATGAGCTCACAGCTGTCTACTACAGAAGATAGAAGCTCTGGCTCGTGATCGCTTTCGATTTTACTCAGAAGCCTCGGCAGTGCTTAAACTCAAAACTGGATTATTCAGTAGCCGACAGTACTAAAAGTTAGCAGTTAGCTGTATCTTCCGCAAATTTTTTTTGTGGTTTATCGGTTTAGCGTTATAAAAAGTTAACTTTTCAGTTAGCTGATTAACAGTTATCAAAGCAAACTTTTTGTTTAGCTGTGCCCACCACTGCCTGTCTCTAAGTGGATCTAATGTACAGTTCCAGTCCCCTGCAACTGTATATTCTCCTGGGAAGGATGCAAGCATGAGAAATAAATTTGTATAGAATTCTGTCTCATCTACATTAGGGCCCTGTCCCACTGGCGTTTAGGAGGATTTGCGGATGGAATGCGCACAAAAGTGGCCCACATCCGCCAAACAACTGCAATAACCGTGTAACATTCCTGTATGAGTCGGCCGCCATCCGAACACGTCCGTGATCATCCGCAGAGGCAAGCATGTCTGCAGCCAGGATTTTTGAGCCGCTCAAAAATCCTGGCTGCAGACATGCTGCTGGTTACTGCTGCGGATGAGATCTGCATCACTGCCTGAACACATACTGAAGACATACGCAGGACATACACAACCAACATGCTGCATATCCCCTGTCATCCGCTGATATCCGCAACCGACGGGTTGGCGAGGCTTGGCGGCGGACTGGGACAGCGTGCAAAACAGATATGACACATGCCCCGCACGGCCACATCACGGTCGCAAATGGTATGTCGCACATGCAGACAGAATTGGCACGGATGGAGCGAGTGCATCACGGCCGCTGTGCCCCTCATGGAGGCACCTCCGTGGTCGCCTTCGCTTCTGTTCCCTGTTATATCTGCTTTTCTTCCTCATGTATTCGCTGATCCACCCCGGGACATTTGTCATTTCCGCCCACCTTTGTTGCGGACGCTCAGCTTTTGTCTCCTCATTTCATGTGCAAATCCTCCTATACGCCAGTGGGTTGTTGACAGCAGTGAACCCTGAACAATCAAGTAGCTACCAAACCTATCCTTATATGAATCATCACTCCCCTGACTTGCCAAGTAAAAGACGCTGCATAAATGCTTCCATGCCATCTCATACCAATTTTTGTGTTGTCCTCTGACTGGGCCGAGTCTCTTCTAGAAATACAACATTTGAATGGGAGTCTTTTAGTTTATTCATTACTTGTTTCATTTTCTTTGTTTTACGTAATCCTCTGCAATTCCAGGAGGTAAATTTAAGTTCTATCTTCTGTGGCATTTAAGATGGATCAAAGGTCCTTTAACATAAATAAAACCACTGAGAGTATTAACACATTTAAACATTAGAACATACATTGAACACAGCGAAACATATTGAACAAACAACACCATTTACCCAATTTAATGGGAACCCCCCCCCCCCCCCCCGACTTATTGCTTACGGCTACGACTGACAGATCTCCGAATCAGTCCACCAAGCTCTAAAGTCATTATGAAATACAATAAAATAAATAACTTATTCACTTCTCCTGCTCCACATTACTTATCCACATAAACACACTTGAATAAAATTATACTACTGTGCACATCTCATATTATGCAACATCAGCAAGTAAAAGGAAAATCACTTGGGGGAAAAAAGGTCTCTTTCTTTTCTTAATAAAAAGAAAGTAATAAATTGAGGGCACTACTTCAGTCTCACATTATATGCTTGTTGTATAAAGATGTGTTCCCTGAACTTAATTTAACATAAAAGTGCAAACTTATGGTGCCCATGATCAAAATGTCATCTCACCCTTGATCCCAGTCCACAAATAAAATTCACTGAAGTGTATATGAATATGTCCATACACACATCAGTACCAGCATTCAGTATTTATTCATCCAGCTTCGTCCTTTATCATGTTTTTGAAGACTTGCACCTCAGTCAGACTGCTGAACGTGTGTGTTTTTTCCCTGTACGTTACCACTAGTTTAGCTGGAGGGATGAAACCGTGTCTGAGTCCCAGGCTCCTAAGCTGCTGGCACATTGACTTGTACTGCCTCAGTTGTTTGTGAACGTCAGTTGCGAGGTTGTTATAGAATTGCACATGTTTTTTGTAAAGGATGACCTTTTTAGCTATTGCTGCCTTAATCACAGCCATTTCATGCTTTTAGTTCACAAACCTCATAATCAAAGTTCTTGAATGGTGCATCATTGCCTCTCCTCGGCCCGACCCGGTGTGTTCTCTCTCTCACTAGCGGACTCCGCAGGGCGACATGTCCAACACCTCTGCTATCCAAGCTTCCAAAAAAGAACAGGGGTCCTCTTCAGCGCCTTCGGGGAAGCCCACCAGCCTCAGGTTGTTCAGTCGTGACCTGGTCTCCAAGTCGATTGTTTTCTCCTCTAGTACTTTATTTCTTTCTGTCAGTGTGAGCCGTCCCCCATAATTCAGCGTGCTCGTCCTCTCCTCCACAGTTGACACTCTTATCTCTGCTTGAGCTATCCATTCAGTACAGTTCGCCGGGTCTTTCTTAGTTTCCTCAACGGCAGCCAGGATCCCGTGCAGTCTCGTCGAAAACCCAGACTTTAAGCTGCTTATCGCTATCAGAATTTCTTCTTTAGCCCCCGGTGAGTTCATTGCTATTTTCCCCAGAGGGTCAGAATTGCCACTTGCTTGGAGGCCAGCACAAGCGTCTCTGCAAACTTTATGCTTCATGCTATGTGCCCCAAAACGCAAGGCTTAGACCACCTACAAGAGGAAGTTGGAGGAGCAGCTCCAACACCAGAACATCCGGGGGGTATGGAGCATCTTGAAGACCATCTCTGGGTTCAAACACCCTCCCAAACAGGCAGAAGGTGAAAATCAATGGGCAAACGACCTCAACAAGCACTTCCTGAGGTTTGACACAACCCCTCCTCCTCCTCCCCCTGCTCTGTCTTCTGTGCCTCTGCCCAGTATCCCCCTCCCCCTCCTTACACTTCCGCTCACACCGCCGCCACAGACTGCTACATTCCCAATACACATCCTGGCACCAGCCATCCTGTACGGTGTGGTCTGCTGGAGCAGCAGCATCACAGAGAGGGACAGGAAAAGACTGGATAAGATCATCAGGAAATCCTGCTCTGTCCTCTGGACTCTGTGCAGGAGGTGGGTGACAGGAGGGTCCTGGCTAAACTTAAATCTATGCTGGACCACGAGTGTCACCCCCTGCAGGACGTTCTGTCTGCTCTGGAGAGCAGTTTCAGTGACAGACTCATCCACCCTCGCTGTGTGAGGGAGAGATTCCGCAGATCGTTTCTCCCGGCTGCTGTAAGACTGTACAATGAACAATGCTAGTACTGTGGTAACCATAGCAACCAGGACAATCATGTCATTACCTGCTGTATTTATTAGGTGCAATAATTTAACTTATGGTGCAAACTCAAGTCACTTTACCTTCTAACCTGTCCATATTGTAAATATCAGAGTAACTTATAGTACATTTCACGCTGAAGTCACTTTATCTGATCACTTTTACATCCCGACAGTGTATATCATCCCGGCAGTGCAGCACTGAACTGAACAATGGTAGCCTTAGCGTTACCCGGCACTCAGTGCTTTTTTTAATTCTTGTTTTTTAAGAGATACTTGTTTGTTTTATTGCATGCCCTTCTGTCTATTCCTACTGTTCTATGCTGCGATGTGACACTGAAATTTCCCCCATTGAGGGATCAATCAATCAATCAATCAACTTTTTTCTTATATAGCGCCAAATCACAACAAACAGTTGCCCCAAGGCGCTCAGGGATGAATAAAGGCTTTTCTTATCTTATCTTAAAACCAGTCAGCTTCACCTGCGTCTGTGTTTTCCTGGTTTCTTCGTTCAGATTTGCTTGTTTTGGCATCATCACTTATATTGAAAGTTTGCTGCACTCTGAGGGGAAGTTACAGTGTTATACAGTAGTGTTCAGAATAATAGTAGTGCTATGTGACTAAAAAGATTAATCCGGGTTTTGAGTATATTTCTTATTGTTACTTGGGAAACAAGGTACCACTAGATTCAGTAGATTCTCACAAATCCAACAAGACCAAGCATTCATGATATGCACACTCTTAAGGCTATGAAATTGGGCTATTAGTAAAAAAAAAAAATAAGTAGAAAAGGGGGTGTTCACAATAATAGTAGCATCTGCTGTTGACGCTACAAACTCAAAACTATTATGTTCAAACTGCTTTTTAGCAATCCTGCAAATCACTAAACTAGTAGTTAGTTGTATAACCACAGTTTTTCATGATTTCTTCACATCTGCGAGGCATTAATTTTGTTGGTTTGGAACCAACAACCGACCACTGCGGGCCTCCACCAGTTTCCTCTGGCTTCGCCCTGCCCAGGCATATTTTGCTGGTTTACTAGTGTGCTTGGAGTCATTGTCTTGTTGAAACACCCATTTCATGGGCATGTCCTCTTCAGCATAAGGCAACATGACCTCTTCAAGTATTTTGACATATCCAAACTGTTCCATGATACCTGGTATGCGATATATAGGCCCAACACCATAGTAGGAGAAACATGCCCATATCATGATGCTTGCACCACCATGCTTCACTGTCTTCACTGTGAACTGTGGCTTGAATTCAGAGTTTAGGGATTGTCTCACAAAACTGTCTGCGGCCCTTGGACCCAAAAAGAACAATTTTACTCTCATCAGTCCACAAAATATTCCTCCATTTCTCTTTAGGCCAGTTGATGTGTTCTTGGGCAAATTGTAACCTCTTCTGCACATGTCTTTTATTTAACAGAGGGACTTTGCGGGTGATTCTTGCAAATAAATTAGCTTCACACAGTGAGTTTTCTAACTGTCATAGCACTTACAGGTAACTCCAGACTGTCTTTGTTCATCCTGGAGCTGATCAATCCATTTTGATGGTTGTTTTCCATTTTGTTCCACACGTCTCTGGTTTTTTGTTCATTTTAAAGCATTGGAGATCATTGTAGATGAACAGCCTATAATTTTTTGCATCTGCGTATAAGTTTTCCCCTCTCCAATCAACTTTTTAATCAAACTACGCTGTTCTTCTGAACAATGTCTTGAATGTCCCATTTTTCTCAGGCTTTCAAAGAGAAAAGCATGTTCAACAGGTGCTGGCTTCATCCTTAAATAGGGGACACCTGATATACACCTGTTTGTTCCACAAAATTGACAAACTCACTGACTGAATGCCACACTACTATTACTGTGAACACCCCCTTTTCTACTTTTTTTTTTTTACTAATAGCCCAATTTCATAGCCTTAAGAGTGTGCATATCATGAATGCTTGGTCTTGTTGGATTTGTGAGAATCTACTGAATCTACTGGTACCTTGTTTCCCATGAAACAATAAGAAATATACTCAAAACCTGGATTAATCTTTTTAGTCACATAGCACTGCCATTATTCTGAACACTATATGTATATCAGGATTTACCCAGGATTTCAGCGGAGCGGAGAAAAGCGTAACTAACTAGCATGCAGCCATAACCAGACCTTCACACAGTTGACATTTACTGTTTGCATGCTTATGTATTTTGTTGATAGGACTAATAGTTTCGGAGAAGCTAACATTGCTAATTACATTTTGGACTCACACGTCTTTCCAGCAAGGGGCAGTAAATCATCTTTATATTAGACGTGTGTGTAAATACGTAATTGTAAATACATTAAAAATACATGGATGGCACAAGAAAGTGAAAATACTATATAAATAAATACAATTTTCATTGCTGTGGTGACCCCGACATGTTTATCATTTAAAAAATTAATTAGAAAACAGTGTGAATCCCCCCGGACTGGGGATGTTTCGGGCGGTGGAAGGAATACTTCAAGGCTCTCCTCAATCCCATCGTCACGTCTTCCGAAGAGGAAGCAAAGACTGGGGACTCAGAGGCGGACTCATCCATTACCCAGGCCGAAGTCACCGAGGTGGTCAGAAAGCTCCTCGGCTGCTGGGGTGGATGAAATCTGTCCTGAGTACCTTAAGTCTCTGGATGTTGTGGGATTGTCTTGGTTGACACGCCTCTGTAACATCGCGTGGCAGTCAGGGACAGTGCCTCTGGAATGGCAGACCGGGGTGGTGGTCCCTCTGTTTAAGAAGGGGGACCGGAGGGTGTGTTCCAACTATAGGGGGATCACACTCCTCAGCCTCCCCGGTAAGGTCTATTCAGAGTACTGAAGAGGAAAATTCGACCGATAGTCGAACCTCGGATTCAGGAGGAGCAGTGTGGTTTTCGTCCTGGCCGCGGCACACTGGACCAGCTCTACACCCTCCATTGGGTGCTCGAGGGTTCATGGAGTTTGCCCAACCAGTCCACATGTGCTTTGTGGATCTGGAGAAGGCGTTCGACCGTGTCCCTCAGGGCACCCTGTGGGGGGTGCTCCGGAAGTATGGGGTCGGGGGTCCTTTGCAAAGGGCTATCCGGTCCCTGTCCAACCGCAGCGGGAGCTTGGTTCGCATTGCCGGTAGTAAGTCAAACCTGTTTCCAGTGCACGTTGGCCTCTGCCAGGGATGCCCTTTGTCACCGGTTCTGTTCATTACCTTTATGGACAGAATTTCTAGGCGCAGCCAGGGTGTAGAGGGGGTCCGGTTTGGTGACCACAGAATCTCATCTCTGCTGTTTGCGGACAATGTAGTTCTGTTGGCTTCGTCAAATCAGGACCTTCAGCGTGCACTGGGGCGGTTTGCAGCCGAGTGTGAAGCGTCCAGGATGAAAATCAGCACCTCCAAATCCGAGGCCATGGTTCTCGACCGGAAAAAGGTGTCTTGCCCTCTTCAGGTTGGTGGAGTGTCCTTGCCTCAAGTGGAGCAGTTTAAGTATTATTAAATCGGTGTGTAACTTTGCAAAAACAATGTCGGACTCTGTAGTTTTCTCTGGGCCCCTCCCCAATCGGACCGGGAGTGACATGTTTAGCCGCATGTTCTCCTTGAATTGCTGGCTGTCTGAGTGGTGTCCAAAAAATGAGGTGGGCTTCATAGATAATTGGCAAAGCTTCTGGGGAAAACCTGGTCTTGTTAGGAGAGACGGCATCCATCCCACTTTGGATGGAGCAGCTCTCATTTCTAGAAATCTGGCCAATTTTCTTAAATCCTCCAACCGTGACTATCCAGGGTTGGGACCAGGAAGCAGAGTTGTAGTCTTACACACCTCTCTGCAGCTTCTCTCCCCCTGCCATCCCCTCATTACCCCATCCCCGTAGAGACGGTGTCTGCTCCCAGACTACCAATAACCAGCAAAAATCTATTTAAGCATAAAAATTCAAAAAGAAAAAATAATATAGCACCTTCAACTGCACCACAGACTAAAAACAGTTAAATGTGGTCTATTAAACATTAGGTCTCTCTCTTCTAAGTCCCTGTTGGTAAATGATATAATAATTGATCAACATATTGATTTATTCTGCCTTACAGAAACCTGGTTACAGCAGGATGAATATGTTAGTTTAAATGAGTCAACACCCCCGAGTCACACTAACTGTCAGAATGCTCGTGCACGGGCCGGGGCGGAGGATTAGCAGCAATCTTCCATTCCAGCTTATTAATTAATCAAAAACCCAGACAGAGCTTTAATTCATTTGAAAGCTTGACTCTTAGTCTTGTCCATCCAAATTGGAAGTCCCAAAAAACCAGTTTTATTTGTTATTATCTATCGTCCACCTGGTCGTTACTGTGAGTTCTCTGTGAATTTTCAGACCTTTTGTCTGACTTAGTGCTTAGCTCAGATAAGATAATTATAGTGGGCGATTTTAACATCCACACAGATGCTGAGAATGACAGCCTCAACACTGCATTTAATCTATTATTAGACTCTATCGGCTTTGCTCAAAAAGTAAATGAGTCCACCCACCACTTTAATCATATCTTAGATCTTGTTCTGACTTATGGTATGGAAATAGAAGACTTAACAGTATTCCCTGAAAACTCCCTTCTGTCTGATCATTTCTTAATAACATTTACATTTACTCTGATGGACTACCCAGCAGTGGGGAATAAGTTTCATTACACTAGAAGTCTTTCAGAAAGCGCTGTAACTAGGTTTAAGGATATGATTCCTTCTTTATGTTCTCTAATGCCATATACCAACACAGTGCAGAGTAGCTACCTAAACTCTGTAAGTGAGATAGAGTATCTCGTCAATAGTTTTACATCCTCATTGAAGACAACTTTGGATGCTGTAGCTCCTCTAAAAAAGAGAGCTTTAAATCAGAAGTGCCTGACTCCGTGGTATAACTCACAAACTCGTAGCTTAAAGCAGATAACCCGTAAGTTGGAGAGGAAATGGCGTCTCACTAATTTAGAAGATCTTCACTTAGCCTGGAAAAAGAGTCTGTTGCTCTATAAAAAAGCCCTCCGTAAAGCTAGGACATCTTTCTACTCATCACTAATTAAAGAAAATAAGAACAACCCCAGGTTTCTTTTCAGCACTGTAGCCAGGCTGACAAAGAGTCAGAGCTCTATTGAGCTGAGTATTCCATTAACTTTAACTAGTAATGACTTCATGACTTTCTTTGCTAACAAAATTTTAACTATTAGAGAAAAAATTACTCATAACCATCCCAAAGACGTATCGTTATCTTTGGCTGCTTTCAGTGATGCCGGTATTTGGTTAGACTCTTTCTCTCCGATTGTTCTGTCTGAGTTATTTTCATTAGTTACTTCATCCAAACCATCAACATGTTTATTAGACCCCATTCCTACCAGGCTGCTCAAGGCAGCCCTACCATTATTTAATGCTTCGATCTTAAATATGATCAATCTATCTTTGTTAGTTGGCTATGTACCACAGGCTTTTAAGGTGGCAGTAATTAAACCATTACTTAAAAAGCCATCACTTGACCCAGCTATCTTAGCTAATTATAGGCCAATCTCCAACCTTCCTTTTCTCTCAAAAATTCTTGAAAGGGTAGTTGCAAAACAGCTAACTGATCATCTGCAGAGGAATGGTCTATTTGAAGAGTTTCAGTCAGGTTTTAGAATTCATCATAGTACAGAAACAGCATTAGTGAAGGTTACAAATGATCTTCTTATGGCCTCGGACAGTGGACTCATCTCTGTGCTTGTTCTGTTAGACCTCAGTGCTGCTTTTGATACTGTTGACCATAAAATTTTGTTACAGAGATTAGAGCATGCCATAGGTATTAAAGGCACTGCGCTGCGGTGGTTTGAATCATATTTGTCTAATAGATTACAATTTGTTCATGTAAATGGGGAATCTTCTTCACAGACTAAAGTTAATTATGGAGTTCCACAAGGTTCTGTGCTAGGACCAATTTTATTCACTTTATACATGCTTCCCTTAGGCAGTATTATTAGACGGTATTGCTTAAATTTTCATTGTTACGCAGATGATACCCAGCTTTATCTATCCATGAAGCCAGAGGACACACACCAATTAGCTAAACTGCAGGATTGTCTTACAGACATAAAGACATGGATGACCTCTAATTTCCTGCTTTTAAACTCAGATAAAACTGAAGTTATTGTACTTGGCCCCACAAATCTTAGAAACATGGTGTCTAACCAGATCCTTACTCTGGATGGCATTACCCTGACCTCTAGTAATACTGTGAGAAATCTTGGAGTCATTTTTGATCAGGATATGTCATTCAAAGCACATATTAAACAAATATGTAGGACTGCTTTTTTGCATTTACGCAATATCTCTAAAATCAGAAAGGTCTTGTCTCAGAGTGATGCTGAAAAACTAATTCATGCATTTATTTCCTCTAGGCTGGACTATTGTAATTCATTATTATCAGGTTGTCCTAAAAGTTCCCTAAAAAGCCTTCAGTTAATTCAAAATGCTGCAGCTAGAGTACTGACGAGGACTAGAAGGAGAGAGCATATCTCACCCATATTGGCCTCTCTTCATTGTCTTCCTGTTAATTCTAGAATAGAATTTAAAATTCTTCTTCTTACTTATAAGGTTTTGAATAATCAGGTCCCATCTTATCTTAGGGACCTCGTAGTACCATATCACCCCAATAGAGCGCTTCGCTCTCAGACTGCAGGCTTACTTGTAGTTCCTAGGGTTTGTAAGAGTAGAATGGGAGGCAGAGCCTTCAGCTTTCAGGCTCCTCTCCTGTGGAACCAGCTCCCAATTCAGATCAGGGAGACAGACACCCTCTCTACTTTTAAGATTAGGCTTAAAACTTTCCTTTTTGCTAAAGCTTATAGTTAGGGCTGGATCAGGTGACCCTGAACCATCCCTTAGTTATGCTGCTATAGACGTAGACTGCTGGGGGGTTCCCATGATGCACTGTTTCTTTCTCTTTTTGCTCTGTATGCACCACTCTGCATTTAATCATTAGTGATCGATCTCTGCTCCCCTCCACAGCATGTCTTTTTCCTGGTTCTCTCCCTCAGCCCCAACCAGTCCCAGCAGAAGACTGCCCCTCCCTGAGCCTGGTTCTGCTGGAGGTTTCTTCTTGTTAAAAGGGAGTTTTTCCTTCCCACTGTAGCCAAGTGCTTGCTCACAGGGGGCCGTTTTGACCGTTGGGGTTTTACATAATTATTGTATGGCCTTGCCTTACAATATAAAGCGCCTTGGGGCAACTGTTTGTTGTGATTTGGCGCTATATAAAAAAATTGATTGATTGATTGAAGTATCTCGGGATCGACAGACGGATCGGTGCAGCGTCTGCAGTGATGCGGTCACTGTATCGGGTCGTTGTGGTGAAGAGAGAGCTGAGCAGAGGGGTAAAGCTCTCGATTTACTGATCAATCTACGTTCCAACCCTCACCTATGGGCATGAGATTTGGCTCAGGACCGAAAGAACGAGCGCGCAAATACAAGCGGCCGAGATGAGTTTCCTCTGCAGGGTGGCTGGGCACTCCCTTAGAGATAGGGTGAGGAGCTCGGTCACTCGGGAGGAGCTCGGAGTTGAGCCGCTGCTCCTCCATGTTGAAAGGAGCCAGCTGAGGTGGCTCAGGCATCTTTTCCGGATGCCTCCTGGACGCCTCGCTGGAGAGGTGTTCCAGGAATGTCCCATTGGGAGGAGGCCCCGGGGAAGACCCAGGACACGCTGGAGGAACTACGTCTCTCGGCTGGCTTGGGAACGCCTCGGGGTTCCCCCGGAGGAGCTGGGGGAGGTGTGTGTGGATCGGGAGGGCTGGGCGGCTTTGCGTGAACTGCTGCCCCCGCGACCCGACTCCGGTTAAAGCGGAAGAAAATGGATGGATGGATGGATGGATGGATGGATGGATGGATGGATGGATGGATGGATGGATGGATGGATGGATGGATGGATGGATGGATGGATGGATGGATGGATG
Source organism: Thalassophryne amazonica (assembly GCF_902500255.1). NCBI lineage: Eukaryota > Metazoa > Chordata > Actinopteri > Batrachoidiformes > Batrachoididae > Thalassophryne > Thalassophryne amazonica. Next base: position 9,419,954 of record NC_047107.1, on the reverse strand, counting down.
GATGGACAGTGTGAAAGAGCACAAGGTTCTTCATAGCTGTCTTAATTTTGTTCTGAAAGTTCACCATACAGATGCAATTAACTTGCATCATGTAAATGACATACAGAAATTTCTGTACAAGGTTCAGCACAATACCATTACATAATTCTGAGGGAAACGCAGAACTAACCTGCATTTGCCATCTTGGGGACAAACAAAAAAACTGTAATAATATTAAAATCTTACTTGCTATTGCCTTTGCAATATCCATGGCATACTGACTGAGGTCGAGAGTCACTGCAGCCAGCAGACAGGTGACAGCTGGGAAAAAAAACAAGACCAGAGCAGACATTAAGCATGAAGCACGAGTGCATTAAGCATGATAATCAGAGAGCAAACGCCACTCAACTCTGTATAGCGTTTTCCGGACTACGGAGCATCGTCTTCTGCAGTGTGGGCAGCAACAGCTCCTTGAATTCAGGGTGGGTAACGTGGCGCAACAAGGAGCCAGCTTTGTCCAAAATGTGCTGCTGTGGTTTTGTCTTGCTCATAAGTACAGACTTGATATATAAGTCCAACATGGCAGCCTGGAAGCAGGACAGACAGAGTTATATACTGACTTCACTTCCTAAAATACAATTATTTCAAATATGGGATACATTTAATAAAAAGATCAGTTACTGTTACTCAGAGCAATACAGTTGTCATCAATGTCACATTCAAAAAGTGAGGCAACAAATCACACTTGCCAAAAAAAAAAAAAAAAAAAAAGGCCACCTTATGCTTTTCTATTGTAGCCATGTCCTTCTGAGTTGTGCAGAATCCCACACACAGCCCCAGCATAGCCACAGTCGTAGGACTGTGCTCCAAACTTAACAGAGTACTAAAGTACGCATCAACCAGTCCGGGGTTCTGGGGAAAACAACAACAAGAAAAACATGTCAGACACGTCCAGAGACTATCTGTATGCATCACTTCAGTGACCAGCAAAGACTGTTTGTAGATTCAAATCTCTTGAGATTTTACACAGACAATAAAAGCTTACAAACACGTCTGTACCTATGACAAATCCCCTCATCCCTTGTTCTGTCAGTGAGAATGTCAGAGTGACCGTTGGAAAAAAAATACACAAACACATTACTGCTGAAAGCAGAGAACATGTGACGACCTCTGGCCTCTAGGATTGGCTGCAATTGAATGAGTCTCCAGTTAAGAGGCACACTCTTGGTGAGAACTTGTACTTTCAGGAATTGGTCAAATGAAGTCTCTGTGACATTCAGAAATATGAAAAGTTGACCATGATGCATCATTAGGGCTCCAAAAACTCATGCTTATCAGGGATGCTTTACTTCTTGAAGGCTTGATGCCAAAACAAGTTTTACTGGTTTAAGATGGCCTAGGCAATGAAGTAGAGACTTTATTTGTTTTTTTGTAATGGAGAGTGCCTTAGGTTTATTATCATTTTTGGATTGACCAGGGATGTGGTTCTGGCTCCTTCATTGTCCTGTTCTCATATGGACTATGAGTGTTGGAATCGTTTGTGAAAACCTGTGGTTTATGTGCCGTTGTTAGCAAGGAAAGGTTTACTGACTGACTGTGGGGACAAGTTTGAAATCTTTGCAGAATTATTAATGGATACCTTAACTGCAGCACCTGAGAAGCTGACTGAGGAATGTCAAGGGTTGTCGTGGTCCTGGATCAAGACAAAGAGCTAGGCTTTCAATTCAATTTGTTTCTACAGCAGCAAATCACAACAGAAGCAGGCCTTTAGGTGCTTCACAAGAGTAAGATCTAATGTTACCCACCCCCTTAGCAAGTACAATTTTCAATTTCAATTGATATAGCGCCAAATCACAACAGCATTGCCTCCAGGCGCATTACACAAGTAAAGTCTAACCTTACTAACCCCCAGAGCAACAGTGGTAAGGACCTCTGAGGAAGAAACCTCAAGCAGACCAGACTTAAAGGGGTGATCCTCTGCTTGGGCCATGCTACAGACATAAATTACAGAACAATTCACAAAACAAATATACAGGAAATGCTGTTGGTGCACAGGACAGGACATAGGTAAGGAAAAACTCCATTGGGTGTTTGTTGTTTTTTTTTTTTGTCTGCTTGTTTGTTTGTTTATTTTTGATTGTCAGAAGAAACTTCAAGCAGACTAGACTCAGAGGTATGACCATGTTCTGGCCATACAAACAATAAAAAAGAAAATTAAAAAAGATCAAATAAACAAAAGCCAACAAAGAATTGTCCAACATACAAAATGGAGACAATGGAACCAAGCATCCAGGTAGTTATACAGTCCAGTGGGCATCGTGACTCACAGTCCATCACTGTGGTCAAGTTCAGTGACTTGTTGATTTGGGTCTATTGGCCATGTCCATGATTAGATGAGTGAATGCAGTTAAAATGGTGACCTTACTCAGGTTTTTATACTTATTTCAGAACCTACCCATACACATAAATGCATCCTTCTTTAAAAAGATCAATTCTATTATTTTGTACTTTATATGGGGTTATAAGTCACACAGAATATCTAAAGCACAAATTTGCAAATCGCTTAAGACAGGGGCCTTGGTTTGCCAATTGTTAAGTTTAATTACTAGGCAGCTAACTCCAGAGTCAATACCGACTGGAAGTGCAGAGACCAGCGACAAAAAAAAAAAAGTTTATAACTACAACTTGAAGCCACTGTAGTTTAAAAACTCCTCAGTTCCTGCTCTTTTGTTTTTCAGCTCTGCCTTAGGCATAAGTCATTTCAAAAGAATTATACTGTCAAGGATTCTTTGTGAATATCTATATATATAAATCAGATAAAAGCAGCCTGTCATATTCCTGTGTTTCTAGATTTGTCCCAAATGTCAAAATCATGTAATCCTGTATTGAGGACATCTAAACAGTGGAGCAGTGAGACTGTGGAGGATCTTAAGGCATGTTTGGAAAACACAGACTGGGATGTGTTCAAGACTGCCACCAACAGTCTGGTTGAGTACACAGAGGCAGTGACCTCATACATCAGCTTCTGTGAGGACTGCTGCATACCATCACACCCCGCTGTGAGGTATAACAATAAACACTGGTTTAGACCTAAACTCAGACTGATGAGGCTGCAGAAGGAGGCGGCTTATTGGGACAAGGTCAGATTTAAAGAGTCAAAGTACAGGTTTGGGAAGATGGTTAGGGAATCTAAACAACTGTACACTGAGAAACTTCAACACCAGTTCTTAGCCACTGATTCTACTTCTGTCTGGAAGGGGCTCAGACAGATCACAAACTACAAATCAAACCTCCCCCACTTTGCCAACAATCCGGTCCGGTTCCATGTCTCTGGTGAGCCTGGTTATGTTATGTGATCATAAAACATGATTTTGGCTATTCTGGGGTCAATTTTGACTGGAGAAGCTGTATTGTGGTCTCCAAGCTATTGAGCAGTTTATTTTGTAAATAATTATGTAGCATTCTGTCACTCAAACAGAGTTCTGGAGCTTAGGGAAAAAATTATTCATGGCATCAAACTGTTGGCTTTTTGTGGGTTCCATGGGGAAATGTCTCTGGCCATATGGCTAATAAGCTGATAACAAAACCCAAACTGCCCACAAAGAATGTTCTTGGAAGGTCATAAATTTGATAAGGTTGTAGGTTTTGTAGACAACTCCCTCCTGTGTTGGGCTCAGAAAAACATCTTTGTTGGCATTTTGACAATCAGCAGACCTTGGGTATAAGGGTGAATCTCCTTTGAAAAAAGGTTTATGATCTTCGGCTTCATGAAAATTCAGGAAACCGTAAAGTTGATCACAGGGTTCTCACTACAACACCCAGAGATGTCCATTTGGATTCAGGTCTGGACTCTGGCTGGGCCATTCAAGGACATTCACAGAGTTGTCCTGAGCCCACTTCTTTGATATCTTGGCTGCGTGCTTAGGGTCATTGTCCTGCTGAAAGATGAACTGTTGCCTCAGTTTGACGTCAAGAGCGCTCTGGAGCAGGTTTTCATCCAGGATGTCTCTGTACATTGCTGCATTCATCTTTCCCTCAATCCTGACTCGTCTTCATGTTCCTGCCACTGAAACAACATTCCCACAGTATGATGCTGCCACCATCATGCTTCACTGTAGGGATGGTGCCTGCTTTCCTCCAAAAATGATGCCTGACTTCATGCCAAAGAGAGATAAACTCCAGCTGGGCTGCCATGTGCCTTTTACTAAGGAGTGGCTTCTGTCTGGCCACTCTACCATACAGGCTTGATTGGTGGATTGCTGCAAAGATGGTTGTCCTTCTGGAAGGTTCTCCTCTGTCAAAGCTGGAGCTCTGACAGAGTGACCATCGGGTTCTTGGTCACCTCCCTGACTAAGGCCCTTCTTCCCCGATCACTCAGTTTAGATGGGCAACCAGCTCTAGGAAGAGTCCTGGTGGATCCAAACGTCTTCCATTTACGGACGATGGAGTCCACTGTGCTCACTGGGACCTTCAAACCAACAGAAATGTTTATGTACCCTTGCCCAGATTTCTGCCTCAAGACAATCCTGTCTCAGAGGTCTACAGACAATTCCTTTGACTTCATGCTTGGTTTGTGCACTGACATGCACTGGCAACTGTGGGACCTTATATGTAAACAGGTGTGTGTCTTTCTAAATCATATCCAATCAAGTGAATTTACCCCAGGTGGACTCCAGTTAAGTTGTAGAAACATCTCAAGGATGATCAGTGGAAACAGGATGCACCTGAGCTCAATTTTGGGCTTCATGGTAAAGGCTGTGAATACTTACGTACAAGTGATTTCTTAGATTATTTTTTAAAATAAATTTGCAAAAGGCTTTAAACCATTGAGCCCTGGGTCCACATCCTTCGAGACCAAGAGTCACCTGGTAAGCGCATATGACGTCATGGGGTCTCTGGACATAGCTGTATGGTGATGCTGATACATTTGTAAGAGATCTTCACTTCATCTTACTGTAAGGCTGTGAGGCTTGAGTGCTAATCTGTGACATGAGACGATGACTGGATGACAGCTGAAGAACAAGCTGATGACTACAACATTACACCTTGTATGTCCTGTTGTAAATGGGCTGAAGAGACTACCCCACCCACTGTCAGGCCCGAGGAATACGAGAAGCAACAAGTAAATAAATAAATCCTTGATGTCAAGATTAATGTTAGTCTTTCATGAGCCTCAAAGCAGAAAGAGGCTACAGTTATGTCTGTCTCTCTGTGGACAGACCTTCAAAACACAAAGTAGTATTGTTTCCATCAAACTTAGTCGACCTTCATCAGGCAAAAGTTCAGGTCAAACTGGAGATCGTTGTCTAAAATCCATAAGTAAATGAGATCCTGAAATGGGGTTTTCTGCACAGACCTCGGTTCTCCTGTTGCATCAGACCTCTGACATCAGTGATGATGTCAAGCAAAACTGAAAAATTAGCTGGCGGTGGCAAGGCTCTATCAACATCTGTGTGCTTTGTTTAAAATGTTTGCCATACTCACATCCTTCCAGAGGCGACTAAGATTATTGAGGCTGGAAGTCTGAGCTGTGGCTTTGGCTCCACCCACAACCTCAACCACAAGAAGGCTCTGCACCTCCACCTACAACAAATTAAAGCAAAACAAAATACAGACTCCTCAAACGTTGGCAAATTCACAAGGTGACAAGAACTTTAGCCTATGCAATAAAAGAATAACTTATCAGACATAAGAGAGCAATTAAAATTTAAAATGCAAGCTCCTCTTTCTCTCACCAATTTCTTCCAGAGAGGTCGAGCCCTTTTTTCAGGAGCAGAAAACACAACACGGACCAAAAGGCAGGTCCAAGACAAACCAGTGAAGGCAGCAGAGGCTGAGCTCTTACTGAAAAGAGAATTAAATATCAAACGTAGAGGCAAAATAAGTTCCTACACAGATCATAACAAAGGACATAAAGACTTTGTCCCTGGTTTTCTGTTAGTGTCACTTTTATGGCAACGGTCCAAATGATTTGAAGTCAGGGGACGTTTTGGAGCCCTTTTAGATATAGAGCAAAATGTAAGGAACAAATCTCAATAAACAGATAAACCAGATAAAAACCCACTGAGCTCGAGACCTCTTTTACAAGGGTGACTTGGCCAAGAAAGGCAGCAGCACATGTCATAACAGACAAATAAACAACAACAAGATAACCATTAAAATATATAAAATACAAGCAATAAACAAAATAATCATTTCGGTCACAGTAACAATATATAAATTTAAAAAAAGTTTAAGATTTAAAAACACAGGCAATGTTCAAAAGATTTCCATTCTCGGTTTCTTAAAATAGAGCATAAAGCGTTCAGAGAAATGAACCCCGACAGTTTCAGTTCAGTTTGGAGGACATTCCAAGCAAAGGGAGCAGAAAAACTAAAAGCTTTCTTTCCCGTTTCAAATCGATTTCAATTTACATAGCGCCGTTTGGATAAGACAGGCGATTAAATCAGTGACCGTCTTCTTCAAAGCCGTCTAAAATGCGGAGTTTACCGAAGGAGCTGTCAGTGTGTGTGTCTGTGTGTGTGTGCGCGCGAGGAGTCAACAGGCTGCAGACTGCAGGGGAGGGAGATTCCTGAATGGAGGCACGACACGTTAGTCTGCTGAGAACCATCAGTGCACGTAACACAGTGAGCACAAAGCAGAGAGAGGATTTTAACCGGAGTGAATGTTAAACAAACAAAACCAAACCATGGAGCTGCTTTTACTTCTCTCTGAACTTTCTCTCCCGGTGTGATTCTGTCGTTACCGTCCTGTTCACACCATGTGCGCGTCCTATACTGAATTTATGAGATCATGAGATGAAATAAATGGTCAAATATCTTTAAAAACCTATTTAAAAAATTAGAATATATGAATGAACTGAGCATAAAATACGCAAACACGAGTTTAAAAAACCCTGACATGGAGAAGCTGTGGTGATGTTCAGACACACAGATCACAAAAAGCAGGTGAGAACTCTGAACTTTAACAGCTGTTATTTTCCAAAGGTATTTATTTGTTCAATCTTGAGCTTAATGTAGTGTTTAAGCACAAAACGTGATTGATGAGGAGAAACAATTTCAGAAATGCAACAGAAACAACCACAAATCAGAAGCAGAGAAGCAAGGAGGAAAAAAAAAAAACAGCACACATCACATCATCTCAACAGGTTGCATAGAAAAGCAACCGCTTCATCTCCAATTCTATTTTTATACCCATAACGTACTCCCAAACTACTGGCTTCACTGATCCTGCAAATTATATAAAAAAAATTTTTACCCTAAAACTAGAGTGGCAGACCGGTGAACAAAATATAACAAACTTGTTTTATCTTAAACTGAACATTTGGGGGGAAAAAAACACAACAACATAATATTATGACAGCGCAGTTTAAACTTTAATGTAAATCCAGTGCGCCGTCTGGCTCAGACAGTCCCATAATAATGTCGGAACATTATAAGTGATCTAACCAGTAAGAACAGCCACTTTAAATTGGAGGATGAGGATTTCCCTCAGAGGTTTGTTGTTTGTGGCCTCAGAGACGAACACCAGCCACCGTAATAAAGAGATGAAGTTGTTTATGTGAAATTTCCCCGAAAAATGGGTTTGCGCGCTGTCAGATTCCTACCAAGTCTCATGCTAAAACATCACAAGATGACGCCACAGTATAGTGGCACTGGATGGCACAGTATAACAGCGCAGCGACGTTATTTCATTGTCTGGGGAGAACCATAGAACGTAAAGAGGACACCGGAGTCAGTACCGTGACGTGAAAAGCACCTCCATCCCAGGAACATACATTTGAAGATCGTCACGTTAAACTGCCAATTTAGCCGGCACAGTTACAACGCACTCAGTCCAGAATGGCCAAAATATGGCCATTGGGTACTGCGAAGACTTTGTGTCCCTCCGTCCGTGTTCAGCATAAGTCCAGTCCTATTACTGCCAGGGTCTTCAAATTCACAGGGAACATTCTTGGGACAAAGATGGTTAACCTTGACATATTTTAAGAAGTCAAAAGGTCAGATTCTGTTTCCTTTTTATGCCCATATGGACAAGCATATTTTAGCATTGTGTTATATTTTAATTTAATTTCCTCATTTAACTTATTTCAGTCAGAGTTCACATTTTTACATACACACATTCATAGACAAAGGACTGCCCCTGGTCAAATTGGGGCACTCAGTGAAAAAAGTTTTTGTTGAGTTGAATAAAAGAGTTGAGATGGTTTATGAAAGGCCCTTCAGGACTTTCTTTATCCCATCCATAAGCAAATGACGCTTTATACATAAGTGTGAGAGGTCACAGCACTGTCACAAACACAGAGATTCAAAACATTTAACTGAATATTATGTACAGTGGGGTAAAAAAGTATTTAGTCAGTCCCTGATTGTGTTCTCCTACTTAGAAAGATGAGAGAGGTCTGTAATTTTCAACATAGGTACACTTCAACTACGAGAGACAAAATGAGAAAAAAAGAAAAATCCAGGAAATCACATTGTAGGATTTTTAAATAATTTATTTGTAAATTATGGTGGAAAATAAGTATTTGGTCAGTAACAAAAGTTCAACTCAATACTTTGTAACATAATCTTTGTTGGCAATGACAGAGGTTTGCTACAGGTTTGCACACACTGTAGCTGGTATTTTGGCCCATTCCTCCATGCAGATCTCCTTTAGAGCAGTGATGTTTTGGGGCTGTCGCTGAGCAACATGGACTTTCAACTCCCTCAACAAATTTTCTATGGGGTTGAGGTCTGGAGACTGGCTCAGCCACTCCAGGACCTTGAAATGCTTTTTACGGAACCACTCCTTTGTTGCCTGAGTAGTGTGTTTGGAATCATTGTCATGCTGGAAGACCCAGCCATGTTGCATCTTCCATGCTCTCACTGATGGAAGGAGGTTTTGTCTTAAAATCTCATGATACATGGCAATGTTCATTCTTCCCTTAACACAGATCAGTTGTCCTGTCCCCTCTGCAGAAAAACAGCCCCAAAGCATGATGTTTCCACCCCCATGCTTCACAGTAGATATGGCGTTCGCGGAATGCAACTCGGCATTCTTCTTCCTCCAAACACGATGAGTTGAGTTTTTACCAAAAGGTTCTATTGTCATCTGACCACATGATATTCTCCCTATCCTCTTCTGGATCATCCATATGCTCTCTGACAAACTTCAGACGGGCCTGGACATGTACTGTCTTAAGCAGGGGGACACGCCTGGCACTGCAGGATTTGAGTCCCTCTCTGCGTAGTGTGTAGCCTTTGTTACTTTGGTCTCAGCTCTCTGCAGGTCATTCATCAGGTCCCTCCGTATAGTTCTGGGATTTTTGTTCACCGTTCTCATGATCATTTTGACCCCACAGGATGACATCTTGCGTGGAGCCCCAGATCGAGGGAGATTATCAGCTCTTTGGTCTTGGCCACAGTTGAGTTTGGAGTCTGACTGTTTGAGGCTGTGGATAGGTGTCTTTTATACAGATAAAGCATTCCAACAGATGCCATTAATACAGGTAACAGGTGGAGGACAGAAGAGCTTCTTAAAGAAGAAGTTACAGGTCTGTCAGAGCCAGAAATCTTGCTTGTTTGTGGGTGACCAAATACTTATTTTCCACCATAATTTACAAATAAATTCTTTAAAAATCCTACAATGTGATTTCCTGGATTTTTTTTTCTCATGTTGTCTCTCATAGTTGAAGTGTACCTATGTTCAAAATTAAAGACCTCTCTCATCTTTCTAAGTAGGAGAACTTGCACAATCAAGGACTGACTAAATACTTTTTTTTTGCACCACTGTAAGGAGTTTTATTATTATCTAAAAGTAGTAAACAGTTTCTCATACCCAAAAACATATATTTAGACACTTAAATCTAGATCCTAACATTTCCACAAGATATGTAAAAAATAAATAAATACTGAAACGGCTGCCATCTTGGATGCCATCTTTGCTTTTGAGAATGCGACAATGGGTTTTTTGGGGGACTTTCAATATGTCATTCAATACATTTTTCTGGACCTATCGATAAAATGTCAGCTTGTTACACAAATGTTCTTATATTTGGCTATTTCTTAACTTAAAAACCTGTAATATAAGTACCTGGGTTCTCCACTTTTGCAGATGATTCCACTGTTGATTAGACCCTGCAGGAGACAAGTCGCCAGAGTGTCAGGCTGATTATCAGCCAGAACAGCGATGACCGAAAGCAGCTCCCTGCGCGAGGCGGCATCTCTGGGGGAGAAACAACCCCTCAATCATGCTCACAAAAATACAAAATGGCATATGTTGTGAGTGAAGCGAGGATGAACTGAAAGAAATCACAGACACCTACCGATATCTGTGTGGAGTGAGACAGATGAGCTTACACAGTCCTTTGATGGTGGGCTCTGGTAACTCTAGTGAAGATGACATTTTAAGTACCGTTATTGTTGATTCTAAAGCAAAATACTGCAATAAAAATTACGCAAAGGAGCTTACGTTTGCCTCTTACACACTGCTTCAGGTCACCCATTATCTGTTTACGCTCTTTCACACTGGCTGTTGTCACTTTTATAGCAAATTTCTTGAGTGTGTCAGAAACCTGTCAGAAGAGTCACATTTTAAAGCCAAAAAGAATCAAATAAAACCTTTTACGCTGTACTATATTCTCTTGAAAAACCCTCTTCCCTTTAATTCTGTATTGTTTTCCATGTAATAAACTTCGTATATACCGCATTTTGTATAACGGATTTTCGCACACATCGGACAAAATAACCTGTCCCCAGTGGTGGGCACACTTCCATCGAAGATAATGTTTTCATTATCGGATTATCTTTTTAGATAACTTTAAAAACCATTATCGGACTAATTATCTTCCGATGAATTGTCGTCCGATAACTTTTAGACCGACAGCGTAGTAAACCAAGCTGAACAACAGCAAACATTTTTAAAATTTAAAGTCAGTTGAGATCTACCTGTTGAAAGTTTCCTAAGAGATGTATAGTTCTACCATCTGCAAACAGAAGTAAGTTAGTTTCAGGAGAAACCACTCTACCATCTGCAAGCAAAGAAGAGCTGGTCACAAAAAAAAATAATAATAATTTTCTTTAACACCATACTGATATGGTGGCAATATCACCCAAGTCATTCAGAGGCATACATTTTTAACTTATGGTTCAAATTTTAACCAAACTAATTTTGGACAAGTTATTCAGAATTACTGTCATGCCTGAAGTTTTATGAAGTGAAAACATCAGATATATGTTTTAGTTTTAAAGTAATGTGCTAATTTAAGGTTTTGTGAGCACATGCTGTGCCCAGCAGTGCATTATGGGTAATCTCAGTACATTCACGGCAGGACAAATGCATTTCAGACAGTCTGTTCAGGCTCCACGGACAGCACCATTAAACTCTAGTGCCTAAAACTCTCGTGAATATATTCTCTGGGTTTATAGACGTTATTGTATTTGCGTTTGTTAAATTCCACGCATCTTAAATCAATGTAGCAGACACGGATTATCTGGAATTTTGTTTTGGTAAGTTTTCAAGGCCTCTACTGCCATCTACTGGCCAGTAGTGTCCATGGCAGTATTCGCCCTAAGTACTACGCGTCTATGCACCAGTAGATGGCAGTGTTCTATTTATTTGGACCCCGGTTATATCAGATGGTTGTCAAATCATATTTTTGGCTTTGCAAATGGCTTTTTTTTTTTTTTTTTTTTTTTTACAAATTAAGTTTAAAAAGAAAACAACAGCAAAAAACATTACAAGGCAGCTCTGCGGTGTTTGCACATGCACAGTGCGAGCGGTTGGATGCTTGTAGCTCTTCAGGAGCAGGATACACTCACGACGGCAGACCAGAATAATATCAAACAGGTTTGATTTTAATTCGACCATACGATCAACGATCAAGAGGTGGTTGTCAGATGTTAAATGGAGCTTGTAACTCCATGTACACTACATGATGCAGGACTCGCGATTAACCTGAAACTCAGTCCAAAAATTTCTCACACGAATGAAAAATCATCTGAAAAAGGGCCACAACTCGCACAGTGTAAAGCCAACATTTATGTCATCCAAACCATCAACATGTTTATTAGACACCATTCCTACCAGGCTGCTCAAGGAAGCCCTACCATTATTTAATGCTTCGATCTTAAATATGATCAATCTATCTTTGTTAGTTGGCTATGTACCACAGGCTTTTAAGGTGGCAGTAATTAAACCATTACTTAAAAAGCCATCACTTGACCCAGCTATCTTAGCTAATTATAGGCCAATCTCCAACCTTCCTTTTCTCTCAAAAATTCTTGAAAGGGCAGTTGTAAAACAGCTAACTGATCATCTGCAGAGGAATGGTCTATTTAAAGAGTTTCAGTCAGGTTTTAGAATTCATCATAGTACAGAAACAGCATTAGTGAAGGTTACAAATGATCTTCTTATGGCCTCGGACAGTGGACTCATCTCTGTGCTTGTTCTGTTAGACCTCAGTGCTGCTTTTGATACTGTTGACCATAAAATTTTGTTACAGAGATTAGAGCATGCCATAGGTATTAAAGGCACTGCGCTGCGGTGGTTTGAATCATATTTGTCTAATAGATTACAATTTGTTCATGTAAATGGGGAATCTTCTTCACAGACTAAAGTTAATTATGGAGTTCCACAAGGTTCTGTGCTAGGACCAATTTTATTCACTTTATACATGCTTCCCTTAGGCAGTATTATTAGACGGTATTGCTTAAATTTTCATTGTTACGCAGATGATACCCAGCTTTATCTATCCATGAAGCCAGAGGACACACACCAATTAGCTAAACTGCAGGATTGTCTTACAGACATAAAGACATGGATGACCTCTAATTTCCTGCTTTTAAACTCAGATAAAACTGAAGTTATTGTACTTGGCCGCACAAATCTTAGAAACATGGTGTCTAACCAGATCCTTACTCTGGATGGCATTACCCTGACCTCTAGTAATACTGTGAGAAATCTTGGGAGTCATTTTTGATCAGGATATGTCATTCAAAGCACATATTAAACAAATATGTAGGACTGCTTTTTTGCATTTACGCAATATCTCTAAAATCAGAAAGGTCTTGTCTCAGAGTGATGCTGAAAAACTAATTCATGCATTTATTTCCTCTAGGCTGGACTATTGTAATTCATTATTATCAGGTTGTCCTAAAAGTTCCCTAAAAAGCCTTCAGTTAATTCAAAATGCTGCAGCTAGAGTACTGACGGGGACTAGAAGGAGAGAGCATATCTCACCCATATTGGCCTCTCTTCATTGGCTTCCTGTTAATTCTAGAATAGAATTTAAAATTCTTCTTCTTACTTATAAGGTTTTGAATAATCAGGTCCCATCTTATCTTAGGGACCTCGTAGTACCATATCACCCCAATAGAGCGCTTCGCTCTCAGACTGCAGGCTTACTTGTAGTTCCTAGGGTTTGTAAGAGTAGAATGGGAGGCAGAGCCTTCAGCTTTCAGGCTCCTCTCCTGTGGAACCAGCTCCCAATTCAGATCAGGGAGACAGACACCCTCTCTACTTTTAAGATTAGGCTTAAAACTTTCCTTTTTGCTAAAGCTTATAGTTAGGGCTGGATCAGGTGACCCTGAACCATCCCTTAGTTATGCTGCTATAGACGTAGACTGCTGGGGGGTTCCCATGATGCACTGTTTCTTTCTCTTTTTGCTCTGTATGCACCACTCTGCATTTAATCATTAGTGATCGATCTCTGCTCCCCTCCACAGCATGTCTTTTTCCTGATTCTCTCCCTCAGCCCCAACCAGTCCCAGCAGAAGACTGCCCCTCCCTGAGCCTGGTTCTGCTGGAGGTTTCTTCCTGTTAAAAGGGAGTTTTTCCTTCCCACTGTAGCCAAGTGCTTGCTCACAGGGGGTCGTTTTGACCGTTGGGGTTTTACATAATTATTGTATGGCCTTGCCTTACAATATAAAGCGCCTTGGGGCAACTGTTTGTTGTGATTTGGCGCTATATAAAAAAATTGATTGATTGATTGATTGATTGATGTGTCAACACAACATTCAGTGCACGTTTTACAACATCATAAAACGTGCGCACAGCGCACATTCTCTCCACATGCAAAACATTTTGCGATAACACTTCCAGGGCTCCATAAAAATGCCTGTTTTTACAAATAAAAAATGGAATATTTTACAAAAGCACATTTATCTGTAAACACCAACACACGACACACGTCACATTAATGTGTTGGTTTACATAATGAATGACTGAACCAATCAGTGTTTAGCAGAGGCACTTTTACCCAGAATCCTTTGCAATCTGTCTGTGTTTGTTACAAAACCTCAGAATTAGTGCATTATTCAACATTAAAAATATATATATTTTAACTTTGTACAAATGACAGAATTGACATTAATGGAGTTACTCTATCAGTATTCACATAAAACCATAAGTCAGGATGCCTTTATTTTTCAAGACCTCCGCGTGACCATTGTGATTGGTAGAGAGCTGGCTTTGTGGCTGCTCTCAGGGCGCCTCAGCGCCGTGTAGCTTCCAGAAGGGGGCAGCATGTTCAAACAAAGAAGGGCTGACTCATTGTTTGGGTCTTTTGTCGCTTTTTATGTTCCCAAAAGCAATCATGGTGTTTAAACTCACATTCAGCTTGTTAGCAGTTGCAAATGTACCAGAGACAATACTGGAATTTATCGGTTATCTGTAACTTCCGATACATTTTTGGGTGGTTCATCGGTTTATCTTTATCAAAGATAACGTTTCAGTTATCTGATTATCTGTAATCGAAGTTAATTTTTTGGTTATCTGTGCCCACCACTGCCTGTCCCATTGTAATATATTTTCATTAAAAACCACTCATGTACCAGTGTCGAAGACCGAACGGTCACCCCCTAAAAATTGGTCCACGCTGCCTTCACTGCACGCGCAGAATTTGGGGCCACAGCTGCTCGTCAGGGTTTGACTCTCTACACCCAAATCAATCAAAGGGAATAATGTAATTATTAACCATCAGATGACAGCGTAAAACCTCTTAAATCAATTTAAAGTCGGTTTTAAGCAGAAACCAGGTGACAAGCTACTGACGCTTTGAAATAATGGAGGCGCAGGGAACACAACAGCTAGCAGCTCGTCTGGCTGCTGCGCGCTGATCACATGCTTAGTCTTTTATGATGAATTAATGCTGAATTTATGTGGAAATGACTGTTGTACAAAAGCTTCAGATATCTGTCACTGAGAGAGATGATGACCGGAGTGCAGTTTTAAGCGGAAATGAGGTGATAATTGGTGAACCACAGCTGATGCACAGAAATGACAGATGTGCAGTGAAGGCAGGGTGGACCGATTTTTAGGTGGGACCGCTTGGTCAGCGACAACGGACAGAGCAGTCTGAACGTGCCGAGTAACACGTACAAAATGAAGTTCAGCACTGACAATCGCCAATTTGAGGAAAGTGGGTACCGTATTTCCTTCATTAAAAGACCGACCATTTATTTTTTCCAACCATGCTCAAAAACGGGACCCGCAGTCTGACCTATACCTGCTAAATAAATCTGACAATGCAAGAGGCTGTGATTTGTCACATTTACATTTGTCACTCCTTCCTCTCCCATATTTAAAAAGTCCACTGATTACACTTGGATCAAATACGTTTGGCAGTACTATCTAGGTTTCCAACATATTCAGAGACCACTGAATTGCTTCCTGAACTTGAAAGCATCATACTTTTCGTAGTATCAATTAACATGTTCTTGCCAGCCACGTCAATGCACCTGTTTGTGATGTCAATGTTAGTAAACGAGAAGTATTCCTTTATGCCTCCAAGCTAGTTCACATCCTTGAATCATTGACAAAAATTTGCAGGTACACACGCGGTGAGGTTTTATGTAACCCCTGCAAACCCTTTCCCAAGATGGCGGACGAAAATACCGCAAAAAGGAACTCTATGTCCACTCAAGCCTTTTTTCATCTTTACTTGTAAGTGGATCGAACAATTCGAGCATGTTCCAGACTTCTACCAACTGTGCAAAACACCAGACGACCATTAACTAATCTGATGAATCAAAAAAACGACCGGTTTAAGATTCAACACCGCTTATCATAAATTCTACAAGATCTCGAGAAGCTAAAGCCTGTTACCTGTTAGCTTACAGTCAGGCTAACATTAGCTTCTAGGAGTAACTAAGGAACTACTGCCTTAGGGGACCAAAACCCACCGACACGTTTACACAGCAGCTCACAAGATGTGGAAAAATATATTTTTGAGGTGTTTCCTTCATACAGAAGACACGTAACAACTGCTACAAAACACAGCCACACAAACCTGCGTGTCAGCTGCCATCTTGCCGCTCTGATACAGGAAGAATTTGTAGATTGGACTTCTGGTTCATTAGACGCTTCTTCTTCTTCTTCTTCTTCTTCTTCTTCGTGTTTAATGGCGGTTGGCAACCAGCTTCTATGGAGCATTACCGCCACCAACAGGACTGCAGTGTAGGTCCGGAGTCTTCTTCTTCTTCTTCTTCTTCTTCTTCTTCTTCAGAAATTCCGGCAGGCTGTACGCCGTCCGGCATAATGCTGCCCTCCACAGATCATGTAGAACAACACAGCCTTCTCTATAATAAACGACTTTTCCCCAGACCCAAAGACTGTTCGTAGGAAAAACAGACAGGCCCAGAACAGACAGATCCACAAACAACTGATGAACAACAACTGTCTACTGCAATAGTACAATAGCGCAGGAAAAAAAGCACATGGACCACAGTCTCCGATTCCCCACTCACACAAGCCATTCGCATGTTTTCCCATTAGTTTTAAACTACTACTAAACCGCAATGTCCCAATCTCAGCCTAGTTAAGATTACTTTGTCTTTCCACTCAAGACCTTTCATTGCAGATGCTAAAGTACTCTTCCTTACCCATTTGTACATTCAGATCTACAGTGAGGAAAATAAGTATTTGAACACCCTGCGATTTTGCAAGTTCTCCCACTTAGAAATCATGGAGGGGTCTGAAATTTTCATCTTAGGTGCATGTCCACTGTGAGAGACATAATCTAAAAAAAAAAAAAAAAATCCGGAAATCACAATGTATGTGTTGTGAAAGTGTAGGAACACGGACCCACAACAGGGGGCGCAAATGAACGGACAATGGAGAAGGTAAATAACAAGTTTTACTGTTGTGAAACGAGCACAACCAATACAACAATCAACAATTTGGGGTTAAGCCGAATTCTGCTGGTGTCGTGTGGGCAGGCTCGAAGGTAGGAGACGTCCGTCCAAGTCGAACCGGAACCACCCAGATCTCCTCTGCCACCGAACCCTGGAAGTACTGGAACCGCCAAGTCCCGAATTCCCAGGTGGCCACTGCCTCCGCTCGTCGGATCCGGTACTGCTGGCAAGAGAGAGCAACAAACACACAGGTGTGGATGCGGCTGCACCCAGTAACACAGAGAGGGGAGAAGCCGCCTCCACCTCTCGTCACAATAAAGCAGGAAGGTGAGTACTTATCCAAGCAATCGGCTTTCGGTAGTCAGCTGTCCTGAAAGGTTTAACAAGTATTATCAGATAACACAGAATATGCTGCAGAGAAGGTTACCTCTATCTCAAGGCGATATCTCGGCACTGAGGTGGAGACACCGTCCTGCTGATATACCTCCGTGCTGAGTGGAACAGCTGTGTCCAGTGATGGGTGACAGCTGTCACCCTGGCTGCTCTCGTGAGGCGGCAGCGCCCTCTGGTGCCTGGAGCCCGCACTCCAGGCAGGGTGCCCTCTGGTGGTGGTGGGCCAGCAGTACCTCCTCTTCAGCGGCCCACACAACAGGACCCCCCCCTCAACGGGCGACCTCCTGGCGCACGACCGGGCTTGTCCGGATGGCGACGGTAGAAGTCGGCCAGGAGGGCCGGGTCCAGGATGAAGCCCCTCTTCACCCAGGAGCGTTCTTCGGGACCGTACCCCTCCCAGTCCACCAGGTACTGAAAACCCCGGCCCATTCGACGGACGTCGAGGAGCAGGCGCACAGTCCAAGCCGGTTCCCCGTCGATGATCCGGGCAGGAGGTGGTGCCGGACCCGGGGTGCAGAGGGGTGAGGTGTGATGGGGTTTTATCCGGGAAACATGAAATACTGGATGGATCCGCAGTGAGGCCGGGAGCTGAAGCCTCACTGCGGCGGGATTGATGACTTTAAGGATCTTGAAGGGTCCGATGTATCGTTCCTGGAGTTTTGGGGAGTCCACTTGCAGAGGAATGTCCTTGGTGGACAACCACACTTCCTGCCCAGGACGATACGTGGGGGCCGGGGCCCGCCGCCGGTCTGCATGTGTCTTCGCCCTCGTCCGGGCCTTCAACAAAGCAGAACGGGCGGCACGCCACACCCGACAGCACTTCCGTAGGTGGGCCTGGACCGAGGGCACACCGACCTCTCCCTCAACCACCAGAAACAAGGGGGGCTGATACCCCAAGCACACCTCAAAAGGGGAGAAGCCGGTGGCTGACGACACTTGACTGTTGTGGGCGTACTCGATCTCTGATTCCTGGTCCCGGGACGGTAGGTAATCCGGAAGTCAAAACGGCCAAAGAACAGTGACCAGCGGGCTTGCCTGGGGTTCAGCCGCTTGGCGGTCCTGATGTACTCCAGGTTCCGATGGTCAGTGAAAACCGTGAATGGCACGGATGTTCCCTCCAACAGATGTCTCCACTCTTCGAGGGCCTCTTTCACCGCAAGGAGTTCTCGATTGCCGACGTCATAGTTCCGTTCGGCCGGGGTCAACCTGCGGGAAAAATAGGCACATGGGTGAAGGACCTTATCGGTCTTCCCGCTCTGGGAGAGCACCGCTCCTATCCCTGAGTCCGAGGCGTCCACTTCAACCACTAACTGGCGGCTAGGATCGGGCTGCACCAGAACGGGTGCAGACGAGAAGCGCCGTTTCAACTCCTTGAACGCGGCATCACACCGATCCGACCAGGTGAAGGGGACTTTTGGTGAGGTCAGGGCTGTCAGGGGGCTAACTACCTGACTGTAGCCCTTAATGAACCTCCTGTAGAAATTAGCAAAGCCGAGGAACTGTTGCAGCTTCCTACGGCTTGTGGGTTGGGACCAGTCTCTCACCGCCGCCACCTTGGCCGGATCAGGAGCGACGGAGTTGGAGGAGATTATGAACCCCAAGAAGGACAAAGACGTGCGGTGGAACTCACACTTCTCGCCCTTCACAAACAGGCGGTTCTCCAACAACCGCTGTAGGACCTGACGGACATGCCGGACATGAGTCTCAGGATCCGGGGAAAAGATGAGTATATCGTCCAGATACACGAAGACGAACCGGTGCAGGAAGTCCCGCAAGACATCGTTTACCAAAGCTTGGAAAGTCGCGGGAGCAGTAGTGAGACCGAACGGCATGACCAGGTACTCAAAATGACCTAACGGGGTGTTAAATGCCGTCTTCCACTCGTCTCCCTTCCGGATCCGAACCAGATGGTACGCATTCCTAAGATCAAGCTTGGTGAAGATCCTGGCTCCATGCAAGGGGGTGAACACTGAATCCAATAAGGGCAACGGGTATCGGTTGCGAACCGTGATTTCGTTCAACCCCCTGTAATCAATGCATGGACGAAGCCCGCCATCTTTTTTACCCACAAAAAAGAAACCAGCACCCATCGGAGAGGTGGAATTCCGGATCAACCCGGCAGCTAATGAGTCCCGGATGTAGGTCTCCATTGATTCGCGCTCTGGCCGTGAGAGGTTGTACAGCCTACTGGACGGGAACTCACTGCCTGGCACCAAATCAATGGCACAATCATACGGGCGGTGAGGAGGAAGCGTGAGAGCCAGATCCTTGCTGAACACGTCCGCAAGACCGTGGTACTCCGCCGGCACCGTCCTCAGATTGGGCGGGACTCTGACCTCCTCCTTAGCTTGGGAGCCGGGAGGAACCGAGGAACCTAGACACTCCCGATGGCAGGTCTCGCTCCACTGCACCACTACCCTGGACGGCCAATCGATCCGGGGATTGTGCTTCAACATCCAGGGAAAACCCAGAACCACACGGGAGGTGGCCTGAGTCACAAAGAACTCGATCACCTCCCGGTGGTTACCTGACACCACCAGAGTTACTGGTGGTGTCTTATGCGTGATCGGCGGGAGTAGGGAGCCATCTAGTGCCCGAACCTGTACAGGCGAGGTAAGAGCCACCAGAGGGAGCCCTATCTCCCTGGCCCATCTACTGTCTAGCAGATTCCCCTCAGAGCCCGTGTCCACCAGTGCTGGGGCCTTCAGGGTTGAATCCTCATACAGGATCGTGACTGGGAGTCGTGTGGCAATGTGGGTGTGTCCCACGTGAATGTTTCGGCCCACCCCAGGCCCAGTCTCTAGGGGCGGGGCGTTGGAGTTTAACCGCTCGGGGCAGTCGTTTGCAAGATGCTCAATCGAGCCACAAACAAAACAAGCTCCGTGGACCCGCCTCCTTTGTGCTCCAGGTGCCCTAAATGTTGCCCTGCTCGTGTCCATAGCTTCGTCAGAAGGGGGAGCCGTAGCCGCACGGAGCACAGGAACAGGGGAGCGTGGGGAGGGCGGAGCTCGGTCGGAACCGGAAGGGAGAGGGACGACGCGTGCCTGGCCACGCCCTTCGCCTCGTTCCCGACGGCGTTCTTCTAACCGGTTGTCGAGTCGTATGACTAGATCGATGAGCCCATCTAAATCCCGCGGTTCGTCCTTCGCCACCAGGTGCTCTTTTAGGACCAGTGACAGTCCGTTTACAAAGGCGGCGCGGACCTCGCAGCCGCGATGCGGAAGGCGACTGCATAGGCAGCTGCGCTCCGACGCCCCTGTCTCATTGACAGTAGCACGGTTGAAGCGGTCTCTCCTCTATTGGGGTGATCGAACACCGTTCTGAGCTCCCGCACAAACCCATCGTATGTATGAAGGAGCCGTGAGTTCTGCTCCCAGAGCGCTGTAGCCCAAGCGCGTGCCTCCCCGCGAAGCAGGTTGATTACATAAGCTACTTTGCTAGCGTCAGTCGCGTACATCACGGGACGCTGTGCGAAGACGAGCGAACACTGCATAAGGAAATCCGCGCACGTCTCCACACAGCCTCCGTACGGTTCTGGAGGGCTTATGTATGCTTCTGGGGACGGAGGGAGGGGCCGTTGAACGACCAGTGGAACGTCACTATTACGCGCAGGGTCCTCGGGAGGGAGAGCCGCAGCGGAGCCCGGAGGGCGCGCTTCCACTTGTGCGGCGAGAGCCTCCACCCTGCGGTTTAGGAGAACGTTCTGCTCGGTCATTAAATCCATCCGAGTGGTGAAAGCGGTGAGGATCCGCTGCAACTCACCGATTACCCCTCCCGAAGACGCCGACGCGCCTTGTTCTTCCATTGGCCGTTCAACAGCCGGTTGACGCCCCTCGGGATCCATGACGCTGGCCGAGATATCCTGTTGTGAAAGTGTAGGAAAACGGACCCACAACAGGGGGCGCAAATGAACGGACAATGGAGAAGGTAAATAACAAGTTTTACTGTTGTGAAACGAGCACAACCAATACAACAATCAACAATTTGGGGTTAAGCCGAATTCTGCTGGTGTCGTGTGGGCAGGCTCGAAGGTAGGAGACGTCCGTCCAAGTCGAACCGGAACCACCTAGATCTCCTCTGCCACCGAACCCTGGAAGTACTGGAACCGCCAAGTCCCGAATTCCCAGGTGGCCACTGCCTCCGCTCGTCGGATCCGGTACTGCTGGCAAGAGAGAGCAACAAACACACAGGTGTGGATGCGGCTGCACCCAGTAACACGGAGAGGGGAGAAGCCGCCTCCACCTCTCGTCACAATAAAGCAGGAAGGTGAGTACTTATCCAAGCAATCGGCTTTCGGTAGTCAGCTGTCCTGAAAGGTTTAACAAGTATTATCAGATAACACAGAATATGCTGCAGAGAAGGTTACCTCTATCTCAAGGCGATATCTCGGCACTGAGGCTGCTCTCGTGAGGCGGCAGCGCCCTCTGGTGCCTGGAGCCCGCACTCCAGGCAGGGCGCCCTCTGGTGGTGGTGGGCCAGCAGTACCTCCTCTTCAGCGGCCCACACAACAGTATGATTGTTTAATAATTTATTTGTATGTTACGGCTGCAAATAAGTATTTGAACACCTGTGAACATCAATGTTAATATTTGGTACAGTAGCCTTTGTTTGCAATTACAGAGGTCAAATGTTTCCTGTAGTTTTCACCAGGTTTGCACACACTGCAGCAGGGATTTTGGTCCACTCCTCCACACAGATCTTCTCTAGATCAGCCAGGTTACTGGGCTGTCGCTGAGAAACACGGAGTTTGAGCTCCCTCCAAAGATTTTCTATTGGGTTTAGGTCTGGAGACTGGCTAGGCCACTCCAGAACCTTGATATGCTTCTTACGGAGCCCCTCCTTGGTTATCTTGGCTGTGTGCTTTGGGTCATTGTCATGTTGGAAGACCCATCCACGACCCATCTTCAATGCTCTAACTGAGGGAAGGAGGTTGTTCCTCAAAATCTCACAATACATGACCCCAGTCATCCTCTCCTTAATACAGTGCAGTCGTCCTGTCCCATGTGCAGAAAACACCCCCAAAGCATGATGCTTCCACCCCCATGCTTCACAGTAGGGACGGTGTTTTTGGGATGGTACTCAGCATTCTTCTTCCTCCAAACACCGTGAGTGGAATTAAGACCAAAAAGTTCTATTTTGGTCTCATCTGACCACATAACGTTCTCCCATGACTCCTCTGGATCATCCAAGTGGTCATGGGCAAACTTAAGATGGGCCTGGATGTGTGCTGATTTAAGCAGGGGAACCTTCCGTGCCACGCATGATTTTAACCCATGACGTCTTAGTGTATTACCCACAGTAACCTTGGAAACAGTGGTGCCAGCTCTCTTCAGGTCATTGACCAGCTCCTCCCGTGCAGTTCTGGGCTGATTCC
The DNA here is from genome assembly GCF_902500255.1 of Thalassophryne amazonica. Lineage (NCBI taxonomy): Eukaryota > Metazoa > Chordata > Actinopteri > Batrachoidiformes > Batrachoididae > Thalassophryne > Thalassophryne amazonica. The sequence continues at coordinate 9,397,094 of NC_047107.1, read as the reverse complement.
TCACCTTTCTTAGGATCACTGATAGGCCACGAGGTGGGATCTTGCATGGAGCCCCAGTCCGAGGGAGACTGACAGTCATGTTTCGCTTCTTCCATTTTCTAATAATTGCTCCAACAGTTGATCTTTTTTTCACCAAGCTGCTTGGCAATTGCCCCATAGCCCTTTCCAGCCTTGTGGAGTTTTACAATTTTGTCTCTGGTGTCTTTGGACAGCTCTTTGGTCTTAGCCATGTTAGTAGTTAGAGTCTTACTGATTGTGTGGGGTGGACAGGTGTCTTTATGCAGCTAACGACCTCAAATAGATACTTCTAATTTGGAATAATAAGTGGAGTGGAGGTGGACTTTTTAGAGGCGGACTAACAGGTCTTTGAGGGCCAGAATTTTTGCTGATTGGCAGGTGTTGAAATACTTATTTGCAGCAGTAACATGCAAATAAATTATTGAAAAATCATACATTGTGATTCTCCGAGAAACAGGATCTCTTGAGCCATCAGTGAATATTTTAACAGATCCACTAAATTCATTCAAAAGCATCTTCACATCTTTACAATGACTACTTCTCCCTTCATCAAGGACAGACAGCAGAACCTCAGGCTCAGGAAGAAACCAAGGTGGGACAGGGGACCAAAAAGACCCAGCCACTTTCCCATGCTCCAACCCAAAATCCCCTGCCAACTGCTTGATATGATGTAAAAAGGTTGTCTCCTGTCCATTACCTGAAAACTCCCAAGAACTATCTAAAAGGCACTTTGAGGCAGAGCTACAGCTAGTGCCGCATAGCTTAGCCCAGTAATGGAGCCCCAGCTTTTTCCTCCTGATTTCCAAAGATGTTTCCCTCATTTCGTTAAGTAAAGCTGGAATGGGAGTCGTTTTGAAGGCACCCACACAGATTCTCAAAGCCTTAGCCTGAACCCGGTACAACTTACAGAGGACAGATTTGGCAGTTGGACCAAAAATCACACAGCCATAATCTAAGATGGATCTTCTCATGGAGTGATAGATCATTGTCAAGGTGTCTCTGTCAGCGCCCCAGTCACTCCCAGCCAGACTACGAACAATATTAATCACTTTTTCACACTTTTTCACAAACTTTTCCTATATGACCTTTCCATGTAAGCTTTTCATGCACCCACAGACCAAGGAACTTAAATACGTTGACTCCTTCTACAGGGCAATTGTACAACAGAATATTTAATGGCGGTATTTTCCTTTTATTCCCAAAGATCACAAATTGACTTTTGGTGGAGGGAATTCTAAAAACCGAATCATTTGCCCACTGGACAACCTGATCCAGAGCCTTTTGCATTTGACAAAAAAGAACCTGCATGTTTCTTCCTCTCTTCCAGAGAGCTCCATCATCTGCAAATAGAGACTTCCCAAAGTGAGGAGGCACTTTCAAAAATATATCACTGATCATTTTAGGGTGGACCATCATGAAGTTTAATTAGTCGTCCTTCCTTCCACAGTGAATTGTAGGCCTTTTCAATGTCCAAAAACACAGCAACCATATCTTCCTTATTAATAACGGCTTTCTTGACATCTTGATCCAACACTGCAATGGAGTCCATAGTATTCCTACCAACTCTAAACCCATTTTTACGAGGTCTGTGATAAAACTAACGTACCTTTTTATTTTTTTCAAAAACTATATGGATTTGAATCACGTGCGATTACATCAGACAACCTTGAACCCTCGTGCGCATGCGTGAGTTTTTTCACCCTTGTCGGTTACGTCATTCGCCTGTGGGCTGGCTTTGAGTGAGGAGTGGTCCACCCCTCCTGTCGGAATTCCTTTGTCTGACTTCTTCCTGAGAGACTGACGCTTTGCTTGATCAAAATTTTTTCAGAACCTGTGAGGCAGATCGAAGTGGACACCATTTCAGAAATTCAGCTGGTTTTCTGTGAAAATTTTAACGGCTGATGAGAGATTATGGACTGTTGCTGTCGCTTTAAGGACTTCCCACGGAGCGGGACGTCGCAACGCGCCCTGAGCCGCTGCTGTCTGCCTGTTTCGAGGAGAAAGCTTCCAAATTTAAGCCTCTGTTGACCCAGGATGTCGTGACAGAACAGAGAACTTTCAGAAGAGGTCGGGATCAGCAGTTTATCCGGACATTCCACTGTTAAAGGAGATTTTATTAATGAAAGACGTGCGGACGGGTCCGCGCGTCGGGACGCAGCTGGCGTGGTGTGGCGGCACAGGAAAAACACCTCTGTGTTGATAACCATTTGTAAAAACCAGGCGGCTTTTGATGGCTTTCAGTTGAGTGAGTATCTGAGAAATTGTTTAAAAGCTGGACATGTTCCAACTTGTCCTTAAGGCTTCCATCAGAGGTGTTTTTCCTGTGGCGGCGCACGGCACCGGCTGCCTGCCGACGCGCGGACCCGTCCGCACTTTCTTTCATTACAAAATCTCCTTTAACAGTGGAATGTCCGGATAAACTGCTGATTCCGACCTCTTCTGAAAGTTCTCTGTTCTGGCACGATGTCCTGGGTCAACAGAGGCTTAAATTTGGAAGCTTTCAGCTCGAAACAGGCAGACAGCAGCAGCTCAGGGCACATCGCGACGTCCCGCTCCGTGGGAAGTCCTTAAAGCGACAGCAACAGTCCATAATCTCTCATCAGCCGTTAAAATTTTCACAGAAAACCAGCTGAATTTCTCGAATGGTGTCCATTTCAATCTGGCTCACAGTTTTTGAAAAAATTTTGATCAAGCAAAGCGTCAGTCTTTCAGGAAGTTCTCAGACAAAGAGATTCCAACGGGAGGGGTGGACAACTCCTCACTCAAAGCCTGCCCACAGGCGAATGATGTAACCGACAGGCGTGAAAAAACTCTCGCATGCCCACAAGGGTTCAAGCTTGTCTGATGTAATCGCACGTGATTCAAATCCATATAGTTTTTGAAAAAAATAAAAAGGTCTGATTATTTTCTAACAGACCTCGTATAGTCCACAAAATAATCAGCAGTTTCAAGAAAATAGACTAACCTTTTAGTCACCATTCTTTCCATTACTGTGCATAAAACAGCTATAGGCTGATAAGATGAAGGGCAAGAGGGGGCTTTTCCTGGTTTCAGGACAGGAATCACAACAGCATGTTTCCACACCTTAGGTAATGAACCTTTCTCCCAAACATAACTGAACAAGGCCAGAACCTCCTCCAAAGCTACGTTATCTAAATGTTTAAGCAACTCATAACTAATTCTATCTTGACCAGGAGTGGAATTTGCTCCTGATTAAATTCCCTGCTTGAGCTCCTTCAAAGAGAAAAATGCATTATAAAAAAACAGTTTCTAAAGACACATTATTTAATTTCCACCCTTCAGCTTTCAAGAGTTCTGTCTTCCTCTTAAGCCCATAATCCCCTAGATACTTGGAGTTGTGAACCTCTTGAAAGACGTTGACACACATATTTGCTTTTTCTAGGTTGTTAACTGCTTTATGTCCATCAGACAGAGCTGGCATTAATGGCCTCACCTTTGTCCCAGACATTTTATGAATTCTGGACCAGACCTCCACTCACATGAGCAACTTCATCTGTTATTGCTCAAGCACATTGTAAACACTGACACGATGGACTTTGATGCGGAAGAGTTCAGAAAGATATGATTGGAATGTTTTGATAACCATTTACAGTTGGCGATGAAAGAGTTGGTGTTAAATAAAATGAAATTGAAGACTTAACAGTATTCCCTGAAAACTCCCTTCTGTCTGATCATTTCTTAATAACATTTACATTTACTCTGATGGACTACCCAGCAGTCAATCAATTTCAATCAATTTTTTTATATAGCGCCAAATCACAACAAACAGTTGCCCCAAGGCGCTTTATATTGTAAGGCAAGGCCATACAATAATTATGTAAAACCCCAACGGTCAAAACGACCCCCTGTGAGCAAGCACTTGGCTACAGTGGGAAGGAAAAACTCCCTTTTAACAGGAAGAAACCTCCAGCAGAACCAGGCTCAGGGAGGGGCAGTCTTCTGCTGGGACTGGTTGGGGCTGAGGGAGAGAACCAGGAAAAAGACATGCTGTGGAGGGGAGCAGAAATCGATCACTAATGATTAAATGCAGAGTGGTGCATACAGAGCAAAAAGAGAAAGAAACAGAAAGAAATAGTCGATGGGGTGGAGATGTCGTCCATCTTATGTAAGGTAGGTGATTGGTGACAGCTGTCGTAGTTGATGAATGACAGCTGTCACTCCCGGCTGTTCCTGTGAGGCGGCAGCGCCCTCTCGTGCCCGAAGCCCGCACTTCGGGCAGGGCGCCCTCTGGTGGTGGTGGGCCAGCAGTACCTCCTCTTCAGCGGCCCACACAACAGACATTTTAAATTTTATCTATCTATCTATCTATCTATCTATCTATCTATCTATCTATCTATCTATCTATCTATCTATCTATCTATCTAGCTATCTAGCTATCTAGCTATCTATCTATCTCTATCTATCTATCTATCTATAGATAGATAAATAAGAGCCAATCTATTTTCTGTTGTGTGGGCCGCTGAAGAGGAGGTACTGCTGGCCCACCACCACCAGATGGCGCCCTGCTTGGAGTGCGGGCTTCAAGCACGAGAGGGCGCCGGAGCCACTGGGAGTGACAGCTGTCACTCTTCATCAGCACCAGCTGTCACTCAGCCAACTCATCACCATCTCCATAAAGGCCGGACTGCGACTCCACCTCCTCGCCGAGAAATCAGCTACCTATCAGGTAATTTTCTCTGCTGACTCAAAACGTTGAGTAATAATCTGAACTTCTTTTGCAGCCGTTATCCTGTGGTGTTTGCCTTATCTGTGGGATTGGCATTTGGTGTGATCAGCGACGGCTTCGCTTCACACTCCAATCAGATAAGTGGTTAGACAGGAGCTGCACGAGTGTGTGATTGGAGGTGGAGGTTCTCCCTCCCTTACTGAATACAGACTGTGGGATTACTGAGTGTGCAACCTCACACTCATCTGGACTGTCTCTGTTCTCTGCCAGCAGTACTGGGTCTGACTGCTGAAGACAGCGGCCACCTGGGGCGCAGGGCTTGGCGGCTCCGGTGTTCTTCAGCTCCGTTGGCAGTGGAAGCTGTGATGATTAAATGCAGAGTGGTGCATACAGAGCAAAAAGAGAAAGAAACAGTGCATCATGGGAACCCCCCAGCAGTTTACGTCTATAGCAGCATAACTAAGGGATGGTTCAGGGTCACCTGATCCAGCCCTAACTATAAGCTTTAGCAAAAAGGAAAGTTTTAAGCCTAATCTTAAAAGTAGAGAGGGTGTCTGTCTCCCTGATCTGAATTGGGAGCTGGTTCCACAGGAGAGGAACCTGAAAGCTGAAGGCTCTGCCTCCCATTCTACTCTTACAAACCCTAGGAACTACAAGTAAGCCTGCAGTCTGAGAGCGAAGCACTCTATTGGGGTGATATGGTACTACGAGGTCCCTAAGATAAGATGGGACCTGATTATTCAAAACCTTATAAGTAAGAAGAAGAATTTTAAATTCTATTCTAGAATTAACAGGAAGCCAAAGAAGAGAGGCCAATATGGGTGAGATATGCTCTCTCCTTCTAGTCCCCGTCAGTACTCTAGCTGCAGCATTTTGAATTAACTGAAGGCTTTTTAGGGAACTTTTAGGACAACCTGATAATAATGAATTACAATAGTACCATATCACCCCAATAGAGCGCTTTGCTCTCAGACTGCAGGCTTACTTGTAGTTCCTAGGGTTTGTAAGAGTAGAATGGGAGGCAGAGCCTTCAGCTTTCAGGCTCCTCTCCTGTGGAACCAGCTCCCAATTCGGATCAGGGAGACAGACACCCTCTCTACTTTTAAGATTAGGCTTAAAACTTTCCTTTTTGCTAAAGCTTATAGTTAGGGCTGGATCAGGTGACCCTGAACCATCCCTTAGTTATGCTGCTATAGACTTAGACTGCTGGGGGGTTCCCATAATGCACTGAGTGTTTCTTTCTCTTTTTGCTCTGTATGCACCGCTCTGCATTTAATCATTAGTGATTGATCTCTGCTCCCCTCCACAGCATGTCTTTTTCCTGGTTCTCTCCCTCAGCCCCAACCAGTCCCAGCACAAGACTGCCCCTCCCTGAGCCTGGTTCTGCTGGAGGTTTCTTCCTGTTAAGAGGGAGTTTTTCCTTCCCACTGTCGCCAAGTGCTTGCTCACAGGGGGTCGTTTTGACCTTTGGGGTTTTTACGTAATTATTGTATGGCCTTGCCTTACAATATAAAGCGCCTTGGGGCAACTGTTTGTTGTGATTTGGCGCTATATAAATAAAATTGAATTGAATTGACTGTGATTTCCAGACACAACCATTGTCACTTGCTGTGTCTGATGTGTAATTAGTGGAAGGGTGCCATCTAGTGCCCGTAACGACAATGGTGACGGTAAGGCCACTAGAGGGAGCCCAACCTCCTTTGCCCATCTGCTATCCAGCAGATTCCCCTCCGACCCCGTGTCCACCAGTGCTGGGGCATGAAGGGTTAGATCCCCACTTAGGATCGTAACTGGGATTCATGCGGATTTGTGGGATTTCCCCTCGTGAGTGTTATGGCCCACCCTTAGCCCAGTCTCTAAGGGCGGGCGTTGTAGTTTGACCGTTTGGGGCAATTTCTCTGTATGTGCTCACTGAAGCCGCAGAAAAAACACTCCCCACGGGCCAGCCTCCATTGTCTGTCTTCTGATTTTACTTTAGCCCTGCTCGTGTCCATAGCTTCGTCAGCAGGAGGAGCTGTCGCCTCACGGAGGGCTCTGGCAGTGGAGCGGGGGGACGACGACATCCGTTCAGACCCGGAAGGAAGACGGACGGCTCGTGCCCGGCCACGCCCCTCGCCTCGCTCCCGGCAATGTTCTTCTAGTCGGTTGTCTAGCCGTATAACGAGATCGATAAGCCCATCTAAATCCCGCGGCTCATCCTTCGCCAGCAAATGCTCCTTCAGGACCGGAGACAGTCCGCTTACGAAGGCGGCGCAGAGCGCAACGTTATTCCAGCCGGACCTCGCTGCCGCGATGCGGAAGTCGACTGCATATTCAGCTGTGCTCCGACACCCCTGTCTCATCGGCAGCAGCACGTTCGAAGCGGTCTCGCCTCTATTGGGATGATCAAACACTTGTTTGAACTCCCGCACAAACCCAGTGTATGTAGTAAGGAGCCGTGAGTTCTGCTCCCAAAGCGCCATAGCCCAGGCGCGTGCCTCTCCACGAAGCAGATTCACCACATAAGCCACCTTGCTAGCGTCAGACGCGTACATGACTGGACGCTGTGAAAAGACGAGCGAACACTGCATTAAAAAGTCAGCGCACGTCTCGACACAGCCTCCATACGGCTCAGGAGGACTTATGTATGCTTCAGGGGGGGGGGTTCCTTGAATGGCCACTGGAATATCTGTATCTGGCACTCGGGCAGCAGGAGGAGGTGCCGCAGCAGCGCCCTGCGCGTGCGCTTCCACCTGAGCGGTGAGAGCCTCCATCCTCCGATTGAGGATAACGTTCTGCTCGGTTACCAAGTCCAACCGAGCAGTAAAGGCGGTTAGGATTTGCTGCAACTCACCTAGTACGCCTCCTGCTGGCCCCTGTGCCTCCTGCGTTTCCATTGGTGGTTCACTCGATGGTTGACGCCCCTCAGGATCCATGACGTTGGCCGAGAAATCCTGTTGTGTGAAAGTGTAATGACACAGACCCACAACAGGGGGCGTAAATGAACGGTCAATGGAAATAAAGAGTAACACTTTTAATGTTGTGAAATGTGCACAACAGATACAGATACAATTCAATACTACAGTCAATTTGTACAGTTGGTGTCGTGTGGGCAGGCTCGAGGATAGGAGATGCCTGTCCAGATAGGAGTCAGGACCCACACGATTTCCACCGCCAACGGATCTGGAACACACCGGAGCCGCCAAGTCTCGAGTCACCAGGTGGCCACCGTCTCCAGCTGTCAGATCGGGTACTGCTGGCAGGAAGCAGAAACAGTCAAGGGTGGGTGTGTGCACACACCCAGCAAACAGTCAGCAGAGTTCTGATGATAAAGGGAGAAAAACACCACCTCCCACTCTCACAATATCCACAGTCGTGCAGATCCCAAATCACACTAAACAGCTGAGAAGCGGGAACGCCAACTCCTCCTGACCAGCTGCAAGTGTACTGAGATACGTCTGCAAAGTCAGAATATAAATTGCAGCTTTTCGAGCTTAGCAGCAAAGTACGTTGCGACAATAAGCTTAGCTGAACAAAACACAAAGATGGCTGAGAGTTTTACCTGAGTACCTCAGATGATTTCTCGGCAGGGGTGTGGTGTGTTCTCCGGGTTTTTATGGATGGCTAGATGAGATGATGAGTGACAGCTGTCAGGGTCCCTGTAGCTCCTGGTGGCGAACTGCGCCCTCTGGTGCCTGAAGCCCGTCTACAGGCAGAGCACCCTCTGGTGTTGGCCAGCAGTACCTCCTCTTCGGGTGGGCCACACAACACTATCTATCTATCTAGATAGATAGATAGATAGATTTTTTTCTAAAAGAAAATGTTGTGAAAGTGTAGTGACACAGACCCACAACAGGGGGCGTTAATGAACGGACAATGGATAAGCCAAAAAGTAACAATTTAATGTTGTGAATCACACAACGATGTACAGACAATAACAATACAGTGACTGTCAATCATACACCAGGTGACGTGTGGGCAGGCTCGACGATAGAAGACGCCTGGCGAGAGAAAAGCCGGATCCACACAGCTTCCACTGCCAACGGAGCTGAAGAACACCGGAGCCGCCAAGCCCTGCGCCCCAGGTGGCCGCTGTCTTCAGCAGTCAGACCCGGTACTGCTGGCAGAGAACAGAGACAGTCCAGATGAGTGTGAGGTTGCACACTCAGTAATCCCACAGTCTGTATTCAGTAAGGGAGGGAGAACCTCCACCTCCAATCACACACTCGTGCAGCTCCTGTCTAACCACTTATCTGATTGGAGTGTGAAGCGAAGCCGTCGCTGATCACACCAAACGCCAATCCCACAGATAAGGCAAACACCACAGGATAACGGCTGCAAAAGAAGTTCAGATTATTACTCAACGTTTTGAGTCAGCAGAGAAAATTACCTGATAGGTAGTTGATTTCTCGGCGAGGAGGTAGAGTCGCAGTCCGGCCTTTATGGAGATGGTGATGAGTTGGCTGAGTGACAGCTGGTGCTGATGAAGAGTGACAGCTGTCACTCCCAGTGGCTCCGGCGCCCTCTCGTGCTTGAAGCCCACACTCCAAGCAGGGCGCCATCTGGTGGTGGTGGGCCAGCAGTACCTCCTCTTCAGCGGCCTACACAACAGAAAATAGATTGGCTCTCATTTATCTATCTATAGATAGATAGATAGATAGATAGATAGATAGATAGATAGATAGATAGATAGATAGATAGATAGATAGATAGATAGATAGATAGGTAAAATTTAAAATGTCTGTTGTGTGGGCCGCTGAAGAGGAGGTACTGCTGGCCCACCACCACCAGAGGGCGCCCTGCCCGAAGTGCGGGCTTCGGGCACGAGAGGGCGCTGCCGCCTCACAGGAACAGCCGGGAGTGACAGCTGTCATTCATCAACTACGACAGCTGTCACCAATCACCTACCTTACATAAGCTGGACGACATCTCCACCCCATCGACTATTTCTTTCTGTTTCTTTCTGTTAAAAGGGAGTTTTTCCTTCCCACTGTAGCCAAGTGCTTGCTCATAGGGGGTCGTTTTGACCGTTGGGGTTTTACATAATTATTGTATGGCCTTGCCTTACAATATAAAGCGCCTTGGGGCAACTGTTTGTTGTGATTTGGCGCTATATAAAAAAATTGATTGATTGATTAAATATCGTCTACCTAATAGGTAAACACTCAGCCGTGGTTGTGCCGACGCACATTCCTTTGCTTCTCTTGTTGTGATTTGTGATCAGGTCGCTACTTTCAGCTGGAGGCTGGGGTTCGTAGATGGTAGAGGAGTGTCTGGTTTTCAATCCTCGCTCCGAACTGCATTAAGTAGGAAACTGACTCTGCACAAACTGTGAACTGGTTTTAGAGGTGGAGGTGTCATTCCCACCTGGAGAGAGACTGCTGTGTTGCTGACTGTTTACTGGGTGTGTCCTCACACACTCACCCATAACTGTCTTTCTGTATCCTGCCAGCAGTACCAGATCCGGCAGCTGGAGACGGTGGCCACCTGGGGACTCAGGACTTGGCGACTCCGGAAGGTTCCAGATCCGGTGGCGGTGGAAATCGTGTGGGGCCCGGCTCCTCTTTGGACGGTGGTCTCTTATCCTCGAGCCTGTCCACACGTCACCTTCATACATTTGATTGTAATCCAAATTCTGAATCTGTCTGTGCACCTTTCACAACAGTAAAGAGTTGTATTTTTGACTCATCCATTGTCCGTTCATTTACGCCCCCTGTTGTGGGTCCGTGTCACTACACTTTCCCAACAGGATATCTCGGCCAGCGTCATGGATTCCGAGGGGCAGCAACCATCTGTTGAACAACCAATGGAAGAGCAGGGTGCCCAGGCGTCAGCGGGAGGCGTGGTCGGTGAGTTGCAACAAATCCTCACCGCCTTCACTGCTCGGTTGGATCTAATGACCGAGCAGAATATTATTCTCAATCGCAGGATGGAGGCTCTCACCGCACGGGTGGAAGTGCGCGCACAGGGCGCTGCTGCAACTCCTCCTCCTGCTGTCCTGGTACCGGATTTAGACATTCCAATGGTCGCTCAACGAATCCACCCACCATCCCCTGAAGCATACATAAGTCCCCCGGAACTGTACGGAGGCTGTGTAGAGACGTGCACAGACTTCTTGATGCAGTGTTCGCTCGTCTTTGCACAGCATCCGGTAATGTACGCATCAGACGCCAGCCGGGTGGGTTACGTGATTAATTTGCTTCGAGGTGAGGCACGCACGGCTCCTAACCACGTATACTGGGTTTGTGAGGGAGTTCAAAACAGTATTTGATCACCCAAATAGAGGAGAGACCGCTTCAACTGTGCTGCTGTCTATGAGACAGGGGAGTAGGAGCGCAGCCGAGTATGCAGTCGACTTCCACATCGCGGCTGCGAGGTCCGGCTGGAATGCCGCTGCGCTCCTCGCTGCCTTCGTAAACGGACTGTCGTCGGTCCTGAAGGAGCATCTGGTGACTAAGGATGAGCCGCGGGATTTAGATGGGCTTACTGATCTGGTCATACGATTAGACAATCGGTTAGAGGAACGCCGTCGGGAACGAGACGAAGGACGTGGCCGGGCACGCGCCGTCCCTCTCCCTTCCAGTTCCGAAAAGGTTCTGCCCTCCCCACGCTCCACGGCCTCAACGCTCCGTGTGGTAACAGCTCCCCCTGCTGATGAAGCTATGGACACGAGCAGGGCCAAATTAAGAACATCTAACAGACAGAGGAGACTGGCCCGCGGGGAGTGCTTTGTCTGCGGCTCAAGTGAGCATCAGCAGAGAGACTGCCCCAAGTGGTTAAACACCAACGCCCGCCCTTAGAAACTGGGCTAAGGGTGGGCCAAACATTCACGTGGGACACACCCACATTTCTGCACGTCTCCCAGTTACAATCCTGAGCGGGGATCTAACCCTTCAAGCCCCAGCACTGGTGGACACGGGGTCCGAAGGGAATCTGCTGGACAGCAGATGGGCAAGAGAGGTAGGGCTCCCTCTAGTGGTGCTCCCTTCACCATTGAAGGTGCGGGCACTAGATGGCACCCTTCTCCCTTTAATCACACACAAGACACTGCCAGTGACTCTGGTAGTGTCTGGGAATCATCGGGAGGAGATTGAGTTTTATGTGACACCTTCTACCTCACGCGTAATTTTGGGCTTTCCGTGGATGATAAAACACAGTCCCCGGATTGATTGGCCATCTGGGGTTGTGGCTCAGTGGAGCGAAACCTGCCACCGGGAGTGTTTAGGATCCTCGGTTCCCCCCGATTTGACTGCTAATGAGGAGGTTAAAGTCCCCCCCAATCTGACGGCGGTGCCCGAGGAGTACTACGATCTTGCGGAGGTCTTCAGCAAAGATCTGGCACTCACACTTCCCCCGCACCGTCCGTATGATTGCGCCATTGATTTGACCCCGGGCGTTGAGTACCCGTCCAGTCGGCTGTACAACCTCTCACGTCCAGAGTGCGAATCAATGGAGACCTACAGCCGGGATTCATTAGCTGCCGGGCTGATCCGAAACTCCACCTCCCCGATGGGTGCTGGTTTCTTTTTTGTGGGCAAGAAAGATGGCGGACTCCGTCCATGCATTGATTACAGGGGGCTGAACGAGACTACGGTTCAGAATCGATACCCGTTGCCCCTGTTAGATTCAGTGTTCACGCCCCTGCATGGAGCCAAAATTTTCACCAAACTGGATCTTAGGAATGCTTATCACCTGGTTCGGATCCTGAAGGGAGATGAATGGAAGACGGCATTTAACACATTTAGGTCACTTCGAGTACCTGGTCATGCCGTTCGGCCTCACTAACTCCTCCGCAACGTTCCAAGCATTGGTAAATGACGTCTTGCGGGACTTCCTGCACCGATTCGTCTTCGTATACCTGGACGATATCCTCATCTTTTCCCCGGACCCTGAGACCCATGTTAAGCATGTACGTCAGGTCCTGCAGCGGTTGTTGGAGAACCAGCTGTTTGTGAAGTGCGAGTTCCACCGCACTTCTTTGTCCTTCTTGGGGTTTATCATCTCCTCCAACTCCATCGCCCCTGATCCGGTCAAGGTTGCGGCGGTGAGAAATTGGCCCCAACCCACAAGCCGTAGGAAACTGCAACAGTTCCTCGGCTTTGCAAATTTCTACAGGAGGTTCATTAAGGGCTATAGTCAGGTAGTTAGCCCCCTGACAGCCCTGACCTCCTCTAAAGTCCCCTTCACTTGGTCGGATCGGTGCGAGGCCGCGTTTAGGGAGTTGAAACGTCGGTTTTCGACTGCACCAGTCCTGGTGCAGCCCGATCCTAGCCGCCAGTTTGTGGTTGAAGTGGACGCCTCCGACTCAGGGATAGGAGCCGTGTTGTCCCAGAGCGGAGAGTCCCTGCAACGTTCCGCTAACGTTACACCAGAACTAGAATTTTGAAGTGAGTTATCATCTGGATTTTAAAAAATAAAAAGAAGCACGAATTACAGACTTTTAAATGATTAAGTTCCTCTTCCCATTTGATTTACTTCAGAAAAAATTATTTTAAGGGTCGATTCAAATGTTCTGAGAACGTTCTCACAATGTGACAAAACCAGTGATATTCATGACCTTGTGAGAATCATAGGGTAACGTTACGATAATGTTAGCTGTTAGCTGGGATCTTGACATGAGGAGGAGCTCGAGTTTGTCCTCAACAAAGTAGCCAAGCAGGACGCCAACATGCGGTTATCAGTTTCTGTGAAGCAGAGAGTGGTATTAACACTGAGATTTTTAGCAACCTGTTAGTTTGTAACAGTCTGTTTTATTTATTATGTTTACTTTTAATGAATACGATGAATGTCACTCATGCTAGCTGTTTCTTTATTCTGTAGAAGAATCATTTACATCCTTAAACTATCAGGCATTTGCTGAGGACTATCTCAAGGTAACTGTGACAGACTGGCGTCCTGTCCAGGATGCACCCCGCCTCACGCTCTGTGACTGCTGGGATAGGCTCCTGACCCCCCGCGACCCTTAATTGGAGTAAGTGGTTGAAGATGAGTGAGTGAGTATCTCAAGGTAAGTACAGTAATAATTCCTAAAGTTGTGTATGTCCCTGACCAAAGGGTCCTTAAATACAGCTGACTTCAGGCATTGTGACATACTGAACAGAACAATGTCCTACTCACAGTCATGTACCTGTACCTGTACCTGTGTAGCACACATACTTTTATGTGGCATGAAGTGTATCTTGTTTAATGCATGTAATAAACTTTCATACATGTGGTCTGTTTTTTTTTTTTTTTTGTCATATGGCTACTAATAAAATATTAGGCCTATAGTATTTAAAGGGTCCCTGCCACACCATGACATTTTTACATATTCTTGAAGAATAAAACATTTTTTCCACGTTGTGTTTGTTTTTTTTTTTACCATAAAATTACACTGAACAAGGATTTAGACATTTCGTTACCCATCTGAGAATTTGAATTTACTGCCTCCAAGTTGACCTACTTTTTTGCTGCGACGGATGTGACGTCATTCGAGTAAATGTGTCGTAGTGCGGCTCTGTTTACCAATACGGCAGACATGGACAGCGAAGGCATAGTGCGCGATTATAGCAACGATTTAAGTGACATATCGAATGTTTTTGAAGAAGATGAGGAAGTTTCTGATGAAAGGAAGCCATGGTAAAAATAATGAGCGGCTCCAAACCATGTATGTTCCAGCCAAATGTGACAAAAAGAGGATGTGAAGCGCAGCTGTCAGGGGATGACAACAACAACAACGCTGTCGGATATAAGCTGCTTACAAAACACAGAATGGTTTGTTCACTCACCACCTTTTCTTATAAATGATCATTTATTCCTGGCACAGTGTGTTTGTGTATGAAAAAATTATTTCAGCAGCACAGCGTGCTTAAATTCAGGAGTTTGTTCTAAAATCACTGAAAATAAAGTTTCTGTACATTCTGTATATATTTAATCATTTATAAGTCAGTTTCTTGTGATTGCTAATTCTTCACATTTTATTCAAAGCAAATGATTGCAAATCTTTATCTGAAAAGCTGTACACCCACATGGGAATGGGGGGGGGGGGGTTACTAAATAAAAGAAAACTACTTCTATATCTGTTGTCAAATTTTATCAGGCATAATACTGTAGAAAAATGTTTATGCTAAATGGAGACTTTCCTGTCTAAAATACACATACAGAACATCTGTAATCATAAATTGTATCACATCTAATCTACTTTGAATGAACAGACGTCTGAACAAAACAGGCTGTTCAGTTTACATGCATATGTATATTTGGAAAACACAAACATGTCAATGTTCTTTTTTTTCAGGTGCTCATCAATCAATCAATCAATTTTTTTTATATAGCGCCAAATCACAACAAACAGTTGCCCCAAGGCGCTCCATATTGCAAGGCAAGGCCATACAATAATTATGTAAAACCCCAACGGTCAAAACGACCCCCTGTGAGCAATGCTTTTAATGAGCCTGGCTGTTGAGGAGCCTGAAGGCTCCTTTCTTGTGGAACCAGCTCCCAATTCGGATCAGGGAGACAGACACCCTCTCTACTTTTAAGATTAGGCTTAAAACTTTCCTTTTTGCTAAAGCTTAAGCCACTTTTCCACTACAAAGCATCAGCTCTACTCGGTTTGGTTCCAAGCGCGAGCTTTTCTACAGCAAATAGTACCTCTTCAACGTGGGCGGGGTCAGCAGAGCAAACTGCAGTGACGTAGTTTTATACGCGACACAAACATAAACAATGGCGAACTCCGTGTGTTTACTGCTGTGAGTTTTTAAGAGAAAGTTGCTGGCGGCGAGGAAAAACACGCTTGAGACGTACAGAAGACTTTGGGAATTCATATTGAGCACCTTAGGGCAACTGTTTGTTGTGATTTGGCGCTATATAAGAAAAAAGTTGATTGATTGATTGATATGAAGATGAAGACGAGAAGATACAAGCTGCTAGAGATGAGACAAAGCATGACGGTAAGCTAATTGTTAGCTTCCTAAGTAGCTCGTAAATAATTAGTAACTGCAGGCTGTCGCTATTAACTATTAAAATTGTGGCTGTCAAAATAAAGCGTTAATTTAGATTAATTACAATACCTATCAGGCCTTCAGTCACACTTTGCTCTATTTTGTTTTGACGTCAGTGACTTGGTCTGTAAATAAAGACGCGTTTCTGAGCAATAAACGTGTTAATGTCCATACGTTTTTTTTTTTAACCAAAGTAACTTGCTTTGATAACTTATTGTTAAATCTCAAATGTGGGAGTTTGTGCATTTACTGACGTTCACGCACAAAATGTTGATTCGGTTTTAATGACCGTTAATTAACGTCGTCACTGAACTCGAACAGGCTTAAAACACATTAAAAACGTTTGTTTTTCATCCGGATTTTAATGTTCAATGGACAAATTTAAAATATGAAATCTAATAAGATAATTATTAAAGAAGTCATATTGTGCAGAAAGAATCAGCCTCCAAACTCCCACAATTCTGTTTTTATAGACATTCTTTATAATATATCCTTTTATTGTCATTGTACACATAAATATAATGAAATTTGCCTGCATTTAACCCATCCAAATTACACTTAGACAGTTCTCCCAATTTAAGACCAATTTACAGCTTGTACCTCCTTGATATGTAACAAAAATAACCCTGATCCTTTTTTACCTGATTATTAAATGCCCCAAACACACACACATCTGAGTTTTTTTTTAAATATACCTGCAATTAAATTATTCATTTAGATTAATCATAAACCATGTACTCACATTTTTTAATAACCTGACAGTACTAATTAAAATATGTATGCTGTATGTGTGTTTCAGATGGTTTTCTCAGTCACCGCTGCAGAGGTTCATGCCACGGAATGGGACACCTTTGTCATCATAGTTATACACCTGTTATGTTTCACTGTGAATTTTGAATAAATTTTTGTACTTTTGCTAAAATGTCTCCACTTGTGTGGAACATCATTTTGATTTGTAAAAATTACCAAGGTTTACTGATTTAAAGGCTAACAGTTTGAAAAGCTGTTTAAGCATAATCCAGTAGTAAAATAAGCTTTACATTTAATGGGGTCATAAACATAAATGTAACAGACAGTAAAATGGGTTGTTCAAAATTCCTTGATGTAATGGTGCCTTCACTGAAGTGACTAAACCTTTTTGTGTTAAATACCATTTGGTAAAATCTCAGTTTAGACATAATTATTCCAGCATCTGTGTAAAGATTCAGCCAGGTGTAGTGTCTTCTGGAGCGGCAAAACCCAAATTAAAAATTCTTAGAAATAAACCAAAATGTTTTTTACTGTTGACTCAGAATGAAATGACAAATTGATAGTCACAGGAGTCAGATTGTTTACTGCAACAAAAGAGAAAATACACACACAAAAAAAGCAACACAAACTATACGTATGTTTCATGTCTGTAGTCTGGGGTGGGGGCGTATGTCACATGCCCCGCCCACCCGGAAACTGAACATTTGCTTGAGAACGTTTGCAAACATGGCCTGAACATCATATGAACAAAGAATGACAGGTAATGATTCAATGCAAACATTCAATAATTATACAAATGTTCAAACGTGAACAGTTGAACCAGAACATTAAATGCACATTTGTAGAATGTTTGAATGCTAACATTACCTGTCCTCATTCTTTGTTCATATGATGTTCGTGCAATGTTCCTGCGCAATAGCTACAATGTGATTTTTTTTTTTCCTATTGAGAACTAAAAATGACGTAAAACAAACTTTATAAATGTTTTAAAATTCAACAGGTTTTAATTAAATAGTAACTCGCAATGTATTCATGGAATTCACAAATTAATGCAGAAACTTTTGAAATCACTTACAGATTTAATGATGGAATTCATCTTTACAGAATTAAACATGCTCAAAAATAAAAAAAAAGCACAAAATGAAAAATTTTCAGCATTACAAAAGATTTCTTACATGGCACACCACCGACACTACTCCAAAAGATGTTCAGACAAGAATAAATCTTCGAGAAATAATGAAACCTAAAAAACATTCATCTATTGATCTACAACCAACTACACATTTTAGGAGCAAAAATAAATTCAGCTTACATCTACATACAGTTAATACTTTATATTTAAGAGCAAAACTCTGGACAGTTTTAAAACAAATTCCCTGCGAAACGTTTTTAATCACAGATTTGAAGACTCAGTATGACAGATACGACAATGCAACTTGCTGAACACACATTTTTAAGAGCGAAACTGAACAGTTTAACACAAACACATTACAATCAATAAATTTCCTGAGGAAATTCACATGACAAAACACTAAGTTTTTATCACATAGAAGTATGACAGATACGACAATATAATTGAACAATTTTTAAAGCAAAATCGAACAGTTTTAACAATAAAATTTCCTGAGGAAATTAATGATAAAACAAAAAAAAAAACGTTTGATCACCAGAGAAAACGTTTCTCCGGAAGTAAAATAAAATGTTATCAAAAATATTCCATGTACAAGGCAAATTAAATGCTGCTGCTCATCTGCTCATAAGCTTTGATATTATGAAATATAAACAACGCTAAAATACCCTCAGCCGTATGAGGATTTGGTATCCCAGTGCAAAGTGTGTGTATATATATGCGCCCTTTATTGTGTTATCTGTGTATCTCTATATTCACCTCTGTATGTTTATATTGGTGTTGTAGGATAAACTCAATGACATTTTAATGGCATCCAAAGGAGATCATGCGTGTGCACACGCATGAGCGTCTGAAAAATGTGGAGGTTACCATCGACTGCAGGATGTGTGTGCACACTGATGTCTGCAAGATGTCTTGTGTTATCAGGTTGTGAAAACAGCGTTTTCCGTTTTCAAAGTATTTTTCAGCAGCTTTTACATAATATATAATAGACATGTTAGATTTACACGGAAATTAATCTGTTTTGGAGCGGATTCTGCCATGTTGCATTAGCAGCCAGAGAGAGACCAGACGTCACGGTGCCTCTCTACTGTGACTTCCGCATGCTTGGAAGTGTCAGAGGCATCACAAATCGGTCTAAAAAGCATTATTTTCAATGAAACACTTGCTTTTTACAAGCGTTAGAAGTGTTGCGTCAAAAGCTAAGCTAAACAGATGCTTCTACCAGGAGTGTGCGCATTCCTGCTTGTCAACAGAATGATGTTCAAAGTTCAACCCAATCCAATTTTTGGCACTCTGAACTGTGACAACGCTTCGCACTGTCCAATAGAAACGTGTTGGGTCCAAACATGGAAGACTCGTGGAAGAAACCACTGATCTCTACAAAACAGAAATGTGTCACAGGACTGCTCATTTATACAGAGCAGTTTTCTGAAGAAAAATCCTTGCAAATGTTTAACTTAAAAATTAATTTGATTGTGAAATCAAATTGCTATATTAAAGCTTTTTCTTGGTTCATCGACACATATACAACATGGCGATCATTCAGCTTTCCTCTGGGGGGAAAAAAAAAAAAAAAGTGAAAATATCCACCCCCCTGCTGCATGCAGCGCGTCAGGGGGTAGGGAGGCGTTGACGCAACGTGACTGACGACACATTGGGAGTTGTTGCCTGACGCATATAAAGCATGCAATGTGAAAGGCCCTTTAGTTACTAGTTTCCATAAATACAGCATGTTTATAATACACTGTAAAAAAAAAAAGGGCAAAACTTTATTGAAGTGAAGAGGCTCTAACAAACAGAAAACACATTAACTCACTTCTTTGAGCGACTTTACTGGAAGCCCCATTACTTCCAGGCACTGCTTGTAATTGGCTCAAGCCCACACTTCTGGTTTAGCTGGCCAACCTTCGGATAATCGTGTCAGCAGTGTCCACATTGTTCTCTCTCCTGGTATGTCTGGGAACCGACACTTTCAGGGATGGTCCAAGGATGTAGTGCATCAACTTTGTCATTCAGCTGTTCGATACTGTGACTGATGTCATTCCGCTTCTCCTGGAACACAAAATGTATATACGAGGTCTATTAGAAAAGTATCCGACCTTATTATTTTTTTCAAAAACCATATGGATTTGAATCACGTGTGATTACATCAGACATGCTTGAACCCTCGTGGGCATGCAAGATTTTTTTCACGCCTGTCGGTTACGTCATTTGCCTGTGGGCAGTCTTTGAGTGAGGAGTCGCCCACCCTCTCGTCGATTTTTTTCATTGTTTAGGAATGGCTCAGAGACTGCTGCTTTGTTTGATCAAAATTTTTTCAAAACTGTAAGGCACAACTGAGTGGACACCATTCGATAAATTCAGCTGGTTTTCGGTAAATTTTAACGGCTGATGAGAGATTTTGGTCTGGTAGTGTCTCCGTAAGGACGGCCCACGGCGCCTGACGGCGATCTGCGCTTCGAGGCGGCAGCGTCTCGCCGTTTCAAGTTGAAAACTTCCACATTTCAGGCTCTGTTGACCCACTAAGTCATCAGAGAACTTTCAGAAGAAGTCGGCATGAGGAGTTTATTCGGACATTCCATTGTTAACGGACATTTTGTAATGAAAGAACGTGCGGGCAGTCGCATGTCGGGCTGGACCCGACCGCGGGGGGGTTGCGACAGGAAAAACACCTCAGTTGGAAACCTTAACGGACAAGTTGCAACATGCCCAAGCTGTTAAACAATTTCTCAGTTACTCACTTGTTGAAAGCCATCAAAAGCCGCCTGAATTTTACAAATGGTTTTCAACACGGAGGTGTTTTTCCTGTCGCGGCACACACAGATTCACCAAGTCGTCACGGAAACGACTCGGCGAATTTGTGTGCACGTCTTTCATTACAAAATGTCCTTAAACAGTGGAATGTCCACATAAACTCCTCATGCCGGCCTCTTCTGAATCTTCTGTTCTCTCACGACGTCCTGGGTCAACAGAGCCTTAAATTAGGATGATTTCAGCTTGAAACAGGCCGACGACGGCGCCTGGAAGCGCTGCAGGACGTCCCGCTCCGTGGGAAGTCCTTACAGCGACAGAAACACCCCATAATCTCTCATCAGCCGTTAAACTTTTCACCGAAAACCAGCTGAATTTCTCGAATAGCGTCCACTCGGATATTCCTCACAGGTCCAGAAAAAAGTTTGATAAAGCAACGCGCGCCGTCTCGAGAAGCATGTGAAACGAAGGGATTCAGCCGAGAGGGCGGGACCACATCTCACTCAAGGCCTGCCCGCGTGAAAAAACTCACGCATGCGCACAAGGGTTCAAACATGATTGGTGTAATCGCATGTCAATCAAATCCATGTAGTTTTTTTTATAAAACTGCCGGTTAGTTTTATAAGATACCTCGTAGATCCACATTTTACAACCTTAATACAGAAGTTCACACTTTTTTATTAAATCCTAATGCTTCACAAATGATTAAACCAATGCTGTTGACCTTTCATCATGAGCACAGACAAATCTGTGAATGAACTGAGTGATGAAAGTGAGCTATAGAAAAAAAAAAAAACTTGAAAGATCTTGAAAAGGCCCTAGCAGGGTCTGGTGGTTGTCCCCCAGAAAAATGTGAAATCTCAAATGCATTCTGGTGCTTACTCAGGTCTATTCGAAAAGAATCTCCAAAAATTTATTTTTTTGTTGGCACAGGTCAGTTTTTCCACCCCAGATAAGGTGGTAAACCTCAGTAGTACAGCATATCATCCTTAGCATCCTTATGTTTCAAGTGTATGGTACCATAGACAGTATGCACACACTATGCAAATGAAATTATGCAAGGGACACAGAATTTTTTTATATAAGAAATTCTGAAACTTTATATCAGCAATAAATAAATATGTTTATTGAGTAACAGGGCCTGTAAATTATTTCTTTAAGGAAGGAGAGTTAGCATACACAACTTCATTACTGACAGACGTTATTGTATTTTCAAATTATATCCAAAATAGAACAGAGTATTTCTTGCCAGAAATGCTGAACATGAATTTTAGAATCTATTGGCACAAGACACTATACAATCTTATTTAACCATTATAGTACAAACCTCGGGATAATCGGGCTGATGTGTATCAACTGCAGGCACACACTCAACCCACTGATCAGATGGAGGATTCACTGATTCAACAACTCTTATGGCAGCCGGCATGGTTGCTGTTGGGGGGAAACAAGCAATAATCCAAAAATATTATCACAAGCTTATCTTCATAAAGTCTCTTTCTAGGCACTGACATTACTTAAACTTCAAATGCGTCAACACCTAATAAAAGAGAGTATATATTTTACTCATGTTTTAGTAAAAATATTAATTAGGCCTGTGCCTCACTGTGGCTAACGTTAGCTCCATGCTAGTCAAAAATGTGTTGGTTTGGTTCCCATTCATCTATGGCTGGCATAATCAAGCTTCAAGCAAGTTTTGTTATTTCTGGCTAAAACGAATTTGTTCTTAGATCAGGTTCCGTTACCTTCTTTTGATATTCACAGCATCGATATCACGGCACAAAGGCCCAGCCATTTGAAGCTAGCTGCTACCTCATGGGTAGCTATGTGGTTCTTTGTGAGGAATCCCAGTGGACGAGCATCCAGCGTTAGTCTCCTCTTCTGCTCTCAGTGGTCTCTTAATCACAGTATAGAGACTGAACAGGAAAATTAACTTGTGGAACACAAACTTTTATTTGCTAAAACAGAACAGAGTTGAGTGCTGCGACTCAGCTAAGTCTTCTTCTTCTGCTCTGTTAAACAGCGGGTTTTAACCCAACTCAGTGCACTACTGCCACCAACTGGTGCGTGAGCAGCACTGCAAGCAACTGTGAAGCAGCAAGCATATTGTTAACAAAATAATTTAATAGTAAATAGATCTATGTATACAAACTACTTTAAATAAAATGAATTCATTTGAATTGTATCCTCTGATAATGTTGGTCAAACATGTTTTAAAATAAAGCACTATAGTGCTTCAGACGTTCTGACCCAATTATTACAGTAGTTTTGTGAGACAGCATTTCTCTGAGCTGATGAACCTGCTCTGCCTTTACCTTTAACCACGAAGGAACCAAACACTTATGCTACAAATTTGTTAACTTAATTGGCAATACTTGAATGTATAATGTGATTACAGGAAATTATACACAATGATCACTGATGCTTTTTTTATTAGTATTATTATTTTTACCAGAATGAGTATGTTGCATTTTACATACAGAAATGATTGTATCCAGGTCTTACAATTATACTGTGTACAATGTACGTGTTTTACCCTGGATAATTATAATATCATGCCTCACTGCAAACATGAATTAAGCAGCCTAAATAAAGGAATCAGAAAACAAGAAATATGTTGTAACAATTATGTGGTAACAATTCCCACCAAACACTGTTCGACTGTGACATGAAGTCATCCTCAAATGAGGCCTGAGCGAAACACTAAACCCTGGACAAATGTTCATTCTGGAAATGTGAAATCTAGTTGATTTCTGCCACTGTAACGTGTGTGACTATTCATCTCATGTTCAGCGTGTTTGTTTAAAAACATGTTATTTAGCAATTTATTTTTAGTGCAAAATAAATTTTCAATCACAATTTCAATATGAGCATTCTGTCTTCTTTAAAAATAAATCTCTGTAGTGTTATTGCTTAACTTAAATTGTATAAGTAAGTCCCTTCGGCTGCTCCCTTGTTTGCACTTGGGGTCGCCACAGCAAATCCAAGGTGGATCTGCATGTTGATTTGGCACAGGTTTTACGCCAGATGCCCTTCCTGACGCAACTCCACATTACATGGAGAAATGGCAGGGGTGGGATTTGAACCCAGAACCTTCCAAACTAAAACCAAGCGCATTAACCACTTGGCCACCACCCCTGCTCTTAACTTAAATTGTATAAATAAAAAAATAAAAAAAATTAACAAAAAAAACAATAGAAAATTTGCATCATCCAAAACAATGTAACAGTGCAAAACAATGTAACAGTGCACATTTACACATTTAGTGTAATAAAAAGTGCAAAAAATAAAGTCTGAAAAGTAAACAATACTGTTGTCGCGCACCTTTTCCACCCAGCCATTTTCCTTTTCTCATTCGCCCCTGTATTTTTGCATTCTTTTTGTTTTTTTTTTTGTTTTTTTAGGAGGAGTAGTAACGACATTACAGACATTGCTGTCCGTATAGATATCAGCCATGCTGCTTTGTTATTGTCGTCCAGCGACCGTCGTCGGCTCATGACGTCGGTATCTTCTTGCGAGCAGATGTCCCTCGACCAATGAGATAAGAGTGATTCTGTATTGTCAACTCGTGTCTGTCAGCTCATTGGTGAAAAGCAGGAGAGAGGCTGGGATCAAATTTACCGTAAGTTTCCATATAAAGCGCCAGTCAATTCCACTGACATTTTACAGACTTTTTGATTCTCACAGAAATACGGGACAAACTGCGTCCCGTTTCAGGTCAATACGGAACGCACACTTTTATTTCCAAATAAGGGACGATTCCGTTTTTCAAGGGACGGTTGGCAACCCTAGTTACCCATATACTTACCCAGATGGTGAACACATCACACGGGACTTAAATGACATTGGATGAATGATCAGGCTAGGTGTAGGGTAACCGAACCTGGTTGTATCCCATACATCAATGTGCATACTTGACAAAGGTGGTAAAAGGATAGCCCCTCGGCCTTCGTCAAGCGCTCAAAATGGCAAGTTCTTTCCCAAGCAGAAAGGAAACTGACTGGAGCAAATGCTGTCTTTGTCAAGACAATAAAAAGGAAGCTCTTATTTCACCCTTAGCCTCTGTGCATCATGATCCAGAGCAGGATGGATATGTGATGATTGCAAGAAATGTGCCATTGTTCCAGGAAATCAGTGAAATGCCAATCACCTTTGACCCAGCATGGAAGGATGAAGGCAGTGGCATAGAGGCAACATTGAGAGAAAACATGGCAAAATACCACAGAAAATGTAGACTCATGTTCAGCAATTACAAACTAGATGGTCACTTGTTTGGAGATCCTCTTTTTTCTTTGGAACTGCCAAAGCTTTCTTTATCTTGTCGAGTTCGTTGCAATATAAGCAATGTATCATTGTAGCAGATGGTCAAAAGTTTCTTTATTTATATATTTTTTGTCAGAAAATTGTGTCTATCGCTACAGTACAGATTAACAAATATACATCTGAATGGCATTGCCTCCAATTCACTTCCAATACTGAGTCTGAGTCTACATTTGTAGGTACATTTTTATTTCTATATATATATCTAGAAACACATATGAAAGAGGAATTTGCATACACAAACACGCACACATATATATATTTAGATATACTCAACAAAAATATAAATGCAACACTTTTGGTTTTGCTCCCATTTTGTATGAGATGAACTCAAAGATCTAAAACTTTTTTCCACATACACAATATCACCATTTCCCTCAAATATTGTTCACAAACCAGTCTAAATCTGTGATAGTGAGCACTTCTCCTTTGCTGAGATAATCCATCCCACCTCACAGGTGTGCCATATCAAGATGCTGATTAGACACCATGATTAGTGCACAGGTGTGCCTTTTGTTGAGTGTGTATATATATATATATATATATATATATATATATACGCGGTCTGTTAGAAAAATATTGGACCTTTTTATTTTTTTCAAAAACCATATGGATTTGAATCACGTGTGATTGCATCAGCCAAGCTTGAACCTTCGTGCGCATGTGTGAGTTTTTTCACGCCTGTCGGTTGCGTCATTCGCCTGTGAACAGGCTTTGTGTGAGCAGTGGTCCACCCCTCTCGTCAGATTTTTTATGGCGAATAAATGTCTGAACGATTTGGAGCTTTGCTGCATCAATTTTTTCCAGAAACTGTGAGAGACCTCCAGGTGGACACCATTCGGAAAATTCTGTTGGCTTTCAGAGACGATTTTATGGGGATTACACAGATTAAGGAGTGCTCCAGCCAGTTTAAAGACTGCCCACAGCTGCTGAGAGCAAGCCGCAGTCCGAGCGCCGATCGACAGGCTGAAACAACCAGATCATTTCCAACGTGAAGGCTTTGTTGATCCGGAACGTCGTCTGACTTACACAAAAATGGCAGGAGACGTGGACATCAGTACTTTTTTGGCACATTCCACTGTTAAAGGAGTTTTTTTCATGGAAAGAAAAGCGGACAGATGCGCCACCGTGCCCCTCATGGCGCGGGACAAAACCACCTCCGTGTTGGTCTCACAGGACGCCTTTGAGATGGCTTTCAGATGGCTGTCGTTGAGTTTTCAGTCATGTGACTATCCAAGAAATTGTGAATGAGCTGGATATGCCAGAACATGTCCTGTGAGGCTTCATCACGGCGTTGCTTTGTGCCATGCGGCACCGCCGCGACACGCGGAATTCCTCCGCACGTCTGTCTCAGTGTGCTGAAAAAGTGCTGATGTCCACGTCTTCCGCAATTCCTGTGCTAGTCAGACGATGTCCCGGATAAAACACAGCGTCCAGTTTGGAAATGAACGGCACATTCCACTGTTACAGGAGTTTTTGTCATGGAAACAGGAGCGGAGGAATTCCGTGCGTCGCGGCGGTGCCGCATGGCGCAAAGCAACGCCATGATGAAGCCTCACAGGACATGTTCTGGCATTTCCAGGCTCATCCACAATTTCTCGGATAGTCACACGACTGAAAACCCACCGACAGCCATCTGAAAGCCGTCCTGTGAGACCAACACGGAGGTGGTTTTATGCCGCGCCATTCGCGGCTCCGTGGCACATCCCTCCTCTTCTCTTTCCATGAAAAAAACTCCTGTAACAGTGGAATGTGCCGAAAAAGTACTGATGTCCACGTCTCCTGCCATTTTTGTGTAAGTCAGATGACGTCCCGGATCAACAAAGCCTTCACGTTGGAAATGATCTGGTTATTTCAGCGGGGTTTCAGCCTGTCGATCGGTGCTCGGAGCGCAGCGCACTCTCGGTTCCGGTTTCTGTCCCATTTGTCCTGGATTTTAACCCACTCTCTAACTCCCACGCCTGGCTCCGGTTGCACTGCAGCTCCTGACTTTCCACTGCTATAGGTGGGCCCTGTCTCGGCTCTGCAGGCACCATCCAGCTTCAGCATATTTACTCCATTGTTAGTCATTATTGTAACTAAATCTCCTTACATTCACAGCTGTTCTCGTCATTGTTCCCAGCATTTGAGTCCATTGCCTGAACTGATCCGGACCTCTAACTATAACAGCGTCTCCATTATTCAAAGAATAAAGAAGTGCTTAATTTAATTCTATCTGAATTAGACATCTTAACATTAAAAAACACACATTAGATGTCACTTTGTCCTGTCATGGTCTACCCCTTGTCTGGTGTCGCAGACCGAATGACCCCCTCCTAAAAATCGGTCTGCCTTGCTTCACTGCGCATGCATCTTTTCAGACAACAGCAACATGTCTGAGGCAGAGTCTCTTCACCCAAAGCAATCAAATGGATTAATGGGATTATTAACCATCAGATTATAAAGGTAAAACCTCTATAATCATTTTAAAGTCAGTTTTAAGCAGAAACTTTGCAAAATTCTATGATGTTTTGAAATGACCGACGCTCAGTGAAGACATCAGCTAGCAGCTCATTTAGCTGTGGTGCTCTGATCGCTTCATCTGTCTCTTATGAGTTATCTGCACTAGTTGACAAGTTAGATATAAACTCACCAAATTAAAAACATATAACTCAGCACTTAAAACTACACTCAACATGATTACTTCACCTTTATTAAAACCATGCCATCCAAAATGCAGTCACCTTGGTTCAATAATTACTTGTGTGACCTCAAGCACAAGACTAGAGGTCTAGAACGAAAATGGTGAAGTTCAAAATTAGAAGTATTCCACCTCGCGTGGCATGATTCTATCTAGCATGCATTACTGGCTAAAAAGCAGACCTATAATCTGATTTGATCAACAAAAACAAGCATAACTCAAAGTCCTTGTTTGACACAGTGGCAACACTTATTCATGGACAACCACCTGTAAGTCACTCTCCTTTTACAGTACAAGAGTTCTTGGATTACTTTGAGAAGAAAAGAGATGACATTAGGTTAAACATATCCCAGCATGCCTTACCCCAGCCACTACACCCTGCTATTGCGGTGGGTGCCATTAGCGGTATTACCTAGATTTACAGAATTTTATAGTATCTCACTGGGTGTTGCTAGCAGCCGATCTGGTCTGTGCCTGATCCTGTCAGATCTCAGAAGCTAAGCAGTGTGGGACCTGGTTAGTACTTGGATGGGAGCCCTCTTTGGAACACCAGTGGCTGTGTATGTTTCTCCAGGTAACACTGTAGTTGCGTCAGGAAGGGCATCCAGCCTAAAACTTGTGCCAAATATCAATGCGGATCTGGTTGTATCCGCTGTGGTGACCCCGAACACAAAACGGGAGCAGCTGAATGGACAAAAACAACTGGGTGTTGCTGACGAAACTTGGAACGTCTACAAAAAGCACAGCCTGCTTTTTTGATCCGATACCAACAAAACTGTTTAAGGACCTGTGGCCCACACTTGGGCCCACTGTGCTGGAAATTAATTTGACCACCACATGAGAGATATTACAAGGGCTGCTTTCTTCCACCTGTGAAATATAGCGAAGATTAGTCCCATCCTGTCTATGGCTGATGCTGAGACCCTGATTCATGCATTTGTCTCTTCTAGAATGGACTACTGCAATGTTCTATTTTGTGGTTTACTGCAGTCCAGCACTAGGGGTCTCCACTTGGTTCAAAATGCTGCTGCCAGACTTTTGACAGGAAGCAGAACGTTTGACCACATTACACCCATTTTGGCATCCCTTCACTGGCTTCCTGTCTCTGTGAGATCAGATTTTAAGGTTCTGATACTAACCTATAAAATTATTCACAGGCTAGCACCTCCCTGATTAGCTGACATAATTAAACCCTACATACCGACACGGGCTCAGGGTTCTCAGGGTGCATGATTACTTTGTGTCCCTAGGGTGAATAAAAAGTCTGCGGGTCACAGAGCTTTCTCTTATCGTGCTCCTATTCTGTGGAATGATCTCAGTTCAGAATGACTGAAGCTACCAATGCCTGATGCAGATGCATTCATGACTGGTTTAGAGTATGGGATTTAATGTCCACATGATGAATTACTTAACAGTGGAAAACACAAAAACAATTTGTGACCATGAAAACATCCAGGTTTAGCATATTGATGATGTATTCACCTCCATAAATCCTGAGACTCCACTCTACCCTGTGGAAGTCCATAAGATGCTTTCACGAGTATCGGTATCAGTATCTGCAATACTGGCCCGAGCAGTATTTACTTGGTCTGGGATTGATACTAGTTTTGCAGTATTGCACACCACTGCCACACGTAACTACTCGTGGAAAAAAAACTTCTCTTACTTTCTGCATTTGCTTGGTGTTTTTTGACCGACCAAAATCACATTGCGTCATGTTTGTCAGGTCCTAACGTGCAGGTGAATCAAAACCGCCCCTGGAAAATTTTTTAGGTGACAATCACACACTCGCTTGCACTGATGTTTCCAGACCGAAAAGAAACATGTTGCATCATCATCTTGGCCCTGACATGCAGGTGAACCGTCACTTCACGTCCGCGCCTCGCGTCACGAGGTGGACAGAAAAAGTTGATTGACATATGGATTGAGCCAATGACGAGTCAGCATTCGCAACGTCATTGGTTTAGATTTGTGTCAGTCAACGTTCAGGTTATAAAAGCAGCGCGCTGAGTCCGTCCGCCTTCATACATCCGGACACAGAAGCGAGAGGTTGCTTTTTCAGCTGGTCTTACGGCAGAAAACAAAAATACTGTTCAAATATGAGGGAAATTGTGCATCTCCAAGCTGGACAGTGCGGCAATCAAATTGGCGCTAAGGTGAGCAAAAGCAAACCGACGTCTGAGTTTTATTTCTGTTACGTCCTTAAAACATTTCCGTGTTGTAGTTCTTTTAAACAGCGTTAAAGTAACAGTAACACGATGTTTCTCTAATAGTAGTTTTAAATGCGTACTTAAACCGGGTGAACCGTTGTTCTTCTCGATAAGAACACGAGTTGGAGAAAATGGAGCACGAAGCCGTCGAACTGCTTTTAACCACTCAAACTTATTTTTTGATGTTGTAAACTTCAGGGGAATTAAGTAGCCTATATGAACTAAAACTTCATGTCGTTAATCGGTCGTCTCTGTCTTATTGTTCTCTGTGCCTCACCTTTTTTTTGGGGGGGGGGGGGGGGGGGTGCGACAGCTTGAGTCGCTGACGTCAGAGAATTTTCAAATTCACAAGGCAGCAGTTGCAGCCAATCAGCTGTCAGATCGCCAGCGGAGGGCGGGAAACGTTCTTCATGTTAACATTTCTCCAAAATGACTAATCAGTTTCACTGTGAACAAGATAATAAAAAAAGGGACGGGGGAGTGTCATTATATAGATATGGGAAGTCACGCCAGCCACTCTCGTAACACAATTTCAATTGATATGTTGATGTAAGAATTTATTTATACACACCAGTGGCGTAATACACGGTTCTACTCAAGTTTTCTTAGATGATGTTTTAGGTCAGCGAATGTAACTGTCAAGTAAAAAGCCCTGTGATGGGAGAAGCAGGGAGCACTGCGCAGTTCTGTTGACTCGGTCGCACATCCGGGCACTCGGTCTGTGAGCGCTTAGCAACACCAGCTGGTGTGTAAACAAACAGCGGGCAATGCAGTTGATGTGAGCTTTTCATTTTTGCCACTGTTATCTTTTTTTTTAAATCCATCACGACACACCAAAAGGCTTATGCATCACGTCGGTTATTCTGCGTTTACACCCAGGCAGGATGCATTAAAAATGTAACTTTTCTGTCATTTGTGGCACATTCTTAACGTGACGTAACACATCTGAATAGGCTACTTAAGAATGCGTGTAGTTGGTCTGATTTTCATGGAGCTTTTTGGCGTCAAAAGAAATCTTACGTGAATGTCACGCACCACCCTCATTTTGCCTCATGTCGTGGAGGAGCGTGCTGATCCGTGTTGAGTAGTGGTGATCCTTAATGGAGTGTGACAGCATTTGTAATGGTTCCTGTGATGGTTCTTGGTAGTGATGGGATGATGATACCTCAAGGAGTGTATTGACACTACACAAACTGTCAGCACTGTGACACTGTGTTGGTCGCTCAATAGTCACCCCTGCAGTAGTTATAAAATCGTTGCAGGTAAATAAGATGGAAAAGTAATAAAATTCAGAGTTAAAATTTGTAATTTGTGTATGGAAATTTGTTAACTTAAGTGTTAAAGCATATGAAATAAAAGACTGAAAATAGATTCATTTATGCATTTTTATTGAAGAACAAAGGTTTCTGAAGTGTCGTTGCTCCAAGGCGATTTCTCCTCTTACACACCAGTTCCCCTGCCTTAGAAAAAACTCTTTCACAGGGTACAGATGAAGATGGTGAGCATAAAAATTTCAGTGAGTTGATAAAGGTGTGGATATGTTTTCTGGTTATTCTTCCAGTATTGTAAAGGAGTACAAACATATCTAATTGGAAAAATAACAGTAAACAATGCCCAAAGGAGAAAAAGATTTCTTATTTGGTGTCAAAGATAAAAATTATTCCAGACTGGGGAAATGTTTTTGAATGATCCATGAAGTCAGTGGAGCAAGGTGAGGGCAAGAAAAAATCCACCAGCAAAACTCCATCCAACAAATCCGCAACATGTCGGTAGTTTGTTTCATTATAAACACAATTTGGCGCGTCGCAGCCGAACACAGTTCCTGTATCAGTCACGTGATTTTTTTTTTTTTTCTTAAAGCGATACGCACACCGATACGGGGTTTCATTCTTGTGTGCTCG
Organism: Thalassophryne amazonica; assembly: GCF_902500255.1. NCBI lineage: Eukaryota > Metazoa > Chordata > Actinopteri > Batrachoidiformes > Batrachoididae > Thalassophryne > Thalassophryne amazonica. The sequence continues at coordinate 9,365,684 of NC_047107.1, read as the reverse complement.
GCACAGTGTTGACGCACCAGTGTTCATCCCATCACTAGTTCTTGGAGCCCAACCTGTCACACGTCATTAAGCATAGTCACAAACTGTCAAGATTTGACACAAATTGTAACGGTGTCAGATTTCACTGCGTGCCACTACGAATCACTTCTGTCACATGCACACAGTTAAAACATGCTGTGTACCGCATTTGGGGGTGTATAGAGACAATTCACCTGATTCATAGCATGACAGCTTCATCTTGGTACGGACGAGATGCCAGTCCTGCTGACAACAGGCCTCATCTTAACTTGGCTTTCTTCCAGTTGGGCAAACTTCTGTAAGGATATACTTGTCTGAGGATGTCATTCTTAAATAAATGGACTGCATTTATATAGCTTTTTTCCCATTTGCATCAGATGATCAAAGCGGTTTACAGTAATGCCTCACATTCATCCATTCACACAAATACACTTGCACACCGAGGGGTAGAGAAATCCATTGGTCCAAGGTCACGGACCAGTAATTTTTGGCCTATGTCTAGTAGATATTTTCCCCTGCTAGACCGATGTCTAGTTAAAAAATCTTGTCGGTCTTGTGATTAAAAGTCTTGGATAAGTCTACCCCACCCCGCCCCAAACTTGTGCCTTAAATAACTGAGTGGGGCTGAAACGATTAGTCGAGTAACTCGAATAATTCAGTTACAAAAATGTTCAAAGCAAATTCTGTGCCTCAAAGCTTTAATGTTGTAGTACATATGCCAGGCCTGTGTGGCACTGTTGCGTCCCAGAAAAGACAACTCAATGTCTCTAACCCTGACACGGATGTCAGGGTGTTGCCATGTAAGGTGCTCTCTGCACACTGGGAGCAATTTGGGGACCCTTAGTGATTTTCCTGAGGCTTGGGTTAGAACCAAGGGTCTCCTGGTCTCAAGTCCAACACTTAACCACTAGACAGTCACCTTTTTCATTGCATAAAACAGGAATGTAATCGTGTTAAGACCATGTTGACCATCTAAATCAAAACCGGACTGATTATCAGTGTTTTTGTTCCAAGAAAATAGTTGAATGAATAAAGGAAAATGACCACAATGTTTGAAAAGGAGTAGGAAGTAAATTCTTACAAACTCCTGCCATCTTCTCTCTATTAATACATTAAAACAAGTGCCAACTCTACATCACCATGAAAATCAGATATTTAGTCCCTGTTGGTCCCAACAGTTGAACCTAAAAAACCATTGGCCTGCATTTAAAACTTAAAAAAAAAAAACAGCTAGAGCTTCGACTCAGTTTGCTTTTTGCGCGTCTTACAGTTCTGGGAGGTGATCAGTGATGAGCATGGTATCGATCCAACTGGTACGTACCATGGTGACAGCGACCTGCAGCTGGAGCGGATCAATGTCTACTACAATGAGGCTTCAGGTAAGTTTGTTTGTTTATGAATGGACACTATTTTCCTCACTTTTTAAATTTTTTATTCATTTTTATTCTGTCCAGGTGGTAAATATGTCCCCCGTGCTGTTCTTGTGGATCTGGAGCCAGGCACTATGGACTCTGTTAGGTCTGGGCCTTTTGGCCAGATCTTCAGACCAGACAATTTTGTTTTTGGTAAGGATGAGCTTTAATCTTTCAGATACCAGAACTTAATGTCAGATTATCATCACTTGATTTCTCTGATTGTGCTGCATTCCAGCAGACTTGTAAAGTCTTAAAAGGTATTGAAATTCAGGGTTCTCTCCACAAATTTTTAGTATAGTGGTGCTGTTGCCAACTATCACCCGAGGCAGTGCATGTGGTGGTGGGGGGTTCCTCCTTATGTCCCTTTATACAGAGTAGTGACAACTGAGAACACAGTGCCATTTTGGGGCCAGTTGTGCTGAACTAAGCTTTTGTTTTGAACACTTTTCCTTTTTATCAGTTAACCAAATACATCAACACATCCAGGTACTATCAAAATAAATGTAAAATGGTTGAGCTGTCAAATTTAAAGAAATTTACCATTTATGATTTTAATTTAAAGCCTGATTTATGCTTCTGCAATTCCATGTCATGCAATGACAGGTTTAAAGTTCTGTTGCTGGATTATGCTTTATTCTGGATCAATTTGTCCCTCAGGCTTTTCTTTTGACTATCACATCCATTTCAAAGGTAGCTGTACAATTTACTCTAACTCCATGTTGTAAATTTGCAGACTTCTCTGCCAATTGTATCTGATCCCCCTATTGAAATGTAATCACTGTGTGCACTGCAGATCTTTTAAAATGAGTGAAACCAGAAGTGTCAAATCACCACCTTTTGGGGAGTCTGATTTAACAGGGGCATGTCAGGCTTATTGCATTCCCTCACAATAACCTAATATATTAAAGGTCATGCCTATGAGTACAGTGAGTGGGATTAGGTGGGGGGGAGACTGAACACATACACACACAGACGGCAACAGGATCTCCCCCAAGTAAAATGCACAGCATCTTCTAGTGCATCACATCAACCCTGTGGGGTTTTCCTGCTGACTGACATACAGTAGTGTTCAGAATAATAGTAGTGCTATGTGACTAAAGATTCTTATTGTTACATGGGAAACAAGGTAACAGAAGATTCTCACAAATCCAACAAGACCAAGCATTCATGATATGCATACTCTTAAGGCTATGAAATTGGGCTATTAGCAAAAAAGTAGAAAAGGGGGTGTTCACAATAATAGTAGCATCTGCTGTTGACATTACAAACTCAAAACTATTATGTTCAGACTGCTTTTTTTAAGCAATCCTGTGAATCACTAAACTAGTATTTAGTTGTACAACCCCTGGCAATAATTACGGAATCACCGGCCTCAGAGAATGTTCATTCAGTTTAATTTTGTAGAAAAAAAGCAGATCACAGCCATGACACAAAACTAAAGTAATTTCAAAGGGCAACTTTCTGGCTTTAAGAAACACTAAGAAATCAAGAAGAAAAAATTGTGGCAGTCAGTAACGGTTACTTTTTTAGACCAAGCAGAGAAAAATATGGACTCAATTCTGAAGAATAAATTATGGAATCACCCTGTAAACTTTCATCCCCAAAACTAACAACTGCATCAGATCTGCTCATTAGTCTGCATCTAAAAAGGAGTGATCACACCTTAGAGCTGTTGCACCAAGTGGACTGACATGAATCATGGCTCCAACATGAGATGTCAATTGAAACAAAGGAGAGGATTATCAAACTCTTAAGAGGGTAAATCATCACGCAATGTTGCAAAATATGTTGGTTGTTCAGTCAGCTGTCTAAACTCTGGACCAAATACAAACATGGGAAGGTTGTTAAAGGCAAACATACTGGTAGACAAAGGAAGACATCAAAGCATCAAGACAGAAAACTTAAAGCAATGTCTCAAAAATCGAAAATGCACAACAAAACAAATGAGGAACAAATGGGAGGAAACTGGAGTCAACGTCTGTGACCGAAGTGTAAGAAACCGCCTAAAGGAAATGGGATTTACATACAGAAAAGCTAAACGAAAGCCATCATTAACACCTAAACAGAAAAAAACAAGGTTACAATGGGCTAAGGAAAAGCAATTGTGGACTGTGGATGACTGGATGAAAGTCATATTCAGTGATAAATCTCAAATCTGCATTGGGCAAGGTGATGATGCTGGAACTTTTGTTTGGTGCCGTTCCAATGAGATTTATAAAGATGACTGCCTGAAGAGAACATGTCATTGATGATATGGGGCTGCATGTCAGGTAAAGGCACTGGGGAGATGGCTGTCATTACATCATCAATAAATGCACAAGTTTATTTTGGACACTTTTTTTTAATCCCATCAATTGGGGATATCATTTTTCAAGATAATGCATCTTGCCATAGAGCAAAAACTGTGAAAACATTCCTTGCAAAAAAGACACGTAGGGTCAGTCATGGCCTACAAATAGTCCAGATCTTAATCCAATTGAAAATCTTTGGAAGCTGACGAAAATGGTCCATGACAAGGCTCCAACCTGCAAAGCTGATCTGGCAACAGCAATCAGAGAAAGTTGGAGCCAGATTGATGAAGAGTACTGTTTGTCACTCATTAAGTCCATGCCTAAGACTGCAAGCTGTTATAAAAGCCAGAGGTGGTGCAACAAAATACTAGTGATGAGTTGGAGTGTTTTGTTTTTCATGATTCCATAATTTTTTTACTCAGAATTGAGTGATTCCATTTTTTTTTTTTCCCTCTGCTTGGTCTAAAAAAGTAACCGTTACCGACTGCCACAATTTTTTTTCTTGATTTCTTAGTGTTAAAGCCAGAAAGTTGCCATTTGAAATGACTTTAGTTTTGTGTCATGTCTGATCTGCTTTTTTTCTACAAAATTAAACCACTGAATGAACATCCTCCGAGGCCAGTGATTCCATAATTTTTGCCAGGGGTTGTATAAGCAGTTTTTCAAGATTTCTTCACATCTGCGAGGATGTGACTAAAAAAGATTAATTCAGATTGAGTATATTTCTTATTGTTACATGGGAAACAAGGTAACAGTAGATTCAGTAGATTCTCACAAATCCATCAAGACCAAGCATTCATGATATGCACACTCTTAAGGCTATGAAATTGGGCTATTAGTAAAAAAAAAAGTAGAAAAAGGGGTGTTCACAATAATAGTAGTATCTGCTGTTGACGCTACAAACTCAAAACTGTTAAAACTGCTTTTTTAGCAATCCTGTGAATCACTAAACTAGTATTGTTGTATAACCAGTTTTTCATGATTTCTTCACATCTGCAAGGCATTAATTTTGCTGGTTTGGAACCAAGATTTTGCTTGTTTACTAGTGTGCTTGGGGTCAGTCTTGTTGAAATGCCCATTTCAAGGGCATGTCCTCTTCAGCATAAGGCAACATGACCAAGTATTTTGACATATCCAAACTGATCCGTGATACCTGGTATGCGATATATAGGCCCAACACCATAGTAGGAGAAACATGCCTATATCATGATGCTTGCACCACCATGCGTCACTGTCTTCACTGTGAACTGTGGCTTGAATTCAGAGTTTGGGGGTCATCTCACAAACTGTCTGCGGCCCTTGGACCCAAAAAGAACAATTTTACTCATCAGTCCACAAAATATTCCTCCATTTCTCTTTAGGCCAGTTGATGTGTTCTTTGGCAAATGGTAACCTCTTCTGCACATGCCTTTTATTTAAGAGGGACTTTGCGGGGGATTCTTGCAAATAAATTAGCTTCACACAGGTGTCTTACAGGTAACTCCAGACTGTCTTTGATCATCCTGGAGCTGATCAATGGATGAGCCTTTGCCATTCTGGTTATTCTTCTATCCATTTTGATGGTGGTTTTCCGTTTTCTTCCATGCGTCTGTTTTTTTTTTTTTTTTTGTCCATTTTAAAGCATTGTAGATCAACAGCCTATAATTTTTTGCACCTGCGTATAAGTTTTCCCCTCTCTAATCAACTTTTTAATCAAACTACGCTCTTCCTCTGAACAATGTCTTGAATGTCCCATTTTCCTCAGGCTTTCAAAGAGAAAAGCATGTTCAACAGGTGCTGGCTTCATCCTTAAATAGGGGACACCTGATTCACACCTGTTTGTTCCACAAAATTGACAAACTCACTGACTGCCACACTATTATTGTGAACACCCCCTTTTCTACTTTTTTTTTTACTAATAACCCAATTTCATAGCCTTAAGAGTGTGCATATCATGAATGCTTGGTCTTGTTGGATTTGTGAGAATCTACTGCTACCTTGTTTCCTATGTAACAAGAAATATACTCAAAACCTGGATTAATCTTTTTAGTCATAACACTATTATTGTGAACACTACTGTAAGTAGTCAGGGTGCAAACTCACATCGTGTGATTTAGGAATTTATTAGGGGCCAATAATTTGTAAATGTACATTTTACATGTAATTATTTGTCTGTTTTATACCACATAGTTGTTTTGGTGAGTTTTGCTCTTTAATATACACACGTTTCAGTATATTTCAGAGCTCATTGCAGGTTAAGGAAAGACACTTAAAGTTCAGTGATATCTGTCCAATGCTACGGCATTTACATCAAGTACATATGCCATAGCACTAGGCAGGTATCACTGAAAGGTCTACAGAGACACATTCCTTTTATTACAGTAAGGATACAAGAATATAAAATGGAAATTCATGAAATTAGGTCTCTCTAGTGGCCCTGAAATGCTTGTTTTCATCTTGTTTGTGGCGTGTCTGTTGCAGACTAACTTGAAAGTACAGTCGCCATTAAGTGCTGTCAGACTTGATGTGCGTCTTATGTTGCAGGTCAGAGTGGTGCTGGCAACAACTGGGCAAAGGGTCACTACACAGAGGGTGCAGAGCTGGTGGACTCGGTCCTGGATGTGGTGAGGAAGGAGGCTGAAAACTGTGACTGCCTCCAGGGCTTCCAGCTGACTCACTCTCTGGGTGGTGGTACCGGCTCTGGGATGGGTACATTGTTAATCAGCAAGATCCGAGAAGAGTACCCTGACCGCATCATGAACACCTTCAGTGTGGTCCCATCTCCTAAAGTATCGGACACTGTGGTTGAGCCCTACAATGCCACGCTGTCTGTCCATCAGCTGGTGGAAAATACAGATGAGACCTACTGCATCGACAACGAGGCCCTCTATGATATCTGCTTCCGCACCCTCAAACTCACCACCCCCACATACGGTGACCTCAACCACTTGGTCTCCGCTACTATGAGCGGCGTCACCACCTGCCTCAGATTCCCCGGACAGCTCAACGCTGACCTGCGGAAGCTGGCAGTGAACATGGTGCCGTTTCCTCGCCTGCATTTCTTCATGCCAGGCTTTGCACCACTAACCAGCAGAGGCAGCCAGCAGTACAGAGCGCTCACTGTCCCTGAGCTCACGCAGCAGATGTTTGATGCCAAGAACATGATGGCTGCTTGCGACCCACGCCACGGCCGCTACCTAACTGTGGCCGCCATCTTCCGCGGCCGCATGTCCATGAAGGAGGTGGACGAGCAGATGCTGAACGTGCAGAACAAGAACAGCAGCTACTTTGTTGAGTGGATTCCCAACAACGTCAAGACCGCCGTCTGCGACATCCCTCCTCGCGGCCTCAAGATGGCTGCCACGTTTATCGGCAACAGCACGGCGATCCAAGAGCTCTTCAAGCGAATCTCAGAGCAGTTCACTGCCATGTTTCGGCGTAAAGCTTTCCTCCACTGGTACACTGGTGAGGGCATGGATGAGATGGAGTTCACTGAAGCGGAGAGCAACATGAATGACCTGGTGTCTGAGTACCAGCAGTACCAGGACGCCACGGCCGACGACGAGGGTGATTTTGAAGAAGATGACGAATATCCACAGCAAGAGCAGGACTGAGTTAAATTTGAAGGTGTGGCTGTTGAAACCTTCACCTGGGCATTTGTTCAATCCACCGATCAACATAAAGCTTTAAAGCAAATACAGGTCTGACTTTAATATAAGGGTGAAAGTTCTGTTTAAATCTGTCTAAAACGACCGTGTTGTGACTGCAGGTTTGAGTGTAACGACGCGTTCAAGTGGCTTTTTCTTTTTCAGTGCATTGTTGGTGTTGCTGCTTCTTTCAGTGCTTCTTGTATGTTTTCTTTTCAAAGGTGAATAAAACTTGTCTGACATATTTATTGAGGATGAGCTTAACTGGAGTAGCTTCTGTATGTTAAAATAGTCATGTCAGTGTTCAAAAAGGGGGGGGGGGGGGGGGGCAGATTAATATGTGGCTGTACCTGTTTAAATGGCCAGATGTGTTTTAGTCCTTTATTTCTGGGTCACCACAGCAGATGGATCAGGCTCAGCTCTACATGGAGAGCAGTGGCGGCCTTGAACTCATAAGCCTCAGTCAATGTTTTGACTAGTCCTGGTGTATGTCAACTACTGTTCACTTGTTATCTTAGGAGCATTTGTAATTTTCATTTGTGATGCGTCAAGAAGCGTTTCAACACTTTGCCGCCCAGTATTGATACTGTCACTCAATACCGACACCTGCTGGACCAAAAAAAAATCCCTACAGGCACCAGAGTTGATGCGCAACTCACACTGATTTCATATCTTACATTAAATTTAAAATCTTTAATAATGCAAACATATAACATGAAAATGCAAGTGAACATGTGAATGAGGATGCTTGTGGACTGGGATTTTTTTTTTTTTTTTACAAATTTTTATTCAAAAAATTGTTTCAAAGTCTTGAATTTGAGTAACATTTGTTTGATGCAACTTCTCCAGCTTTAGAAAACACCTGGTCACAGATGAGGCTGGAGTGCAGAGAAACTGACAGCTGGAAGAGGTTTGGATATACTGTCTTGTGGTTGTCTTAGTATCTAAGAGGATCCAGGTACCCTCTGCACTTCTTGGATAGCATCAGCTCTGGCACTTTTGGTCTGCCTGCCAACTTCGATGTCGATATTGCCAAAGGTCATCTAAAAACTGACATTTCAGTACATGATTTCCAAACGACAAATAATACTGAGGGCTGCAGAACCTGAACCCTTCATTCTCCACAGTGCTGAGGGGCTGGCAGTCCATGAAACTCAGCAGAGCCTCATCCAGCATCTGCTTGCTGGAAGCTTGATGGTTAAAAATGAGGTAAAGAATAAATTAATAGGAATTATCAATAACTAAGTTGTAGACTGGCTGTATACCTGAGTTCATCCTGGGTGTATCTGGGACTTCATTCTCATGCTTGGTCCTATAATGTCTCAGCATTGAGGTGCTCGTGTTTAGATAGGAAAGGTCTACTGAACAAATGTTACATTTAACCTGCAGAAAATATGAATAGTAAATTAAGAGTCACTTTGAAATTAATAGGATTTCAGATAGATCAAGTGGAAACTTGGTGCTGGATGAAACAAGGAAATTAAAGGGTGATTCTTTAACTATGGGCACTATTGGTCTTGTAAATGTAATTTCCACCACACCATTGCCTTACAATATCAAATGCCTTGGGGAAACTTGTGATTTGGCGTTATACACATGTGCTCTGATGTCATTGTTTATCTCCATAGAAACTACCCAAACAATCTTTCATACAAACTGTTTAAAGGGACAGTGTTGTGGAAATTACGGCAATAGTGTGGGACAACTACATTTTGTTTAAAAAAAAATCAACAGTTGTATGACATTGAATACCCCAATTATGTTTTGATTATTTTACTGATATTTTATTCAGAGATATTTTAAAACATTAGAAAAAACTTCTTTACCATTCATTTTTGTCTTTGAAGATCAAAAGTCTGGGTGTGGGACAAGCACAAAACAGCAATATTTGCATATAATGATGCTGAAAAAAGGTGAAAAGTCGTCATAGACTACTAGAACAAATTTCTTAACACACTTTCATTGTAAAGATAACTATAAAAGTGAAATTTCCCCTTTTTTCTGTTTTTCATACAATATGATCAAAGGACATAAGTGCCCGTAGTCTAAGAATCACCCTAAAACGTACCATATTTTCTGACGTGACATCAAAATGATCCCACATGCCGGAAACTTTCCTTTTTGTTTGCTGCTGCTCCATGACTTGGTGGATTTGATGATACACGGCAAAAGATGAGAGATTTTTTTTGGCAGATGCGTCCCGTTGACAGATATGCTTCCTTATAAACAGTTTAGCCACTTTTGTGCATCAGTGTCAGCTCGAAACAGTTCCTGTATCGGTCACATGACTTTCACAAAGCGATACGCGCAGTATCAGTACTAATACATCTAACAGATAATCTAGATCAGAAGAACTAAGAACGGCTCTAGGAGATGAGAATAAAAATGAACCACGAATTATCTTTTGGTGTGAGCGGTACCATATATTGTGAAAGACAAACAGTTTAACATACAAAACATATCTGAATGGCCATTCGGTAAACACCATAAAAATAGTAAAGTCACGAGTAATCACAGTTCACAATCCAAATGTAACAATTCAACAACAACCACAAAAAATCCCTGCGTGGTATCTTGCGACTGCAAGTTCCAGTCAATGTGTTTTAATTTTGCCCAAAGGCACCACAGTTCAACAGCCTCACGCGACCCAGAAGGAGAAATGGTTCAAATATTGGACAAAGTTTTTAGTCCAACAAAGATGTGTATATTTGGGCCGTGATTAAGAGTTGCAGAGGGGCAAACAAAAAGAAGGAAAAGGCGGCTGCACAATGGCGCCTCCTACCAGACCAAGGCAAGAGATTCAGTTCACATTCAGTTCGTCTTTTTCCTGGTTCTCTCCCTCAGCCCCAACCAGTCTCAGCAGAAGACTGCCCCTCCCTGAGCCTGGTTCTGCTGGAGGTTTCTTCCTGTTAAAAGGGAGTTTTTCCTTCCCACTGTGGCCAAGTGCTTGCTCACAGGGGGTCGTTTTGACCGTTGGGGTTTTTCATAATTATTGTATGGCCTTGCCTTACAATATGGAGCGCCCTGGGGCAACTGTTTGTTGTGATTTGGCGCTATATAAGAAAAAAGTTGATTGATTGATTGACTTAAATTCAGGGAGCTCTTCTGGAAGTCCCAGACAGCTGTTTAGGCTTGTTTAGCTCGCCATCAAACCTGGCCGATTCCATAGATTGTCAACATTCTACGCCCAGTTGTTTCAGATCGACGGCACCATTTGAAGGCTCCTGCACTCTGAAAGTATATGCTTTAGTTTCAGGGGTTTAGAATATTTAGGAAAAGCACAAACGCTAAACATACCTGCAGCCTACCCGCAATGCACGTGCCCCACGCTCCTAACAGAAGCAAGTCACTTCCGTCTCTTTATGCCAACACAATTGGCCGCGCTAGGTCACATGACCGTCTGACGTAGTTACATAAGAGCCAGCATGTAAGGTACAAGTAATATGGGAAAGACTCAAAATAAAAATGACAGGATTTGTCACCCGGGTTACACTTACCGTGAGGCATCGTCACTCTACAGCGGTTGGCACGAGTAATCCATCAAATGTGAAATGGTCATTTGTTTTGTACAACATCAATACTTTTGTATGGTAGCTTAAATTCACCCATTTCGGTGGTGGTGGTATGCCACTCTCTCACTATCAGCTAACAGTGCTAACAGCTAGCACCACGCACAGCCGGTGTTCTGTCGAATTGTGCGTCTCCTTGCATAAAACGACAGTTCTGCATCCCAACAATATTGCGCAGTTGCGCAGAGGGCTGGCCTGTCAGGAATGACATCTCATCAGAACACCAGTCAAGGCGCAGAGTAATACATCCAAATGTGAAACGGTTGAATATTTTGCCACTGTTACCCCGATATTATATGGTCTCAAATCTCACACGATTAACCAATCAGGTTTGTGGAAAAAATGTAAATGGACTGCCCTCAGATGAACCAGATGAGATAGATCAGGGTGAAGCGCTTGTTTGCAGTAATGAAGTCATCATGTTGGACCCAGAGATGGAGAGCACACCTGTTCAAAAGGGCCCACCATCACGTGTGAAATGCATTCACCAGGGCTGCCACACCTTGTAGCTGACTGCATCTTAAAGAGTGATGCGGACTCCCATCTGTATTCACCTTATTTTGTCAAACAATTTCCAGTTTGCCACTGCATCTGATGATTAGCTACATGGAAACACAGTATGCGAGTAGTGTCCAAACATGAGCAGCATTAATTGTTCAGTTCGTGGGTGCCACAACAACTGGAAAAAGAAAACTATGGCTTTTCAGAATGATGGCATCTAACAACGTTCACATGGCACTTAGAAAATGTGTGGCCAGTCGCACTCTTGGCATGATAACAGACTGCAGACAGTCACCTTCGTACTCGCAGAGAAATTTGCCTTAAGTCCCACAGAAGTGTGGCTTTGGTCTATGCGCTGACAACTGACAGATGTGTCCTCCCACTGAAGCGGCTGTGGAAATCTGTGGATCTGGACAGTCCAGCTGGACACCACGTACTGTGTTTGGACAGACATGGATGAACAACGGCCCACTGTGACACGCATGTGTCTGTTTGCTGTTATCAAGTGGACATACAGTGAGGAAAATAAGTATTTGAACACCCTGTGATTTGGCAAGTTCTCCCACTTAGAAATCATGGAGGGGTCTGAAATTTTCATCTTAGGTGCATGTCCACTTTGAGAGACATAATCTAAAAAAAAAAAAATCCAGAAATCACAATGTATGATTTTTTAATAATTTATTTGTATGTTACTGCTGCAAATAAGTAAACACCTGTGAAAATCAATGTTAATATTTGGTACAGTAGCCTTTGTTTGCAATTACAGAGGTCAAACGTTTCCTGTAGTTTTTCACCAGGTTTGCACACACTGCAGCAGGGATTTTGGTCCACTCCTCCACACAGATTTTCTCTAGATCAGTCAGGTTACCGGGCTGTCGCTGAGAAACACAGAGTTTGAGCTCCCTCCAAAGATTTTCTATTGGGTTTAGGTCTGGAGACTGGCTAGGCCACTCCAGAACCTTGATATGCTTCTTACGGAGCCACTCCTTGGTTATCTTGGCTGTGTGCTTTGGGTCATTGTCATGTTGGAAGACCCATCCACGACCCATCTTCAATGCTCTAACTGAGGGAAGGAGGTTGTTCCCCAAAATCTCGCAATACATGACCCCAGTCATCCTCTCCTTAATACAGTGCAGTCGTCCTGTCCCATGTGCAGAAAAACACCCCCAAAGCATGATGCTTCCACCCCCATGCTTCACAGTAGGGACGGTGTTTTTGGGATGGTACTCAGCATTCTTCTTCCTCCAAACAAGGCGAGTGGAATTAAGACCAAAAAGTTCTATTTTGTTCTCATCTGACCACAGAACTTTCTCCCATGACTCCTCTGGATCATCCAAGTGGTCATGGGCAAACTTAAGACGGGACTGGATGTGTGCTGATTTAAGCAGGGGAACCTTCCGTGCCATGCATGATTTTAACCCATGACGTCTTAGTGTATTACCCACAGTAACCTTGGAAACAGTGGTGCCAGCTCTCTTCAGGTCATTGACCAGCTCCTCCCGTGCAGTTCTGGGCTGATTCCTCACCTTTCTTAGGATCATTGATAGGCCACCAGGTGGGATCTTGCATGGAGCCCCAGTCCGAGGGAGATTGTCAGTCATGTTTAGCTTCTTCCATTTTCTAATAATTGCTCCAACAGTTGATCTTTTTTCACCAAGCTGCTTGGCAATTGCCCCGTAGCCCTTTCCAGCCTTGTGGAGGTTTACAATTTTGTCTCTGGTGTCTTTGGACAGCTCTTTGGTTTTAGCCATGTCAGTAGTTGGAGTCTTACTGATTGTGTGGGGTGGACAGGTGTCTTTATGAGCTTAAGACCTCAGATAGGTGCTTCTAATTTGGAATAATAAGTGGAGGTGGACCTTTTAGAGGCAGACTAACAGGTCTTTGAGGGTCAGAATTTCTGCTGATTGGCAGGTGTTCAAATACTTATTTGCAGCAGTAACATGCAAATAAATTATAAAAAAAAAAATCATACATTGTAATTTCCGGATTTTTTTTTTTTTTGGGGGGGGGGGGGGGGGGGGGGATTATGTCTCTTACAGTGGACATGCACCTAAGATGAAAATTTCAGACCCTCCATGATTTCTAAGTGGAAGAACTTGCAAAATCACAGGGTGTTCAAATACTTATTTTCCTCACTGTAAATAAAAACATATCACTGTGGCGACGTGCTGCAGCAAGCGAGCGTGCGCACGGCGCGCACATGTACAGGCTGCTCCCAGGTTGAATGGACCGTCAGATCAGAACACGGCGCAAGTGATCTCATTATAACGTCACTCAAGTGAGCTGTTCCACATGACGCGGTGTCCTGCAGCACGTTATTCACAAGACGCGCGCGTGGCCGATTGGAGACACGCCCACAGATGTGGACATGAATGAGAGGAGTGAACTGCTTCTTGCATTTCATGACTGTATGTCTGCGACCATGGGCCAACACCAGAGGAACAGACAGATCATATTTGTATTGCTTGCTTGATAAATGCAGTGTTTTTATATGGTGTGTGAGATTTAAATTTTTTTTGTAATACTTCCATGTCCTTCCTGATATGAGGCAGATTCCCGCAGCTTTCAAAGAACAGCTCTGTAGCTCAGTGGTAAAGCCTCTGACTGGTAATCAGAACTTTTGAAAGGTGCAAGTTCGCGTCCAGTGGTGTGTTTTTCTCTTTTTTAAAAAAACTATTCCACATAAGTGATGTGATTTCACAGGGCCTGGCTGGTTTTTATTTTTTATTTGTACCACATAAGTGGTGCAATGTGGTTCCACAGGTACTGACTGGTTTTTATTTTTTATTTATACCACATAAGCGGCGTCATGTGCTGCACCTGGCACTGTTCCTGCTCGAACGACACCAGCGCATGCACGAAACCGGTGCAAGCACGCGCTCGTCGAAAGACACCAGCGCGTCAGTGTGATGTTTCGTGTGCGATATTCCGTGTGCTAATTTCAAACTGTTTTGTCGTTTTCCTCCAAACTTCACACTATGTGAAGGGGCCATTAAATGGGTCTAAATAAACACATCTGAACTTGCTGGGGACCCCCTAACCCCTTCAGCTTGGCTGGCTGGGCGGGAAGCTGCTGCAGCCCATACTCCCATTGCCTCAATCTGAGGTAATTGGGTGTGGTATGAATTGCCCTTTTAGGGATCAATAAAGTTCTTTGAATCTTGTTTGAAACCGGTCTATAAAAACACATCTGAACTCACTTTAAACTGGTCAATATAAATATGTCTGAACTCGTTTTAATCCAGTCTATTAAAACATGCCTGAATTAATATTGTTTAAATATTCTGAAATTCAAGGACTTAGTTGATTATATTACAATAATCAATAAACTTTTTCGGCACATCTGTCTCAATGTGCCGAAAAAGTGCTGATGTCCACGTCTTCCGCAATTCCTGTGCTAGTCAGACGACATACCGGATCAAGACAGTGTCCAGTTTAGAAATGAACGGCACATTTCACTGTTACAGGAGTTTTTGTCATGGAAAGAGGAGCGGAGGAATCCTGCGCGTCGCGGCGGAGCCGCATGGCGCAAAGCAACGCCGTGATGAAGCCTCACAGGACATGTTGGGGCATGTCCAGCTCATGCTCAATTTCTCGGATATTTACACAACTGAAAAGCAACCGGAAGCCGTCTGAAAGCCACCTGAAAGCTGTCCTGAGAGACCAACACGGAGGTGGTTTTGTCCCGCACCATGAACGGCACGGTGGCGCATTCATCCGCTTCTTTTTCCAATCACACGTGATTCAAATCCATATGGTTTTTGGAAAAAATAAAAAGGTTGGATACTTTTCTAACAGACCTATATATATATATATACTGGTCTATATAAATGCCTCTGAACTCCCTTTAAACCAGTCTACATAAACACATCTGAACTCATTTGCAACCAGTCTACATAAACACATCTGAACTCGGTTTAAACCAGTTTATATATAAACACCTCTGAACTCACTTCAAACTGGCCTATAAAAACATGTCTGAACTCGTTTGCAACCGGTCTATATGAACACGTCTGAACTAGTTCGAATCTGGTCTATATGAACACATCTGAACTAGTTCGAATCTGGTCTATATAAACACGTCTGAACTTTTAAACCGGTCTATATAAAAATGTCTGAACCCGCTGAAAACAGATCTATATAAACACATCTGAACACACTTTAACCCGGTCTATATAAACACGTCTGAACTCATTTGCAACCGGTCTATGTAAACACATCTGAACTAGTTTGAATCCGGTCTATATAAATGCATCTGAAATAATTTGAAACCGGTTATACAAACGCGTCTGAACTCGTTTGAAACCGGTCTATATAAACACATTGAATTTGTTTGAATCCGGTCTATACAAACACGTCTGAACACATTTGAAACCCGTCATATATATATATATATATATATATATATATATATATATATATATATATATATACGCAGTAGTGTTCAGAATAATAGTGCTGTGTGATTAAAAAGATTAATCCAGGTTTTGAGTATATTTCTTATTGTTACATGGGAAACAAGGTAACAGTAGATTCAGAAGATTCTCACAAATCCATCAAGACCAAGCATTCATGATATGCACACTGTTAAGGCTATGAAATTGGGCTATTATTAAAAAAAAGTAGAAAAGGGGGTGTTCACAATAATAGTAGCATCTGCTGTTGATGCTAAAAACTCAAAACTACACTCAACAAAAAATATAAACGCAACACTTTTGGTTTTGCTCCCATTTTGTGTGAGATGAACTCAAAGATCTAAAACTTTTTCCACATACACAATATCACCATTTCCCTCAAATATTGTTCACAAACCAGTCTAAATCTGTGATAGTGAGCACTTCTCCTTTGCTGAGATAATCCATCCCACCTCACAGGTGTGCCATATCAAGATGCTGATTAGACACCATGATTAGTGCACAGGTGTGCCTTAGACTGCCCACAATAAAAGGCCACTCTGAAAGGTGCAGTTTTATCACACAGCACAATGCCACAGATGTTGCAAGATTTGAGGGAGTGTGCAATTGGCATGCTGACAGCAGGAATGTCAACCAGAGTTGTTGCTTGTGTATTGAATGTTCATTTCTCTACCATAAGCCGTCTCCAAAGGCGTTTCAGAGAATTTGGCAGTACATCCAACCAGCCTCACAACCGCAGACCACGTGAAACCACACCAGCCCAGGACCTCCACATCCAGCATGTTCACCTCCAAGATCGTCTGAGACCAGCCACTCGGACAGCTGCTGAAACAATCGGTTTGCATAACCAAAGAATTTCTGCACAAACTGTCAGAAACCGTCTCAGGGAAGCTCATCTGCATGCTCGGCGTCCTCATCGGGGTCTCGACCTGACTCCAGTTCGTCGTCGTAACCGACTTGAGTGGGCAAATGCTCACATTCGCTGGCGTTTGACACGTTGGAGAGGTGTTCTCTTCACGGATGAATCCCGGTTCACACTGTCCAGGGCAGATGGCAGACAGCGTGTGTGGCGTCGTGTGGGTGAGCGGTTTTCTGATGTCAATGTTGTGGATTGAGTGGCCCATGGTGGCGGTGGGGTTATGGTATGGGCAGGCGTCTGTTATGGACGAAGAACACAGGTGCATTTTATTGATGGCATTTTGAATGCACAGAGATACCGTAGACGAGATCCTGAGGCCCATTGTTGTGCCATACATCCAAGAACATCACCTCATGTTGCAGCAGGATAATGCACGGCCCCATGTTGCAAGGATCTGTACACAATTCTTGGAAGCTGAAAATGTCCCAGTTCTTGCATGGCCGGCATACTCACCGGACATGTCACCCATTGAGCATGTTTGGGATGCTCTGGACCAGCGTATACGACAGCGTGTACCAGTTCCTGCCAATATCCAACAACTTTGCACAGCCATTGAAGAGGAGTGGACCAACATTCCACAGGCCACAATTGACAACCTGATCAACTCTATGCGAAGGAGATGTGTTGCACTGCATGAGGCAAATGGTGGTCACATCAGATACTGACTGGTATCCCCCCCCAATAAAACAAAACTGCACCTTTCAGAGTGGCCTTTTATTGTGGACAGTCTAAGGCACACCTGTGCACTAATCATGGTGTCTAATCAGCATCTTGATATGGCACACCTGTGAGGTGGGATGGATTATCTCAGCAAAGGAGAAGTGCTCACTATCACAGATTTAGACTGGTTTGTGAACAATATTTGAGGGAAATGGTGATATTGTGTATGTGGAAAAAGTTTTAGATCTTTGAGTTCATCTCATACAAAATGGGAGCAAAACCAAAAGTGTTGCGTTTATATTTTTGTTGAGTGTATTATGTTCAAACTGCTTTTTTAGCAATCCTGTGAATCACTAAACTAGTATTTAGTTGTATAACCACAGTTTTCATAATTTCTTCTGATCAAGCTGATCAATGGGTGAGCCTTTGCCATTCTGGTTATTCTTCTATACATTTTGATGGTTGTTTTCCATTTTCTTCCATGCATCTCTTTTTTTTTTTTTTTTGGTCCATTTTAAAGTATTGGAGATCATTGTAGATGAACTGCCTATCATTTTTTGGACCTCCGTTTAAGTTTTCCCCTCTCCAATCAACTTTTTAATCAAACTACACTGTTCTTCTGAACAATGTCTTGAATGTCACATTTTCCTCAGGCTTTCAAACAGAAAAACGTGTTCAACAGGTGCTGGCTTCGTCCTTAAATAGGGGACACCTGATTCACACCTGTTTGTTCCACAAAACTGACAAACTCACTGACTGAATGCCACACTACTATTATTGTGAACACCCCCTTTTCTACTTTTTTTTACTAATAGCCCAATTTCATAGCCTTAAGAGTGTGCATATCATGAATGCTTGGTCTTGTTGGATTTGTGAGAATCTACTGAATCTACTGGTACCTTGTTTCCCATGTAACAATAAGAAATATACTCAAAACCTGGATTAATCTTTTTAGTCACATAGCACTACTATTATTCTGCACACTACTGTATATATATATACGAGGTCTATTAGAAAAGTATCTGACCTTTTTCAAAAACCATATGGATTTAAATCACGTGTGATTACATCAGACATGCTTGAACCCTCGTGGGCATGCAAGAGTTTTTTCATGCCTGTCGGTTACGTCATTCGCCTGTGGGCAGTCTTTGAGTGAGGAGTCGCCCACCCTCTCGTCGATTTTTTCATTGTTTAGGAATGGCTCAGAGACTGCTGCTTTGTTTGATCAAAATTTTTTCAAAACTGTAAGGCACAACTGAGTGGACACCATTCGATAAATTCAGCTGGTTTTCTGTAAAAATTTTAACGGCTGATGAGAGATTTTGGTCTGGTAGTGTCGCCGTAAGGACGGCCCACGGCGCCTGACGGCGATCTGCGCTTCGAGGCGGCAGCGTCTCGCCGTTCAAGTTGAAAACTTCCACATTTCAGGCTCTGTTGACCCAGTAAGTCGTCAGAGAACAGAGAACTTTCAGAAGAAGTCAGCATGAGGAGTTTATTCGGACATTCCATTGTTAACGGACATTTTGTAATGAAAGAACGTGCGGGCAGAGTCGCATGTCGGGCCGGACCCGACCGCGGGGGGTCGCGACAGGAAAAACACCTCCATTGGAAACCTTAACGGGCAAGTTGGAACATGCCCAAGCTGTTAAACAATTTCTCAGTTACTCACTTGTTGAAAGCCATCAAAAGCCGCCTGAATTTTACAAATGGTTTTCAACACGGAGGTGGTTTTCCTGTCGCGGCGCACACAGATTTGCCGAGTCGTTTCCGTGATGACTCGGCAAATCTGTGTGTGCGAATTTGCGCGCACGTCTTTCATTAAAAAATGTCCTTAAACAGTGGAATGTCTGCATAAAGTCCGCATGCCGGCCTCTTCTGAATCTTCTCTGTTCTCTCACGACGTCCTGGGTGAATTAAGCCTTAAATTAGGATGTTTTCAGGTCGAAACAGGCCGACGACGGAGCCTGGAAGCGCTGCACGACGTCCCGCTTTGTGGGAAGTCCTTACACCAACAGAAACACCCCATAATCTCTCATCAGCCGTTAAACTTTTCACCGAAAACCAGCTTAATTTCTCAAATAGTGTCCACTAGGATATTCCTCACAGGTCCAGAAAAAATTTTGATAAAGCAACGCGCGCCGTCTCGAGCAGCGTGTGAAACAAAGGAATTCAGCCGAGAGGGCGGGACAACATTTCACTCAAGCCCTGCCCACAGGGAAACGACATCACCGACACGCGTGAAAAAACTCACGCATGCGCACGAGGGTTCAAGCATGATTGGTGTAATCGCACGTCATTCAAATCCATACAGTTAAAAAAAAAAATAAAAGGGTCGGTTTATTATCTAATAGACCTCGTGTATATATATATATATATATATATATATATCTCAAATCAAATCAAATCAATTTAATTTATATAGTGCCAAATCACAACAAACAGTTGCCCCAAGGCGCTTTATATTGTAAGGCAAAAGCCATACAATAATTACAGAAAAACCCCAACGGTCAAAACGACCCCCTATGAGCAAGCACTTGGCGACAGTGGGAAGGAAAAACTCCCTTTTAACAGGAAGAAACCTCCAGCAGAACCAGGCTCAGGGAGGGGCAGTCTTCTGCTGGGACTGGTTGGGGCTGAGGGAGAGAACCAGTAAAAAGACATGCTGTGGAGGGGAGCAGAGATCAATAACTAATGATTAAATGCGGAGTGGTGCATACAGAGCAAAAAGAGGTGAATAAAAAGAAACAGTGCATCATGGGAACCCCCCAGCAGTCTAAGTCTATAGCAGCATAACTAAGGGATGGTTCAGGGTCACCTGATCCAACCCTAACTATAAGCTTTAGCAAAAAGGAAAGTTTTAAGCCTAATCTTAAAAGTAGAGAGGGTGTCTGTCTCCCTGATCTGAATTGGGAGCTGGTTCCACAGGAGAGGAGCCTGAAAGCTGAAGGCTCTGCCTCCCATTCTACTCTTACAAACCTTAGGAACTACAAGTAAGCCTGCAGTCTGAGAGCGAAGCGCTCTATTGGGGTGATATGGTACTACGAGGTCCCTAAGATAAGATGGGACCTGATTATTCAAAACCTTATAAGTAAGAAGAAGAATTTTAAATTCTATTCTAGAATTAACAGGAAGCCAATGAAGAGAGGCCAATATGGGTGAGATATGCTCTCTCCTTCTAGTCCCCGTTAGTACTCTAGCTGCAGCATTTTGAATTAACTGAAGGCTTTTTAGGGAACTTTTAGGACAACCAATAGTCCAGCCTAGAGGAAATAAATGCATGAATTAGTTTTTCAGCATCACTCTGAGACAAGACCTTTGTAATTTTAAAGATATTGCGTAAATGCAAAAAAAGCAGTCCTACATATTTGTTTAATATGCGCTTTGAATGACATATCCTGATCAAAAATGACTCCAAGATTTCTCACAGTATTACTAGAGGTCAGGGTAATGCCATCCAGAGTAAGGATCTGATTAGACACCATGTTTCTAAGATTTGTGGGGCCAAGTACAATAACTTCAGTCTTATCTGAGTTTAAAAGCAGGAAATTAGAGGTCATCCATGTCTTTATGTCTGCAAGACAATCCTGCAGTTTAGCTAATTGGTGTGTGTCCTCTGGCTTCATGGATAGATAAAGCTGGGTATCATCTGCGTAACAATGAAAATTTAAGCAATACCGTCTAATAATACTGCCTAAGGGAAGCATGTATAAAGTGAATAAAATTGGTCCTAGCACAGAACCTTGTGGAACTCCATAATTAACTTTAGTCTGTGAAGAAGATTCCCCATTTACATGAACAAATTGTAATCTATTAGACAAATATGATTCAAACCACCGCAGCGCAGTGCCTTTAATACCTATGGCATGCTCTAATCTCTGTAATAAAATTTTATGATCAACAGTATCAAAAGCAGCACTGAGGTCTAACGGAACAAGCACAGAGATGAGTCCACTGTCCGAGGCCATAAGAAGATCATTTGTAACCTTCACTAATGCTGTTTCTGTACTATGATGAATTCTAAAACCTGACTGAAACTCTTCAAATAGACCATTCCTCTGCAGATGATCAGTTAGCTGTTTTACAACTACCCTTTCAAGAATTTTTGAGAAAAAGCCTGAACACGCTTTATATCATAGAAACATGTCTGAACTCGCTTTAAACCGGTCTATACAAACACATCCCAACTCGTTTGAAACCAGTCTATATAAACACATCTGAACTCGCTTTAAACCGGTCTATACAAACATGCCTGAACTAGCTTAAACCCAGTCTATATAAACACATCTGAACTTGTTTGCAACCAGTCCACATAAACACATCCGAACTCGCTTTAAACCAGTTTATATAAACACGTCTGAACTCGCTTTAAACCGGTCTACATAAACACCCCTGAACTCACTTCAAACTGGTCTATAAAAACATGTCTGAACTCGCTTTAAACTGGTCGATATAAACACATCTGAGCTCCTTTGCAACCGGTCTATATGAACACGTCTGCACTTGTTCGAATACGGTCTATATGAACACATCTGAACTTGTTTGAAACCGGTCTATAAAAACATGTCGGAAGTCGTTTGAAACTGGTCTATACAAACATGTCTGAACTCATTTGAAACTCGTCTATATAAACACATTGAATTTGTTTTAATCTGGTCTACATAACCACATCTGAACTCGCTTTAACCTGGTCTCTATAGACACGTCTGAACTCATTTGAAACTCGTCTATATAAACACATTGAATTTGTTTTAATCTGGTCTACATAACCACATCTGAACTCGCTTTAACCTGGTCTCTATAGACACGTCTGAACTCATTTGAAACTCGTCTATATAAACACATTGAATTTGTTTTAATCTGGTCTATACAAACACATCTGACCTCATTTGAAACCGGTCTATATAAACACGTCTGAACTCGCTTTAAACCGGTTGATATGAACACATTTTAACTCGTTTTATACCGGTCTATATAAAACACATCTCATCTCGTTTTAAACCAGTCTATAGAAACACATCTGAACTCACTTAAAACCAGTCTATACAAACATGTCTGAACTTGTTTGAAACCAGTCTATACAATAGTGTTCAGAATAATAGTAGTGCTATGTGACTAAAAAGATTAATCCAGGTTTTGAGTATATTTCTTATTGTTACATGGGAAACAAGGTACCAGTAGATTCAGTAGATTCTCACAAATCCAACAAGACCAAGCATTCATGATATGCACACTCTTAAGGCTATGAAATTGGGCTATTATTAAAAAAAAAAAGGGGGTGTTCACAATAATAGTAGCATCTGCTGTTGACGCTACAAACTCCAAACTATTATGTTCAAACTGTTTTTTTTTTAGCAATCCTGTGAATCACTAAACTAGTATTTAATTGTATAACCACAGTTTTTCATGATTTCTTCACATCTGAGAGGCATTAATTTTGTTTGGAACCAAGATTTTGCTGGTTTACTAGTGTGCTTGGGGTCATTGTCTTGTTGAAATGCCCATTTCAAGGGCATGTCCTCTTCAGCACAAGGCAACATGACCTCTTCAAGTATTTTGACATATCCAAACTGATCCATGATATGATATGTGATATATAGGCCCAACACCATAGTAGGAGAAACATGCCCATATCATGATGCTTGCACCACCATGCTTCACTGTGAACGGTGGCTTGAATTCAGAGTTTGGGGGTCGTCTCACAAACTGTCTGCGGCCCTTGGACCCAAAAAGAACAATTTTACTCTCATCAGTCCACAAAATATTCCTCCATTTCTCTTTAGGCCAGTTGATGTTTCCTCAGGCTTTCAAAGAGAAAAGCATGTTCAACAGGTGCTGGCTTCATCCTTACATAGGGGACACCTGATTCACACCTGTTTGTTCCACAAAACTGACGAAGTCACTGACTGAATGCCACACTGTTATTGCGAACACCCCCTTTTCTACTTTTTTTTTTTTTTTTTTTTTTACTAATAGCCCAAATTCATAGCCTTAAGAGTGTGCATATCATGAATGCTTGGTCTTGTTGGATTTGTGAGAATCTACTGGTACCTTGTTTCCCATGTAACAATAAGAAATATACTCAAAACCTGGATTAATCTTTTTAGTCACATAGCACTACTATTCTGAACACTACTGTGCAAACACGTCTGAACTCGCTTTAAACCGGTCCATACAAACACCTGAACTCGCTTTATACTGGTCTCTATGAACACATTTGATCTTGTTTGAAACCGATCTATATAAACACATCTGATCTCATTTGAAACTGGTCTATACAAACACGTCTAAACTCACTTTAAACCGGTCTATATAAACACGTTTGATCTCACTTTATACCGGTCTATACAAACACATCTGAACTCGCTTTAAACCAGTCTATACAAACACATCAGAGCTCGTTTGAAATAGGTCTATAAAAACACACCTGAACTCTGTTTAAACTGGTCTATATACAACCCCAATTCCAGTGAAGTTGGGACATTGTGTAAAATGTAAATACAGAGTACGATTTGCAAATCCTCTTCAACCTATATTCAATTGAATACACCACAAAGACAAGATATTTAATGTTCAAACTGACAAACTTTATTGTTTTTGTGCAAATATTTGCTCATTTTGAAATGGATGCCTGCAACACATTTCAAAAAAGCTGGGACAGTGGTATGTTTACCACTGTGTTACATCACCTTTCCTTCTAACAACACTCAATAAGTGTTTGGGAACTGAGGACACTAATTGCTGAAGCTTTGTAGATGGAATTCTTTCCCATTCTTGCTTGATGTACGACTTCAGTTGTTCAACAGTCCGTGGTCTCTGTTGTCGTATTTTGCGCTTCATAATGTGCAACACATTTTCACAGGTCTGGACTGCAGGCAGGCCAGTCTAGTACCCGCACTCTTTTACTAAGAAGCTATGCTGTTGTAACACGTGCAGAATGTGGTTCGTCATTGTCTTGCTGAAATAAGCAGGGACATCCCTGTAAAAGACGTTGCTTGGATGGCAGCATGTGTTGCTCCAAAACCTGGATGTACCTTTCAGCATTGATGGTGCCATCACAGATGTGTAAGTTGCACATGCCATGGGCACTAACACATCCCTATAAAATCACAGATGCTGGCTTTTGAACTTTGTGCTAGTTTGTTTTCTCTTTTGTCCGGAAGACACGACATAAATGATTTCCAAAAGCAATTTGAAATGTGGACTCATCAGACCACAGCACATTTTTCCACTTTGCGGCTGTCTCTTTGCTATGAGTTCGGGTCCAGAGAAGGCGGCGGCATTTCTGGATGTTGTTGATGTATGGCTTTTGCTTTGCATGGTAGTTTTTTTACTTGCACTTGTAAGTGTAGCGACAAACTGTCTTAACTGACAGTGGTTTTCTGAAGTGTTCCTGAGCCCACGTGGTAAGATCATTTACACAATGATGTCGGTTTTTAATGCAGTGCCGCCTGAGGGATCAAAGGTCACGGGCATTCAATGTTGGTTTTTGGCCTTGCCGCTTACATGTAGAAACTTCTCCAGATTCTCTGAATGTTTTTATTATGGACTGTAGATGATGGAATCCCTAAATTCCTTGCAACTGAACATTGAGAAACATTGTTCTTAAACTGTTAGACTATGTTTTCATGCAGTTGTTCAAAAAGTGGTGATCCTCACCCCATCTTTGCTTGTGAATGGCTGAGACTTTTGGGGATGCTCTTTTTATACCCAAGGCATTCATTTCAAAATGAGCAAATATTTGCACAAAAACAAAGTTTATCAGTTTGAACATTAAATATCTTGTCTTTGTGGTGTATTCAATTGAATATAGGTTGAAGAGGATTTGCAAATCATTTTATTTACATTTTACACAATGTCCCAACTTCACTGGATTGGGGTTGTAAACACATTAACTCGTTTGAAACAGGTGTATATAAACACGTCTGAACTCACTTTAAACCAGTCTATATAAACACGTCTGAACTCGTTTGAAACCGGTCTATATAAACACGTCTGAACTCGTTTGAAACCGGTCTATATACACACGTCTGAACTCGTTTGAAACCGGTCTATATACACACGTCTGAACTCGTTTGAAACCGGTCTATATACACACGTCTGAACTCGTTTGAAACCGGTCTAAATACACACGTCTGAACTCGTTTGAAACCAGTCTATATAAACACGTCTGAACTCGTTTGAAACCGGTCTATATAAACACGTCTGAACTCATTTGAAACCGGTCTATATAAACACGTCTGAACTTGTTTGAAACTGGTCTAAATGTCTGAACTCGATTGAAACTGGTCTAAATACACACATCTGAACTCGCTTTAAACCAGTCTATATAAACACGTCTGAACTCATTTGAAACCGGTCTAAATGTCTGAACTCGATTGAAACCGGTCTATAAAAACACTTCTAAACCCGCTTTATACTCGTACAAACCCGTCTGTACTTGTTTGAAACCTGTGGGTTAGGAGTTCCTACTGGACACTTGGTCCCCTCGTTATGAGGACGTTTTAATGAAAATGAACCCCAGTTAAAAACTCCACAAATATAAAGAAGTCTATAAATGATAAATCGTACTGGCTGGATGTCTCCCAGGATAAAAGGTCCCCAAATCACATCTAGGCACCAGGGTGTGTAAAGAGCAATGGTGTAACTTCTCCCAGTGCTGCAGGGAAGGATTTCTCTTGCGGTAGCACTCAGCTGGATAATCCCCCGGATCAGCATAGTTCTGATCCTGGACTCCAGCAGTAACAGCCTCAAAGGGCCAAAAGAAATTTAGAAACTACACCACAGTAAATTGGACCATTGAGGAGAAGAAAAAGATCTTTTACGGCTTTGCTTACTCAAGGCATGAGAAGTGGGGCAGGAGGTAAAGGACAGCGTTTGAGGAGCAGATTAAATAAGGTCTTGAATTTTAGGTCGGACGTTGAAATGAGTTGAACGACTCACGCTGGCTCTGCAGAATGCTGTTCTAGTTTTCAATAATTGCCGCTTAAGACTTAAATTGGATGAGCTTGGGGTCATTAAAGTTAAGATAATACTTAATATTTTAAAAATATTTTACATTTCTGAAGAATTTTCTTCAGCTGAACAAGACCATTCATAAATGTATAACAGAAGCATTAACCACACACGTACAAAATTAAACCAACATCGTCACGGATTCTGCAGCTTCGCACGAGAAAAACAAAACAACAAACAACACAACAAATGTCATTTTGCAATCATTTCTTTGCACTGGGGTTAAAGATACTGCAGCATTAAAAACATGTTTCCCTGATACAATATTATGATTTTTACACTTTCTGTGGATACACTCAACCAGTGAGCAACACACACACACACACACACACACACACACACACACACACACACACACACACACACTTACAGTGTAATTAAAATTTCATCAAGATGAAAAAACTAATATGATTCAAGAAGTAAGTAAATGATACGAAAGGTGAGTTATCTGAAAATAAGCATGAACACAAGCCTCTGCATCATCACTATCGACCTAAATCCAAATCAAATCATTGTTTTGTTTTCCTGTAAGCACACCTTTATCAAGACTATTTTCATTATTAATTAATCTATAATTTTATTTTGAGAATTGCTTTAGTCTATAAAATGTCAAAAAAACAAAAGCACACCAATGACACAACTTCAAATTACACACTCCAAAAATTGAGATACGTTCAGTAATTTTTTTTGACAGCCAGCAAACCAGTGAGCTTTTTAAAACCATTTCAGAGTTTCTTACGGACTTTAAACCAGTCTAAAACTGATTTAGCACAATTAAAAAACTAAATTCTCTGCAACCAAGTTAAACAGAATATATATTTTTTTGCATAAGAAACCTTTCAAATCAAGGAAGAATGCCTGCTTTAAGCACATCTGAAAGAATTTATGCCAATTCAAAACATGTTGGGAAAGTAAAACCAGTCTGAACCCTATTTGATGAAGTTAAAATCAGTCTAAATGCATCTGAAACTGCTTCACATCAGTCTAAACACGTGAAACTGCTTCAGAGTAGTCTTAACGCGTCTGAAACTGTTTCAAACCAGTCTAAACCATGACTGCTTCACAGCAGTGCAAATGCATCTGACAGTTTCACACCGTGGTGGGCACAGTTACACTAATCCGCTAACCGCCAAGTAGTGGAACTAACTTTTTGTTAGTGGATTAGCTTTTCAGTGAACTTCGCAAACCATCAGTGGACCAATTAGCTTCCGCTAAATTTAGTTTTGCTAACTTTTAGTGCACTAATGCTTTTTCTTTGCTGGCATAGTTAGTAAAGCCGAACGGTCAAAAATGGTTTGTAAACCCTAAAATCATACATGGTAGTTCCTATCTGTTATCAAGCTGTCAGGGAGCTGTGAGGAGCTGAGCTTAACCTGACCCCAGCAGAAGGGGCCTGGCTGCCAGGCTGCTACAAAAAAGTTATTTACATTCAACATACAGTGCCCCAGAAATATGGCAGAAGGCATCAAAAGCAAAGCAGTTTTGACTTATGGTTTGATTTAAAACCCAAACTAATTCTGGACAATTTATTTTATTTGTAATAAAAAAGGCATATTCTCAGTCTCACGCAGACTGCAAAACTGAAAATTCAGTTTAAGTGTGATTCAGTGCAACAAACTGCCACCGTGTCATAGCTGGATGCTAGTCACACTCCCAGTAGATGGCAGTGTTCCATGGATTTTGACCCAAAATGCCCTTTTTTAAATGAAGAAAAAAAAAAAAATTTTTTTTATAAATACACATTCATTTGTGTAAAAAAACCCAACAAAAACAAACAAACAAACAAAAAAAACAAACATTACAGTAACGTTAAACCAACCGACCAGTGATGAGGAAGCTCATTTTCCCATTATGCCTTTTGGCATCTGTGAGTTTTAATGCTCAAACCTTCAGAATTAGCGGATTATTTTCAAACTAAAACATATGTGTGATATTTTCACTTTGGAAAAAGGATAGAGTTGACGTTATATCAATAAACTGTCTGGAATTAGTCTGGTTTTTAACTCAAACCATAAGTCAAAATTGCTTTGCTTTTGATGCCTTCTGCCACACGTCTGGAGCACTGCATGTTGAATGTACATGACTCTTCCTTACAGCACTGGGCAGGGCGCACAAAGAAGCGCTGACTCGTTGTGTTGGGTATGTGATTGCCTTTGATTCTACTCAGAAGCGTCGGTGGTGCTTAAATTCAAAACTGGTTTGTCAGTAGCTGACAGTGTACCGAAGTCAATACTAAAAGTTAAGTGGTTAGCTGTTGCTTCAGCAAAGCTTTTTAGTGGTTTATCGGCTTAGCATTATAAATCTTTTCAGTAGCGGATTAGCGGTTATCGAAGCTACCACCACTGGTTTCACAGCAGTCTAAATGCATCTAAAACTGCTTCCCAGCAGTCTACATACGAGGGCTGTCAATAAAGTAACGGTCCTTTTTATTTTTTTCAAAAACTATATGGATTTCATTCATATGTTTTTACGTCAGACATGCTTGTACCCTCGTGCGCATGCGTGAGTTTTTCCACGCCTGTCGGTGACGTCATTCGCCTGTGAGCACTCCTTGTGGGAGGAGTCGTCCAGCCCCTCGTCGGAATTCCTTTGTCTGAGAAGTTGCTGAGAGACTGGCGCTTTGTTTGATCAAAATTTTTTCTAAACCTGTGAGACACATCGAAGTGGACACGGTTCGAAAAATTAAGCTGGTTTTCAGTGAAAACTTTAACGGCTGATGAGAGATTTTGAGGTGATTCTGTCGCTTTAAGGACTTTTCACGGTGCGAGATGTCGCTCAGCGCTCTCAGCCGCCGTCGTCAGCCTGTTCAAGCTGAAAACCTCCACATTTCAGG
The DNA here is from genome assembly GCF_902500255.1 of Thalassophryne amazonica. NCBI lineage: Eukaryota > Metazoa > Chordata > Actinopteri > Batrachoidiformes > Batrachoididae > Thalassophryne > Thalassophryne amazonica. Next base: position 9,336,425 of record NC_047107.1, on the reverse strand, counting down.
CTCTATTGATCCAGGACGTCGTGAGAGAACAGAGAAGTTTCAGAAGAAGTCGGTTTCAGCATTTTATCCGGATATTCCACTGTTAAAGGAGATTTTTTTAATGAAAGACGTGCGGACGGGTCCGCGCGTCGGCTCGCAGCCGCCGCGACGCTCCGCCACAGGAAAAACACCTCCATTGGAAGCCTTAAGGACAAGTTGGAACATGTCCTGCTGTTAAACAATTTCTCATATACTCACTCCAATGAAAGCCATCAAAAGCCACCTGGATTTTACAAATGGTTATCAACACAGAGGTGTTTTTCCTGTGCCGCCGCATTAAAAAAATCTCCTTTAACAGTGGAATATCCAGATAAAATGCTGAAACTGACTTCTTCTGAAACTTCTCTGTTCTCTCACGATGTCCTGGATCAATAGAGCCTGAAATGTGGAGGTTTTCAGCTTGAACAGGCTGACGACGGCGCCTGAGAGCGCTGCACGACGTCTCGCACCGTGAAAAGTCCTTAAAGCGACAGAATCACCTCAAAATCTCTCATCAGCCGTTAAAATTTTCACCGAAAACCAGCTTAATTTTTCGAACCGTGTCCACTTCAATGTGTCTCACAGGTTTAGAAAAAATTTTGATCAAACAACGCGCCAGTCTCTCAGCAACTTCTCAGACAAAGGAATTCCGACGAGGGGCTGGACGACTCCTCCCACAAGGAGTGCTCACAGGCGAATGACGTCACCGACAGGCGTGGAAAAACTCACGCATGCGCACGAGGGTTCAAGCATGTCTGACGTAAAAACATATGAATGAAATCCATATGGTTTTTGAAAAAAATAAAAAGGACCGTTATTGACAGCCCTCGTACATCTCAAACTGCTTCGCAGCAGTCTAAACATGTCTCAAACTGCTTCCCAGCAGTCTAATCGCATCTCAAACTGCTTCGCACCAGTCTAAACATGTCTCAAACTGCTTTACGTAAGGATTAAATGAGAAGCCGTGCATTATATACTTTGAATGCACTTCACGGAGTAACACCACTCTGCTTCACATTGTGGTGTTTTAGACTCCGCGTCGTGCATTCAAACTGTATAATGCACGGCTTTGAGTTGTTTAATTCGCTTATACCATGGTCCCACACAGTGAGCTAACACACAAATATTGAAGTTAACAGAACTTAATAAAAATGCGTAAGTATTTGGGACTACGAGGGCTGTCAAAGTATAGGTCCTTTTTATTTTTTTCAAAAACTATATGGATTTCATTCATATGTTTTTATGTCAGACATGCTTGAACCCTCATGCGCATGCGTGAGTTTTTCCACGCTTGTTGGTGACGTCATTCGCCTGTGAGCACTCCTTGTGGGAGGAGTCGTCCAGCCCCTCGTCGGAATTCCTTTGTCTGAGAACTTGCTGAGAGACTGGCGCTTTGTTTGATCAAAATTTTTTCTAAACCTGTGAGACACATCGAAGTGGACACGGTTCGAAAAATTAAGCTGGTTTTCAGTGAAAATCTTAACGGCTGATGAGAGATTTTGAGGTGATACTGTCGCTCTAAGGACTTCCTATGGTGCGAGACGTCGCGCAGCGCTCTCAGGCGCCGTCATCAGCCTGTTTCAAGCTGAAAACCTCCACATTTCAGGCTCTATTGATCCAGGACGTCGTGAGAGAACAGAGAAGTTTCAGGAGAAGTCGGTTTCAGCATTTTATCCGGATATTCCACTGTTAAAGGAGATTTTTTTAATGAAAGACGTGCGGACGGGTCCGCGCGTCAGGACGCAGCCGGCGCGGTGCGGCGGCACAGGAAAAACATCTCCGTGTTGATAACCATTTGTAAAATCCAGGCAGCTTTTGATGGCTTTCAGTGGAGTGAGTATATGAGAAATTGTTTAACAGCTGGACATGTTCCAACTTGTCCATAAGGCTTCCAACGGAGGTGTTTTTCCTGTGGCGGAGCGTCGCGGCGGCTGCGAGCCGACGCTGCAATCCGTCCGCATGTCTTTCATTAAAAAAAATCTCCTTTAACAGTGGAATATCCGGATAAAATGCTGAAGCCAACTTCTTCTGAAACTTCTCTGTTCTCTCACGACGTCCTGGATCAATAGAGCCTGAAATGTGGAGGTTTTCAGCTTGAAACAGGCTGACGACGGCGCCTGAGCGCTGCGCGACGTCTCGCACCGTGGGAAGTCCTTAAAGCGACAGTATCACCTCAAAATCGCTCATCAGCCGTTAAAATGTTCACTGAAAACCAGCTTAATTTTTCAAATCGTGTCCACTTCGATGTGTCTCACAGGTTTAACAAAATTTTGATCAAACAAAGCGCCAGTCTCTCAGCAAGTTCTCAGACAAAGGAATTCCGACGAGGGGCTGGACGACTCCTCCCACAAGGAGTGCTCACAGGCGAATGACGTCACCAACAGGCGTGGAAAAACTCACGCATGCGCACGAGGGTTAAAGCATGTCTGACGTAAAAACATATGAATGAAATCCACATAGTTTTTGAAAAAAATAAAAAGGACCTATACTTTATTGACAGACCTTGTATTTTATGCCAGTCTCGAGATATTTTCATCCTTGGCAACCGTTCTCTTCTTCTTTCCCATCTTCAATCTTGTCCAATTCGTCACGTTAAATCATTATGCCGTTGTTTTTGCTGTTATTCTCGTTTGCTCTCCTCCTCTTTCCATTCCTCAAACGTTCTATTTTGGCCAAAAATATTAAAATTCACTTGGAAATCCATGTTGTATCGCGTTTCTGTCATTCACCGGTCAAAACACAGCTGATCTGCTCCAACTGATTTGCGCGTTACTATGGTGAGGACCAGAGCGGAGTAATATTACAGTGACTTAACTGGCCGAACTACATGTGCGTATACACGAAAATAATGCACGCCAGTTAGACATGGAATTCTCACTGACCATGGTATAAAGCAGTCTAATCGTATCTCAAACTGCTTCCCAGCAGCTGAAACGTGTCTGAAAGTTTCAAAGCAGTTTAAATGCGTATGAAACTGTTTCAAAACAGCCTAAAAGCATTTGAAACTGTTTATATCAATGTAAAATTGTTGGAAGCAATTAAAATGAGTGAAAAAGGTGTCCTTGGTGCATAACTGCTTAAAAGCCACTTATCTAAAAACAAAGTCCGAACGCTCACATTAAGAAACTAGAACAAGCCACAATTGGTTAAATTTTCAAATGAATTGACAATTTTTCTGTCGACTGACATCAACTGACTGTTTCAGCTCGGTTAAAGATCCACTATCCCCCAGAAATACAAAAATAGCAACATATTAAAATACATTTCTGAATTTTTGGTGTTAAAAAGCTTTTGGCTGCCTTATCCACACGTACGTATGTGATCCATTCACACTTCCAAAATAACCATCTCGGCAAAGAAAACATTCTCAGAGACAAACCCGTGCTTACGATGCTTCAGTCTGAGAGCCATTACACACCTGAGGCCGTGTTCATCTAATGCTTTCACACTTCGATGAACGAATGAAGCTCGATTTTTTTTTTTGTTTTGTTTTTACAACATTTAGTTTGTGAATACAACAAATTGTGTAAAAGAGTTGATCCTGAAATCTGTCACAATAAAACTTTAATTCTTGAATTAAAGTCTCCAGACGAGTATTGGACGGATGCGGAGGCAAAGAGGACCTGAACTCAAAGTTTCATTCCATTTCCACACATTTAGCAATAAAGAGCCAAAATATTAACCCCAACCCCTAAAACTAAATATACGATCACTATATATTTTCAACAAAATGTCATAAATTTTCACAAGGTAATCAACATGTTAATCAATCAATTTATTTATATAGCACCAAATCACAACAAACAGTTGCCCCAAGGCGCTTTATATTGTAAGGCAAGGCCATACAATACAATACAATAATTACGTAAAAACCCCAACGGTCAAAACGACCCCCTGTGAGCAAGCACTTGGCGACAGTGGGAAGGAAAAACTCCCTTTTAACAGGAAGAAACCTCCAACAGAACCAGGCTCAGGGAGGGGCAGTCTTCTGCTGGGACTGGTTGGGGCTGAGGGAGAGAAACAGGAAAAAGACATGCTGTGGAGGGGAGCAGAGATCAATCACTAATGATTAAATGCAGAGTGGTGCATACAGAGCAAAAAGAGAAAGAAACAGTGCATCATGGGAACCCCCCAGCAGTCTACGTCTATAGCAGCATAACTAAGGGATGGTTCAGGGTCACCTGATCCAGCCCTAACTATAAGCTTTAGCAAAAAGGAAAGTTTTAAGCCTAATCTTAAAAGTAGAGAGGGTGTCTGTCTCCCTGAGCCGAATTGGGAGCTGGTTCCACAGGAGAGGAGCCTGAAAGCTGAAGGCTCTGCCTCCCACTCTTCTCTTACAAACCCTAGGAACTACAAGTAAGCCTGCAGTCTGAGAGCAAAGTGCTCTATTGGGGTGATATGGTACTATGAGGTCCCTAAGATAAGATGGGACCTGATTATTCAAATCCTTATAAGTAAGAAGAAGAATTTTAAATTCTATTCTAGAATTAACAGGAAGCCAATGAAGAGTGGCCAATATGGGTGAGATATGCTCTCTCCTTCTAGTCCCCGTTAGTACTCTAGCTGCAGCATTCTGAATTAACTGAAGGCTTTTCAGGGAACTTTTAGGACAACCTGATAATAATGAATTACAATAGATACAAAAGATTTCTCACAGTATTACTAGAGGTCAGGGTAATGCCATCCAGAGTAAGGATCTGGTTAGACACCATGTTTCTAAGATTTGTGGGGCCAAGTACAATAACTTCAGTTTTATCTGAGTTTAAAAGCAGGAAATTAGAGGTCATCCATAAAATTCTTCTTCTTACTTATAAGGTTTTGAATAATCAGGTCCCAGCTTATCTTAGGGACCTCATAGTACCATATCACCACAATAGAGCGCTTCGCTCTCAGACTGCAGGCTAACTTGTAGTTCCTAGGGTTTTTAAGAGTAGAATGGGAGGCAGAGCCTTCAGCTTTCAGGCACCTCTCCTGTGGAACCAGCTCCCAATTCAGATCAGGGAGACAGACACCCTCTCTACTTTTAAGATTAGGCTTAAAACTTTCCTTTTTGCTAAAGCTTATAGTTAGGGCTGGATCAGGTGACCCTGAACCATCCCTTAGTTATGCTGCTATAGACTTAGACTGCTGGGGGGTTCCCATGATGCACTGAGTGTTTCTTTCTCCTTTTGCTCTGTATGCACCACTCTGCATTTAATCATTAGTGATTGATCTCTGCTCCCCTCCACAGCATGTCTTTTTCCTGGTTCTCTCCCTCAGCCCCAACCAGTCCCAGCAGAAGACTGCCCCTCCCTGAGCCTGGTTCTGCTGGAGGCTTCTTCCTGTTAAAAGGGAGTTTTTCCTTCCCACTGTCGCCAAGTGCTTGCTCACAGGGGGTCGTTTTGACCGTTGGGGTTTTTACGTAATTATTGTATGGCCTTGCCTTACAATATAAAGCGCCTTGGGGCAACTGTTTGTTGTGATTTGGTGCTATATAAATAAAATTGATTGATTGATCCATGTCTTTATGTCTGTAAGACAATCCTGCAGTTTAGCTAATTGGTGTGTGTCCTCTGGCTTCATGGATAGATAAAGCTGGGTATCATCTGCGTAACAATGAAAATTTAAGCAATGCCGTCTAATAATACTGCCTAAGGGAAGCATGTATAAAGTGAATAAAATTGGTCCTAGCACAGAACCTTGTGGAACTCCATAATTAACCTTAGTCTGTGAAGAAGATTCCCCATTTACATGAACAAATTGTAATCTATTAGATAAATATGATTCAAACCACCGCTAATCTCTGTAATAAAATTTTATGGTCAACAGTATCAAAAGCAGCACTGAGGTCTAACAGAACAAGCACAGAGATGAGTCCACTGTCTGAGGCCATAAGAAGATCATTTGTAACCTTCACTAATGCTGTTTCTGTACTATGATGAATTCTAAAACCTGACTGAAACTCTTCAAATAGACCATTCCTCTGCAGATCAGTTAGCTGTTTTACAACTACCCTTTCAAGAATTTTTGAGAGAAAAGGAAGGTTGGAGATTGGCCTATAATTAGCTAAGATAGCTGGGTCAAGTGATGGCTTTTTAAGTAATGGTTTAATTACTGCCACCTTAAAAGCCTGTGGTACATAGCCAACTAATAAAGATAGATTGATCATATTTAAGATCGAAGCATTAAATAATGGTAGGGCTTCCTTGAGCAGCCTGGTAGGAATGGGGTCTAATAGACATGTTGATGGTTTGGATGAAGTAACTAATGAAAATAACTCAGACAGAACAATCGGAGAGAAAGAGTCTAACCAAATACCGGCATCACTGAAAGCAGCCAAAGATAACGATATGTCTTTGGGATGGTTATGAGTAATTTTTTCTCTAATAGTTAAAATTTTATTAGCAAAGAAAGTCATGAAGTCATTACTAGTTAAATTTAAAGGAATACTCGGCTCAATAGAGCTCTGACTCTTTGTCAGCCTGGCTACAGTGCTGAAAAGAAACCTGGGGTTGTTCTTATTTTCTTCAATTAGTGATGAGTAGTAAGATGTCCTAGCGTTACGGAGGGCTTTTTTATAGAGCAACAGACTCTTTTTCCAGGCTAAGTGAAGATCTTCTAAATTAGTGAGACGCCATTTCCTCTCCAACTTACGGGTTATCTGCTTTAAGCTGCGAGTTTGTGAGTTATACCATGGAGTCAGGCACTTCTGATTTAAAGCTCTCTTTTTCAGAGGAGCTACAGCATCCAAAGTTGTCTTCAATGAGGATGTAAAACTATTGACGAGATACTCTATCGCACTTACAGAGTTTAGGTAGCTACTCTGCACTGTGTTGGTATATGGCATTAGAGAACATAAAGAAGGAATCATATCCTTAAACCTAGTTACAGCGCTTTCTGAAAGACTTCTAGTGTAATGAAACTTATTCCCCACTGCTGGGTAGTCCATCAGAGTAAATGTAAATGTTATTAAGAAATGATCAGACAGAAGGGAGTTTTCAGGGAATACTGTTAAGTCTTCAATTTCCATACCATAAGTCAGAACAAGATCTAAGATATGATTAAAGTGGTGAGTGGACTCATTTACATTTTGAGCAAAGCCAATTGAGTCTAATAATAGATTAAATGCAGTGTTGAGGCTGTCATTCTCGGCATCTGTGTGGATGTTAAAATCGCCCACTATAATTATCTTATCTGAGCTAAGCACTAAGTCAGACAAAAGGTCTGAAAATTCACAGAGAAACTCACAGTAACGACCAGGTGGGCGATAGATAATAACAAATAAATCTGGTGTTTGGGACTTCCAATTTGGATGGACAAGACTAAGAGTCAAGCTTTCAAATGAATTAAAGCTCTGTCTGGGTTTTTGATTAATTAATAAGCTGGAATGGAAGATTGCTGCTAATCCTCCGCCTCGGCCCGTGCTACGAGCATTCTGGCAGTTAGTGTGACTCGGGGGTGTTGACTCATTTAAACTAACATATTCATCCTGCTGTAACCAGGTTTCTGTAAGGCAGAATAAATCAATATGTTGATCAATTATTATATAATTTACTAACAGGGACTTAGAAGAGAGAGACCTAATGTTTAATAGACCACATTTAACTGTTTTAGTCTGTGGTGCAGTTGAAGGTGCTATATTATTTTTTCTTTTTGAATTTTTATGCTTAAATAGATTTTTGCTGGTTATTGGTGGTCTGGCAGCAGGCACCGTCTCTACAGGGATGGGGTAATGAGGGGATGGCAGGGGGAGAGAAGCTGCAGAGAGGTGTGTAAGACTACAACTCTGCTTCCTGGTCCCAACCCTGGATAGTCACGGTTTGGAGGATTTAAGAAAATTGGCCAGATTTCTAGAAATGAGAGCTGCTCCATCCAAAGTGGGATGGTTGCCGTCTCTCCTAACAAGACCAGGTTTTCCCCAGAAGCTTTGCCAATTATCTATGAAGCCCACCTCATTTTTTGGACACCACTCAGACAGCCAGCAATTCAAGCAATTTGCGGCTAAACATGTCACTCCCGGTCCGATTGGGGAGGGGCCCAGAGAAAACTACAGAGTCCGACATTGTTTTTGCAAAGTTACACACCGATTCAATGTTAATTTTAGTGACCTCCGATTGGCGTAACCGGGTGTCATTACTGCCGACGTGAATTACAATCTTACAAAATTTACGCTTAGCCTTAGCCAGCAGTTTCAAATTTCCTTCAATGTCGCCTGCTCTGGCCCCCGGAAGACATTTGACTATGGTTGCTGGTGTCGCTAACTTCACATTTCTCAAAACAGAGTCGCCAATAACCAGAGTTTGATCCTTGGTGGGTGTGTCGCCGAGTGGGAAAAACGGTTAGAAATGTGAACGGGTTGGCGGTGTACACGGGGCTTCTGTTTAGAACTACGCTTCCTTCTCACAGTCACCCAGTCGGCCTGCTTTCCCGGCTGCTCAGGATCTGCCAGAGGGAAACTAACGGCGGCTAAGCTACCTTGGTCCGCACCGACTACAGGGGCCCGGCTAGCTGTAGAATTTTCCACGGTGCAGAGCCCAGCCTGGCCTCCAAAGCTATGAATAAGCTACACTTATTACAAGTACCATTACTGCTAAAGGATGCCGAAGAGTAACTAAACATTTCACACCCAGAGCAGAAAAGTGCAGGAGAGACAGGAGAAGCCACCATGCTAAACTGGCTAAGAGCTAGTAGCTGCGCTAAGCTAGCGGATTCCTAAAAACACACAAAGTGAATAATGTGTAAATAATTTAGAGGTGATTCAGCAGAGGGAGTGCTTTAGTTAAGGCACGTGAAGATTACACTGTGAAACAAATCGTTATCTAGTTAAATAGATCAATCTAACTGCGCTGTGCTCCGGAACAGGAAGTGAAGCAGGTCAAAAAAGGGTTACATACTTTAATGACTGTAAATTTCAGTGATCATACGTATTAGACAATTTTCTCAAATGTATCTAATTACATAAAGGGTGACCCGCCACCCCACAAAACAGAACCCATAAAAATTTTACTAAATCCTACGAAGGTCCAGAAAATGTCTTGAAATTTGCTGGTCTTAAACTTCAGTCTGTGTACGATCATTCCCCAAAGTTTGTTATCTTGGTCAACCAAAGAAAAGACATGTTACCTGGAGGCCTATTTCGCCAACAAATCAGACCATTTGGAGCATATTTCGGAATGAACATGACGTTTATGCAATGTAACCAAGATGAACTTTTGTACGCAGACTGAAGTTTGTATCTTACCTTTGTAGGATTTATTACAATTTTTATGGTTTTTTTTTGTATACTGTTGGAAATTTAAATTTATAATCTAATCATAATTTCATCAAATGTAAGCTTTAAATATTTACTGAATTTGTTAAAAGACGACAGTACAGATTTCTTAAGATATAATCATGTTTGTAATCATCTGGTCTAACTCCAATGACCCCGAACACAAGTGACCTCCGGCGACAGATGACTCATCAGTGACCCCTCAGAGAATAAATATCTGAGTCTCTCCAGCTACAAGTGATGAAGCTCTTCTGGATGAAACATTTTCAACAAGTCCAGCTGATGTGAGTCAACCTGCTTGGATGTTATTTCCTGGATTTGTTGTGTTTGCTGTGAACACAGACTCAGTTGCTCCTGGTGTGTAAAGGCTTTCAGACTCTGACCCTCTGACCCTCCATGAATCACTGCGCTGTGTATGCGACACATGCTTCTGCCTAACTGAACAGCTTCAGAAAGCAGCCGTGACAATACGGTTTGTCGTTTTGCTCTTTGAAGGTGCCTTTGTTCAGCTGTTTGAGACAGAAGGCACAGACAAAGTGCTCCGGGTGGAACTTCTTGGACATGGCGGTGATGCAGCGGCCCGTGATGGGTTTCTGACAGCCGGAGCAGAGGGAGCCGCGCCGCTCGTGGTAGTGCACTTCACAGTAGGGTTGGCCTTCATGCTCAAAGAAACTTCCATTCACAAACGGGGTGAAGCATTCCTAAAAGAAGAAAGAAGGAGTGGAAGATAAAGTAACCACATCTTTAAAGCTGTCGTAATACTTGTGCTGATGGTAAAAGACGACAACAGCAGAAAACCCACAAAACGAGCTTTTCAGAACTTGAAATTAGATGTTTCCCCGAGTGACCCCAACATGAGAAAAGGCCATGACAGCTGGACACCAGCAGATTCCTGTGGACGGGTGTGCGTATTTGCACGTCCGTGGCCATGTATGTGTGTTTGCGTGCCCATGTGTGTGTGTGCATGCCCGTGGTCGTCTGTGTGTGTTTGCATGCCCGTGATCGTGTGTGTGTTTGCGTGCCCATGTGTGTGTGTGTGTGCATGCCCGTGGTCGTCTGTGTGTGTTTGCATGCCCGTAGTCGTGTGTGTGCGTGCGTACCTGCAGCTGTGTGTGCCTGTGTGTGCGCGCGTGTGGTCTTGTGTGTAGACATGCTGGTCTAAAAACGAGGTGCATTCGGGCACAAAGCCTCCTGCTGTGTGTTGCAAGATGTGGGGATTCAAACATTTGTAGTATTTCAGATATTTCGATCTTAGCCTGTTGTTTTTTAGGCTGCTGACAAATAAACAGCTGATAGCGTAAAAGGAGCAGGAATTAAAATACATTTTCTTGAGAGAAAAAAGGGGGAATAAACAAGAACAGTGGAGTTCATAAAGGAGAATTTTACATGACTGAGAAACAACGGCCTTTATGTTTGTTTCTGTGGATCATGTGAGTCGCAGTTTGTTGCTGTTCAGGAAATGTCAGGCTGTCTGTTAAATGCTGTCCGAGAATCCGTGTCAAATGTCAGCAAACCTACTGGTCAGAGACCAACTGTTCCATGTTACTGACAGTGAAGAAATGCAGTTTCAGGAAGTGATGCTGCCACCATCTGGTGGAACGGAGCAACAGAGTGGGTTTGTAAATGCTACCTTTATGTGCTGAATAAAGACAAAAGTAACATTATACAAATGTACATAACAAAATCAACAAACCAGTAAGATCAGCGTTTTCATTTGATTCACAGGAGGTTCAGTAACAACATCCTTGTTTGTCACAATAACCAAAGACGAAGTAAAGAACACGTGAGAGAAGAGCAGGAAAGCCATGTTACCATACACGATGTTGATGACAATCACCAGTTTTAATCCTGAAGAAAGTGCTTTTGATTTTGAATGAAATGATTCATTTGGCTGCGATGTGCTGTTTGTTCACTGTGTGTTACCAGATAACAAAATGTGCAAATGCTGTCTGATGCAAACAGTTAAACGTGGTTAAAACCTCACCCTTTCATTTCAAGTTATATTATCATTGCAGTATGAAATTTTATCTTAACTTTACATTTAGATTCCATGAAACAAATTAACATGTGTTTAACCAATTATATTTTTTGAAATATACTTAATTTGTGTGGTAAATGTCATTCAAAATAGTTGGAAAGGACAAATATACTTACCATTTTTACTTACAGTAGTGTTCAGAATAATAGTAGTGCTATGTGACTACAAAGATTAATCCAGGTTTTGAGGATATTTCTTATTGTTACATGGGAAACAAGGTACCAGTTGATTCAGTAGATTCTCACAAATCCAACAAGACCAAGCATTCATGATATGCACACTCTTAAGGCTATGAAATTGGGCTATTAGTGAAAAAAAGTAGAAAAGGGGGTGTTCACAATAATAGTAGCATCTGCTGTTGACGCTACAAACCCAAAACTACTATGTTCAAACTGCTTTTTTAGCAATCCTGTGAATCACTAAACTAGTATTTAGTTGTATAACCACAGTTTTTCATGATTTCTTCACATCTGTATGGCTTTTGCCTTGCAATATAAAGCGCCTTGGGGCAACTGTTGCTGTGATTTGGCGCTATATAAATAAAATTGATTTGATTTGATCTGCGAGGCATTGATTTTGTTGGTTTGGAACCAAGATTTTGCTCGTTTACTAGTGTGCTTGGGGTGATTGTCTTGTTGAAACACCCATTTCAAGGGCATGTCCTCTTCAGCATAAGGCAACATGACCTTTTCAAGTATTTTGACATATCCAAACTGATCCATGATACCTGGTATGCGATATATAGGCCCAACACCATAGTAGGAGAAACATGCCCATATCATGATGCTTGCACCACCATGCTTCATTGTCTTCACTGTGAACTGTGGCTTGAATTCAGAGTTTGGGGGTCGTCTCACAAACTGTCTGCGGCCCTTGGACCCAAAAAGAACAATTTTACTCTCATCAGTCCACAAAATATTCCTCCATTTCTCTTTAGGCCAGTTGATGTGTTCTTTGGCAAATTGTTACCTCTTCTGCACGTCTTTTATTTAACGGAGGGACTTTGCGGGGGATTCTTGGAAATAAATTAGCTTCACACAGGCATCTTCTAACTGTCACAGCACTTACAGGTAACTCCAGACTGTCTTTGATCATCCTGGAGCTGATCAATGGGTGAGCCTTTGCCATTCTGGTTATTCTTCTTTCCATTTTGATGGTTGTTTTCTGTTTTCTTCCACGCGTCTGCTTTTTTTTTGTCCATTTTAAAGCATTGGAGATCATTGTAGATGAACAGCCTATAATTTTTTGCACCTGCGTATACGTTTTCCCCTCTCCAATCAACGTTTTATTCAAACTAAGCTGTTTTGAACAATGTCTTGAACGTCCCATTTTCCTCAGGCTTTCAAAGAGAAAAGCATGTTCAACAGCTGCTGGCTTCATCCTTAAATAGGGGACACCTGATTCACATCTGTTTGTTCCACAAAATTGACAAACTCACTGACTGAATGCCACACTACTATTATTGCGAACACCCCCTTTTCTACTTTTTTTTTTACCAATAGCCCAATTTCATAGCCTTAAGAGTTTGCATATCATGAATGCTTGGTCTTGTTGGATTTGTGAGAATCTACTGAATCTACTGGTACCTTGTTTCCCATGTAACAATAAGAAATATACTCAAAACCTGGATTAATCTTTTTAGTCACATAGCACTACTATTATTCTGAACACTACTGTAGATGTCCCAAGATCATCAAGTATCTAAATTATTTCACAGCTTTTGAATTTACTCAATATTTTTAAAAGTAAAAATGTTTCTCCAAAACTCAGTAGAACACCATAACAATTTTAGTGATAATTCAGCCACCCCAGCTCAATACAGTGGTGGTGGTGGTGGGCGGGGAGATACTATTTAATTCTTACTTTACTCAATTCTAATTTGATTTCAAGCAGGATAATTACACTCTTTCCATTAGACAGGTAATTACTTTTGCTTCGGGGGCATTTGTTATTTTCATATAAGATTTGCCAACTTCTCCCAGTTGCTTCCTATGGCTACATGACGACGCAGGAATTTCTGCGTCAGGTGCGCGCAGCAGGGGGCAGAGAGGAGGTGAGAATGCAACCTGCAGGTTCTCTCCACAGAGAAATCAGAGTGCACAGTTTGGCTGCAGCCAGACTGTGCACTCTGACTTCTCTTCGAGTTTATATTTGTTCTTGTGCTGAGCTGCAGGGCTGTGATCAGAGTTCTTTTATAGTCTATCTTTCCTCCTCTGACCGCAAGATGTGCGTATGCGCGCACGAACGAACCGTCCATGAGCAAATATGGAGATGTCTGGAGTTATAGTTAATGTGGACATGTCCTGTCTCTGGCAATCAATCTGTGAGCAGGACTTATGTCCTTTTTTGTCCTTTTTTTTAACAAGTGATGAGAGAGTTTGAGGGGAGAACAAGGAACTAACTGCTTGCAGCCAGACAGTTTTTTTTCTTTTAACTGTGAATGCACGTGAATGAACTGTCCGCGAGTGGACTGGAGATGTCCGGACATTTTACTGGATGTCTCTGGGAATCAGTCTGTGAGCAGGACTTTTATGGATTTTATTTAAACACATTTGTGAGAGAAGAAGCTCCTGCTGCTTCACAGTGCCTCTCTTCACCAGACAGCTCCACACAGAGAGGAGCTGCAGCTGCAATCAGCATTTTTTTTCTGTGGTCTTTTTTTAAGCGTGTAGTTTTTACTGCATTGAGTACACGGTATAAAAACAATCCTGCGTGATTTATACTGCAGGAACAATGGAACACAGCAGGAATCATAAATTGGCGTTGGGTAACGTTGTCTTGTGAGTGTGTGGCTTCCAGTCACCCTGAGTACCGTCCTGCTGCTCTGACTTGCGCTGAAACCACTTAATTCTGCGTCGAGCAGAGGACGCAAGAAAAATTAAACATGTTTAATTTTTGTTTGCGCCCCTCGCGCTGTTGTGGCGCCAAGCTGCATCGTTTCGGCACTAGGTTGCTTCCACCTGGCGTTATCATAACGACGCACAACGCAACCGGGAGCAACTGGGAGCAGCCCCAGTGTGAAAGGGGCTTTAGTCGGCTCTCCTGTGGCCCGCTGAGTCCCACAGTCAGATGTGCGTTCCAGTTTGTGGGGGCATGACTTTGGATGGAGCACTGACGGGGTAGGGGGTGGAACCTAGAGGAGGTGCTACTTTCAAATCTTCCTAGCTCTTTTTCTAGCTCTCCAGGACTACCAACTCTAGTTTTAATTGTGGGAGGAAGCCGTAACAACCAGACAGAACCCACACAAACACTCGGAGAATCTGCAAACTCATACCTAACAAATACAAATACCTAATCTTAAAACCATCCAATTAGGGACAGTGGTATGTTTACCACTGTGTTACATCACCAATGCTCAAAGAACACCTGTTTGGAACATTCCACAGGTGAACAGGTTAATTGGAAACCGGTGAGTGTCATGATTGGGTATAAAAGGAGCATCCCCAGAAGGCTCAGCCACTCAAGCAAAGATGGGGTGAGGATCACCACTTTGTGAACAACTGCGTGAAAAAAATAGTCCAACAGTTTAAGAACAATGTTTCTCAACGTTCAATTGCAAGGAATTTAGGGATTCCATCATCTACAGTCCATAATATAATCAGAAAATTCAGATAACCTGGAGAACTTTCTACACGTAAGCGGCAAGGCCGAAAACCAATAATGAATGCCCGTGACCTGTCGATCCCTCAGGCTGCACCGCATTAAAAACCGACATCATTGTGTAAAGGATCTTACCGTGTGGGCTCAGGAACACTTCAGAAAACCATTGTCAGTTAACACAGTTCGTCGCTACATCTACAAGTGCAAGTTAAAACTCTACCATGCAAAGCGAAACCCATACATCAACAACATCCAGAAACGCCGCCGCCTTCTCTGGGCCCGAGCTCATTTGAAATGGACAGACGCAATGTGGAAAAGTGTGCTGTGGTCTGATGAGTCCACATTTCAAATTATTTTTGGAAATCATGGACGTCGTGTCCTCTGGACAAAAGAGTTAAAAGACCATCCAGATTGTTACCAGCACAAAGTTCAAAAGCCAGCATCTGTGATGGTATGGGGGTGTGTCAGTGCCCATGGCACGGACAACTTACACATCTGTGATGGCACCATCAATGCTGAAAGGTACATCCAGGTTTTGGAGCAACACATGCTGCCATCCAAGCAACGTCTTTTTCAGGGACGTCCCTGCTTATTTCAGCAAGACAATGACAAGCCAAATTCTGCACCTGTTACAACAGCATGGCTTTGTAGTTAAAGAGTGCAGATACTAGACTGGCCTGCCTGCAGTCCAGACCTGTCGCCCATTGAAAATGTGTGACGCGTTATGAAGTGGAAAATACGACAACAGAGACCCCAGACTGTTGAACAACTGAAGTTGTACATCAAGCAAGAATTGGAAAGAATTCCACCTACAAAGCTTCAACAATTAGTGTCCTCAGTTCACAAACACTTATTGAGTGTTGTTAGAAGCAAAGGTGATGTAACACAGTGGTAAACATACCACTGTCCCAGCTTTTTTAAAACATGTTGCAGGCATCCATTTCAAAATGAGGAAATATTTGCACAAAAACAAAGTTTATCAGTTTGAACATTAAATATCTTGGTGGTGTATTCAATTGAATATAGGTTGAAGAGGATTTGAAAATCATTGTATTCTGTTTTTATTTACATTTTACACAATATCCCAACTTCAGTGGAATTGGGGTTGTAAATAAAGTCCAAGACATATTCAGTGACTTGGAAAAGTTCATGTTTCCATCCCCTGACTTGTCTAAAGAAAACTAGCAATAAAACTGATTATTATTTACAGGCATTATCAAGTTTTAGAGATTTGCTTTCAGTGTCAGTTTGAGGAAGATCATTTTAGAAAATTTTATTCTTTATATTTTTTGTATTGTATTTGAAATGGCATAAACAAATTAAAATATGTGAAATACCAAGTGTTCCAATACTTTTGGAGGGCACAGTATTCTACCTTATGAGTGTAACATGAGTGTTTTGTTTAAGAATGTTTAATTTTCACTGTTGCTGCACTTTGTGTCAAATCATAGTCATATCGTATATCATACTGATATGACAATATTGTAATATGATAATTTGGCCATATTGTACAGCCCTAAAGTCAACTAGCTGAAAAGTTTCAATATTAAATTACATCTACGTTTAAAAAAAAAAGCTTAACGTGGCAGGGGGTTAAGGAGGTCTGGGGCGTGGAGCCCCCTCAAAAGCTGAAAGGCAAAAAAAAGAAAGAAAGAAAGAAATGCTTAAAAAGGTGGGAGGTTGAAGCTGAAAGGTTTTAGCCATGCTAATGCTCCCCTGAAGTTTTTGCTCAAAAAAAAGTCTAAAGGACCTCAACAACATGGTGAGATGCTGAAGAGCTTCGCTTGTTCATGTCTGTGACATATACATACAGTATTATATCAGTATTTACCAAAAATGTTCAAGAATGTTATAATTCCCTTCAATAAAACTATATAAAATAAAACAAAATTACTTTCTGCACTTTTTAAGCTATACAACCATGACCTGTTGCTAAAAGCTATATGCTTGTACCCATGTAGCACCTTTAGAATTATTAATAAGAATAAGAAGAACTTTATTCATCCTGAAGGAAATTGTTTTGCCCTTTGTACACACGGCCCGTTGCTACTACTGATTGGATGGTTTAGTGAGGTCCTCGGAAGACGATCAAACTTAAATGTCTCGAGCAGGGCTCTTCAACTCCAGTCCTCGAGGGACGGTGTCCTCCAACTTTTAGATGTGTCTCTGCTTCAACACACATGCAGCAGCACTTTGGAGAATGTGACTGCATACTGAGGAGGTAATTCAGCCAGGTGGCTCAGGTGTGTTGAAGCAGTGACACATCTAAAAGGTGCAGGACACCGACCTTCGAGGATTGGAGTTGAAGACCCCTGATCTAGAAGAAGTAAAATTTGTAACAAGGTTTCTGTAGTTGAACCTGCGAAAAGATCATTAACGATCTTCGGAAGGTGGCAGCAAGAAAGCGTGCCGGCCCAGCCCGAGGCAGTCTCCTGCTGTTCAAGCCGGTGCGGGGATCCCTGCCCCGAGGCGACCCTTGGAGCACATCTCTCTGCGTGCGGGAGAGGGGGACAATGGGGACGGTGCTGACTCCAACCCACCCACCCCTCCTCTCCCTACACACCTCCAGGTACCCAACTCTCCTCCGCCGCACACACGGTGAGGCAGAGGAGTTTAATGACTGTGTACTATTTATTATTATTCATGGGAATAATAAACCAGTTGTGAGAAGTGTGTCCAGTGATTAAATGCAGCCTCTGTGCACTGTGAAGGAGGAAGACTCAGATATTCATAAAGTTTGATTGTTCCTTCAAAACAGATCTAGGGTTAAAATTCAATGAAACCGCATTGTTTTGGAGTTTAGTGAAGGAGGACCATTTTTGATGCTGAGCACAAACAGGGTTACATTGTGGAGCAACATTACGCTCATTCAATCAACAAGCACAAGGTCAGGATACAGACCCTGCAGACAAAACACTCGGGATGCCAAAGGCAGCTGAGCGCAGAGATGTAGTTCTCCAGGATGGCTCTGGCACAGCCACCACATTTTGGTGCAAACATGTCAAAGTAATCCTTCCTGCAGTAAGCCTTTCCATCCTTTTCATGGAAACCTTCATGAGAGAGAGAGAGAGAGAGAGAAACCCCACCACAGACAGAGGAAACAAGAGATGAAGTTAATCTGTAACCCACAAAAACAGCCAAACCATTTGTCAGAATCAGAAACTCTCAACAATACTAATGTTCCTTGGGTCTTGACATTTCTGATGGTTTTTGAATTAATTGTGCTTCTGTATTGAAAAATAACCAAATCTAAGCTTTAAAAAGTCAAATTTCCTCAAAAATAAAATTTTGCCAAAAATACTCAGCTGAGTTTGACAGATGTGATAAAAATAATCCATCTACACTGTGAGCACCAGAGGACAGAAAGATCAGAGACACTGACGAGAGACAGCAGAACAGAAAAAGGAAAATACTGATACAGCATGTGGAGTCCACAAATATCTACAACACACACACACACACACACACACACACACACACACACACACACACACACACACACACACACACACACACACACGTACCCTCTGGGCCAAAGAAGGATCCACACTGAGCACAGAAGAAATGTTCAGGATGCCACGTTCTGTCCAACGCTGTCACCACTTTCTGGAAGGAAACACAACAAGTTGACCAGGAAACTACAACACGTGACCTCACATGTGGCGAGCCGTGACTCACATCCAGTATGGGTCCGTTGCAGTAGTAGCATCGCGGAGAGAACAGGTGGTGGTAGTCTTTCTCACAGTAGGGCTGTCCTTCACGCTCAAAGAAGTTCCTGGTGCCGATCTCCTCCTGACAGTGTGTGCAAACAAAGTGTTCAGGGTGCCACGTGCGACCCATAGCCGTCACCACCTACACCAACAAACAACAATTTAAGGACTGGATCACAGGGTTTAAGGCACCAAAATGAATTGGGTGTCAGGTGTTTCATTTCATTTACAAGTCAGCCACAAAAAAACAAACAAACAAAAAGCTATAATATTCAGCAGGTAAAAGCTATAAAATTGATTTTAAGTGTGACATTTAGTGTCCTTATGTCAGATATTTAAACAGACCTCATCTTGTTTTGAGGCAATACAAAGAATTTTTAAATGCAGTGAAAAATGGACTTAGATGTTCCTCTAATTATTTTGTACCATAATTCTTCCACACAAAAACGATTCCTTAACATAATAATAACAATAATAACATACATTCAACATTTCTTTGCATACTAAGTACAATAGCATGAAAGTAAACTGTAACATGAGTTTAATGCCAATGTCACACTCCGTCAACAATGAACCACTGACATATTTTTCCAAATATGGTTCCTCGCATACCAGAAACAGATCCTCTACAGCAACAAGTTGCTGAGGTCCAGGATCAGAGACAGCATTACATTTAAAATGTGACACTCATTTCACTCATCTTCAACCACTTTTGCAGGTTTTGGTTGCGGGGGAAACAGCTCCAGCAGGGGACCCCAGATTTCCCTTTCCCGTGTCACATTGACCACCTCTGACTCGGGGATACCAAGGTGTTCCCAGGCCAGTGTGGAGATATAATCTCTCCACCTAATCCTGGGTCTTCCCCGGGGTCTCGTCCCAGATGGACGTGCCTGGAACACCTGCCTAGGGAGGCGCCCAGGAGGCATGCTTAACAGATGCCCGAACCACCTCAGCTGGGTCCTTTCAACGCGAAGGAGCAGTGACTCTATTCCGAGCTCCCCACGGATGACCGAACTTCTCACCCTATCTTTAAGGGACACACCAGCCACCCCCCTGAGGAAGCCCATTTCGGCCGCTTGTACCCGCGATCTAGTTCTTTCGTTCATGACCCAACACTCATGATCATAGGTGAGAGTAGGAACGAAGATTGACCAGTAGATCGAGAGCTTGGCCTTTTGGGTCAGCTCCCTTTTCGGCACAACAGCACGGTAGAGCGAATGCAATACTGCCCCTGCTGCGCCGATTCTCCGGCCAATCTCACGCTCCATCGTCCCCTCACTCGTGAACAAGACCCCAAGGTACTTGAACTCCTTCACTTGGGGCAAGGCCGTATTTCCTACCCAGAGTAGGCAATCCATCGGTTTCCTGCTGAGAACCATGGCGTCAGAATTAGAGGTGCTGATCCTCATCCCAGCCGCTTCACACTCGGCTGCAAACCGATCCAGTGAGTGCTGAAGGTCACCGGCCGATGAAGCCAACAGCACCACATCATCTGCAAAAAGCAGTGATGAGACCCTGAGCCCGCCAAACCAGAAACCCTCCTCCCCTCAACGACGCCCCGATATCCTGTCCATAAATATCACAAACAGGATTGGTGACAAGGCGCAGCCCTGGTGGAGGCCAACCTCCACCGGAAATGAGTCCGACTTACTGCGGAGCACCCAAACACAGTTCTCGCTTTGTGAGTACAGAGATCGGATAGCCCTGAGAAGGGACCCCCTCACTCCATACTCCTGCAGCACCTCCCACAGTATCTCCCGGGGTACCCGATCATACGCCTTCTCCAAGTCCACAAAACACATGTAGACTGGGTGGGCATACTCCCAGGAACCCTCCAGGATCCTTGTGAGAGTAAAGAGCTAGTCGGTTGTTCCACGCCCAGGATGGAACCTGCATTGTCCCTCTTCAATCCGAGGTTTGACTATCGGCCGAACCCTCCTTTCCAGCACCCTGGAGTAGACTACCGGGGAGGCCAAGTAGTGTGATGCCCCTGTAGTTGGCACACACTCTCTGGTTCCCCTTTTTAAATGTGGGGACCACCACCCCAGTTTGCCACTCCTCAGGCACTGTCCCAGACCTCAATGCAATGTTGAAGACACATCTCATCCAAGACAATCCCTCCACACCAGAGCCTTCAACATTTGCAGGTCAATTTAATCCTTGCGCCCCTAAATTTTCTGTTTGTGGTTCTCAAATGTTCAGTCAGGGGCCACAGTGCTCCTAGTTATAAAGGTTAGCCTGGAGCCCTGTGGAGAACTGTGTTGTCTGAAGTCCTGACTAAGATCATGTAACTCAGTTTGTAAACCTGGGCTCTGTCCAGTGGTACTTGTCCATAAATGGCCTTCCTCATGAAGCATTTAAAAGGACATGTTGTCCCTAAGGCGGAGATCTCTGGTTTTTGTTTTTTGTTATGTGACAAAAGTCTGCGTGATTAAAAAAAGACCAAGAAGACAGCACAGTTTACTTGTCTCAATCCTGAGTCCTGCACTGATCAACAAAAATTTACATCATCATAGGAAACAACATTTGACTGTGACTTACCTCCCGAGTCAAATTCCTAACAGATCTGAGGTGAACAAAAGCTTGGTTCTCTCACCTGTCCAACAATTGGCTTACAGCAAGCGCCGCAAACTCCTTTGGCCACTGTCTGCACACCCAGTTTGTTGAGGTCAGACTGGAGGCTTCCAAGCATGTTGTCCAGCTTGTTGACCTGTGTTGGTGGGCCACCGGGGACCCCTCCTTTCCCTTGGGCCATAATCTAAAATGATTAAGTGTTGTGTTGAAAATATAACAGATGCATCTTCTTACCCGCAAATACCAATTGTGTATGTACAGTTGAAGATATCGGAAAAAGAAATCATTAAATCCAGTTTGTAGTGCAGAAAAACAAGAACGGTAAGAGAGGGGTTCATGCCTGCATTGAAGGGAAGACTGGGTCATACTCTGTTTGGCAGCCTACAGACACCAGGACTTTGGGTGAAACTTGTGGCACTGGTTTCAATGGGGAAGGCTGACCTGGAGTTTTATAAACACGAGCAGGGGGCTCTGGTTTGGGGGCAGGGGGCTCCTGAAGTGCTTGTGGAGGGTAAGCTTTTACCAACTCTCGAAGTGGAGATGGAACTTGTTCCTTGACATGGGGAGGTTGTGGAGGGGGTGGAGAAGGTGGTGGTGGAGGAGGAGGAGGTGGTATAGATACAGGGGGCTGTTGTAGCTGGAGTGGTCTTTTTGGTTCTCCTGCAATAAGGGGACGACGAGGAGCCGGGGGTGAGACAGGAGGGAGCACCTTCCTCTGTGGGAGAGGTGACCCTGAGGGAATTATAATCTGAAGAAGAGAAGAAGACAGACAGGAGAGTAGACAGCAACAACACTAAAGCTTCATGACATAATTTGGAGGACTGTTCACCATAATCATGCCGACCTTGTCAACCTGACCGCTCCCAACATCAGGTCGGAAACGCTGGGGTTTGGACATGACGACGATACCTTCGGTCAGCCAGTCATCAGGCTGGTTACGTCGTCGCTCTATACGACCAATCCCAAGCTTTCCCTGAAGCTCCTCGATGAGCTGGTCCTGGGAACTGTTTTTGTTGATGATGATAGGTCCCATTTTCCTGCGTAAGTGACCGTCTCTGTACATCGGCGTGCACGTTGGGAATCTCCTTAGTACGTCTAATCACTGATTTATCTAAAAAGAATGGTGAGCGTCTTACTCTGAGTTCTCAGAAGCCACAAAAAAGTAGTTTCAGAGGCAGCAGGCAGCAAATCAAACACGTTCTTAGATCACTCACAGGCCAGGGTTGCAGTGTGGAACTTTACACCTCAGCTGCCAACAAACCTGTGTGAGGCTTGCTTCCATTATTCCAGTTGTTTGTAAACCAACCAAAGCAGTGTTATAGAACACACTGGTGCCACAGAAAGGTCCCTTAAAGTCAAAAGACTGTGGTTCACGTCCAGCCGAAGCCATGCTTAAAGGTGGTGCCTCCAATCAGTGAGTCACTCACGTTCAAAGGGGTCATATTATACATCCTGCTATTGGCCAACAGGTGTCTTACAAATAGACACTTCCTCTGCTGGTAACAGTATGAGGCTTGAACAAGAAAAATGTAGGTGTGAGTGAGTGGTTGTGTGGGTTAGTCCATCCCAGCCAGCTTCAGTAAGGAATAACTCAAAAACCAATAAACGCTATCATCTCTTTAGTCTCCAGTTTAAAAGGGTAGATAACAAGGATACGCCAATCTGGCAAACTGTGATGAACCACATCAACTGAAAAAGTTGTTTTGTTTAGCTGATGTAATATCTGCCACCAGTTGGATACAGTACCAGCCTTCACATGAGTTCACAACTTAAAAGAGATGTTTGGCCTTTTTCAACCTGGGCTCTAATTTTAGATGTTTGCAGTTGTTCTGTGAGACCCAGCCTCTTAAGAAACAAAAACGAGAATTGGTCAGCACTCCTTCCACTGAGCCGCTACATCTGCCAGGTCATTCTGTGGCAGAATCATATTGTCGGATACCTCAGAACACATCCTGCACTGCCACTTATCCACTAAAGATGTCGAGGTCATCACTGATTATGGCAGATGAACAACAACAGTACTCAAGTCTTGGTCTTGAGACCTGAACGTAATTGTACTCGATACTGACTTAAGGCTGTGTCACACTATGTCTGACAGAGCAAAAGTATTAGTTGTGCATTTAAATATTTTGTCCGTTGGGAAATTCATCAGTCATCAGTCTAACTCAGCCACATGGGGTGTGCAGCCAGTACATTCTGAGTGCCGGTCCCAAGCCCGGATAAATGAGGAGGGTTGCGTCAGGAAGGGCATCCGGCGTAAAACAAGCCAACCCAACTATGCAGACTCAGAATCGAATTCCCATACCGGATCGGTCGCGGCCCGGGTTAACAACGTCCGCCACTGGTGCTATTGCCCAACAGGGTGCCAGTGGAAATTGGGCTACTGCTGGGCGAAGACGATGAAGAAAAGGAGGAAAACGTTGCCATGAACAGCGGGAGAAGAAGAAAACTAGAAGGGTGGAAATGAGAGTGGGGACTTTGAATGTTGGTAGTATGATTGGTAAAGGGAGAGAGCTGGCTGATATGATGGACAGGAGAAAGGTAGACATATTGTGTGTGCAAGAGACCAAGTGGAAGGGACGTAAGAGCAGGAGCATCGGCGGTGGGTACAAGTTGTTGTACCATGGTGAGGACAGGAAGAGAAATGGTGTTGGGGTCATTTTAAAGGAAGAGTATGTTAAAAGTGTGTTGGAGGTTAAGCGAGTGTCTGACAGGGTGATAAGTGTGAAGTTGGAAATTGAAGGGGTGATGATGAATATCATCAGTGCATATGCCCCAGAGGTAGGTTGTGAGATGAAGGAGAAAGAAGATTTCTGGAGTGTATTAGATGAGGTGGTGGAGAGTGTGCCAAAGCATGAAAGAGTGGTGATAGGAGCAGACTTCAAAGGGCATGTTGGTGAAGGGAACAGAGGTGATGAGGAAGTAATGGGTAGATATGGTATCAAGGATAGGAATGGGGAAGGACAGATGGTAGTTGATTTTGCAAAAAGGATGGAAATGGCTGTGGTGAATACCTACTTTAAGAAAAGGGAGGAGCACAGGGTAACATATAAGAGTGGAGGAAGGTGCACACAGGTGGACTACATTCTTTATAGGAGATGCAAGCTAAAAGAAATCAGATGGTGGAAGCTGAAGGAGGAAGACTATTGTGTGAAATTTAGCGAGCAGGTGAGAGAAGCACTAGTTGGAGAGGAAGCAATTTTGGACAACTGGAAAAGTACTGCAGATGTGGTGAGGGAGACAGCTAGGGCAGTACTGGGTATGACATGTGGACAGTGGAAGGAAGACAAGGAGACTTGGTGGTGGAATGAAGAGGTCCAGGAAAGCATAAGGAGAAAGAGGTTGGCAAAAAAGTTTTGAGATAGTCGGAGAGATGAAGAAAGTAGACAGGAGTACAAGGAGATGCGGCGTAAGGCGAGAAGAGAAGTGGCAAAAGCAAAGGAAAAGGCATATTGCGAGCTGTACAAGAAGTTGAATAGTAAGGAAGGAGAAAAGGACTTGTACCGACTGGCCAGACAAAGGGACAGAGCTGGAAAGGATGTGCAGCAGGTTAGGGTGGTAAAAGATGCACATGGTAATGTGCTGACAAGTGAGGAGAGTGTGCTGAGAAGGTGGAGGGAATATTTTGAAGAGTTGATGAATAAAGAAAATGAGCGAGAGAAAAGGCTGGATGATGTGGTGAGAGTAAATCAGGAAGTAAAAGAGATTAGCAAGGAAGAAGTGAGGGCTGCTATGAAGAGGATGAAGAGTGGAAAGGCAGTTGGTCCAGATGACATTCCAATGGAGGCATGGAAATGTCTAGGAGAGATGGCAGTAGAGTTTCTAACCAGATTGTTTAATAAAATCTTGGAAAGTGAGAGGATGCCTGAGGAGTGGAGACGAAGTGTGCTGGTTCCTATTTTCAAGAACAAGGGTGATGTGCAGAGCTGCAGTAACTACAGAGGCATAAAGTTGATCAGCCACAGCATGAAGTTATGGGAAAGAGTAGTAGAAGCTAGGCTTAGAAAACAGGTGAAGATCTGTGAGCAGCAATATGGTTTCATGCCGAGAAAGAGCACTACAGATGCAATGTTTGCTCTGAGAATACTGTTGGAAAAGTACAGAGAAGGACAGAAAGAGTTACATTGTGTGTTTGTGGACTTAGAAAAAGCTTATGATAGGGTGCCAAGAGAAGAGTTGTGGCATTGTATGAGGAAGTCTGGAGTGGCAGAGAAGTATGTTAGGGTAGTGCAGGACATGTACAAAAATAGTGTGACAGCGGTGAGATGCGCAGTCGGAATGACAGACTCATTCAAGGTGGAGGTGGGATTACACCAAGGATCAGCTCTGAGTCCTTTCTTGTTTGCAGTGGTGATGGACAGGTTGACAGATGAGATCAGACAGGAGTCCCCATGGACTATGATGTCTGCAGATGACATTGTGATCTGTAGTGAGAGTAGAGAGCAAGTTGAGTCTAATCTGGAGAAGTGGAGATATGCTTTGGAGAGAAGGGGAATGAAAGTCAGTAGAAGCAAGACTGAGTACATGTGTGTGAATGAGAGGGAGCCCAGTGGAATAGTGCAGTTACAAGGAGTAGAAGTGGTGAAAGTAGATGAGTTTAAATATTTGGGGTCAACTGTTCAAAGTAATGGAGAGTGTGGTAGAGAGGTGAAGAAGAGAGTGCAGGCAAGGTGGAGTGGTTGGAGAAAGGTGAGTAATTTGTGACCGAAGAATATCAGCAAGAGTGAAGGGGAAAGTTTACAAAACAGTAGTGAGACCAGCTATGTTGTATGGTTTAGAGACAGTGGCACTAAAAAAAAAAGACAGGAGGCAGAGCTGGAGGTGGCAGAGCTGAAGATGTTGAGATTCTCTTTGCGAGTGACAAGAATGGACAAGATTAGGAATGAACATATCAGAGGGACAGCTCAGGTGGGACGGTTTGGAGACAAAGTCAGAGAGGCGAGATTGAGATGGTTCGGACATGTGCAGAGGAGGGACCCAGGGTATATAGGGAGAAGGATGCTGAGGATGGAGCCACCAGGCAGGAGGAGAAGAGGGAGACCAAAGAGGCGGTTCATGGATGTGCTGAGAGAGGACATGCAGGTGGTTGGTGTGACAGAGGAAGATACAGAGGACAGGGTGAGATGGAAACGATTGATCTGCTGTGGCGACCCCTAACGGGAACAGCCGAAAGACAAAGAAGAAGAAGGGAAATTCATCAGTCTCCCATGTAGTTGGGGTGCTAATGGAAAGATGAGATCTGCAGCAAGCAGAAGGATTTTCCCTTTCTTATAGACATAAGTTGGATTTGAGTGGAGTTTGCCATGGTATGAAAGTATGTCATATTTCCTCACTGTTCGTGCATGAGGACATCAAAGAACTCCGCCACAAATCCTCGTTGAGAGGCTGAGAGAGAGAGAGAGAGAGAGAGAGAGAGAGAGAGAGAGAGAGAGAGCTGTCTTTTGCATTAAGATATGAAGTTGCATCAGTCCTTTCACTACTTGCACTGAATCGACACGGGGGCATGGCCAATCAGAAGCCCAGAATGAACCATCGGACAGCCGCAGGAATAGGAGAAGACAAGCAGAGGACAAAACGGAAAACAAACATGCAGGCAGTGGGAATGTGCTTTGCCTGATGTCTATTCAAAGTTTTTAACATGCACAAAACTTTCTGACAAACTTGGCAGACATCAGCTGACAAGGAACTCAGACAAAAACAAACACAAACTTTTACTATCAGCTCCTCATATGTTTCCTTGATCAGTCATAATGTGACTGGGGCTTTACATTTAGGATTTTTACATCCCTCCCTCTAACCTGAAGCGACTCACCATCAGCCAGGCACTCATTATGCCACTGAGGGACACCATTGAGGCCAACCACACTCAACAACAAGAAGAACAATGCTGTCACTGTCACGAGTGTTTGGA
Source organism: Thalassophryne amazonica (assembly GCF_902500255.1). Classification (NCBI taxonomy): domain Eukaryota; kingdom Metazoa; phylum Chordata; class Actinopteri; order Batrachoidiformes; family Batrachoididae; genus Thalassophryne; species Thalassophryne amazonica. The sequence goes on along the minus strand of NC_047107.1, from coordinate 9,309,324 downwards.
CAACAGGCCTCTCTCTCCTGGGGAGGGTAGCCTGTTTCCAACCTGTGGGAAAAACTGTTGTCAGCTTTGGGCTCCATAACCATCAAAGGAGAGTCCAAAGCCATCCCCTTCCTCTTTTCTCCCAGAGAGAGAGGAAGAGAGATGTCATCAACAACATCGATGGACACCCACAAGCATTTACATTTAGTAAAAGGGCTGTGAAAATGGACATTTCACCTATTCAGTGCTGACAAAAAGCAGTTTACTCTGAGCTATTAATTAGAAGGTTAGCTTCTGCTTACTGTAATGATGTTTACATTCTAAATGAATAATGTGCAGATTAAGTTTAGTCACGAGTGATAAGACAACCACTAGAATATCTAAAATAGAGCCTACATTGAAAGAAGGTGAACTTCTGTTTTAAGACAGCAACTACAGAAAGAAACACGACACCAACTACCTTACCAAATATGGCACAAAATATACATCAGAATGGGAAAGGAAAATCTGATCGAAATAAATAATGGGTAGCATATGTAAATGGCAAAGATACCTAAATTTTTCGTTGGTACAGCAAAGTATTTAAAACATTGCTCCAGAACCTCTGAAATACTTTTATTACAAACATTGTTCAGTACTCTGCATGAAAAGAAGGCCTGATGTGCTGTGCTACCACCTGCTGAACACTGGCACCTGCTGGATGGTTTAGGAAAGTGCATCAAGATTTAGTCATGAATTTCATATTTAAAGGAGTCAGTCAGCACAAGGCCTGAGGTTATGCTACAACCCCTGGCAAAAATTATGGAATCACCGGCCTCAGAGGATGCTCATTCATTTAATTTTGTAGAAAAAAAGCAGATCACAGACATGACACAAAACTAAAGTAATTTCAAATGGCAACTTTCTGGCTTTAAGAAACACTATAAGAAATCAGGAAAAAAAATTGTGGCAGTCAGTAACGGTTACTTTTTTAGACCAAGCAGAGGGAAAAAAATATGGAATCACTCAATTCTGAGGAAAAAATTATGGAATCATGAAAAACAAAAGAACGCTCCAACACATCACTAGTATTTTGTTGCACCACCTCTGGCTTTTATAACAGCTTGCAGTCTCTGAGGCATGGACTTAATGAGTGACAAACAGTACTCTTCATCAATCTGGCTCCAACTTTCTCTGATTGCTGTTGCCAGATCAGCTTTGCAGGTTGGAGCCTTGTCATGGACCATTTTCTTCAACTTCCACCAAAGATTTTCAATTGGATTAAGATCCGGACTATTTGCAGGCCATGACATTGACCCTATGTGTCTTTTTGCAAGGAATGTTTTCACAGTTTTTGCTCTATGGCAAGATGCATTATCATCTTGAAAAATGATTTCATCATCCCCAAACATCCTTTCAATTGATGGGATAAGAAAAGTGTCCAAAATATCAACTAAACTTGTGCATTTATTGATGATGTAATGACAGCCATCTCCCCAGTGCCTTTACCTGACATGCAGCCCCATATCATCAATGACTGGAAATTTACATGTTCTCTTCAGGCAGTCATCTTTATAAATCTCATTGGAACGGCACCAAACAAAAGTTCCAGCATCATCACCTTGCCAAATGCAGATTCGAGATTCATCACTGAATATGACTTTCATCCAGTCATCCACAGTCCACGATTGCTTTTCCTTAGCCCATTGTAACCTTGTTTTTTTCTGTTTAGGTGTTAATGATGGCTTTCGTTTAGCTTTTCTGTATGGAAATCCCATTTCCTTTAGGCAGTTTCTTACAGTTCAGTCACAGACGTTGACTCCAGTTTCCTCCCATTCGTTCCTCATTTGTTTTGTTGTGCATTTTCGATTTTTGAGACATACTGCTTTAAGTTTTCTGTCTTGACGTTTTGATGTCTTCCTTGGTCTACCAGTATGTTTGCCTTTAACAACCTTCCCATGTTGTTTGTATTTGGTCCAGAGTTTAGACACAGCTGACTGTGAACAACCAACATCTTTTGCAACATTGCGTGATGATTTACCCTCTTTTAAGAGTTTGATAATCCTCTCCTTTGTTTCAACTGACATCTCTCGTGTTGGAGCCATGATTCATGTCAGTCCACTTGGTGCAACAGCTCTCCAAGGTGTGATCACTCCTTTTTAGATGCAGACTAATGAGCAGATCTGATTTGATGCAGGTGTTAGTTTTGGGGATGAAAATTTACAGGGTGATTCCATAATTTATTCCTCAGAATTGAGTGAGACCATATTTGTTTTCCCTCTGCTTGGTCTAAAAAAGTAACCGTTACTGACTGCCACAATTATTTTTCCTGATTTCTTATAGTATTTCTTAAAGCCAGAAAGTTGCCATTTGAAATGACTTAAGTTTTGTGTCATCTCTGTGATCTGCTTTTTTTTCTACAAAATTAAACAACTGAATGAACATCCTCCGAGGCCGGTGATTCCATAATTATTGCCAGGGGTTGTACTAGTAATGGCCGAGAAGACAGTCTCTCTGTCTGTCTGTCTCAGAGCACACAGCGGCTCAGTGAGCCTCAAGACTTCAGATACAGATATGTGTGCATGTCATACTACAAATCGCATACGTCTAAGATTGCTGCAGGAATAAATGTTACTTCTAACACAGAACTTTCTACATGCACACACCTTCAAATAGTGATATTAAAGAAGCAACAGTGGCCTCTAGTGGCCACCACAACCCTGCGATTAGCAGGAAAACTTCATCAATGGCACAAAAACACAATGTCTACATTACCCGTGCCGGTCTGCATACGTCCAGATATTGGTGCTAAACATTCTTATTTCAACTAATAAAATTAAAGAATAACTGCAAAGTATTCTGTTAATAGATGCCAACGTGTGATTTTTTTTTTTCCAACACTCTTTGGGTCTCGCCCTATGGAGTAGACGTGTTTGTTAGTGCTCCCGAACTTTCATAACTTCTTTTTGATCATTCGCCTATTTTGACCTCATCCTTGTTCAGAATTTTTTTTTCTTTTTTTTATACATTAGACCGTTTTGCATGTGATACATTTGAAAATGTCGAGGAGGAACAGGAACGAGAAAGAAGACCAGGAACGAGAAAGAAGACCAGGAACGCGAAGATTCCGCTAGCCTAACTAGCACGATTACGGCCTTGCTAACCATGAAGCTAGCGGAGCACAAGAGCGAACTTTTGACAGAAATAAGGGACACCTACGCCAGGTACGAGGCCAAACTGGACACCGTTGAGTCAACGGTCACTGATCACATACAATGTATTTCCAGTTTGGAGGTTTTTGCAAATGACAATAGCTCTGAGCTGACGAGCATTCAGGCTACTGTCGCTGCTATGGCCGCGGAGAACGCTAAGCTGAAGGCTAAGCTGGTGGATCTGGAAAGCCGAAGCCGTAGGAACAACATTCGTATAATTGGCCTGCCAGAAAACACTGAAGGTTCTGTGCCAACTGTCTTTTTTCTCGGCTGCTGTTTGATATGCTTGGCACCGACATTTTGCCATCTCTCCTGGAGCTGGACAGGGCTCATCGCATGTTAGCTACTAAACCTGGCCCATCGGCTAGGCCACGACCTGTTGTGATCTGCTTCCACAGTTTTAACATTCTGGAAATGGTGGTGCGTGGGTCCTGAAAACTTTGTGTTAAGCTGAAATACAAGGATGTTCCTGTCCATATCGTGGAGGACTACAGCCCAGAGGTTTTGGAGCAGCGTACACCGTACCGAGGCATCATGAAGAGGCTTTACGATATGGGCCTCAAGCCTGCCTTACGGTACCCGGCCAAACTGTTCGTTGTGATTGATGATGGTAAGAGGAAGTTTTTACCTTCGGTGAAAGAAGCCACGGACTTCGCTGATTCATGGGAACAACGCAACAAGACATAGCCGGTAATAAACCGATTTATTTAGCTTCTTGCTGATCTCCATGAACATGCTAATATATTAAGCTAACAACTAATGACCATGCTGGCTAACTGTGCCAGAGCTAACATTTTTCGATGGTCCTTTTCGTTCTTTTTTGTTTTTTTGTATTTCTTGTTCTCTCCTAAGTTCCTTTGTCACTTTTCAGATTTATTTATTTATTTTATTATTTACTTTTTTCTTCTACTTTTTATTTTTTATTTTCACTATGTGCTTACAATGACTTATTTTATTTCCATTCGTGCATGGTTTGGGATGCAACTAATGATTATTAGTAGTTAAAACTGTCATTTTTTTTTTTTTACACCTTTACATTTTTATGTATGTATACGACTTGTTTTGTTTGCAGTGTTATTTTGTTTACAAATACTGACAACGTTTACAGGTTAATTTACTAATGTATTTTGAGTTATTTTTCAGTTTAAGTTTACATTTACATTACGTTTACATTTACATTATATAGACTTCTATATCCTGATTCTACTTGAATTTTTATTGTAATGGTGGAATGCTCATAAATATAGCACCTTACGATATGGGAGTTTGGGACCATGGACCAAAGATGGAAGTCCTTAGGTTGGTGTTTTGGACACCTTTGTGCAATGGACACTTTTGTTCTTAAACATATTTGGGGGTTCTTGTTAGGCCATGGGTTCTTCTTTTTTTTTTTTCTTGTGTGTTTTTTGTTTTTTTTTCCCTCCTTTTGTTCCTTTTTCATCTACCTTGTTAATTTCTGTTGCCCAGGATTTCAACTGTGTTCATCCAGTTAGTGTTAATAAAACCTCATTGCTGATGTATGACCCATATACAGTATGGTTAGATTTGTATCTTGGAATGTGAAGGGGATGGGGAGTGCTACAAAATTGGGGCGAGTTATGGCTCACCTGAATCAGCTTAAAGGGGATATATATTTCATTCAGGAGACACATGCTTAATAAGGATGTTGTACGGCTTAAAAAGAATTGGGTTGGGGAGGTTTCCCATTCTACGTCTAATACTAAAGCAAGAGGCGCTGCTATTATTATCAGAAAAGGCATTCCTTTTACAACAAATAGATCTTTTTCAGATCCAAATGGAAGATACGTGATTAGGGCTGGGTACCGAAACGCGGTGCCAATAGAGCACCGGTTCCGACGTAAATGGTAGTAACAAGACCGAATAAGAATGAAAATTTCGGTGCCTGACGTTTTTTTTTTCATGAGCCGAAAGGGGGCGACCGACCACGGTGTTCCGGCGTCAACCTGCGTGACGTCAGCGCCGCATTAGTTGATGAGAACTGATAGCGAGAGGATCAATAAAAATGTCGAAGGCGAAATGCTCCAAAGTTTGGCTTCATTTCACACCCAAGGGCAACGACTCTGCGACATGCCACAGATGTCATAAAACAATTGCATGTAAGGGAGGTAACACATCAAATTTGATGAAGCATCTGGCCAGTCACGGAGTTTATTTCAAAGCTGAACAATGCATGGTGTTTGATAAACTGCGCAACGTTTCACGGCCCAGCACTTCGGCAGCAGGAGCTGCAGGGCAAATTGAAGAAAGTCCCACTCCCAGCCCTGCTAATGTGGCGTTGCACATCACAGATAATATTTTGTTCCATATTTGTGTTATATTTATATTAAAGTGATTGTTCGGGTTATTGTTCTATTTGATATTATGGACATTTTATTTTATATTTATTTATTATTATCATATGTTTTATTTATATTGTTTAAAGATTTACAGCAACTTAATATTATGTTTCAATTTTATTTAGGAATAAAAGGGTATTGTTTTTTTTTTTGACAAAGTGTGTGCAGTTCATTTTTTTTAAAGTACCGGTTCGAGAACCGTTTAAGCACCGGTATCGTTTAAAAAATACAGAGTAGGCACCGGTATCGGATAAAACTCAACCGATACCCAACCCTATACGTGATTGTTTCTGGATCGCTTCTGGACATACCCATTCTCTTTGTATGTGTTTATGGTCCCAACTGGGACAATAGTGCATTTGTCACAAAACTTTGTGTCTTTTCCAGAAATTCAAAACCATTATATAATTATGGGAGGTGATTTCAACTTTGTGCAGGACCCGGTGCTGGATCATTCATCTACTAAAAGTGTCCCACTGACTCGCTCGGCAAAAACCTTGCTCACGCTTTCACTACAGTATGGCCTTACAGATCCTTGGAGACATAAATTCCCAGGAGGCAGAGCGTTTTCTTTTTTTTCCCCACATGTTCACCGCACATACTCCCGTATAGATTTTTTTTCTTTTGGATGTTAGGCTACTTTCAAAAATTGTTACGGCTGACTATCACAGTATAGCAATTTCAGACCATGCTCCGATTTCTCTTGACCTGGTGCTGTTTATTCGACACAGTCCACTGAAAATATGAAGGTTCAATTCAGTCCTTTTAGCAGAGGAACATTATAAAGAATATATACAATCTCAGATCTCATTATTTTTTGAACTGAACGATTTACCTGGTACTAGCAAAGGTATTCTTTGGGAGGCATCAAAGGCTTATATAAGGGGACAACTGTTAAGTCCCTTCGGCTGCTCCCTTGTTTGCACTTGGGGTCGCCACAGCAAATCCAAGGTGGATCTGCATGTTGAATTGGCACAAGTTTTACGTCGGATGCCCTTCCTGACGCAACTCCACATTACATGGAGAAATGTGGCAGGGGTGGGATTTGAACCCGGAACCTTCTGAACTGAAACCAAGTGCATTAACCACTTGGCCACCACCTATATAAGGGGACAACTAATTTCCTTTAGGGGACAACTAAATTCCTTTATTTCTAATAGAAAGAATGTTGAAGCTTCCCATATTATTGGTCTTCTTAGGGATTTCTAAAAGGTTGATGATCAATATGCCATTAACGTGAATCCTATACTTTATAATAAACGTGTCTCTTTGCAGTAAGAGTTTGATCTCGCCTCCACCACAAAGGTTAGAACCTTACTATTAAAGTCCAGACAGTGCTTTTATGAATCTGGTGACAAGGCTGGAAAACTCATCTTTCACATCAAGCTAGGGTTGAGGCTTCCTCTCGACTGATTCCAGCAATAAAGTCTAACTCAGGCGAAACCCTGACAGATCCGGTGGAGATAAACAATACCTCTGCAGAGTTTTATGCAACTCTTTATACTTCGGATGCTCTGTATTCTCCTGATGATATATTAGATAACACTGATTTCCCTTGCATTAGCAATGAGGCGGTGGAAGGTCTGGGAGCCCCCATCACAGTGGGGGAGGTCCAGGGGGCTATTGCTGCACTTCAGAGCGGCAAGTCCCCTTGACCCGACGGTTTTTCTACCGAATACTATAAGGCCTTTTCCACTTTACTCAGTCCCACTTTAAAGGATATGTATAATGAAGCGTTTGCTCTTGGCCATCTTCCAGACACTCTGTCTGAGGCCACCATTTCTCTGATTCTTAAGAAGGACAAAGACCCCCTGCTTTGCGGCAGTTATAGGCCTATCTCGCTTTTAAATGTAGATTTAAAAATCCTTTCCAAGATTCTTGCCACTCGACTACATGTGCTGCCGGACATTATCGGACTGGATCAGACAGGCTTCATGCCAGGTCGCCAAACATCATCTAATACTAGACGTCTTTTTAATATTATAACTTCTCCTGACTCTGTAACATCAGAGTTTATTGTGTCCCTTGACGCTGAAAAGGCCTTCGACAGGGTCGAATGGAGGTTCCTGTACAATGTATTGGCCAGATTTGGGCTCGGCGGGGCTTTTGTGGACTGGGTTAAGTTGTTGTACTCCTCCCCAAAGGCTTCAGTTCGGACGAATGACACTTTATCACCTTATTTTCCTCTAGGCCGCGGTACAAGGCAGGGTTGTCCACTTCCCCCCTTGTTATTTATTTTAGTAATTGAACCTTTAGCTCTCTGGTTACGTTCAGAAGCCAAATTTAAGGGTATAAATTGGCTAGGTACTGTTCATAAGGTTTCTTTATATGCGGATGACCTTCTCCTTTATGTTTCGGATCCTGCTACCTCTTTTCCCACAATTTTGAACATTTTAAATGCATATAGTAGAGTATCAGGCTATAAACTCAATTATCAAAAAAGTGAGTTGTTCCTTATTAATGATTCTGCTAAAGCCATCTCTCCCACCATAGTCCCATTTCGATGGTCAATCAGTGGCTTTCGATACTTGGGGATCCAAATTTCTGTTTCTCTTTCCGATCTGTTTCGTACTAACTTTGTCCCTTTGATTGACAAGACTGAGCGAGACTTCACATGCTGGTTGTCTCTGCCGCTCTCACTTGTGGGTCGTATAAATTTGGTCAAGATGGTGACCCTCCCAAGATTTCTTTATTTATTTCAGCACCTTCCTATTCTTCTTAATAAATCTTTTTTTGATACGTTGGATAGACTGATTTCAGCCTTTCTCTGGGGAGGCAAGCCAGCCAGAATTCGAAAGTCGGTTTTGCAGTCTCCAAGGGACAAAGGGGGTTTTGCCTTGCCCATTTTTAGATATTACTACTGGGCAGCCAATGTGCAGAAGCTTTTTTTTTGGATGTGCGATGAGAAAGATCAAGTGCCTGGTTGGGTACATTTGGAGAAGAGCTCATGCCCATTTTATTTGCGCTCGATTTTGTGTTCTCAACTTCCACTTCCACTCTCGCGGTTGGTTGGCTGTCCGGTAGTGTTGACCACCTTAAAAATCTGGAACCAATTAAGGAAACAATTTGAGCTTGTAGGCCACTCTGTTCTAACTTCTGTATACAGAAATTGTGTCTTTGAACCATCTAGAACTGATCCAGCATCGGGCCTGGCACGGTAATGGTATAAATTCAGTGAATGACTTATACATAGGCAATATATTTTCATCATTCGAACAACTGTCTACTACTTATAACCTCCCAAATAGTCTTTTTTTCCGTTTTTTTCAGATCAGGGCCTTTGTTAAAAAAAAATATTCCCACATTTTCCGAACCGTCCTCCAGAAACCTTATTAGAAGCCCTACTCTCTACAGATCCAATAGCTAAAGGATGTATCTCGGTTTTATATAAGTCAATCTGGTCAGCATCTTCAGCGTCCCTCAACGCAATCAAGAATGCATGAGAAGAAAGCCTTAATATTACACTTAATGAGCAACAGTGGAAATCTGCTTTGTCTCTTATTCATGCAACATCTATTTGTTCCCGTCATAGATTGATTCAATGCAAGGTCTTTTTTAGGGTTCATTATACGAAGGCGAGATTAGCAAAAATGTTTCACTCTGTTAGCGATACTTGTGACAAATGCAATATGACACCAGCAAATCACACATATGTTTTGGCTATGTTCCAAGCTGGGACCATTTTGGACATACGTTTTTGATGTGCTGAGTAGGGCCTATCACTGCACCATTACCCCCAATTCCATTTCAGCAATCTTTGGTTTTCCCCCTATTTCAGGCCTGCCAAAAGCACTTAAACGGGCCCTGGCGTTCACTACGCTTCTTGCGACGGAGGCTGATTCTTTTGAATTGGAAATTGCCCCATGCCCCTTCACATGCCCGCTGGGTTCGTGAAGTACTTTACAACCTTAAATTAGAGAAGCTGAGGTTTTCAATTAATGGCTCTGTTAAAACTTTCCATAACACCTGGGATCCTTTTTTTTTTTTTTTTTTTTTTTTTTTTTTTTACAATATATCGACTCACGGAATATTGCATACGTTTTGGAGGATGATTAGAATGGATGTTTTTTTTTTTTTGCGATGGGTGTCTATTTGGCCCTTATAGGGAGGAGGTGGGTGGGGGGGGGGTACTGACATGTAGCAATTTTTGTAAAGTGAATTAATGTTTAAATTGTTCTGTGCTATATGTTGGGTTCAATTTTAAAAAGTTAAAAAATAAAGTTGGAAAAAACATAGATGCCAACGTGCACATGGAGTTTAGAGTAAATTACGAACATTTTGCAGCTGCGTCGGCTGACTGACTCCACTGTACTTACGCTTGCTCTGATATTCGCAAAGAAACTCTCTGGGATGCTGAAGCCACAATCAGCTTTATAATGTGTGAATGGAAACAAGATTTTCCACAATATGACCCCTTGACGTGCAGTAAAACCACAAATGCTCAAGTATTAAAAAGCTGAGTTCCAGCTTGCTTCTCTTCTTACTAGCCTCTGTCTGATCATCTATTTTCTCAGACCGTATTAAGCGCTCACACGGCAAGATTTAAAATTGTCTGTAGGTTTCAAATACCTGAGAGACCACACACATGGAGATAAAACATCATAGATCTAACAGTTTTGGTTGTACAGTGTGTACACGGTAAAGAAAACACACCACACATGAAGATTTCTCACACAAACATTTGCCCTATTAAGGTTCCAAATCCCACAGAATCTCACAAAACTTTGAAGAGTCTGCCGCTCTGTGAAATGTCAGGAACACTGAGAAGTGCACTGAGACGCTATGATCAGGTTGAACTTTAACCGCCGCACACGGACAACAGCATTAACATCGCAACACAAAACTCTTTGTATAATGTGCCTAAAACTCTGGTGAAAATATTATCTGGGTTTTTAGATGTTACTATTGTGTTTGCTTTATGTAAACATGTGAGAAGCTCAGGTTGTTTCTCCGTTATTTTCAATGGGAATTGCTGTGAGCCGCGATCGCTTCCTGTTGATGTCATTCTGCGGGAATGTGAAGTTTGCGCTAACGTCCCGATTATTGTCCTTGACATCACGGTTTGTCCAGTTTGTTCCAGAGTAATATACAGTAGTGTTCAGAATAATAGTAGTGCTATGTGACTAAAAAAGATTAATTCAGATTGAGTATATTTCTTATTGTTACATGGGAAACAAGGTAACAGTAGATTCAGTAGATTCTCACAAATCCATCAAGACCAAGCATTCATGATATGCACACTCTTAAGGCTATGAAATTGGGCTATTATTAAAAAAAAGTAGAAAAGGGGGTATTCACAATAATAGTAGCATCTGCTGTTGACACTACAAACTCAAAACTATTATGTTCAAACTGCTTTTTTAGCAATCCTGTGAATCACGAAACTAGTAATTAGTTGTATAACCACAGTTTTCATAATTTCTTCACATCTGCGAGGCATTCATTTTGTTGGTTTGGAAACAAGATTTTGCTCGTTTACTAGTGTGCTTGGGGTCATTGTCTTGTTGAAACACCCATTTCAAGGGCATGTCCTCTTCAGCATAAGGCAACATGACCTCTTCAAGTATTTTGACATATCCAAACTGATCCATGATACCCGGTAAGCAATATATAGGCCCAACAGCATAGTAGGAGAAACATGCCCATATCATGATGCTTGCACCACCATGCTTCACTGTCTTCACTGTGAACTGTGGCTTTAATTCAGAGTTTGGGGGTTGTCTCACAAACTGTCTGTGGCCCTTGGACCAAAAAAGAACAATTTTACTCTCATCAGTCCACAAAATATTCCTCCATTTCTCTATAGGCCAGTTGATGTGTTCTTTGGCAAATTGTAACCTCTTCTGCACATGTCTTTTATTTAACAGAGGGACTTTGCAGGGGATTCTTGCAAATAAATTAGCTTCACACAGGCGTCTTCTAACTGTCACAGCACTTACAGGTAACTCCAGACTGTCTTTGATCATCCTGGAGCTGATCAATGGGTGAGCCTTTGCCATTCTGGTTATTCTTCTATCCATTTTGATGGTTGTTTTCCATTTTCTTCCACACGTCTCTGGTTTGTTTGTCCATTTTAAAGCATTGGAGATCATTGTAGATGAACAGCCCATAATTTTCTGCACCTGCATATAGGTTTTCCCCTCTCCAATCAACTTTTTAATCAAACTACACTGTTCTTCTGTCTTGAACATCCCATTTTCCTCAGGCTTTCAAAGAGAAACACATGTTCAACAGTCGCTGGCTTCATCCTTACATAGGGGACACCTGATTCACACCTGTTTGTTCCACAAAACTGACGAACTCACTGACTGAATGCCACACTACTATTATTGTGAACACTCCCTTTTCTACTTTTTTGTACTAATAGCCCAATTTCATAGCCTTAAGAGTGTGCATATCATGAATGCTTGGTCTTGTTGGATTTCTGAGAATCTACTGAATCTACTGGTACCTTGTTTACCATGTAACAATAAGAAATATACTCAAAACCTGGATTAATCTTTTTAGTCACATAGCATTACTATTATTTGGAACACTACTGTATATAAAATGTATGAAATTCACTTTGCATTTATTAAATTCCACGCAGGTTAAATGCATACATACTCATGCATTGGTACCATATTCTACTTCTACCTCATTGTCTTATTTTATTGTATTGTTAAAAGTACTACTATTATTGCTTATCCTTGCACACGCTGTTTTCCTCTACTCGCACCCATCTTGTGTGTTTTTTTTAAGAGCTGACGTAACGTGAATTTCTCCACTGTGAGATCAATAAAGTCTTATCTTAAATGTAGCAGACACAGATTATTTGAAATACGAGGTCTGTGATAAAACTAATATACCTTTTTATTTTTTTCAAAAACTATATGGATTTGAATCACGTGCGATTACATCAGACAACTTTGAACCCTCGTGCACATGCGTGAGTTTTTTCACGCCTGTCGGTTACGTCATTCACCTGTGGGCTGGCTTTGAGTGAGGAGTGGTCCACCCCTCCCGTCGGAATCTCTGTCTGACAACTTCCTGAGAGACTGGCGCTTTGCTTGATCAAAATTTTTTCAAAAACTGTGAGGCACATTGAAGTGGACACCATTCGAGAAATTCAGCTGGTTTTCTGTGAAAATTTTAACGGCTGATGAGAGATTATGGAGTCTTACTGTCGCTTTAAGGACTGCCCACGGAGCGGGACGTCGCGACGCGCCTTGAGCCGCCCTCGTCTGCCTGTTTCGAGCTGAAAACTTCCAAATTTAAGCCTCTGTTGACCCAGGATGTCGTGAGAGAACAGAGAACTTTCAGAAGAGGTCGGGATCAGCAGTTTATCCGGACATTCCACTGTTAAAGCAGACTTTATTAATGAAAGACGTGCAGACGGGTCCGCGCGTCGGGACAGGAAAAACACCTCCGTGTTGATAACCATTTGTAAAAACCAGGCGGCTTTTGATGGCTTTCAGTTGAGTGAGTATCTGAGAAATTGGTTAACAGCTGGACATGTTCCAACTTGTCCTTAAGGCTTCCAACGGAGGTGTTTTTTCTGTGGCGAAGCGCGGCGCTGGCTGCGTCCCGATGCGCGGACCTGTCCGCACTTTCTTTCATTACAAAATCTCCTTTAACAGTGGAATGTCCGGATAAACTGCTGATCCCGACCTCTTCTGAAAGTTCTCTGTTCTCTCACGATATCCTGGGTCAACAGAGGCTTAAATTTGGAAGTTTTCAGCTCGAAACAGGCAGACAAGGGCGGCTCAAGGCGCGTCGCGACGTCCCGCTCCGTGGGCAGTCCTTAAAGCGACAGTAAGACTCCATAATCTCTCATCAGCCGTTAAAATTTTCACAGAAAACCAGCTGAATTTCTCGAATGGTGTCCACTTCAATGTGCCTCACAGTTTTTGAAAAAATTTTGATCAAGCAAAGCGCCAGTCTCTCAGGAAGTTGTCAGACAGAGATTCCGACGGGAGGGGTGGACCACTCCTCACTCAAAGCCAGCCCACAGGTGAATGACGTAACCGACAGGCGTGAAAAAACTCACGCATGTGCACGAGGGTTCAAAGTTGTCTGATGTAATCGCACGTGATTCAAATCCATATAGTTTTTGAAAAAAAATAAAAAGGTATATTAGTTTTATCACAGACCTCGTATTTCAAATAATCTGTGTCTGCTACATTTAAGATAAGACTTTATTGATCTCACAGTGGAGAAATTCACGTTACGTCAGCTCTTAAAAAAAACACACAAGATGGGTGCGAGTAGAGGAAAACAGCGTGTGCAAGGATAAGCAATAATAGTAGTACTTTTAACAATACAATAAAATAAGACAATGAGGTAGAAGTAGAATATGGTACCAATGCATGAGTATGTATGCATTTAACCTGCGTGGAATTTAATAAATGCAAAGTGAATTTCATACATTTTATATACAGTAGTGTTCCAAATAATAGTAATGCTATGTGACTAAAAAGATTAATCCAGGTTTTGAGTATATTTCTTATTGTTACATGGTAAACAAGGTACCAGTAGATTCAGCAGATTCTCAGAAATCCAACAAGACCAAGCATTCATGATATGCACACTCTTAAGGCTATGAAATTCCTGGGTCAACAGAGGCTTAAATTTGGAAGCTTTCAGCTCAAAACAGGCAGACAGCAGCGGCTCAGGGCGCGTCGCGACGTCCCGCTCCGTGGGAAGTCCTTAAAGCGACAGCAAGAGTCCATAATCTCTCATCAGCCGTTAAAACTTTCACAGAAAACCAGCTGAATTTCTCGAATGGTGTCCACTTCGATGTGCCTCAGTTTTTGAAAAAAGTTTGATCAAGCAAGGCATCAGTCTCAGGAAATTCTCAGACAAAGAGATTCCGACGGGAGGGGTGGACCACTCCTCACTCAAAGCCAGCCCACAGGCGAATGACGTAACCGACAGGCGTGAAAAAACTCTTGCATGCCCACGAGGGTTCAAGCTTGTCTGATGTAATCGCACGTGATTCAAATCCATATAGTTTTTGAAAAAAATAAAAAGGTCCGTTACTTTTCTCACAGACCTCGTATTTGTTTTAGCAAGTTTTCAGAGTTTCATGCAGTAGTCTCTTATTAATGTGATGAAAAGCATAAAAAATTACATTTTAGTAGTATAATGTTCACTTGCAATCATCGTCTGACTACAGCGACTCTGGCGTGCAAGGGATTATGGGATATCTCAATAGGGCGAATTCCCCGGTCAGACAGGAAATCTCGCAAATCCTCTAGGGATTAAACATGACGTCAGAGTAAACAAACATGGTGGACGAGAAAGAAGCAACAGAGATAGCTTGTGGACTATTTCTAACATCCATCCATCCATTTTCTTCCGCTTTATCCGGCGTCGGGTTGCAGGGGCAGCAGCTCAAGCAAAGCCGCCCAAACCTACCGATCCACACACATCTCCCCCAGCTCTTCCGGGGGAACCCCAAGGTGTTCCCAAGCCAGCCGAGAGATGTAGTCCCTCCAGCGTGTCCTGGGTCTTCCCCGGGGCCTCCTCCCAGTGGGACGTGCCCGGAACACCTCTCCAGCGAGGCATCCAGGGGGCATCCGGAAAAGATGCCCGAGCCACATCAACTGACTCCTTTCGACGTGGAGGAGCAGCGGCTCGACTCCGAGCTCCTCCCGAGTGACCGAGCTCCTTACCCTATCTCTAAGGGAGCGCCCAGCCACCCTGCGGAGGAAACTCATCTCGGCCGCTTGTACTCGCGATCTCGTTCTTTCGGTCATGAGCCAAATCTCATGACCATAGGTGAGGATCGGAACGTAGATCGATCGGTAAATCAATCAATCAATCAATTTTTTTATATAGCGCCAAATCACAACAAACAGTTGCGCCAAGGCGCTTTATATTGTAAGGCAAGGCCATACAATAATTATGTAAAACCCCAACGGTCAAAACGACCCCCTGTGAGCAAGCACTTGGCTACAGTGGGAAGGAAAAACTCCCTTTTAACAGGAAGAAACCTCCAGCAGAACCAGGCTCAGGGAGGGGCAGTCTTCTGCTGGGACTGGTTGGGGCTGAGGGAGAGAACCAGGAAAAAGACATGCTGTGGAGGGGAGCAGAGATCGATCACTAATGATTAAATGCAGAGTGGTGCATACAGAGCAAAAAGAGAAAGAAACAGTGCATCATGGGAACCCCCCAGCAGTCTACGTCTATAGCAGCATAACTAAGGGATGGTTCAGGGTCACCTGATCCAGCCCTAACTATAAGCTTTAGCAAAAAGGAAAATTTTAAGCCTAATCTTAAAAGTAGGGAGGGTGTCTGTCTCCCTGATCTGAATTGGGAGCTGGTTCCACAGGAGAGGAGCCTGAAAGCTGAAGGCTCTGCCTCCCATTCTACTCTTACAAACCCTAGGAACTACAAGTAAGCCTGCAGTCTGAGAGCGAAGCGCTCTATTGGGGTGATATGGTACTACGAGGTCCCTAAGATAAGATGGGACCTGATTATTCAAAACCTTATAAGTAAGAAGAAGAATTTTAAATTCTATTCTAGAATTAACAGGAAGCCAATGAAGAGAGGCCAAATCGACAGCTTTGCTCCCCTACTCAGCTCTCTCTTCACCACGACGGTCTGATACAGCGACAGCATCACTGCAGATGCTGCACCGATCCGTCTATCGATCTCACGCTCCATCCGTCCCTCACTCGTGAACAAGACCCTGAGATACTTAAACTCCTCCACTTGAGGCAAGGACACTCCACCGACCTGAAGAGGGCAAAGGAACCTTTTTCTGGTCGAAAACAATGGCCTCGGATTTGGAGGTGCTGATTTTCATCCCAGACGCTTCACACTCGGCTGGAAACCGCCCCAGTGCACGCTGAAGGTCCTGATTTGACGAAGCCAACAGAACCACATTGTCCGCAAACAGCAGAGACAAGATTCTGTGGTTCCCAAACCAGACCCCCTCTACACCCTGGCTGCACCTAGAAATTCTGTCCATAAAAATAATGAACAGAACCAGTGACAAAGGGCAGCCCTGGCGGAGGCCAACGTGCACTGGAAACAGGTTTGACTACTGGCAATGCGAACCAAGCTCCTGCTGCGGTCATACAGGGACCAGATAGCCCTTAGGAAAGGACCCCGGACCCTGTACTCCCGGAACACTCCCACAGGGTGCCCCGAGGGACACGGTCGAACGCCTTCTTTAGATCCACAAAACACATGTGGACTGGCTGGGCGAACTCCCATGAAGCCTCGAGCACCCGATGGAGAGTGTAGAGCTGGTCCAGTGTGCCGCGACCAGGACGAAAACCACACTGCTCCTCCTGAATCTGAGGTTCAACCATCGGTCGAATTCTCCTCTCCAGTACTCTGGAATAGACCTTACCGGGGAGGCAGAGGAGTGTGATACCCCTATAGTCAGAACACACCCTCCGGTCCCCATTCTTAAACAGAGGGACCACCACCCCGGTCTGCCAATCCAGAGGCACTATCCCCGATCGCCATGCGATGTTGCAGAGGCGTGTCAGCCAAGACAGCCCCACAACATCCAGAGACTTAAGGTCCTCAGGACGGACTTCATCCACCCCAGGGGCCTTGCCACCGAGGAGCTTTCTAACCACCTCGGTGACTTCGGAATGGGTAATGGATGAGTCCACCTCTGAGTCCCTAGTCTCTGCTTCCTCTTCGGAAGATGTGACGATGGGATTGAGGAGATCCTCGAAGTACTCCTTCCACCACCCGACAACATCCCCAGTCAGGGTCAACAGCTCCCCACCCGCACCGTAAACAGTGCTGGTGGAGAGGTGCTTCTGCCTCCCGAGGCGTCGGACGGTTTGCCAGAATCTCTTCGAGGCCGACCGATAGTCCTCCTCCATAGCCTCCCCAAACTCCTCCCAGACCCGAGTTTTTGCCTCTGCAACCGCACGGGCTGTGGCACGCTTGGCCTGCCGGTACCTGTCAGCTGTCTCTGGCATCCCACCTACCAACAAAGATAAGTAGGACTCCTTCTTCAGCTTGACGGCATCCCTTACTTCCGGTGTCCACGACCAGGTTCGGGGATTGCCGCCGCGACAGGCACCAGAGACCTTGCGACCACAGCTACGAGCAGCCGCATTGACAATGGAGGTGGAGAACATGGTCCACTCGGACTCCATGTCTCCAACCTCCCCCGGGATCTGGGAGAAGCTCTCCCGGAGGTGGGAGTTGAAGACCTCGCCGATAGAGGGTTCCGCCAGTCGTTCCCGGCAGACCCTCACGATACATTTGGGCCTGCCAGGTCTGACCGGCTTCCTACCCTCCCAGCGGATCCAACTCACCACCAGGTGGTGATCAGTCGACAGCTCTGCCCCTCTCTTCACTCGAGTGTCGGAGACACGTGGCCGAAGGTCAGATGATACGACTACAAAGTCGATCATTGACCTCCGGCTCAGGGTGTCCTGGTGCCACGTGCACTTATGGACACCCTTGTGCTCGAACATGGTGTTCGTGATGGACAAACTGTGACTAGCACAGAAGACCAACAACTGAACACCACTCGAGTTCAGATCAAGGAGGCCGTGCTTCCCGATCACCCCCCTCCAGGTCTCACTGTCTCACTGTTCAGAACCTCCATGACCAGTAAAAGATCAAGGACCGAGACGTCGCCCAGTATGGCGGAGCCAGGGTCCCACTCTGGGTGGGTACCAAACTCCTGGAGAGAGGCTGGATGCTTCATTTTTCTGGCGTCGCCCACGGGGCGAGGCAGAGAGCTGGGGTCGCATTGCTTATTGCTCCACAGCTCAGTCGCCAAGTGTTGGAGTTCACTCCGGTGAACGAGAGGGTCGCGCCCTACGTCTTCGGGTCGGGGACAGGTCTCTCACTGTCGGGTATTCTGCGGCAGTGCAGAGTACCCGACCTTCCTGGAGTCCCTGGGAGGGGTACTAGATAGCGCTCCGACTAGGGACTCCATTGTTCTCCTGGGGGATTTCAACGCCCACGTGGGCGGCGACAGTGAGACCTATTTCTAACAAAGAAAAAAAAAAATCATACAAAAAGAAAAGGCGTTGGTAAAAGGAGTGGAGACAGTGCGGCCATTTTGATTTTGGAATCCGCTCCGTGCATCTGTCACTTCGCTTTCTGATTGGCTCCACGTCATATTCAGCAGGCTGCGTGCTTGTTTGTGGTCAGAGGACACCACACACGCTGCGATATTGGGCCAAGATGATCCAACATGTGGAATATCCATGATGTTTGGTCTGAGTGCTCCTGACGTCCTTCCAAGCAGACTAGAGCACTCTTAACACACCGCACGTGGCAGGAATATCTGATAAGATTATCTTTAGCGCCATCGTGATATTCAGGGCATCCTTAAGATTGTTGAAAGAGGAAGATCAAAATCAGCATAATTATCTTGCCGTGTGAACAAGGCATGACAAAACATTGATTATTAAAGGGGGGGTACGTTTTGTGTCAATACCATGCTGCAGGTTCAGCGCGTTTCTATGAATCTACTGCTGATTATTTATGAATACCATATTTTCTGAAGTGTATCTATCATATATACAGTTGTATGCAAAGGTTTGGGCACCCCTGATAATTTTCATGATTTTCCTTTATAAATCATTGGTTGTCTGGATCAGAAATTTCAGTTAAATATATCATATAGCAGATGAACACACTGATATTTGAGAAGTGAAATGAAGTTTCTACAACCCCTGGCAAAAATTATGGAATCACCGGCCTCGGAGGATGTTCATTCAGTTGTTTAATTTTGTAGAAAAAAAGCAGATCACAGACATGACACAAAACTAAAGTCATTTCAAATGGCAACTTTCTGGCTTTGAGAAAAACTATAAGAAATCAGGAAAAATAATTGTGGCAGTCAGTAACGGTTACTTTTTTAGAACAAGCAGAGGGAAAAAAATATGGAATCACTCAATTCTGAGGAAAAACTTATGGAATCATGAAAAACAAAAGAACGCTCCAACACATCACTAGTATTTTGTTGCACCACCTCTGGCTTTTATAACAGCTTGCAGTCTCTGAGGCATGGACTTAATGAGTGACAAACAGTACTCTTCTTCAATCTGGCTCCAACCTTCTCTGATTGCTGTTGCCAGATCAGCTTTGCAGGTTGGAGCCTTGTCATGGACCATTTTCTTCAACTTCCACCAAAGATTTTCAATTTGATTAAGAGCCGGACTATTTGCAGGCCATGACATTGACCCTATGTATCTTTTTGCAAGGAATGTTTTCACAGTTTTTGCTCTATGGCAAGATGCATTATCATCGTGAAAAATGATTTCATCATCCCCAAACATCCTTTCAATTGATGGGATAAGAAAAGTGTCCAAAATATCAATGTAAACTTGTGCATTTATTGATGATGTAATGACAGCCATCTCCCCAGTGCCTTTACCTGACATGCAGCCCCATATCATCACTGAGTGTGGAAATTTACATGTTCTCTTCAGGAAGTCATCTTTATAAATCTCATTGGAACGGCACCAAACAAAAGTTCCAGCATCATCACCTTGCCCAATGCAGATTCGAGATTCATCACTGAATATGACTTTCATCCAGTCATCCACAGTCCATGATTGCTTTTCCTTAGCCCATTGTAACCTTGTTTTTTTCTGTTTAGGTGTTAATGATGGCTTTCGTTTAGCTTTTCTGTATGTAAATCCCATTTCCTTTAGGCGGTTTCTTACAGTTCGGTCACAGACGTTGACTCCAGTTTCCACCCATTTGTTTTGTTGTGCGTTTTCGATTTTTGAGACATATTGCTTTAAGTTTTCTGTCTTGACGTTTTGATGTCTTCCTTGGTCTACCAGTATGTTTGCCTTTAACAACCTTCCCATGTTGTTTGTATTTGGTCCAGAGTTTAGACACAGCTGACTGTGAACAACCAACATCTTTTGCAACATTGCGTGATGATTTACCCTCTTTTAAGAGTTTGATAATCCTCTCCTTTGTTTCAATTGACATCTCTCATGTTGGAGCCATGATTCATGTCAGTCCACTTGGTGCAACAGCTCTCCAAGGTTTGATCACTCCTTTTTAGATGCAGACTAACGAGCAGATCTGATTTGATGCAGGTGTTAGTTTTGGGGATGAAAATTTACAGGGTGATGCCATAATTTATTCCTCAGAACTGAGTGAGTCCATATTTTTTTCCCTCTGTTTGGTCTAAAAAAGTAACCGTTACTGACTGCCACAATTATTTTTCCTGATTTCTTATAGTGTTTCTTAAAGCCAGGAAGTTGCCATTTGAAATGACTTTAGTTTTGTGTCATGTCTGTGATCTGCCTTTTTTCTACAAAATTAAACAACTGAATGAACATCCTCCGAGGCCGGTGATTCCATAATTATTGCCAGGGGTTGTAGTATTTACAGAAAGTGTGCAATAATTATTCATACAAAATTAGGCAGGTGCATAAATTTGGGCACCCTTGTCATTTTATTGATTTGAATACATTTAGCACTAATTATTGGAACACAAAATTGGTTTGGTCAGCTCACTGACCCTTGACGCCCTTACACAGGTGAATCCAATCATAAGAAAGGGTAGCTAAGGTGGCCATTTGCAAATGTTTCCCCTCTTTGCATCTCTTCTAATGAGTGGCAACATGGGAGCCTCTAAACAACTCTCGAATGACCTGAAAACAAAGATTGTTCAACATCACGCTTTAAGGGAAGGATACAAAAAGCTATCTCAGAGATTTCAGCTGTCAGTTTCCACTCTGAGGAACATAGTGAGGAAATGGAAAACCACAGGCACAGTACTATTTACGGCCCGAAGTGGCAGGACAAGAAAAATCTCAGATAAGCTGAAGCGAAGGATAGTGAGAACAGTCATAGTCAACCCACAGACCTGCTCCAAAGACCTACAACATGATCTTGCTGCAGATAGTGTCTCTGTGCATCATTCAACGATACAGCGCACTTTGCACAAAGAGATGCTGTATGACGCTGTAATGCAGAGGAAGCCTTTTCTGTGTACACGCCACAAACAAAATCACTTCAGGTATGTTCAAGCACATTTGGACAAGCCAGCCTCATTTTGGAATAAGGTGCTGTGGACTGATGAAACTAAAATTGAGTTATTTGGACATAACAAGGGGTGGTATGCATGACTGAAAAGAACACAGCATTCCAAGAAAAACACTTGCTACCTACAGTAAAATTTGGACGTGGTTCCATCATGCTGTGGGGCTGTGTGGCCAGGGCAGGTACTGCGAATCTTGTTAAAGTTGAGGGTCACATGGATTCCAGTCAATATCAGTGTATTCTTGAGAACAATGTTCATGGATCAGTGACAAAGTTGAAGTTGCACTGGGCTGGATCTTTCAACACGACAACGACCTTAAATACTGCTCAAAATCTACTAAGGCATTCATGCAGAGGAACAAGTACAACATTCTGAATGGCCATCTCAGTCCCCAGACCTGAATATTATTGAAAAACTGTGGTGTGATTTTAAGCAGGTTGTTATAAAACGAAAATCATGGAAATCATCAGGGGTGCTCAAACATTTACATACAACTGTGTGTGTGTATGTGTATATATATATATATATATATATATATATATATATATATATATATATATATATATATATATATATATATATATATATAAATAAAAAATACATTTTTTTTATTTTTTTTGTACTAGTTTTGGAGGCCCTGTGGCTTATATATCAAAAAATGCATGCATTTGTTAATAATAGATAATAATTAGCCCTTTCCAGGAATAAAGGCACTCAATAAAAACTCCAATTATAACAGAATAAATGCCAATAATAAAACGACATAACTCAAAAATTCTGCATTAAATAGTTGATAATACAGAAAAAAGGATGACTTATATGCTGGTGCAACTTATGTTTTTTCTCCCTCTTCAAGAGACATTTTTTGACAGATGTGACTTATACTACAGAAAATACGGTAATCATGCTCAGCAGCTGAGATATGAGTGAAACATACGTAACCTGTGGCAAAGGTAATTATGGTTTCATTTCAGCTGTTAACACAGATGATAGAAACTCTCTATGATCAATATTATCAGAGACTAGAGAAGCAGAAACTAGCTGACTGCAAAACACACAAGTCTCACAAGCAAAGTGTCACGCAGCCCGGAGGTTGAGATGCATACATGTCCAGATGCTGAGACTCTGTCTATGTTTGGAGGCTGCAGCAGGGGCAGGTCTAAAGCTACGTCAGGGGTCCCGGGGCATGAAGATGGCGTCATTGACTCGTCCATCCAGCTGGCCTCTGTCAGCGGGGTCATGCTGCCGTCTGTGTAAGGCCTCTCTGTGTAAGGGGTCATGGATCCATCCAGTCCATCATGAAGGGACATGGACAGCTCCTCATCAGCCCAGTCTAAAAGATCCCCATTCCCATCCATGCCTCCATCCACAGACTCATCTGTGACAGTGTTGGTGTTGAAAGTATCGGGCTGCAGCCTGCTTCTGTCCACTGGCAGGATGAGAGCTTCCTGTACTTCATGCACCTTGCAGAGAGGGTCTGTGTCACTCTGCAGCTGATGTTGCCCCTCATGAGCTGCAGTATTGTTCTGTGCAAAACCCATTGCGAGTAACTCATCTAATTCTTCATCCAAGGATGGCTGTACCACAGGAGAGCACTGCCACTTGAGGGGGCTGGCTCTCTGAGCAGTGGGCGCGGGCTCCAGTAAGTGTCTGGTGGTGATGGTAGGGCTAGTAAAGACCACGGGAGAAGGTACCTTCACAGAGGAGACTGGAGAGGGCGAAGATGTTTTTGAGGGAAGCAGCACATGGGTTGGTGTTATCGACACGTCAGCAGGGAACGGTGAGGAGACAGAGGCTGGAGGGGTCAGGTCTTTGGTAGGAAGTGATGCAGTAAATTGAACATCCAAGTTATGAATGGAAACAGACTCCTTGCTCATAGTATCAGGGCTACAAGAGATTTTACCAACTGCAGCTGAGGGTGAAGCCCGCTCCACAGACAGACTAGGGGAGCTGGAGGGCTTGCGGTCTTGAATGGTGTTAACTGAGCTCAGTGAGGGGGTGGTGGTATTGGAAGGACTTGGGCTATTTCTTAGTAGGCTGGTGTTGGGGGGAGTGGACTGAGAGAAGACTGGCAGGCATTTGGGCTGGGATGACAGCATGCTGGCTGATACATATGTGACACAGTCCATGTCTGAGTCGCTGCCTGGAGAGAGTGAAGACACTGGACTGTGGAGAGGGGAAACAGCTGGATGGGGCACTGATACACCACCTTCTCCCCCATCCTCATCTATGTGTAGCTCTAGAACAGCAGGCAAAGGGAAGAGAGGACAGTCAGAGGCAGATGGGTAAGGCTGAATAAAGCAGGGGGAAGACACTGCAGTGGTACAGGAAGAGACTGGATGATGAGGCGAGCTGGAAGGTGCTCCTGCAGGGTCTAGAACAGAGCCCACAGAACTGGGCTAGAGGACAGACAAAAGAGACGGTAACAGTAAGAGAGACTAAAGGAAGAAGGCAGGGAATTTTTCAGAATATGACACGACTATAGACGGGTAGAGCAAGGAAGGGGGGGCTGAAACAATAAAGACCTTGTGTTCTGTGTTTTCATGGAGGACGTTTTATACCTTAAAGTCAGACAAAGAGGCCATGAGCTCATCAAGCTCCCTTGTGGCACACGAGGCTGAAATTCTGGTTTGCTGTTGAGATGGTGTGTCCAGATCAGTGTGGTGATCAGAGGGGCTAGAAAAGAGAACAAAGGTTCGACTACATCATCATCATAATAATAATAATTAATTATAATGATAATAATAAATTTTTAGATAGTGTCTCTTACCATTCTGACACAATCCTCACCTCAAAGGACCAGCGTGAACAGTAGAGACAGTAAATAAAGACTGATGCACAGTAACTTTAACCCAGCAACAAAATGTTAACATTAAGGGGAGAAAGCAGGCTCAGAGACTCAGCACAGGAGGCGGGTTTCCATTCGCCGCCCCCCCCCCAAAAAAACAGAGAACTGAAAACGTGTGCATTAAAAAAAATAAAATAAAAAAATAAAATTTTTTTTGCACTCACATGAGGTGGGTTTT
This sequence comes from Thalassophryne amazonica, assembly GCF_902500255.1. Lineage (NCBI taxonomy): Eukaryota > Metazoa > Chordata > Actinopteri > Batrachoidiformes > Batrachoididae > Thalassophryne > Thalassophryne amazonica. The sequence continues at coordinate 9,284,783 of NC_047107.1, read as the reverse complement.
TAGGTGATAAAAAAAGCCTTATTATAAAAACTGCAATGGAAACACTTTTTCTGTGATAGAGGTCACACACAGTACGTGTGAGTGAAGAAAAACACGGGGAGCTTGTTAAATGTTATTGGAGACAGCAAGATTGGATTAAAAAAACCTACATACAGAAATATTTCTGTCGACATTACTACTGGAATTAGTTCTCGTGAGAGTGACTACAATGACAGTTGCCAGAAAACAAAATGTCAATGGAAACATTGCCAATTTGCATCTACTTCTTATTCACATTCTGAAAATATCACAAAACCTTTGCATAAATCTATACTCAGTGACAAAGGTGAGCCATGGAAAAAAAAAATCTGAAAGTTTTTGGTAAGGGCAGAAGGCCCGAAGCCCCTGACGGGGGTCTGGGCCTTCTCGCCCAGAAAAATTTTAAATTTCAGATGCATTCTGCTGCATTTTCAGATCTATTTACCCACCAAAACAAAATTCCAAAAAATTACATTTTTTTGTTGGGTAAGGTCAATTTTTCCACCCCAGAAAGGAGTCTTCTCACACAACTCACATCGTCACGATAGGAGTTGTGTGAAAAGACTCTATTTTCCCATATTGGCAAGATGACAAAACTACAATCCACAATCTGTGACATGGATTAGAATATGGTGTTACTACTATTTGATGAAATCACATATTGAAATTGGACTGTTACTGTTCTTTCTCTACATTTATCTTAAGTCTCAGTCCAACCGAATGATAACAGCATCGGGGACAGTCACCTCTGCGCTTCTTCTCGCTGGCTTTATTTCTTCCACGGCTTTACATTTTGTCATTTTGACACTGTGATCCAACTTTTAACTTTGTGTTCGTCCATTACTGTCTGCAAAAATCACGCTTTTGCACGCTCGCATTCTGCATAAATGCTCATTTGAGTCTGATCCGTTATAACAAGATGTTAAATCTATCATAAACATACTTTTACAGCTGCTTAAAGACGAAATGAACATGCAACTGTTTTACCAAGCTATTACAATATGAACATTACAAATATTGACCTTTTAGGCTGTTCCAAATACGTTCTCCACCTCATGGAGCACACGGGAGAAAGAGGAAAAAAGGGTCCAGATGAAACGATCCTCTGTGATTCCAGAAGTGATTAGAGGTGTTTTCAACATCCAAACTCTGGCAGAAAATGATTACTTCGCTACAAAATAATTATTTTATATACAGTGTTCAGCGCACAAGGCATGTGGGATTGTCATGACGAAGTAGCCACCAGATGCTCAGATAATGGCCTTTTAACAGCCTCGTCCTCACCACAAACATACCTCTAATATCCTTGTTTCTTCTCGTAGTACCTCGTACACAAACCCCACACGGTTGTTGCTAAATGTTGAACTTCTTGAAATTAGCGCCATGCTCAGAGTTGGGCCTCGTTAGCCGAATATTCTGCCTCTCAAAGCCACTATTCTCCCACGTTTGTTGAATAACTGGACTCGTACCAAAAAAAAAATGCTATGTGGCTCATTATTCATCGTTCATTATTCGGTGGAACCAGGGCTTTAATATTTGACGAGCAATTTGTGCTTTTATAACAACTAATAGTGATAGTACAGCTGCATCTACTGTTCACTAAGTCACCATGTAACTTAGTTCTCACGAACATTGATTTGGGTTTAAAATAAATTCTTATTCACTTCTATAAATGGGAAACAATAAAACAGATTTTTCCATCCAATGCTGACGTCAGTATTTTTGGGATACTCACAACTTAAGTGTCGTGCAAAACGACACACAAACTTTTTTCACATCAATATCTGACTTCTACAGGCATGTAAAATATTTATATTTTAATTCATATGAGTATTTCATGCCCATGTAACAGAAGAAACCATAAAACACAGATTCAGCACGTAACATATGTTTGCATGAAGATAGTTTGAAGTAAATTCCTCCCAAAGACAGAGTTTGATGTGTGTGAAATAACATGAGTAATGTTAGCTGACAAAGAATTCCATCAAAAAAATGATATAACAAGAGCAATCAGAGATTTATAACGTCCGCCAATCCGGATCACCTCCAAAATTCAGTAGAGTCTTCCATGCCCTAATAACTATCTGTGGTGCAAATTTCTCTCTCTCTCACACACACACACACACACACACACACACACACACACACACACACACACACACACACACACACACACACACACACACACACACACACACACACACACACAGTTACTGAAACTGAGAAATAATTTACAAATAAATGTATATTTGTAAATATGTCATTTTTATCATGTTAAAAAAAAAGGCAATTTGAAAACTGAAAATTCTGTTTGTTAAGTCCGTCATCACTTTTAGCAAATACGTGGTCTATTAGATAATAAACCGACCCCTTTATTTATTTTTTTTTAACTATATGGATTTGAATGATGTGCGATTACACCAATCATGCTTGAACCCTCGTGCGCATGCGTGAGTTTTTTCACGCGTGTCGGTGACGTCATTTCCCTGTGGGCAGGCCTTGAGTGAGGTGTGGTCCCGCCCTCTCGGCTGAATTCCTTTGTTTCACACGCTGCTCGAGACGGCGCACGTTGCTTTATCAACATTTTTTCTGGACCTGTGAGGAACATCCGAGTGGACACTATTCGAGAAATTAAGTTGGTTTTCGGTGAAAAGTTTAACGGCTGATGAGAGATTATGGGGTGTTTCTGTCGGTGTAAGGACTTCCCACAGAGCAGGACGTCGTGCAGCGCTTCCAGGCGCCGTCGTCGGCCTGTTTCGACCTGAAAACATCCTACTTTAAGGCTTAATTCACCCAGGACGTCGTGAGAGAACAGAGAAGATTCAGAAGAGGCCGGCATGAGGACTTTATGCGGACATTCCACTGTTGAAGGACATTTTTTAATGAAAGATGTGCGCGCAAATTCGCCGAGTCGTTTCCGTGACGACTCGGCAGATCTGTGTGCGCCATGACAGGAAAAACACCTCCGTGTTGAAAACCATTTGTAAAATTCAGGTGGCTTTTGATGGCTTTCAACAAGTGAGTAACTGAGAAATTGTTTAACAGCTTGGGCATGTTCCAACTTGCCCGTTAAGGTTTCCAACGGAGGTGTTTTTCCTGTCGCAATCCCCCGCGGTCGGGTCCAGCCCGACACGCGACTCTGCCCGCACGTTCTTTCATTACAAAATGTCCATTAACAATGGAATGTCCGAATAAACTCCTCATGCCGACTTCTTCTGAAAGTTCTCTGTTCTCTGACGACTTCCTGGATCAACAGAGCCTGAAATGTGGAAGTTTTCAACTTGAAACGGTGAGACGCTGCCGCCTCGAAGCGCAGATCGCCATCAGGCGCCGTGGGCCGTCCTTAAAGCGACAGTTACAGACCAAAATCTCTCATCAGCCGTTAAAATTTTTACCGAAAACCAGCTGAATTTATCAAATGGTGTCCACTCAGTTGTGCCTTACAGTTTTGAAAAAATTTTGATCAAACAAAGCAGCAGTCTCTGAGCCATTCCTAAACAATGAAAAAACGACAAGAGGGTGGGCCACTCCTCACTCAAAGACTGTCCACAGGCGAATGACGTAACCGACAGGCGTGAAAAAACTCTTGCATGCCCACAAGGGTTCAAACAAGGCTGATATAATCACTTGTGATTCAAATACATATGGTTTTTGAAAAAAATAATAAGGTCGGATACTTTTCTAATAGACCTCGTACTACTCAATCTGGGGCCCGTGGATCCCTACGAGCGACACGCTAGTAACTATTGATACCTTTTTTTTGTTACTTTATCTGTTTGCACTGACAAAGGAGAAGCTCTCTCCTATCTCATTGTACATGTTGTATAATGACAATAAAGGGAATTCTATTCTATACTCTATAACATCCATACATATTTCTATATTCCATATTTCTAATATCAAAGTAAGCGATGTCAGCAGCCAGAGCCTAACCTCACCTGTTTGAGAAGAACTTCGCTTGTGTGCTGCAATCTCTGCTCTCGCTTTGGATTACAGCAAGTACCAGCACTTCTCACACTCGCCAATTGTGCACAACTACCAGCATGGAGAGCTAATCAATATAACTAGCATGTTTATGAAATAGGTAGCTGACATTTTTCAAGGCTTGTAATAAATTATGCAAAGTTTCTACAATGAGTTGGAATGGTGTGCGAGTGCAGAATGTTTGTAGAATCTTAGACCTCAACAGGTGTTAGAAGAACTCAACCCTTTTATTTTCTGTTAATTATGTTATTTTTTTATGTTACTTTTTTGTCTTAATCAATCAATCAATCAATCAATTTTTTTATATAGCGTCAAATCACAACAAACAGTTGCCCCAAGGCGCTTTATATTGTAAGGCAAGGCCATACAATAATTATGTAAAACCCCAACGGTCAAAACGACCCCCTGTGAGCAAGCACTTGGCTACAGTGGGAAGGAAAAACTCCCTTTTAACAGGAAGAAACCTCCAGCAGAACCAGGCTCAGGGAGGGGCAGTCTTCTGCTGGGACTGGTTGGGGCTGAGGGAGAGAACCAGGAAAAAGACATGCTGTGGAGGGGAGCAGAGATCGATCACTAATGATTAAATGCAGAGTGGTGTATACAGAGCAAAAAGAGAAAGAAACAGTGCATCATGGGAACCCCCCAGCAGTCTACATCTATAGCAGCATAACTAAGGGATGGTTCAGGGTCACCTGATCCAGCCCTAACTATAAGCTTTAGCAAAAAGGAAAGTTTTAAGCCTAATCTTAAAAGTAGAGAGGGTGTCTGTCTCCCTGATCTGAATTGGGAGCTGGTTCCACAGGAGAGGAGCCTGAAAGCTGAAGGCTCTGCCTCCCATTCTACTCTTACAAACCCTAGGAACTACAAGTAAGCCTGCAGTCTGAGAGCGAAGCGCTCTATTGGGGTGATATGGTACTACGAGGTCCCTAAGATAAGATGGGACCTGATTATTCAAAACCTTATAAGTAAGAAGAAGAATTTTAAATTCTATTCTAGAATTAACAGGAAGCCAATGAAGAGAGGCCAATATGGGTGAGATATGCTCTCTCCTTCTAGTCCCTGTCAGTACTCTAGCTGCAGCATTTTGAATTAACAGAAGGCTTTTTAGGGAACTTTTAGGACAACCTGATAATAATGAATTACAATAGTCCAGCCTAGAGGAAATAAATGCATGAATTAGTTTTTCAGCATCACTCTGAGACAAGACCTTTCTGATTTTAGAGATATTGCGTAAATGCAAAAGAGCAGTCCTACATATTTGTTTAATATGCGCATTGAATGACATATCCTGATCAAAAATGACTCCAAGATTTCTCACAGTATTACTAGTGGTCAGGGTAATGCCATCCAGAGTAAGGATCTGGTTAGACACCATGTTTCTAAGATTTGTGGGGCCAAGTACAATAACTTCAGTTTTATCTGAGTTTAAAAGCAGGAAATTAGAGGTCATCCATGTCTTTATGTCTGTAAGACAATCCTGCAGTTTAGCTAATTGGTGTGTGTCCTCTGGCTTCATGGATAGATAAAGCTGGGTATCATCTGCGTAACAATGAAAATTTAAGCAATACCGTCTAATAATACTGCCTAAGGGAAGCATGTATAAAGTGAATAAAATTGGTCCTAGCACAGAACCTTGTGGAACTCCATAATTAACTTTAGTCTGTGAAGAAGATTCCCCATTTACATGAACAAATTGTAATCTATTAGACAAATATGATTCAAACCACCGCAGCGCAGTGCCTTTAATACCTATGGCATGCTCTAATCTCTGTAATAAAATTTTATGGTCAACAGTATCAAAAGCAGCACTGAGGTCTAACAGAACAAGCACAGAGATGAGTCCACTGTCCGAGGCCATAAGAAGATCATTTGTAACCTTCACTAATGCTGTTTCTGTACTATGATGAATTCTAAAACCTGACTGAAACTCTTCAAATAGACCATTCCTATGCAGATGATCAGTTAGCTGTTTTACAACTACCCTTTCAAGAATTTTTGAGAGAAAAGGAAGGTTGGAGATTGGCCTATAATTAGCTAAGATAGCTGGGTCAAGTGATGGCTTTTTAAGTAATGGTTTAATTACTGCCACCTTAAAAGCCTGTGGTACATAGCCAACTAACAAAGATAGATTGATCATATTTAAGATCGAAGCATTAAATAATGGTAGGGCTTCCTTGAGCAGCCTGGTAGGAATGGGGTCTAATAAACATGTTGATGGTTTGGATGAAGTAACTAATGAAAATAACTCAGACAGAACAATCGGAGAGAAAGAGTCTAACCAAATACCGGCATCACTGAAAGCAGCCAAAGATAACGATACGTCTTTGGGATGGTTATGAGTAATTTTTTCTCTAATAGTTAAAATTTTGTTAGCAAAGAAAGTCATGAAGTCATTACTAGTTAAAGTTAATGGAATACTCAGCTCAATAGAGCTCTGACTCTGTCAGCCTGGCTACAGTGCTGAAAAGAAACCTGGGGTTGTTCTTATTTTCTTCAATTAGTGATGAGTAGAAAGATGTCCTAGCTTTACGGAGGGCTTTTTTATAGAGCAACAGACTCTTTTTCCAGGCTAAGTGAAGATCTTCTAAATTAGTGAGACGCCATTTCCTCTCCAACTTACGGGTTATCTGCTTTAAGCTACGAGTTTGTGAGTTATACCACGGAGTCAGACACTTCTGATTTAAAGCTCTCTTTTTCAGAGGAGCTACAGCATCCAAAGTTGTCTTCAATGAGGATGTAAAACTATTGACGAGATACTCTATCTCCCTTACAGAGTTTAGGTAGCTACTCTGCACTGTGTTGGTATATGGCATTAGAGAACATAAAGAAGGAATCATATCCTTAAACCTAGTTACAGCGCTTTCTGAAAGACTTCTAGTGTAATGAAACTTATTCCCCACTGCTGGGTAGTCCATCAGAGTAAATGTAAATGTTATTAAGAAATGATCAGACAGAAGGGAGTTTTCAGGGAATACTGTTAAGTCTTCGATTTCCATACCATAAGTCAGAACAAGATCTAAGATATGATTAAAGTGGTGGGTGGACTCATTTACTTTTTGAGCAAAGCCAATAGAGTCTAATAATAGATTAAATGCAGTGTTGAGGCTGTCATTCTCAGCATCTGTGTGGATGTTAAAATCGCCCACTATAATTATCTTATCTGAGCTAAGCACTAAGTCAGACAAAAGGTCTGAAAATTCACAGAGAAACTCACAGTAACGACCAGGTGGACGATAGATAATAACAAATAAAACTGGTTTTTGGGACTTCCAATTTGGATGGACAAGACTAAGAGACAAGCTTTCAAATGAATTAAAGCTCTGTCTGGGTTTTTGATTAATTAATAAGCTGGAATGGAAGATTGCTGCTAATCCTCCGCCCCGGCCCGTGCTACGAGCATTCTGACAGTTAGTGTGACTCGGGGGTGTTGACTCATTTAAACTACATATTCATCCTGCTGTAACCAGGTTTCTGTAAGGCAGAATAAATCAATATGTTGATCAATTATTATATCATTTACTAACAGGGACTTAGAAGAGAGAGACCTAATGTTTAACAGACCACATTTAACTGTTTTAGTCTGTGGTGCAGTTGAAGGTGCTATATTATTTTTTCTTTTGAATTTTATGCTTAAATAGATTTTGCTGGTTATTGGTAGTCTGGGAGCAGGCACCGTCTCTACGGGGATGGGTAATGAGGGGATGGCAGGGGGAGAGAAGCTGCAGAGAGGTGTGTAAGACTACAACTCTGCTTCCTGGTCCCAACCCTGGATAGTCACGGTTTGGAGGATTTAAGAAAATTGGCCAGATTTCTAGAAATGAGAGCTGCTCCATCCAAAGTGGGATGGATGCCGTCTCTCCTAACAAGACCAGGTTTTCCCCAGAAGCTTTGCCAATTATCTATGAAGCCCACCTCATTTTTTGGACACCACTCAGACAGCCAGCAATTCAAGGAGAACATGCGGCTAAACATGTCACTCCCGGTCCGATTGGGGAGGGGCCCAGAGAAAACTACAGAGTCCGACATTGTTTTTGCAAAGTTACACACCGATTTAATGTTAATTTTAGTGACCTCCGATTGGCGTAACCGGGTGTCATTACTGCCGACGTGAATTACAATCTTACCAAATTTACGCTTAGCCTTAGCCAGCAGTTTCAAATTTCCTTCAATGTATTTATAAATTGTTAAGGCTCTTGTTGTTACATACATACTATTAATAATACCATTGTCATTATTCGTATCATTATATACAAATAATGAATGCCAATCCCATTGTCAAATCTTCCGAAGAAGAAACAGAGACTGGGGACTCAGAGACGGACTCATCCATCACCCAGGCCAAAGTCACTGAGGTGGTCAGAAAGCTCCTCGGTGGCAAGGCTCCTGGGGTGGATGAAATGCATCCTGAGTACCTTAAGTCTCTGGATGTTGTGGGACTGTCTTGGTTAACAGGCCTCTGCAACATCGCGTGGCGGTTGAGGACAGTGCCTCTGGATTGGCAGACCGGGGTGGTGGTCCCTCTGTTTAAGAAGGGGGACCGGAGTGTGTGTTCCAACTATAGGGGGATCACACTACTCAGCCTCCCCGGTAAGGTCTATTCCAGATTACCGGAGAGGAGAATTCGACCGATAGTCGAACCTCAGATTCAGGAGGAGCAGTGTGGTTTTCGTCCTGGTCGCTGCACACTGGACCAGCTCTACATCCTCCATCGGGTGCTCGAGGTTTCATGGGAGTTCGCCCAACCAGTCCACATGTGCTTTGTGGATCTGGAGAAGGCGTTCAACCGTGTCCCTCGGGGCACCCTGTGGGGGTGCTCCGGGAGTACGGGGTCCGGGGTGCTTTGCTAAGGGCTATCCAGTCCCTGTACGACCGCAGCAGGAGCTTGGTTCACATTGCCGGAAGTAAGTCAAACCTGTTTCCAGCGCACGTTGGCCTCCACCAGGGCTGCCCTTTGTCACCAGTTCTGTTCATTACCTTTATGGACAGAATTTCTAGGTGCAGGGGGTCCGGTTTGAGAACCACAGAATCTCATCTCTGTTTGCGGACCATGTGGTTCTGCTGGCTTCGTCTAAACAGGACCTTCAGGGTGCACTGGGGCGGTTTGCAGCCAAGTGTGAAGCGTTCAGGATGAAAATCAGCACCTCCAAATGCTGCTCCTCCACGTCGAAAGGAGCCAGCTGAGGTGGCTCGGGCATCTTTTCCAGATTCCCCCTGGATGCCTCGCTGGAGAGGTGTTCCGGGCACGAACCATTGGGAGGAGGCCCCAGGGAAGGGGCCATGGACATGCTGGAGGGACTACGTCTCTCGGCTGGCTTGGGAACGCCTCGGGGTTCCCCCAGAGGAGCTGGGGGAGGTGTGTGTGGATCGGGAGGTCTGGGTAGCTTTGCTTGAGCTGCTGCCCCCGCGATCCCACTCCAGATAAAGCGGAAGAAAATGGATGGATGGATGGTACAAATTAAATATTCATCCCATTGAAAGAATGTAAAAACATTCATTATTTGTTTTATATAATGCCTAAAATAGATCCTTGCCATTTGCTATTTTATTAATTTATAAACAGCAAAGGGATTTACATTTTGGTGTTCCACTGCTGCTAAAGTCCAAATTGTGACGTGTAGTCCAGTGATGCTGTGCACTGACTTCAGACTTCCATAAAAAAAAAGACTTTGTGTAGTTCCTCAGTCCAGCCAATAATCATGTCAGCTTTTCATCTGAACAGCTCTTCATGCATCCAGACAACTTACAGCAGAGTGAATTTTGTGTGTGTGTTACAAGAAATAGCACCGTCAGTTAGCTCAATCGCTTGTGTCGTCCCGCGCGTGCCTCACACAACCGGGTCAGTGCCTGTGCACACGTGTACCACAAAATAAATAAAATAAAAAATAAACAAAACTGTGTACATCCTCAGTGCAGCGGAAAAAAAAAATCACGACAAATTGGTTGATTTCACTGTCTACTAGGAGTGCAGAGCGTATTTGTTTTTGTTATTTCTCCTTCCCATTTTGTGACAACCAATCACAGCCACAGCTTTTAGAGGACTGCACCATACCTAGCAACGGGGGTCAACCCCACCTCCTCACAAAGATAAATGTTTCTGTCCCCTCCTTGCTCAGAGTTGCTTTCAGACACCTCTTGCGTCTCTCTTAGGCTAGGATTCCTTGCCAGGAAACTCTAGGCTAACGCTAGGCTTCACAGCTATGGGCCCAGGTTTATTCGGGAAACAGTCTTTACCTGAGTGAAGGCACGGGTCCCTCCAGCTCATCCAGTAAAGTCTCCACAGTGGGCCGAGTCTCATCCAGCCTGGTTTCATTCCTCTTAGGTTTGTCCTGAGGGGCACGGCTTACCACGACGTCAGGACCACTGTCATTCTCATAGTGTGTGATACTGCAGGATGGTAAAGGTGGAGCCATCTCCTCTGTGAACACACAACACGTAATGAACTGTCCATCACAACCCACATGGATCCAGCAGAAGGTCTGGGAGAAGGAGTAGGTAACCTGTAGTGGGGAAAGAAGGGGAGCTTTGCTGCACTGCATTGAGTTCCAGCAGCAGCCTGTCGAGCTCCGAAAGGTTGCTGCCCAAAGCTGATGCTGTCAAATCTGAGGGTTTCTGTTTGTTTGGAAAACTGAAGATTCAGAGAAAAGCAGGTATGACAAAAATGAGTGACAGGTGATAAGTTGATCTCAATACAGTGAGGTGGCAGACTACCTGTACACGTGGTCCTCTTCTGTGTGGGACAGTGGAGAGCTGCTACTCTCTCCAGACCATGAGTTCTTCTGTGCTGATCCTAAGGACTACACATAATACATAAGTCACTGATGAGGCTGATGTCTAAGTTAACTTTGATCAATATGGCTTTGGTCAACACTCATTAACACAGAAAAGACATTACTGATTATAAAATGTCAAAACAGAAGGTATATTTTAGCTCCTCTACCCAAAACTAAATTCACTGGTTGCTATGGCACTTGGTGAAACTGCTACTGGTTACAAGAAAAACTGAAAGAAAGAGTCCTGCATGTGGAAGTGTTTTTTATTTATTTTTAATAAAGTGTAAAGAAACTGAGCATGGCCACTTACAACATTCTCATTTTAAATAGTAAGAAAGGTTGTTCTGGACAGTTGTGGTTGGATGCTTACATACACTCATCACGGGCAATGATGTCATGGTAATTTGGGGCTTTACTGATGTCTCTGAACTGTGTTTTTTTTTTTTTTTTGCCAGAGTGGAATCATTAGACAGCACAGATCATTAATGACTTAAAAACAAACAAGAATTCTATGCACAAGTTCATATTTATTTTGGATCTTCTCTAACCCACAAAAGATCAAAATTATACATACACTCTCAAATATATACATACATTCACTTAATTCTTTTCCTAAGTGGTGCTGAAGGTTCTACAATGTCTTTTAGTGCGACAAGGCCTATTAACTTCTTGTTCAATTCAATTTTATATATACACGAGGTCTGTTAGAAAAGTATCGGACCTTTTTATTTTTTGCAAAAACCTGATGGATTTGAATCAGGTGTGCTTGCATCAGCCAACCTTGAACCTTCGTGCGCATGCGTGAACGTTTTCACACCTGTCGATTGCGTCCTTTGCTGGTAAGCAGCCTTTGTGTGAGGACATGTGTAGTGCGCTCGGCGGATTTTCATTGCAAGGAAAAAGACGGAATGACTAGAGCAGTACCGCATCAAATTTTGCAAGAAACTGGGTGACAGCCAGGTGGAAACCATTCGAATGATTCAGACGGCTTTCGGTGACTTTTCAGTCGTGTGACTATCCGAGAAATTGTGGAAGAGGTGGGCATGTCACAACATGTCCTATGAGACTTCAACACGAATTTCACAGCCACTCTTTTCATGGCCAGATCTTCTGTCACAGTGGAATGTATCGAAAAAGTGCTTATGTCCACCTCTTCCGCAATTTCTCGGATAGTCACATGATGGTCCTGCATCACCACAGCGTTCACTTTGGAAATGATCTGGTCATTTCAGCATGTTGATGGCCGAATGGAGCGTGGCCCGCTCTCCACCGTTGCGCGGACGTCTTTAAACCGGTTGTACCGCTCTTTAATCTGTGTGATGCCCATAGCATTGTCACTGAAAGCCGTTTGAATCTTCTGAATGGTTTCCACCTGGCTGTCGCCCAGGTTCTGGCAAAATTTGATGTGGCGCTGCTCCAGTCGTTCCGTCTTTTTCCTTGCAATGAAAATCCGTCGAGCGCACTACACGTCCTCACACAAAGGCTGCTTACCAGCAAATGACGCAATCGACAGGCGTGAAAAATTCACGCATGCGCACGAAGGTTCAAGGTTGGCTGATGCAAGCACACGTGATTCAAATCCATCAGATTTTTGCAAAAAAAATAAAAAGGTCCGATACGTTTCTAACAGACCTCGTATAGCGCCAAATCATAACAAAGCTCTCTCAAGGCACTTCAGATGGGCGATGTCTAACCTTACCATCCACAGGCATTAGTGGTAAGGAAAAACTACCTCTGGTGTTTTTGTTTTTTTGTTGGAAGAAACCTGAAGCAGACCATACTCGGGGTGACCCACGGCTTAAACCATTCTTCCAAATAACAGAGACATGAAAACAAAAATTAACAAAAAAAAAAGTCCATGACAGGTCAGTCCAGGTAAGTCCAGAAAGTCTCTAATTCTGGCTGTCTTTTTGATTCTGTGTTGCCCCAATTATTGTTGTCATCCGCATAGTGCAGGACACACACCATACATTCATTCAGCATGCAGCTCCAGAAGTCCCTGGTCCTAGTCTTGGTACCTCAGACAGAGATTTAAAAAAAAAAGAGTGAGAACAACTGGGCAGAACTAACAGCACCCTAGCCCTATACTTCACTAACAGACACAGAATTTAGATATAATGAGGCTGAGACCTGCTGCCAGTTTTAAGAACACAATTTAAAAGGAGAGGAAAAACAGTTTGACACTATGCACAAATGTTAGCCATATGAAATGAAAACAGGCAAGTCTTTAATCTGGACTTGAATGACTCCACAGAAACTGACTGTTTTTATTTCAGCAGGCAAATTGTTCCACAGAATAGATGCATGTATTATGATTAACGCCAACAACAGGAGGAAATGGACCCAGAATGCAAGGCAGTGGACACAAAAGGTAAGGTGCAAAAAGGCAGGTGTTTAATGATCCAAAATTCAGAAGCAGAAGTAATAACAAATATGACTCAGGTCAAAATCCATAATATTAATTATATTAAAATTTAAATTAATTATATTAATCCCATAATAGCACAAAACATCTTAGCTAGGACAAAAGGTAAGAATAACAAAAATCTACCATTCAAAACCTCACCCAAGTGTCATTTACACAACAGGGCTTTCAATTAGTTGTACTAGGAGATCCAAAAGCAGGATAAACAGGAGACACGAGGAATCAGAGCAAACCGACCAGCAACTGGCACCAACAACAAAGTAACTTAAAGACCTGTTCAACTGAACAGGTGTGATGATTACATGAGTAACACAAACAAATTACAAGTGAGCCTAATGACAAAGTAGCTGTGATCATCAGGTTAGAACTTAAACATCCACAAATACAACACACCGCAACCTAAAACAAAACTGCAAGAACAATAAACGAGGAGAGGAAATCAATGACCTAAACACAAAAGGTGGGACACGGAGTATATGTTAAAGGCAGGACCCTAGCCGCAAGCACCTGCCAAATGCGCACGAAATCCTGAATCACAGAGTGCGACTGTGGACCAGGAACTAACAGGTAAGAATAGAAACAGAAATACAACAAGATCAAAATGAACAAGAGGCTGTAAGTGAACAGAGAATGAGGGAAATCACACCAGATCACAGAAGGCGGATTCCACAGACACAGACACCTGCCACGCGCAGCCACAACAGAAACGGACTACACATAGCCAAGAACAACAATAAGAAAACATTCATGCACATACACATTCCCACATGCACACACAAGGACTGGCACCTGCTGGGTGACTCAGACACTACGACGCATTCACACACACACTCACTGATGCAGAAACGCACACCCCTGCCAGATCCACAATAACATTGGCATGGTGTTGCGCGTCGACACGCGCCAGACATCACGTACATCCACATTCGCACAAGGTTAAGACACACATGCACACGTTCACACAAGGCTCAAGACACACACAGGTGGGGAGACGAGTGCACAGAGAAATAAAAGGAAAGCTATGCAGGAACCACATAAACAGAACCCCAAAAGTACCCCCCCCCCGCCCCACCCCACAGCTGGCACATGAGAGCCCCCCCCCCCCCCCCCCAAAAAAAATGGAGGAATCAGAAAAAAGAAAAAAGAAAAAAAAGAACATGGAACAAGCACGGGAAGACAAACCAAGACAACACCCCCCCCCCCCCCCCCCCAAAAAAAAAACCCCCACACACACACACTCAGACCAGTGTGCATTACTCCGGTGACCTTGATTCACACACACAGAGTAAACATATCATACACAGAGTGCAACGACCAACCCCTGGCAAAGTGGGAGCTGATTTATCCCATCCTGTCTATGGCTGATGCTGAGACCCTGATTCATACGTTTGCCTCTTCTAGTTTGGACTACTGCAATGTTCTATTTTCTGATTTACCGTATTTCAGCATTAAGGGTCTCCAATTGGTTCAAAATGCTGCTGCCAGACTTTTACACAAAGCAGAAAGTATGACCACATTACACCCATTTTGGCATCTCTTCACTGGCTTCCTGTTCCTGTGAGATCAGATTTTAAGGTTCTGCTACTAGCCTATAAAATTGTTCACGGACTGGCACCTCCCTACCTAGCTGACCTAATTAAACCCTACGTACCGGCTTGGGCTCTGCAGTCTCAGGGTGCAGTACTACTTTGTGTCCCTAGGGTGAATAAAAATCTGCGGGTCACAGAGCTTTCTCTTATTGTGCCCCTGTTCTGTGGAATGATCCCCCTGCATCAATAAAACAGTCAGATTCTGTAGAGACTTTCAAGTCCAGACTTAAGATGCACTTATTTTCCCTTTCATATGGCTAGCATACCAGCATAGTATGATACTATGCTTTTTACTCTTAATTCATTTTATTAGGAAATGGAGCAGGCTGCGGCCTCAACTTTATCTAAAGTTTGGGTCTTTTCATGAAGCTTAGTGCTAGTGTGAGTCCTACGTATGTGGGAGTGTGTGTCATGCGTTTCTGGTCTGCTTGCATGCGTGTGTTGTGAGTCGTGTGTATGTGGGAGTGCGTGTCATCTGTTTCTGGTCTGCTTGCATGTATGTGTTGTGAGTCGTGTGTATGTGGGAGTGCATGTCATCTGTTTCTGGTCTGCTTGCATGTATGTGTGGTGTGCCCAATCCTGACACACCACACATGCACCCCACAAAGATTACATGAACACTGTCATCTACTGGATGAGAGTGTGAATACCAGTTGCCACACATTCGCTATATGTGCTGAATCACATTTAAACAGAATTTTCAGTTTTCAAATTGACTTTTTTTTTTTTTTTACAATATATACAGATTTATTTGTAAAAAAAACAACACACGTTACAGTAACGTGTGTTGGATTTTACATATAAATAAACCAACCACTGATAACAGGAAGCTCATTTTCCTATAATGCCTTTTGGCATGTGTGTCTGTAAACACTCAAACCTTCACAATTAGTGCATTACTTAAGCTAAAACATATAGCTGATATTTTCACTTTGCAAAACGACAGAGGTGATGTTAATTTCGATAACCTGTCCGAATTAGTTTGTTTAAAATTTTAACCATAAGTCAAAACTGCCTTGCTGTGCATGTCTCCTGCGACACGTCTATAAGACTGTTTATCTTTTTTTCTTCTCTTCATTTCTCTCTGGTAGCCAGTTCTCCTCTGCAGGCAGAGGACTGAGCTCTAACTAGCTGTCTGCTACAAAACACGTAACAGGCAGGAACTAAAGTGCATGGTATGAGACATCACAAATGTTTTTAACTGTTAAGCTTTATTCACTATGCCCGCAAAAAGATATTATCGGTCTAAAAGTGATCAGAACCAAATTTAGAGGATGTTAATTGGTCCGCTGATGGTTTTCAAAGTTAGATGAAAAGCTAATCAGCTAACAAAAAAGCTAGCTTTGCTAATTAGCAGTTAGAAGATTAGCGGAACTGTGCCCATCACTGAGTATTTGTTTTTTTTTTAAACAATGTCCATTTTTTGTCTATTTATGGTTCCCACAGTCTCAATCTGGGCATTAATTTTTCCATTAAGAAAATGGTCCTCTATCGTTGTGATTCATTGGTCCTTTGATGGTACGTCCACCTTTCCCCACTACCTCATTATACATTTCCTTGTTGCTATTAACATTACCTTTACCAAACATTCATCAATGGTGCCATCTCAGAAATTATTCAAATAAAGCAATTCAGATTTCAATGGAATTACATATCCCAAAACTTGATACAGAACATCTTCCCACATTCTATCCAGCATTCCTGATGCATCTGCAGTTGTTTCCTTTTTAACTTGGGTGTAATAAAGAATCTATCAATTTTTTCCAGGAAAAATTCCTCCATGTCCAAGAGCGAGTAGCTGTACAATGAAATTTCCACGTCAAGATAATCCATAATGAATTTCTATTTTACATTTTTTTCCCCGTTTTATTTTCACTTCTTGAGTTGAATGCTTATCAGCCTTCATCAGTGTTTTATATAATGCAGAGATTATCCTAATATTGCTGCCTTTGTAAGCTTTAGTCATTATTTGCACTACTTCACTCTCCTTCGTGGAGGGACTCACCTGTACTTCTTTTTATAATCATCTCTTATTTGGAGATATTGGAAAAAGTCATGTTTTCAAATTGATATTTTTATGTCAGACTTTGGAAACGCTCTGTCTCCCCATTATTCTCTAAAATACACCAGGCTGTGACTCCCTTAGGTATCCAATATTTATAATTTTGGTCCAATTTTGCTGGCATACATTTATTATCATATGCTATACATCTAAATGTTTTTGCCTGTTTTCGAATTTTGTACTTCCGAAGCATTCTATACCAATTGCTGAGTGTGTGTTTAGTTATTGCATCCAGATAGCTTTTATTTTGTTCAAAAATATCTTTGTGCCCAAGGAAGTTTTGAATCGGCTGATCCACCATTCTACAACCCCTGGCAAAAATTATGGAATCACTGGCCTCGGAGGATGTTTATTCAGTTGTTTAATTTTGTAGAAAAAAGCAGATCACAGATATGACACAAAACTAAAGTCATTTCAAATGGCAACTTTCTGGCTTTAAGAAACACTAGAAGAAATCAGGAAAAAAAAATTGTGGCAGTCAGTAACGGTTACTTTTTTAGACCAAGCAGAGGAAAAAATATGGAATCACTCAATTCTGAGGAATAAATTGGATTAAGATCCGGACTATTTGCAGGCCATGACATTGACCCTATGTGTCTTTTTGCAAGGAATGTTTTCACAGTTTTTGCTCTATGGCAAGATGCATTATCATCTTGAAAAATAATTTCATCATCCCCAAACATCCTTTCAATTGATGGAATAAGAAAAGTGTCCACAATATCAATGTAAACTTGTGCATTTATTGATGATGTAATGACAGCCATCTCCCCAGTGCCTTTACCTGACATGCAGCCCCATATCATCAGTGACTGTGGAAATTTACATGTTCTCTTCAGGCAGTCATCTTTATAAATCTCATTGGAACGGCACCAAACAAAAGTTCCAGCATCATCACCTTGCCCAATGCAGATTCGAGATTCATCACTGAATATGACTTTCATCCAGTCATCCACAGTCCACGACTCCTTTTCCTTAGCCCATTGTAACCTTGTTTTCTTCTGTTTAGCTGTTAATGATGGCTTTCGTTTAGCTTTTCTGTATGTAAATCCCATTTCCTTTAGGCGGTTTCTTACAGTTCGGTCACAGACGTTGACTCCAGTTTCCTCCCATTCGTTCCTCATTTATTTTGTTGTGCATTTTCAATTTGAGACATATTGCTTTAAGTTTTCTGTCTTGACGCTTTGATGTCTTCCTTGGTCTACCAGTATGTTTGCCTTTAACAACCTTCACATGTTGTTTGTATTTGGTCCAGAGTTTAGACACAGCTGACTGTGAACAACCAACATCTTTTGCAACATTGCGTGATGATTTACCCTCTTTTAAGAGTTTGATAATGCTCTCCTTTGTTTCAATTGACATCTCTCGTGTTGGAGCCATGATTCATGTCAGTCCACTTGGTGCAACAGCTCTCCAAGGTGTGATCACTCCTTTTTAGATGCAGACTAACGAGCAGATCTGATCTGATGCAGGTGTTAGTTTTGGGGATGAAAATTTACAGGGTGATTCCATAATTTTTGCCAGGGGTTGTAGTTTCAATGCTTTTCCACTTACCACAGTAATATGGATTACACTAGTCATATATATATATATTTTAGTTGCACTGCATAAAAATATTCTTTCAACCTCAGTAATGCCATCCCTCCATTCTCTCTGGGTAGTTGGAGAGTTCCATACTTCACTCTAGGATTCTTGCTATCCCAAATAAACCTGTGTATTATTCTATCCCATGTTGTAAATTGGGTTTCCGTGATCTCTAATGGCAAGACCTGGAATAAATAGAGAAATTTAGGCAGGATATTAAATTGAACTATTTTGACCTTGGAACTCAAGTCCAAGGGTAGAGTGGCCCATCTTTCTATATATTTTTGTATATTTTCCTGGACTTGCGATTTTTTTTTAATTATTATTGGTATCTAAAAAAATCTTGGGTTACTATCACTCCCAGGTATTTGATTGATTCCATTTCGGAAATGTTTTTGTAGAATTTTTTCATATATTAAACATTTTAGAATCTGAGTTTTGGAAATATTTATTTTATATCCAGATAAATATACAAATGTTTCCAAGAGCTTTATCAAACTGGGTAATGATGCATTGGGTTGTTCAAGTAATACTATGACATCATCAGCAAAAAGCCCAATTTTATGTTCTACTTCATTTATTACTTTTATGCCCCGCGCAGAGCTTGTGGGGGCATAAAAATAATGGAAGGACGGACGGACAACATTAGCTTACAACCCTATCTGGGTTGTCCGTCCATCAGTTCGTCTGTCCGTCCGTCCATCTGTCCAACCGCAATTCGTTCACCGCAACGTAGCTCGGCACCTATTGCTTGCAAAAACTTCATGTTTGGTGGGTACATACCTTGGAAGAGTACTTTGCATGGGTTCAAAGGCCAGTGACCTTGACCTACTTTTCAAGGTCACCAGTGGTCACAATTGTCAAATCCTTCGCTGCAACATAGCTTCACACCTATTGCTTGCAGAAACTTCATATTTGGTGGGTACATACCTTGGAGGAGTACTTCGCATGGGTTCAAAGGCCAGTGACCTTGATCTACTTTTTAAGGTCACAACTGTCAAATCCTTTGCCGCAAGGTAGCTTCGCACCTATTTCACACAGAAACTTCATATTTGGTGGGTACATGCCTTGGAGGAGTACTTCGCATGGGTTCAAAGGCCAGTGACCTTGACCTACTTTTCAAGGTCACCAATGGTCACAACTGTCAAATCCTTTGCCACAAAGTAGCCCGGCACCTACTGCTCGCAGAAACTTCATATTTGGTGGGTACATACCTTGGAAGAGTACTTTGCATGGGTTCAAAGGCCAGTGACCTTGACCTACTTTTCAAGGTCACCAGTGGTCACAATTGTCAAATCCTTCGCTGCAACATAGCTTCACACCTATTGCTTGCAGAAACTTCATATTTGGTGGGTACATACCTTGGAGGAGTACTTCGCATGGGTTCAAAGGCCAGTGACCTTGATCTACTTTTTAAGGTCACAACTGTCAAATCCTTTGCCGCAAGGTAGCTTCGCACCTATTTCACACAGAAACTTCATATTTGGTGGGTACATGCCTTGGAGGAGTACTTCGCATGGGTTCAAAGGCCAGTGACCTTGACCTACTTTTCAAGGTCACCAATGGTCACAACTGTCAAATCCTTTGCCACAAAGTAGCCCGGCACCTACTGCTCACAGAAACTTCATATTTGGTGGGTACATGCCTTGGAGGAGTACTTCACATGTGTTCAAAGGCCAGTGACCTTGACCTACTTTTCAAGGTCACCAATGGTTGCATTTGTTTTGAACGCTGGCAAGCATGACCGACTTTTTATGGTCACTGTCACATCCTCTAAATAAATATTATGCCAATCTCCAATTTTTTCATTGTATACAGTTTACATCAAACACATAAGGCTTCAACCAAATACCCACCCCATACAAGTACATATTACTGCACTTTGCATGGAAAATAATACTGCGCGCGGGGCATTTCGTGATGAATGTCTCTAGGTATTCTGGCAGTTGGTTGACTATACAAAGTTTTAAAAATCCCTACTGATTTATTGTTAAACCCATTCTTTCTAAATCTAGATATAAAATTAATACAGTCAAACACCTTTTCTGCATCTATGCTCATTAGAACTATGCTCCTTTTCTCTTTCTGTGCCCTCTCTACTATATGTAGGGTTTCCTAATATTATTGTATGTCTGGCGCCCTTGTATAAATCCCGTCTGATCCTTGTCAATTAGTTCTGATAGATTATTGATGTGTATATTTTATAGTCTATAGAAAGCAATCTTAGTGATTTGTGTAATGTAAAGGTCAACGGGCAGTGTGAGGTTGAAGATCACCCCAAGGCTCCTCACTTCATCACTGTAATGTACAATATACAAGTCTAGGTTTAGCATTAGCTGTTCAAACTGATGTCTATGTCTCACAGGACCAAGGACCATCATTTCAGTTTTGTCTGAATTAAAAAGCAAGAATTTCCATCCAGCTTCTCCCCCCAGCAACGCAATCGTCTTAATGGCTGTGAGATTACCTGCAGTTATCAGCTTGGACAGTTGTGTCGTCAGTGTAATAATTAAAAGTAATCCCATAGTGTCAATATCAGCCCAAGGGGTCCTATATATAGAGAGAAAAGCAGGGGGCCTAAAACAGACCCTTGTGGAACCCATATTTCATGGGGACAAGATCTGAAACGTTATTGTACAGGATACAATAAAAGGGGCTGGTTAAGTAGGCTGTCTACCACACGGACATTTCCAGCAATCCCACAGTGGTTCTCAAGCCTATCCAGTAGTATACAATGATCCGCCATGTCAAACGCAGCACTGAGCTCTAACAGTCGCAGAACCATACTGGCGTCCAAATCCATTGCAAGCAGAGGGTCATTTACCACTTTAGTAAGAGCTGTTTCATTGGAATGGTGTATTATAAATGTAAACTGCAGTGGCTCAAAGAGGTTATTTTCAGTAAGGTGGTCCACAAGCTGCTGTGAGATGATTTGTCAAGCATTTTAGAGCAAAACGATACGTTCAATGTCTGTCTATAGTTTTTCAGTAAACCGGGGTCAGGGTTAGATTTCTTAAGGACTGGTTTAATCACAGTGGATTTAAAACATTTAGGAACAGAACCCAAGGTCCCAAATCCCAAGGTCACAGATCCTTAAACAGCTTAGTCAGCATTGGGTCAAAAACTGTAAACATAATAAATGAGTGATCTGAAACCACGGATATAAGGGAAACAATGTCAATGCTTAAAATCATAATACCACGAGCAAGGACAGAATCCTGGGCATTCCTGCTAATGTGGGTCAATCCCTGGAGGCATGGATATGACAAAGTAACATGTCTGGATTTTTTTGCTGTTATCTAAACTGTACATGGTAGCCTGAATGTAGCAGAGAACCAAATCTTCAAATAAGCTATATTTGGGACCCCCACAAGCCATTAAACTAAACCCAGACATATGAATTAAAGAGACAATTCCACTTTGCTTTGTATCACAAGAAATGTGACATACTTCATTTAAAGGGAGGAGGACATTAGGTTTCAACCAGATTTCAAATAAACCAATCATGTTTAAGCGATGTTCCATAATATTAGATCATGTATCAGTAATGATTTTGAGGACAGTGCCCTTATGATAATGGAGGCTAAGGACCTTAATAGTGTTGGCATTTTGAGATCAGAATTTGGGGGAGGTTCTAGCTGAATGTATGGAAGATGCCTCAGATTAGGTTTAGCTTTACAAAGTTCCACATGGGCTGAAGGTAGCAGACACAGAATTTTTGAATATGCTGCAGAATCAGCCGATGTGGTACCCTCAGTTATAGTATTATCCAATGTAGTAACCGGCATTAAATTAGCAAAAAAAAAAAAAAAGACCCTCTACGCCCTTTATGGGTATGACTACAGAAACACTTGGTGCAACAGTTCTCCAAGGTGTGATCACTCTTTTTTAGATGCAGACTAACAAGCAGATCTGATTTGATGCAGGTGTTAGTTTTGGGGATGAAAATTTACAGGGTGATTCCATAATTTATTCCTCAGAATTGAGTGAGTCCATATTTTTTTCCCACTGCTTGGTCTAAAAAAGTAACCATTACTGACTGCCACAATTTTTTTTCCTGATTTCTTATAGTGTTTCTTAAAGCCAGAAAGTTGCCATTTGAAATGACTTTAGTTTTGTGTCATGTCTGATCTGCTTTTTTCCTACAAAATTAAACAACTGAATGAACATCCTCCGAGGCCGGTGATTCCATAATTTTTGACAGGGGTTGTAATAACCTGGATGGTCTTTTTCCTCTTTTGTCCAGAAGACACGACGTCCATGATTTCCAAAAACAATTTGAAATGTGGACTCATCAGACCACAGCACACTTTTCCACTTTGCGTCTGTCCATTTCAAATGAGCTCGAGCCCAGAGAAGGCAGTGGCGTTTCTGGATGTTGTTGATGTATGGCTTTCACTTTGCATGGTAGAGTTTTAACTTGCACTTGTAGATGAAGCGACAAACTGTGTTAACTGACAATGGTTTTATGAAGTGTTCCTGAGCCCACGCGATAAGATCCTTTACACAATGATGTCGGTTTTAATGCAGTGCTGCCTGAGGGATCGAAGGTGATGGGATTCAATGTTGGTTTCCGGCCTTGCCACTTACATGTAGAAAGTTCTCCAGATTCTCTGAATCTTCTGAATATATTATGGACTGTAAATGATGATGATGGAATCCATAAATTCCTTGCAATTGAACATTCAGAAACATTGTTCTTTAAACTGTTGGACTATTTTTTCATGTAGTAGTTCACCAAGTGGTGATCTTCGCCCCATCTTTGCTTGTGAATGGCTGAGATTTTGGGGACGCTCCTTTTATACCCAATCATGACACTCACAATTAGTGTCCTCAGTTCTACTAATTCAAGCAGAGTGGTCATAGATCCAACCAGAATTATGCCAGAAGCTTGTTGATGGTTACCAAAAGCATCTGGCTGAGGTCAGCTTGCTAAGGAACATTTAACAAAAATAACAGTGGTGGTGTATGTACATTTCTGATCCTGTCTATATAATTTTGACCCTGTGTGGAGTAGAGAAGATACAAAAAAATTAAAACTTCACCAAATTCTTGTTTTTTTAAGTCATTAATGATGTATGCTGTACAATGATTCCACTCTGGCAAAACAACAGTTCAAAGACATCATTAAAAGCCCTAAATTACCATGACACTCATGCCCATGATGAATGTATGTACACATCTGACCACAACTTCAGGTTTACACCGTAGCAAGTAAAAGGAAGTTCTTTTGGCTTCTTCCTTGATGCTTGCGGGTCACCACAGAAGATCTGATGTGGATCTGCATGGGGTTGATTTGGCACGAGTTACACCAGATACCCTTCCTGGCACAACTTCCCCTTACAGAGAATGGGCATGGGGTGGGGGGTCCTTGAACCTGTAACCTTCTTTTGCTGGAAGCAAGTGTATTAACCACTTGGCCACTACACAGCCTGCTTGTGTCTTGGTGGTTAATGAGCCAGTTATCTTGCAAACTGTGGTCAGCTAGCAAAAGGAGCCTTGTTAGCACACACAAACACTATAAAGTAGTGTTTCTGTGTATTTTCTCCTGGTTCACAAAAACAAATGGCAAAAGTTAAATTTTATACCGTGATCTAGCACAGCCAACCTGTTGAGAGGAGTGGTGCGAGTCAAGTGGCTCGATCAGGGAACCATTTAGAGTTTCAGCTGAAGGTGGGGGAGGAGCCAACCCATCCGGGAAGGAGTGACCTCCAGTTGGGATCGAGTACGGGGTCTCATCTGGCAAGAAGACCGGTCGTTTTGAGATATGGGATGTGGTTGATTCCAGGTCTGCCAACAATGCATCTGAAATAGAGGATGTTAGTTACAGAGTGGACTAAAAACAAAAATAGTTCCCAAAAGAAATCACATACAATGTAAAAGCACAGCTACGTAATGTGCATATAAATAATCATTACAGCTTGTTTTTAAAAGTCAGAATATGTAGATTCAATGTTCCCAGACTCTAAGGTGAAACCTTCAAACTGATTTCATTCCAGAAAAAGTCAGACAAAACAAGAAGCTTAAGAACCTTGTCTCCTTGAATATCTGCCCCACAATAATGACTGACTGTCCATAAAATAACAAATATCTTTATCTAGTGACAGGGAAGGGAAAAGAAGCCAATGAGACATTGCCCCAGTTTTGGGGGAACAACATCCAAATTGAGGAAATGTGAGTGAGTGTGTGTGTGTGTGTGTTTCTGTGTTCCGCACAGCCATGAGCTCGGGGGAAGCAGCAGGGCAGAGGCAAGGGGGGTGGTAGGGGAAGGGGCATGCGTCATGTGTGCAGATGACATGAGTTCGTATCAGTCAGATGAGTTTGTATCAGTTTCTGTCAGTGTATGCATAATGTCTGGAGTTGGCTTGACAACATCAGACTGTAGGGGAGGGCCGAAGATGAGAGGACAGCCGAATGGTTCACCAAGGCTGTAGAAATTCTTCTGGAGGAAAACAGCAGGGAGTTTGACCTTCAGAGGCTGATAAGCCTGCCATGTTTAGGGTTGAGCAGAGAAACACATTTGTAGCTCCTCTGAAAGACCAAATACAATTTATGAGTATTACCTGGTCTCCGACATCTTCCTTTGTAAGGCGTACATTTGCTCCGAGATGTTATCCAACCTATGTCTGAGTTCAAGGGTTAACACAGTCTGAGACTGTATTGTCTTGCCCAACTCAATCATGAGGGGTCATGGTTCTGGTAGCAGCTGTCTTGCCAATTCTCCCATAGGTTAGGGCAACACATAAACCAATAAGCCAGCCCTCCCACAATAAAACCAAATATAAATAAGTCTTTGACGTCCTCCACAGAGAGTCATACCAATCACGCAACATGTCACTTCTCCCAGGTTTTGAGAACATAGCATGTGGGGTAGGTTCCATCTGGGCCCACAGGGTCCCCAGCCCCGATTTCCTTGTTGAAAAAATGGTGTCAATAGCGTTCAGAGACCAGCTGATCAATTTCATGGTTAATCTAAATATATAAATATAGTTCAAAGAATTCAGTCTGGTGAAGTTGGGACTTTTGAAGGTTGGAGCAGAGATAGAAAAGCACAGAGAAAGAGGAGAGAGGAGATGCAACTGCCCTCGCCGGAGTCTTAAGCACATATTATATACGAGGTCTATTAGAAAAGTATCCGACCTTATTATTTTTTTCAAAAACCATATGGCTTTGAATCACGTGTGATTACATCAGACATGCTTGAACCCTCGTGGGCATGCAAGAGTTTTTTCACGCCTGTCGGTTACATCATTCGCCTGTGGGCAGTCTTTGAGTGAGGAGTGGCCCACCCTCTCGTCGATTTTTTCATTGTTTAGGAATGGCTCAGAGACTGCTGCTTTGTTTGATCAAAATTTTTTCAAAACTGTAAGGCACAACTGAGTGGACACCATTTGATAAATTCAGCTGGTTTTCGGTAAAAATTTTAACGGCTGATGAGAGATTTTGGTCTGGTAGTGTCGCCGTAAGGACGGCCCACGGCGCCTGATGGCGATCTGCGCTTCGAGGCGGCAGCGTCTCGCCGTTTCAAGTTGAAAACTTTCACATTTCAGGCTCTGTTGACCCAGTAAGTTGTCAGAGAACAGAGAACTTTCAGAAGAAGTCAGCATGAGGAGTTTATTCGGACACTCCATTGTTAACGGACATTTTGTAATGAAAGAACGTGCGGGCAGAGTCGCATGTCGGGCCGGACCCGACCGCGGGGGGTTGCGACAGGAATAACACCTCCGTTGGAAACCTTAACGGGCAAGTTGGAACATGCCCAAGCTGTTAAACAGTTTCTCAGTTACTCACTTGTTGAAAGCCATCAAAAGCCGCCTGAATTTTACAAATGGTTTTCAACACGGAGGTGTTTTTCCTGTCGCGGCGCACACAGATTTTTGCGCGCACGTCTTTCATTAAAAAATGTCCTTAAACAGTGGAATGTCCGCATAAAGTCCTCATGCTGGCCTCTTCTGAATCTTCTCTGTTCTCTCACAACGTCCTGGGTGAATTAAGCCTTAAATTAGGATGTTTTCAGGTCGAAACAGGCCGACGACGGCACCTGGAAGTGCTGCACGACGTCCTGCTCCGTGGAAAGTCCTTACAC
Organism: Thalassophryne amazonica; assembly: GCF_902500255.1. Classification (NCBI taxonomy): domain Eukaryota; kingdom Metazoa; phylum Chordata; class Actinopteri; order Batrachoidiformes; family Batrachoididae; genus Thalassophryne; species Thalassophryne amazonica. The sequence goes on along the minus strand of NC_047107.1, from coordinate 9,258,268 downwards.
CGACAGAAACACCCCATAATCTCTCATCAGCCGTTAAACTTTTCACCGAAAACCATCTTAATTTCTCAAATAGTGTCCACTCGGATATTCCTCACAGGTCCAGAAAAAAATTTGATAAAGCAACGCGCGCCATCTCGAGCAGCGTGTGAAACAAAGGAATTCAGCCGAGAGGGCGGGACCACATCTCACTCAAGCCCTGCCCACAGGGAAATGACGTCACCAACGCGTGAAAAAACTCACGCATGCGCACGAGGGCTCAAGCATGATTGGTGTAAACGCACGTCATTCAAATCCATATAGTTAAAAAAAAGGGTCGGTTTATTATCTAATAGACCTCGTATATTTATTACCAACTAGCTGAGTTATCTGTTCCATGCACAGGTCATAGAGAAGAATTTTAGCCATGCCATTGTATATTTCATGCCACTTTAGTTAAGGCGTAGTAAGTTGCACTGCATTGTGGGTATGTTGTCATTAATTTTCATAGCAATTTCTGACATTCATGAAAATGAAGTGAATGATGATAAAAGGTGATAGAATGTCATATCACTTCAATGCTCTGGCAGCTGTACACAGCAGGTACATTTGAAGTGAAAAAAATGTGCACCTTAACTCATTGGCCCGTTCAGATTGTAACTAAAGTACACCCTAGTCAGCCGCTACTACGTAGTAAGTAAAGTGTCAATCAATCAATCAATTTTTTTTATATAGCGCCAAATCACAACAAACAGTTGCCCCAAGGCGCTTTATATTGTAAGGCAAGGCCATACAATAATTATGTAAAAAAAAAGTTGCTGTGACGCTACTCTGAACTTCACACGGTTGTATACGCTTCTTTTATGTCTGTTTAGCACTCTTCTGGTTATTAATTTTATCTACTGTGAACGTTATTTAACAACAGTCCTGTTGTGAATCGCTAGCAGTTAGCATTCACTAGCGGTTAGCTTTCGCTAGCTAGTTCAACTCCTCCCCTCCCCCATTGTTACTTTTTATAGCCGTTTCTTTTTTACCCATTTAATACTTCTGTTCGTTTTTCAGTCGAACTGCTGTGAAGTTTAATTATTTTACTCCTGTGTAAAATCTTGGGAGCGGCTAGCATTTTCGCTAGCGGTTAGCTTGCATTAGCTATTTTGAACCCCCGTCGTCATTTTTTCATTTCATTTTTTATACTTCTGTTAATTAATTAACTGTTTAGTGTAACTTGTGAATTTTAGCTTTGTATTTTACTCTTGTGTTAATTTTAGGAGGGTTTTTTTCTCGCTAGCTAGGTTGACTCCTACCCTCCCCCGTCGTTATTTTTATAGCTGCTGCTTTTTTACCTGTTTAATACTTCTGTTAGTTTTTCAGTGTAACTGATGTGAATTTTAATTCATTTATTTGCGTCTGAGTGAGCCTTAGGAGTGGTTAGCTGAACCATTATTGGTTAGCTCGTGTTTGTTAGGCTACATTCTTGAATTTCTTAGTGCACAAAGTACACTGCAAATCCTACTTTACACCCTCCGTAAATCCTGCGTGATGTTGGAAGATAGGGTGGCTCTCTTAGAGAGCCGTGTCAGTATGTTAGAGCAGCTTCTTAGCTCAGTGGAGTTAGATGTTATGGGCACTCCAGATGAGGTTAGTGTTGGGCCGGCTAGCGAGCCCATTAGCATCAGCTTAGAAACGCTGGCTGTGGAGGACAGCTTTTGGACTGTGGCGAGGCGGAGGAAGCCCCGTAGGGCTTGGTGCCCGGTTGTGGTACCCCAAGCACACTCACCACTGCGAACTGTGAATCGGAATTGCCTGATGTGAATTCTCTGAGCCCACGAGTGACTTCCACTCCTGTCTCCAGGCTGAAACACCTGACTTTAGTGATAGGGGATTCTATCACCCGCAAAGTCAGGTTACAGACGCCGGCTGATGTTAAATGTATTCCTGGGGCCAGAGGTCCTGACATTGCATCTCATCTTAGAGTGCTGATGTTGCAGAAGGGAAGACAGACGAAGGAACGTGACATGAGATATAATCATGTCACGTTCCTGTCATGTCATGCGAGTTGTTCACGTTGGCACCAATGATATCAGGATGAAGCACTCAGAGGTCACAAAAATGGACATAGAGAGGACTTGTGACTAGGGATGGGTATCGAGAACCGGTTCCTTTCGGGTATCGTTAAGAAATAATTCAATCCACCGACATCAATAAGCTTTGTGCTTAACGATTCTGTTATTGGTCCTTCAGAGTGGCCGTTGTTTTGGCGGGTGTTTGTCAGGAAAATGATCATTTCTCTACACTGATTACAGACCCTGCAGCGGGTCCTTAATCAACTTTTCTGCAGCGCGGCTTTGCTTTGAACCTTGAACCAATCGAAGCAGTGGTTCGCAGATTGAAGCAATGCTTCGATCGATTGCTTCGTTTATTTCTTTCTTTCGCTTAATTTTCCCCCAGCTAAAACCCTAAAGAGCATACGTCTGAGTATTATTTACCTTTTCTATGTTAAACCGACCTGTTATGGTCTTCTGAAACAGTTGATAGATGTATTTTATAACTTAAAAACGGGAGCAATGCTAACGCGTTAGCATGTCTATGGCATTTTCAATGTTAAAAGTTAGCATTTAGTAATTGCAGCCGTCATCACGTTCGGATGCATTTGTTTTCAAATTGTAATATTCCTTAAATTTATTTTTGCTTATATATTAATAATCTAATGATTATTATATACAATTTTAGAGAAAGAGACCAAAAGAACCTGAATAGAAACACAACAGAAAATATATAATATCAACTAACAATGAACATAAATACATACAGAAATAAATAAGTGTTTCATGTGAACACCTTGTTACACCTCTATTTCATCCGTTTTATTTAAGTTTAATGACAGTTTGTTTCGGTCAAACCATATTTTCAGTTTGTTAATTTCTTCAGTGATTTCCTCCAGAACTATCTGCCAAACTAGAAAACTGCTGCATCCTAAGAGCAGAATACTACTGGAATGAATTTGAATAAGTTGTCTTTTTTTTTTCCTCACCTAAATGGATACATCAGTTTATCGTCTGGAATAGTCCCAGATTGCATTTCAGAACTTCTACAATTGAAACATTTTCGTGCAGGTGATGTTGGGGGGTAATTTTGGGTTTCATCTTTTTTGTTTTTCACCACTTTCATCCCTGAATCTGAGTTGTGATTCACTTTTGTGCGGATTAAAGTTACTAACTGGGACTCCTGTCTCGTTGCGAGAACGAAACGAGAATCGTCCTCCGTTCTGTTCACACAGCTCCAAACGTTGCGCGGCTCTCTGACAAGTCAAGATAGAACGATAGAATCCAGTCTGAATTAATAACTTCAAAGTGAAACACCATTTTGTTTATTTTTATTTATGTCCAGAGATCAAGGATACAGTGACTAATTTCATATTTATTTACTTTAAGACTCAAAGAAATACACAGAAAAGCTGTAAAGCCTACTTTTAGTACAAAATTCACGAGGTACCGATAAGGGGATCGATAAGGAATCGGATCGATAAGCAGAATCGATAATGGCATCGATAGATAAAATCTTATCAATACCCATCCCTACTTGTGACCTTGCCAGAAAGATGTGTCGACATCGATTAATAATCTCTGGTTCCCTCCCCTCCTGGGCTACTGATGAGGCGTTTAGCAGGCTGACATCGTTAAATAGGTGGCTGGCGCAGTTTTGTAGACAGCAAGGCTTTAGCTTTATTGATAACTGGCCTTCATTCTGGGGCCGCCATGGCTTGCTGATGCCGGATGGCCTAAACCCTATGGAGGAAGGTGCCGCCATCTTGTCTGCGAACATTGATAGAGCTCTACAGGAAGGGTAACATTAGGAATCTACAGGAGGCCACGGAGCAGGTGATTAGAGACCCTGCAAGGCTTATGACAAATGTGGGTGTGGAATCCATTAGCTTAGCCGGGAAATTAGTGCAGAAAATCCACTATGGTGATAGTGCAGCTTATTTGCCAGGGAGGGAATTTCAACAAGTTGAGACTGTGGCCTGCTTCTGTAGTCGTGTCCATAAAAATCATAGAGAGATATGCTTTCCAAACTTAATACCCATTACTATTTTGGATGATGTTGAAAATGAGGATGGCCCAGTGGCTGTTCCAGCAATAGCAAAGATTTCGTGTCTGCTACCTACAACACGCGTGGAACGCCTCAAACCTAAACCTACTTCTAGGCATATATATGCTACTCTGGAACCACCACTAAACCCAAACAGTTCAACTGTCAACCCCACTAAGGTCCTTAGACTGGGTCTCATTAACATAAGATCACTGTCCTCAAAATCATTGTTGATCAATGATCTAATTATTGATCATCACTTAGATATGATTAAGCTGTGTGAAACCTGGCTTAAACCTACAGCTGTCCTCCCCTTAAATGAGGCCTGCCCACCAGCATATACATTTAGTCACATCCCTCGTGATGCGAAGCAAGGCGGGGGTGTTGCTCTTATTTATAAATCTAGGTTTAGCTTATTAGCTGTTGGGGGTTACAAATATAACTCATTTGAGCATCTGATTCTCCACTCTGCTCAGGATATTACACATTGCCAAGGTCAGAAGAATAAAAATCAGCCGTATTACTTTGTCACTGTATATAGGCCTCCGGGCCCATATTCTGAATTCTTAGATGAATTTGGTGCGCTCATCTCTAACTTGTCAACTAGTGTAGATAACATTGTGATCACTGGTGACTTTAACATTCATATAAATAAGCCTTCTGATCCCCTCTGCAAATCATTTATGGAAATTGTGGATGCTTTAGGATTTCGGCAATGCATTCGGGATTCGACGCACATTAGTGGAAATACCCTGGATCTGGTTCTCGCACGTGGTATTGCTGTCACGAATATTGACATCATGCCTTTTACATCAGTGGTGTCTGATCACTCACTTATTAAGTTTATAGTTTTGCTGCCATGTTTAGTGTTTAGTATTTGACAAATACCCAGTCAGTAGACAGACTTGTGGATAGTTTAAACTCAGTGCTCAAAACTACACTCGACATGATTGCACCACCTGTGTTAAAACAGCGCTCCCCCAAATCACAGTCACCTTGGTACAATGATTATCTGAGTAACCTCAAGCATAAAGCAAGAGGTCTAGAACAAAAATGGCAGCGTTCAGAATTAGAAGTATTTCACCTTGTGTGGCGTGATGCTATCTTAGACTATAAGCATGCATTATTGGCTACAAAGCGGACCTACTACTCTGATTTGATCAACAAAAACAAGCATAACTCAAAGTTCTTGTTCGATACGGTGGCAACACTTATGCATGGACAACCACCTGTAGTTTGCGCTCTTTTTACAGCACAAGATTTCCTGGATTACTTTGGGAAGAAAATAGAAGACATCAGGTTAAACATATCCCGGCATGCCTTAACCCAGCCACTACACCCTGCTATTGAGGTGGGTGCCACTACTGAGGTATTACCTAGATTTACAGACTTTGATAGTATCTCACTAGGCATGCTGACAAAACTCGTAATGTCAACAAAATGCACAACCTGTTTATTTGATCCTACACCAACAAAACTGTTTAAGGACCCGTGGCCCACTCTTGGGCCGACTGCTGTTAATTACAACCGCTGGCAAAAATTATGAAATCACCGGCCTCGGAGGATGTTCATTCAGTTATTTAATTTTATAGAAAAAAAGCAGATCACAGACATGACACAAAACTAAAGTCATTTCAAATGGCAACTTTCTGGCTTTAAGAAACACTATAAGAAATCAAGAAAAATAATTGTGGCAGTCAGTAATGGTTACTTTTTTAGACCAAGCAGAGGGAAAAAATATGGACTCACTCAATTCTGAGGAATAAATTATGGAATCACCCTGTAAATTTGCATCCCCAAAACTAACACCTGCATCAAATCAGATCTGCTCGTTAGTCTGCATCTAAAAAGGAGTGATTACACCTTGGAGAGCTGTTGCACCAAGTGGACTGACATGAATCATGGCTCCAACACGAGAGATGTCAACTGAAACAAGGGAGAGGATTATCAAACTCTTAAAAGAGGGTAAATCATCACGCAATGTTCCAAAAGATGTTGGTTGTTCACAGTCAGCTGCGTCTAAACTCTGGACCAAATACAAACAACATGTGAAGGTTGTTAAAGGCAAACAGACTGGTAGACCAAGGAAGACATCAAAGCGTCAAGACAGAAAACTTAAAGCAATATGTCTCAAATTGAAAATGCACAACAAAACAAATGGGCTAAGGAAAAGCAATCGTGGACTGTGGATGACTGGATGAAAGTCATATTTAGTGATGAATCTCGAATCTGCATTGGGCAAGGTGATGATGCTGGAACTTTTGTTTGGTGCCGTTCCAATGAGATTTATAAAGATGACTGCCTGAAGAGAACATGTAAATTTCCACAGTCATTGATGATATGGGGCTGCATGTCAGGTAAAGGCACTGGGGAGATGGCTGTCATTACATCATCAATAAATGCACAAGTTTACGTTGATATTTTGGACACTTTTCTTATCCCATCAATTGAAAGGATGTTTGGGGATGATGAAATCATTTTTCAAGATGATAATGCATCTTGCCATAGAGCAAAAACTGAAAACATTCCTTGCAAAAAGACACATAGGGTCAATGTCATGGCCTGCAAATAGTCCGGATCTTAATCCAATTGAAAATCTTTGGTGGAAGTTGAAGAAAATGGTCCATGACAAGGCTCCAACCTGCAAAGCTGATCTGGCAACAGCAATCAGAGAAAGTTGGAGCCAGATTGATGAAGAGTACTGTTTGTCACTCATTAAGTCCATGCCTCAGAGACTGCAAGCTGTTATAAAAGCCATAGGTGCTGCAACAAAATACTAGTGATGTGTTGGAGCGTTCTTTTGTTTTTCATGATTCCATAATTTTTTCCTCAGAATTGAGTGACTCCATATTTTTTTCCCTCTGCTTGGTCTAAAAAAGTAACCATTACTGACTGCCAAAATTTTTTTTCCTGATTTCTTATAGTGTTTCTTAAAGCCAGAAAGTTGCCATTTGAAATGACTTTTGTTTTGTGTCATGTCTGTGATCTGGTTTTTTCCTACAAAATTAAACAACTGAATGAACATCCTCTGAGGCTGGTGATTCCATAATTTTTACCAGGGGTTGTATTAATCTTTCTTTAACTTCTGGAAATGTTTCAAATCTGCAGTGATTAAACCATTACTTAAGAAACCTAATCTTGACCCTAGTGTATTGAAAAACTATCGGCCGATATCAAATCTATCATTTTTCTTTAAAATTCTGGAAAAAGTGGTGTCACGGCAGCTCGTAGACTATCTTACTGAGAATAATCTCTTTGAGCCACTGCAGTCTGCTTTTAGAAAAAAATCATTCCACAGAGACGGCTCTCACTAAAGTGGTGAATGATCTTCTGCTTACAATGGATTCAGACACCACTACGGTTCTGTTGCTGTTAGATCTCAGTGCTGCATTTGATACAGTGGATCATCATATTCTACTTGATAGGCTGGAAAATCATTCTGGGATTACTGGGAGTGCCCTTGCACGGCTGACGTCATACTTGACCAGTCGTTCTCACTGTGTTTTGTACAGTAACACTACCTCTAACCTTAGTGACATGAAATTTGGGGTTCCACAGGGGTCTGTCTTAGGCCCCCTGCTTTTCTCCCTTTATATAGCACCCCTTGGGCACATATTGCGGCATTTTGGGATTACCTTTCACTGCTATGCAGATGATACTCAGTAATACATGCCGATAACCGCTGGTAATCTCGTTGACATAAAATCCTTAGATGATTGCCTTGCAGCAGTGAGAAGCTGGATGTCTAGAAACTTCCTACAAAACTTCCTTTTAAACTCTGATAAGACTGAAATGATGGTTCTTGGTCCAGTGAGACATCGGCATCAATTTGACCAGTTAACGCTCAGCCTTGGCTCGTGTGTCATACATCACACTGACAAAGTGAGGAACCTTGGGGTAATTATTGATCCTTCGTTGTCCTTTGGCCTCCACGTTAGAAATATTACTAGGACTGCTTTCTTCCACCTGCAAAATATAGCGAAGATTCGTCCCATCCTGTCTATGGCTGATGCTGAGACCCTGATCCATGCATTTATCTCTTCTAGACTGAACTACTGCAATGTTCTATTTTCTGGTTTACCGCAGTCTAGCATTAGGGGTCTCCAATTGGTTCAAAATGATGCAGCCAGACTTTTGACACGAAGGAGAAAGTACAACCACATTACACCAATTTTGGAATCCCGTCACTGCCTTCCTGTCCCAGTGAGATCAGATTTTAAGGTTCTGCTACTAACCTATAAAATTATTCATGAACTGGCACCTCCCTACCTAGCTGACCTAATTAAACCTTACGTACCGGCCCGGGCTTTACGTTCTCAGGGTGCAGGACTACCGTGTGTCCATAGGGTGAATAAGAAGTCTGTGGATCACAGAGCTTTCTCTTATCGTGCTCCTGTTCTGTGAAATGATCTCCCTGCATCAATAAAACAGTCAGATTCTGTGGAGATTTTCAAGTCCAGACTACGCACTTATTTGCCCTTTCATATGGCTAGCATACTGGTACAGTTTTGTTTTACGCTTTTTATTCTTTTAATTCACTTATTAGTAATTTGAGTTGGCTGCAGCCTCAACTTTACCTAAATTCTGGGTCTTTTAGTGAAGTTTAGGGCTAGTGGCTGGCATTCACCTTAGTATTTCTTCTGTTTTTCTTGTTGTTTAATACTGGAAAATTATACAGTATTTTTTGTCTTTCTGATGCCTGATTCTGTTTTTTCTCTCTGTTTAAGGTGCAGCTACATCCAGAGATGGGAGTTGTATTTGTGTTGGTGACCCTCCTGTCCTGTGCGCCAATAGCATTTCTTGTATCCGTGAATTGTTCTGTAATTTATGTTTGTAGCATGGCCCAAGCAGAGGGTCACCCCTTTGAATCTGGTCTGCTTGAGGTTTCTTCTGCAGAGGGAGTTTTTCCTTACCACTGTTGCTCTGGGGGTTGGTAAGGTTAGACCTTACTTGTGTGAAGCGCTTTGAGGCAACTCTGTTGTGATTTGGCATTATATAAAATGAAAATAAATTGAAAATTGAAACTGAAGACTGAGTGCGTGCGTGTGTTCGCAAACACACGCTTTCAACCGAAGGGCCCCAGTGACCTTCCCCTTGCTGCCCCCAGTCGCCATAGCATGTTTGGTGTTGACTCCTTAATTACTGTGGCTGTGCAACACACACACACACACACACACACACACACACACACACACACACACACACACCACACACACACACACACACACACACACACACACACACACACACACACACACACACACACACACACACACACACACACACATCCACACAGGGTCAGCTTGATGACTGAGGCATATTTGTCACGGTGGCTAAGCTGGCAGCCTTGAGTGCATTTACTTTTTCAAGAATTTTTGAAATATAACAAAGGCTTGCGTGGCCAGGGTTCTTGCCAGCACAGTTCAGCGTAGGGTATCCCTTCGCTGTGATTTGGATCCCCTACGCCTGGCATGCCCAACCACTTGAACATGCTGGACAGGTCGATCGCGGGCTGAGTTCCAGTCGACTGCATGAAAAAAAAAATAAAAAAAAAAAATCAGTATTTATCAAGAGGATTTAGTTGTGCTATAATGGACTGATGCAGAAGGTGGTAGCAATGCACCAGTAAGGATGCCAGCTGCCGTTAAACACCAAAAAAAGAAGAAATACCATAGAAGAAGAAAAAGAAGACGTACGAGGAGGCAAAAAAAAAAAAATCTTAATCAAAAACTTATTTTTGATTCAATCGGAGGAGGATTATTAAAAGGTAAATGTGGCTTTACTGAAGAGAGGGAATTTGGAGTGGCATTTCAAACAAGCCACAACGATGCAAACTAAATCACCTCTGCACACCCGCAATGTTCCGGAATTAAGAAGTCAGCTAGCAGCACAACAGTTCATAAATATGGAAGGCGTGATTGTTAGGAAAAATTGCCTAAACACTCTCTGACACAGACAACAAATGAGAAACCAGAGGAGACAGGTTTCAGTTTCGAAGATATTTTGTTATTTAAAGCTTTAAGGTAGATGTCATACAGAGTACAGGTCTGAAGACAAATACAAATGCATTCAGTTTTCATGCCACTTGTATACAGTACCAAGATGTTCCAAAATCCACTGAATGAAATAATTTGATAGTATAAGACAATCAGTCTCAAAAGTCCGTTCCCGATCGTTCATCATGCACTAATAAAATAATATCTCATCTTTCATCACATAGGATAAGACAATCAGTCTAACAGCCCATTTCTGCTTTTTCCTTCATCATGCACTGATTAATGAATGTCTCGCCTCATCAGTCTTATTTATACTCTACTTCCCTCCTCCATGGCATTGTTCTACAATACAACCTTTAACACATAAATCATTTCAATATACTGAGTAGGGCTGAAACAATTAGTCGAGTAGCTCGAATAATTCGATTACAAGAAATGTTCAAGGCAAATTCTGTGCCTCAAAGCTTCGTTTAACATTGCAGTACATATGCCAGGCCTGTGTGTGGTGCTGCAACATCCCCAGAAAAAGAAAAACAGAAGACTAAAGCATAACAGCTAATCAAATTAGCAACGATAGCTACCACTTTCCAATGCAACACACAGAGTAAAATAAAGCCTTTTAAGAGAAAGGCGGTCATAGTAGAGCTGATCATCTGAAATAGACTGACTGCGCATTTAAAGTGAAGCAGTGTGTTTGTCTATTTTTAAAAAACATACGGTCGACCCTACTATTGACCTGGTGGCCGGCTGCTGTCTCTCTCTGCCTGGTGTGAGGGTCTTTCAGACTGGGCGAGTCACAGCTCCGTCCCCGGCTACAATGACAAACAGCAGAAGTCCACTCTTTCCTCTGTTTCCCTCAGACTCGCACTGAGTGTTTCGCTTTTTAATTTTCGCTTTTTTGGGCAACACACAACGCTTCAAAAACACGGTAACTCAAATAAAATAATAATTTTAAAAAAAAATGACGTTGAGGCTTGCATGTTCAACCTCCAGCTGAATGCATCTGCTGAAGCATAGAGAAAGAGGGATAAAAAAAAAAAAAAAAATCATGCGCGTACCCAGTCCACCAACCTTATATATATATATATATATATATATATATATATATATATATATAAAAACTAGGGGTGGGCAAACATAAAAAATCTTAATCGCACTAACTCTGACTTTCTGTGATTAATCATGATTAATCGCATGGTATATGTGAAACCCAAAAATGAATTCAAAAGCCACTTAAAAGCACAGTTTTATTTGAAAATGTAAATGAACATTGCATAAATTTGAAAATATAAATTTCAACTGAAACACACTAATGAAATCAAATACAAAACCACTGGCAGGTCAATTTTTATCCTGTTTCATATCAAAATAACAATATTCATGTCCACAATTGTACACATATCAAATTGTGGTATGTGTACAATTGTGACGTATTTGTTTTAGTATATTTAGATTTTGTTGTGATTTGCTACTTTATAAGCCGATTAAACTGAATTGAAATTGAACATTTTATTGAGTCTTAAAGTAAATAAATATGAATTTGGTCACTGGATCCTTAAACTTTGTACATAATTAACTCTACTTGGTGAATCCTTAATCTCTGGACATAAATAGGAATAAACAAAATCTGTAGTTTTTGTCAAAAGCATTTTCTTTCAGACATTGGCATGAATGTGTTTCCATATATCTGAGCTGAGCTTACAGCTGCTGTGCTTCACTTCAGGATGTAATATGAAAAGAAAATACAGCACGTTTCATTTTGGGAGAAAAAAAAAAGTTTTAGTCCATTGTAGTTTCTTGTCTGTATTACATTTGGAAAGAGGTGTCATTTTATTTAAAGCGGCGATTCATTTTGAAGTTATTAATTCCGACCGGACTCTGTCTCAGCCGTGCAGCGTTTCGAGCTGTGTGAACAGAACGAAGGACGAGTCTCGTTTCTTGACAGCAACAAGACAAGAGTCCCAGTTAGTGACTTTAATCCACACAAAAGTGCCTGATGATATCTTAATGGCTTTGCGAGGGGTTAAGAAGCGGCTTGCCGTTTCTGAAGAGCAGTGAATCAAAGAACCAACGAGCTACTGGATCGAAGCATTGCTTCAATGGTTCATGGTTTCAAAGTGGAGCCGCGCTGCAGAAATGGTTTATTACAGACCAAACCCTTAATATCCGACTTTATTTGTACATCCGTATGACTCTGACACTCGGAAAAATCCGTATAATTTACGGACTATAGGTTGACATGAAAACCACCGAAAAGCTGTGTTCACCGCGGGGACACGTACGGCTATTCGAGATTATTCAAGATTTTTTTTTTTTTACCGATGACGAACGATGCGTAAAAAAAAATTTGACCGATGCAGCAAACCGGTCTGGATCTGGGCCTGATCCTGTAGAACTTTGTACCGAAAATGTCCATTCAAAAGTTCAGCGTCTTTCTGCATTTTGTTTTGTTGTGCATTGCATAGCCTGTACTTTTCTCGATCCTCGTGTCGTTTTCTGTGTGAACTCAGCTATCAGCAGGAAGCAGCAGCATAAGCTCGCCCCCGACTGATGCTTTCAAAATAAAAGGCAACGAGCAACAGTCATAAAAGGCTTAAAAAAAACAAAAAAAAAACGCAGAGTTAAGAGGAGGAACAAAATTGTCGGCGATAATGACCTCAATAATTAACGCAATGTTAGCGCGTTAACGTTGCTCAGCCCTAAAAAAAAAAAACAATTTTAAACGGTTAAATTTTACAGGTTGTAGAAAACGAAATATAAAAAGAAAGCCAGACCCCATCACCATTTCAACAAAATGTCAACACTTTGGCACAGCGACATCGTGCCATTTCTTAGGGAGAGCCCTGGACTGGAGTATTGCCCAAGTTCTAACATACCAGGATAATATTGATAACTGTCATAATTTTGGACACTATAATCATGACAGAGACGTTTCATTTGGTTGCATTTAGAATTTCATGATGCCTCCCCCAAAAAGGCTTCCTCGGCAGGGCACATTATCAGAGATGTTGCAGAAGTTAGGTTAGAATCTTCATCGACATAGTGTGGTTCACTGCAGCCCAACTGTCACCTCATCAAATCCCAACTTTCTTTTTCCAGCCGTCCACTTCTATAAATATGAGCATGCATTCAGTGGGCGTGATCTTCCACCCCCATAAAGAAACACTGATGTTGCTGATTTGGCCATGTCTGCATCATAAGCACAGGTGTGAGCATAACACGGCAGACAGATGGGCACAAATCAGACAGAACGTTTCTGAAATACATCCAGGGTTCATGGAGGACAGTGTTAGCCTGCTGAGTGGCCAGAGGAATGCAGGAACAAAATACACCCTTACATCACACAATCCATTCATCCTCAGCCTGTCCAGAATAGACTGACTGTTACACCATGTTCCACTACAGTGGATACCACCATTAGGGTGGTTCAAGAAAGCACTGCACCATTAATCTAACAGCTGTAGAGATAACAGAGCAATATTTTCAGATCCTTTTTTCAAATGAAAAATCATCTCAGTCTTTTATGAGTAAAAAAAAACAAAAAAAACAATTGAAAGATCTCCAGCTTTTCAGTGTCGCCAGAGAAGCCTCCAGATCTGCAATTTGAGTCCCAATACCTACATAATCCAGCATGAGCAACTGCAGGTCATCATAACGCTAAAAAAGGGGTGCAACATAAAAGGAAAACAGCAGTGGAACCAGAACATAACCCTGAGGTACCCCATACTTTACTGTACATCTGAGAACACTCAGATGCAGTGTACACACACGCACGCACGCACGCATCAATGTGACAAGCAAGACATCAACCATCACTAGGGGCTTCCCTCAATCTCGTTGTGGGATGGGCACTCCATTTTGGAGAACTGCCTATTTGACACAGATTTACCATACAGGACCATAATGTTTACCTCTACTGGTGGTTGGCTCTCACTGCGGTATTGTATCACTTCCTGTTCCGGAGCACAGCGGTGTTTTGCTGTATCTGTTAGCTGTTTAATCTGCGCAGTTAGATTGATCTAGTTATCTAGATAACGATTTGTTTCCCAGTGTAATCTTCACGTGCCTTAACTAAAGCACTCCCGCTGCTGAATCACCTCTAAATTATTTACACATTATTCACTTTGCGTGTTTTTAGGAATCCGTTAGCTTAGCGCAGCTACTAGCTCTTAGCCGGTTTAGCATGGCGGCTTCTCCTGTCTCTCCCGCACTTTTCTGCTCTGGGTGTAAAATGTTTAGTTATTCCTCTGCCTCCTTTAGCAGTAACGGTACTTGTAATAAGTGTAGCTTATTCGTAGCTTTGGAGGCCAGGCTGGGCGAATTGGAGACTCGGCTCCGCACCGTGGAAAATTCTACAGCTAGCCAGGCCCCTGAAGTCGGTGCGGACCAAGGTAGCTTAGCCGCCGTTAGTTCCCCTCTGGCAGATCCCGAGCAGCCGGGAAAGCAGGCCGACTGGGTGACTGTGAGGAGGAAGCGTAGTTCTAAACAGAAGCCCCGTGTACACCGCCAACCCGTTCACATTTCTAACCGTTTTTCCCCACTCGACGACACACCCGCCGAGGATCAAACTCTGGTTATTGGCGACTCTGTTTTGAGAAATGTGAAGTTAGCGACACCAGCAACCATAGTCAATTGTCTTCCGGGGGCCAGAGCAGGCGACATTGAAGGAAATTTGAAACTGCTGGCTAAGGCTAAGCGTAAATTTGGTAAGACTGTAATTCACGTCGGCAGTAATGACACCCGGTTACGCCAATCGGAGGTCACTAAAATTAACATTGAATCGGTGTGTAACTTTGCAAAAACAATGTCGGACTCTGTAGTTTTCTCTGGGCCCCTCCCCAATCAGACCGGGAGTGACATGTTTAGCCGCATGTTCTCCTTGAATTGCTGGCTGTCTGATTGGTGTCCCAAAAATGAGGTGGGCTTCATAGATAATTGGCAAAGCTTCTGGGGAAAACCTGGTCTTGTTAGGAGAGACGGCATCCATCCCACTTTGGATGGAGCAGCTCTCATTTCTAGAAATCTGGCCAATTTTCTTAAATCCTCCAAACCGTGACTATCCAGGGTTGGGACCAGGAAGCAGAGTTGTAGTCTTACACACCTCTCTGCAGCTTCTCTCCCACTGCCATCCTCTCATTACCCAATCCCCGTAGAGACGGTGTCTGCTCCCAGACTACCAATAACCAGCAAAAATCTATTTAAGCATAAAAATTCAAAAAGAAAAAATAATATAGCACCTTCAACTGCACCACAGACTAAAACAGTTAAATGTGGTCTATTAAACATTAGGTCTCTCTCTTCTAAGTCCCTGTTGGTAAATGATATAATAATTGATCAACATATTGATTTATTCTGCCTTACAGAAACCTGGTTACAGCAGGATGAATATGTTAGTTTAAATGAGTCAACACCCCGAGTCACACTAACTGTCAGAATGCTCGTAGCACGGGCCGAGGCGGAGGATTAGCAGCAATCTTCCATTCCAGCTTATTAATTAATCAAAAACCCAGACAGAGCTTTAATTCATTTGAAAGCTTGACTCTTAGTCTTGTCCATCCAAATTGGAAGTCCCAAAAACCAGTTTTATTTGTTATTATCTATCGTCCACCTGGTCGTTACTGTGAGTTTCTCTGTGAATTTTCAGACCTTTTGTCTGACTTAGTGCTTAGCTCAGATAAGATAATTATAGTGGGTGACTTAACATCCACACAGATGCTGAGAATGTCAGCCTCAACACTGCATTTAATCTATTATTACACTCTATTGGCTTTGCTCAAAATGTAAATGAGTCCACCCACCACTTTAATCATATCTTAGATCTTGTTCTGACTTATGGTATGGAAATAGAAGACTTAACAGTATTCCCTGAAAACTCCCTTCTGTCTGATCATTTCTTAATAACATTTACATTTACTCTGATGGACTACCCAGCAGTGGGGAATAAGTTTCATTACACTAGAAGTCTTTCAGAAAGCGCTGTAACTAGGTTTAAGGATATGATTCCTTCTTTATGTTCTCTAATGCCATATACCAACACAGTGCAGAGTAGCTACCTAAACTCTGTAAGTGAGATAGAGAATCTCGTCAATAGTTTTACATCCTCATTGAAGACAACTTTGGATGCTGTAGCTCCTCTGAAAAAGAGAGCTTTAAATCAGAAGTGCCTGACTCCGTGGTATAACTCACAAACTCGTAGCTTAAAGCAGATAACCCGTAAGTTGGAGAGGAAATGGCGTCTCACTAATTTAGAAGATCTTCACTTAGCCTGGAAAAAAGAGTCTGTTGCTCTATAAAAAAGCCCTCCGTAAAGCTAGGACATCTTTCTACTCATCACTAATTGAAGAAAATAAGAACAACCCCAGGTTTCTTTTCAGCACTGTAGCCAGGCTGACAAAGAGTCAGAGCTCTATTGAGCTGAGTATTCCATTAACTTTAACTAGTAATGACTTCATGACTTTCTTTGCTAACAAAATTTTAACTATTAGAGAAAAAATTACTCATAACCATCCCAAAGACGTATCGTTATCTTTGGCTGCTTTCAGTGATGCCGGTATTTGGTTAGACTCTTTCTCTCCGATTGTTCTGTCTGAGTTATTTTCATTAGTTACTTCATCCAAACCATCAACATGTTTATTAGACCCCATTCCTACCAGGCTGCTCAAGGAAGCCCTACCATTATTTAATGCTTCGATCTTAAATATGATCAATCTATCTTTGTTAGTTGGCTATGTACCACAGGCTTTTAAGGTGGCAGTAATTAAACCATTACTTAAAAAGCCATCACTTGACCCAGCTATCTTAGCTAATTATAGGCCAATCTCCAACCTTCCTTTTCTCTCAAAAATTCTTGAAAGGGTAGTTGTAAAACAGCTAACTGATCATCTGCAGAGGAATGGTCTATTTGAAGAGTTTCAGTCAGGTTTTAGAATTCATCATAGTACAGAAACAGCATTAGTGAAGGTTACAAATGATCTTCTTATGGCCTCGGACAGTGGACTCATCTCTGTGCTTGTTCTGTTAGACCTCAGTGCTGCTTTTGATACTGTTGACCATAACATTTTATTACAGAGATTAGAGCATGCCATAGGTATTAAAGGCACTGCACTGCGGTGGTTTGAATCATATTTGTCTAATAGATTACAATTTGTTCATGTAAATGGGGAATCTTCTTCACAGGCTAAAGTTAATTATGGAGTTCCACAAGGTTCTGTGCTAGGACCAATTTTATTCACTTTATACATGCTTCCCTTAGGCAGTATTATTAGACGGTATTGCTTAAATTTTCATTGTTACGCAGATGATACCCAGCTTTATCTATCCATGAAGCCAGAGGACACACACCAATAAGCTAAACTGCAGGATTGTCTTACAGACATAAAGACATGGATGACCTCTAATTTCCTGCTTTTAAACTCAGATAAAACTAAAGTTATTGTACTTGGCCCCACAAATCTTACAAACATGGTGTCTAACCAGATCCTTACTCTGGATGGCATTACCCTGACCTCTAGTAATACTGTGAGAAATCTTGGAGTCATTTTTGATCAGGATATGTCATTCAAAGCGCATATTAAACAAATATGTAGGACTGCTTTTTTGCATTTACGCAATATCTCTAAAATTAGAAAGGTCTTGTCTCAGAGTGATGCTGAAAAACTAATTCATGCATTTATTTCCTCTAGGCTGGACTATTGTAATTCATTATTATCAGGTTGTCCTAAAAGTTCCCTAAAAAGCCTTCAGTTAATTCAAAATGCTGCAGCTAGAGTACTAACAGGGACTAGAAGGAGAGAGCATATCTCACCCATATTGGCCTCTCTTCATTGGCTTCCTGTTAATTCTAGAACAGAATTTAAAATTCTGCTTCTTATAAGGTTTTGAATAATCAGGTCCCATCTTATCTTAGGGACCTCGTAGTACCATATCACCCCAATAGAGCGCTTTGCTCTCAGACTGCAGGCTTACTTGTAGTTCCTAGGGTTTGTAAGAGTAGAATGGGAGGCAGAGCCTTCAGCTTTCAGGCTCCTCTCCTGTGGAACCAGCTCCCAATTCAGATCATGGAGACAGACACCCTCTCTATTTTTAAGATTAGGCTTAAAACTTTCCTTTTTGCTAAAGCTTATAGTTAGGGCTGGATCAGGTGACCCTGAACCATCCCTTAGTTATGCTGCTATAGACGTAGACTGCTGGGGGGTTCCCATGATGCACTGTTTCTTTCTCTTTTTGCTCTGTATGCACCACTCTGCATTTAATCATTAGTGATCGATCTCTGCTCCCCTCCACAGCATGTCTTTTTCCTGGTTCTCTCCCTCAGCCCCAACCAGTCCCAGCAGAAAACTGCCCCTCCCTGAGCCTGGTTCTGCTGGAGGTTTCTTCCTGTTAAAAGGGAGTTTTTCCTTCCCACTGTAGCCAAGTGCTTGCTCACAGGGGGTCATTTTGACCGTTGGGGTTTTACATAATTATTGTATGGCCTTGCCTTACAATATAAAGCGCCTTGGGCAACTGTTTGTTGTGATTTGGCGCTATATATATAAAAAAAAATTGATTGATTGATTGAATGTTTACAGCTTTTTCTTAACAGTCTATTTAAGTGGAGCTGCAGCTTTTCCTCCAAACAGGCTGTGATTTTTTGCTGACTTTAAAAAATCAAGTCACTGTGATACAAAATCACAATGATGTAATCTTTACAATTAATCTGCAGTTCATACCATGGAAAAATGTTGAGGACTGATTTAAACATTAACGTGTCGATGTGGCTTTTAGACACATTACAGGTCAGAACAATGAGTTACTGACATGGGTCACACTGGCTGATGAAGACTTCAAAGGCAATCGTTCTTAAAGCTCAACGCCCCCCCCCCCAAAAAAAGCACCCCATGTTTGAAATTCTCAGTAAGTCTAAATTTGGTGTGTTTAATTTGAGATTTCTCTGTTGACTTATTTCAATTCAACCATATCAGTCGCGACTCTCCATTCTGTGGCTATCCAGGAGCCAAACGTCCAGTCATGAAGTCTGACATAAACCACATGGGAGCATGATCCTATTTAAAGCTGGAAGCTCAGCAGACAGACTGTGTCTCTCCAAATGTGCTGAAATATCATGAGCAGCTCAAAATAATCTGCACCTGGTGCTGACACGCTCAACAAGGGCTGCCCGAAGTCCACTTTGTCCTCATAAAACAAAGCCTGCAAAATCAAAGCTTTTTTGAGACAAAGGTTAATCATGCAGCACATTAAATGTCACGATTGTCACATACGGCTTCACTGAATTCAGCTGGAGGAGCTGTGTCACGTAAGACAAGTGCTTCATGATGCTGAGTGAAGATCCAGAGGTGTATCATGTAGTTGGCTGGTTTCTTTCTTGGACAGTGAATATCTGAATGTTCAGTCAGCTTCAATTGTTCACGGTTTTGAAAGACATTTATGACAAATAAGAGCTACTCTGGTTAAATGTTCAAACTGAAGAAAATTAAAAGCCATTCTAACATTTAATGCAAAAATGAATGTTTTTTAACAAACTAATTTCAAAATAACTATGAGGAGGTTAAATACAGATAGTGTAGGTGGTCATGAAGTGCACCTAATCTTAAGGTTCATACAAATAAACGTTTAAAGCTCAAATTTAATCAAGGTTTTGAAATTCACCAAAAATAAGTTTTCTTTTTATTACTAGACAGTGAAAACAGGTGGAAATGTTATGAATGAAAAGAATGCTTTTCAGCAGGTATATGGACGCTAAATGAACATAACATGTAGTTTTTAAAGCAAGCATCTGTAAAACCACATGTTGTGATGTCTGACTTTTAAGCATGCAAGTTTTCTGCATTTCAGGGTGACAAGTAACACGACAACTGCAAATGCCTCACAGGGCAGCGCAATGAAACAAAATGTACCAATAGACACACAGCATCCTGCTCATGTTGGTTCATCTGATTAACAAGTCAGCGCTTTCAAAAGAAGACAACATCTGATGTCCAAAGAGTTTGAGGGCTACCGACATAAAAGTCAGGGCTCATCCGCAATAATAAAAAACAAGTGACCCCCCCATGCTCTTTTCTCATGAAATGCTCCTTTTCGTAAGGTCAGATATCATTTGGGTTTTTTGTAATACCAATACTTTAAAAACTGTGCCTAAATGGTACTTGACCAGATACTTTTAAAAACAAGTTTGACAATATTACATAATGACATTTTTAATAAGGTACATCTGAATGTCAAATTCAACAATACATTAATACTTTAAATATATAGATGGAAATAAACTTCCCATAACGAATAAATAAAACATAAAGCCCTTTATTTAATTTGTAATAAACACTGTGCAAAGATAAGCCTTTAATAGTCTTACAACGGGGAAACTTATGATGCTACAGCAGCAAAGGGACAGTCACAGAACAACTGTACAAACTGCAAAAATATGGTTAAAAAAGTAAATACCAAAAATATATGGAAATCAAGTACTATGCAGAATATACTGTAGAATACACTATTTACAAGCAAGAATCAAAGGAAAAAATGTGAGCACTGATTTAATCAATTTGACATTTGATGCATAAATAATATTTTTGGAGCTACTGTGGCTAAAAACAAAACAACCCCCCCCCCCCCCCCCCAAAAAAAACAAAAACAAAAAAAAAACCAATAAAAAACCACTAAGTACCAATCAAAGATACCTAAACAGTTTATAATAAATCATTTTGTTGTTAATGTTTTTTTAAATAACATTTGTAGTTGTCAATAAAGATCAATTAATAACAACCTGTAACACAATCAAAAAACAATTTTGATTAATCACACTTCTTGATGACCTTTGACCTAACAAGGATGTGCTACATATGAATATTATTAATACGGCTATGTACGACTAGTCACTTCCTAAAACCATTCACACGCTGAGTAAGTATAAAGCCTTATTCTGACCTGTTAGGTCATTTCAGTCAAATTCATCTTCACAGCCTGACGAGAAGACAGTCTTGTTTTGGAAGCCGATGTCCGGGAAATACTTTAATTCCTTATTGTTGAAATTACTGAAGAAGTGCTGTGTTTTTAAAGAAGTCCCTCAGTGTTTGTCTACTCCAGGTGCATTTCTCAGCCTAAACCAGAGAACTCCAGCACTTTGTCCCGTCAACAACCAAAAAAATAAGTTATGTTAAAAGTTGAACTATATTCCAGCCTCCGTTTAGCCATTTGACATATCTTCAGCATTTTGCTCATGATGAAAATAAATCTAATTTAATCCATCAAGACAAAACTAAAAACAAAAAACAAATAAACAAACAAAAACAAACAACAAACAAAAATAAATGCAGTGTTTTTAAAGAAGTCCCTCGATGCTTGTCTGCTCCAGATGTGTTTCTTATAGCATGAAACACGGGCCGCACTTTGTCCTCCCAACAACATCCAAAATATACGACAGGCGGAAGTGAACCAGGTCTTCTTCTTCTTCTTCTGTCAAATTTATTGGTGGTTTACAAACCGACAGGGTGCTTTACCATCACCAACTGTATGGGTGTCTGACATTCTCACCAGGTCATTGTAAACGGAAACCTTTTCAAGAACAATACACATAAATGATTGTATTAACCGATTACCATGTTTTTAAATAAACAGTTCTGATCTGGAACATAAAAAATATAGTTTATGGTTTCTTTTTCATTCCTAGCAAAATACAAAACATTTCTGGTTTTTGTTTTCATTCCATGAACCAGTTCAAGGCCTTGCACCAGAGGGTGGTGCAACAGTTGCTAAAAAGTTTCAAAGGCTTGGGTGAGCAATCTAATATGTGGCCTACTTTTTGATGTGTGAAGGAAAGGAAAATGATTCCTGCAAAGATAACATCGGTTGCTGTTCAAAGCCTTGATTTTTTTTTTTTTTTTTTTTTTTTTTTGTGCGTTGCAGGCTGCTTGTCTGCATTTTTA